>NW_025814852.1:2137500-2800000 GCF_022079265.1 Lynx rufus | reverse complement strand
CCAAGATGCCGTGAGAAATTCCCAAGGAGAAGGAGATGAGCAAGCCAAAACACCCTGCTGACGATCAGAGGTTTTCCTGCCCCAGGGAATGTCAGTTGAGCACTTTTCAAAATCTTCTCCTGAGACAGAAACCCAGACTGTGCTGTGTTCACGTATTCAACAAGTGTCAATCAAGTGCTTGCTCTGTGCCGAGCCCTGTGCCGGGTGCTGAGGGTACACCGTAAGCCATAGGACATACGTGATCTTTGCCCCAGGGACATCGGAGCGTCTGAAATCACCCTCCCCACTCCGGGTCCACCGTGTTGAAAGCAGACAGAGCAGAACCCCAGGTGCCCACCAGATGCCCTGCCCGACACTCAGCCCTTCAGTCCAGAAGATTCTATGAGTAGCAACAAATATCGGTGGTGGGCTTCCAGGCCACGGGAGGAGAGCAAGCTGGAGGAAATGACCCCGGGGTATGAGGGACACTCAGTTCTGGCTGTGGCTTAGGTCAGGAGCCAGAAAGCCCAGCCCCACCCCGACCCAGCACGGCCAGTCTGTGCATTTGTGAGGGAGACTCAGGCCACTGAAGCCCGGCAGCTAGGTTTCCTGGGGGTCCTCAGGCCCGCCTGCAGCCCTCCTCTGACTCAGTCTCCCCAACTGTTAATAAATAGGTGCATACATCCCTCCCCCTTCTTCTCCCTTTCCGCCATTCGCCACAGTTTGGTGAAGGTGGGGAGTGACAGTTCCTGTAATGTCTGAGGCTCTGGAGGCTTCGTGTCATTTCCAGGGAGTGAGCGTCTCACCCTGCGCTCTGGGTTCACCATGTGTGTTGACATCGGGGTGCAAGGCGGGGCTGCTCGCAGCAGCACAGATCGCCAGCCGGCTGGCCGGCCCCGGCTCCCCGGTCTGGCCCTGGAGACCGGGGCGGGTCTGCCAGGCCCTGCTGGAGGCTGGTCGCCGTGGTGACGCCCCTCCACCAGCATCACCATCCTGGGCCATTCGGACACACCCGCATTCGAGTCCTGTCCTCTGTGCTAGAACTCCACCCCCTGCAGCATGACGAAGGGTTCTGGAAAGGATCCCCGCACATTGTCACATGCCACATGGTCCCCCGGAGGATGGCCGTGGCGGCTCCCTCCAAAGAGTCTGTGTAGAGCCAAGAGTCCCTGTCCCCATCAGTCTCAAGGGGCTCTAAACTCTCCTGACTTCCTTCTGCATAGACCTCAGCACGGTTCCAACTACACAGGTGCTGCCATAATTAGGGTTTTAGGTCTCTTTGCCCCTCTCCAGGGCCCTCCTCCCATCGTGTTCTCCAGAACCCCCAGGCCCCCGCCCCCGCCGGAGACAGAGCAGCAGCAGCTTGACCAACCGCTCTTTGCCGGACAGAAGGATGGAGAGTTGTCTTACGAACACTGATTTTACTCCCGGTGTCCTTGCAGCACTGCGTATACAGGAGGCGCTCAATAATGACTTACCAAGGGGTTAAGTTGATCAGCCGGAGAGTGGGTGTGACAACTTTTGAGCATGTTGCAGCGCCAGAAAGTGAAGGAAGCTTCTGGAAATAGCAAAAGGGTGGGTCGTGTCACAGGGTCGTGGGGGCCCACCTGAAGGAGCCACCCCTGCTGGGGCGACTTGAGGGGGGAAACATCTCATGTTGGCTTATGACCCAAAGCATGAAATAGATACACAGGGGGTGACACAGATAGACAGAAGCAGCTGTTCCTCAAAAGGGGGGGTCCCATCTGCCAAGGTGGCACCCAGGAGACACCCGGGTAACGAAGGTACCTCCCCGCTG
This sequence comes from Lynx rufus, assembly GCF_022079265.1. NCBI lineage: Eukaryota > Metazoa > Chordata > Mammalia > Carnivora > Felidae > Lynx > Lynx rufus. The sequence continues at coordinate 2,798,223 of NW_025814852.1, read as the reverse complement.
ACACCCCCCTTCCCAGGACAGCGGGGCCCCAGGGAGGGGATGGTATGGGGTGGGAAGGGCTCTTCACCTCTGTGGCCTTCTTTCCAACACCCATAATCCCAGAGTCCTGGTGAGAAGACACATGACCAGCCCAGCCTGGGGGGCATTCTATGAGATAACCTGGCCACTGCCCCTCCCAGTTGCCCCAGTCCTCCCTCCTCCCGAGGAGCAGGGACAAACTGACGCGCTGTCACAGATGGGAGGAGACGACCGCAGGTCGCGTGTGGCGTCCGGGTCGGGTTCTGAGCAGGAGGAGGAAGCTGACGGACGGACGGACGGACAGACGCGCTGGCGAAAGCCACATACGGTCTGTGCCGAGGGCGCCTTCTTGTTGTGCAGGCGCCTTGACCTTGGTGATGCGAGGGGGTGATGATGGGGAATCTGGGAGAAGGGTCTGCGGGAGCCCCTGTGTTACCTGCAGCTTTTCTGTAAATGTAAGAGCAATCTTAAATAAAAAGTTTATTTAAACAAAGAACGGGCACACCCCTTGTCCCCCCCCCCCCGCAGAGAGAGATGGGGTGGGGGGGCTTTGGCTCATCAGCGTGGACCAGACAGAGGCGCTCCACGCGAGAGGCAGCCGCCGGCCTTCGGCCACTCTTTTTGTTGCCCTGGATGGCCCTGGGCACAGGCGGGGGCCGGGGAAGCCTGGCACCCGGGTGGCCAGCAGGGCCGCAGCTCCCTCTGCGGGGCTGTCCCGGCCCTGCAAAGCTCTGGGGGTCCCCTCCCCACTCCACCCTCTGACTCGTTTCTTGACCTGGGGTTCCGGCACCCCCAGGGCCTCTGTGGGCCCCCTGGCGTTGCGTGCAGAACTTTGGAAATATGGGCACGAGGCAGGGGAGTCTAGCGGTTCGGCCCAGGGGTGTTGGCCGGTCCTGGCTCTGACCCTCTGGACGCCTGTGTCCTCTCAGCCTCGGTTTCCTTGTCTGTAAGGCGGCACAGCGGCAGCACCCGACGCAGGGCGGGCACCTACGGGGCAGGGCTGGAGGAGGGACGTGCCATCTGAGTGGGGCGCTGTGGTCCCGCATGTGAAGTGGTTCAGAGGGAACAGACAGGTGGGAGCTGGGACGGAGGCCCTGAAGGGAGTGGCAGGTGTGCAGGGCCCCCCCCGCCCCAGTTTCGCCTTCCCTCCCCCACACGTGCTTTCTGCTTCGCCCCAAGGCTTTTGGGAAGACGACGTCTCAAGAGCATCACACACCATTTTCTCCCTCTGTGTTTTAGAGAAGGTCAACTTGGTGTCACAGGTCCCTCCCCACCCCCCCCCCCCCCGAAAATGCAGAGGCTCACCGGGCAGTTGTAGATAGACTAGAACTTCCAGATGGACTTTTCCTGTTCCAGGAAAGGGATGACCTGCTGTTTGGGCCAGACTTAAAATACTGACTCAGAGAACTCTACAAATCTTTCTAAAACGAGCAGCTCGGGGCGCCTGGGGGGCTCAGTCGGTTGAACGCCCAACTTGGGTTCAGGTCACGATCTCGCGGTTCGTGAGTTCGAGCCCCGCGTCGGGCTCCGTGCTGACAGCTCGGAGCCCGGAGCCTGCTTCGGATTCTGTGTCCCCCTTTCTCTCTGCCCCATCCCTGCTTGTGCTCTCTCTCCGCCTTTCAAAAATGAATAAACATTTAAAAAAAAAATTTTTTTTAAATGAGCAGCTCTCAGCAGCGCCTGGCTGGCCTAGTCGCTGAAGTGGGAGAGTCCTGATCTTGGGGTTGTGAGTTCGAGCCCCTCGTTGAGTGTAGGGATCACTTAAAAAACTAAAATCTGAAGAAGAAATAAATATAAGACAAATAAAACGAGCAGCTGTCACAATTAAAGCAGCCACAGGCCAAGTACCACCTTAGTGACTTCATCGGCTCCTGGTGTCTCCCAGTCACCGCTTGGCAAGGGTCCTGCGTGGAGCCCCGCCCCGCCTCACCCCGCACTCGCAACCCACGGGCCGAGAGCCATACCCAACGGATCCGTCCACACGTCGTTTGTCCAGCTCATCTGTGCTAAACACCAGTCACGGACGGGGAGATTAATACAGCCGCAGGGCCTCAGCCCTTGGGAGCGACACACAGCTTAAGAGTTGTGGCCCCACGGTGGGGGCGAGTCCTGCGAGGTGTGTGAGGGACAAAAAGAGGGGGCATGATCAGGCAGGCTCCCTGAGGAGGAGACCCCTGAGAGCCTGAAGGGACATAGGAAAAGTTAGCAGCAGGAGCCAGGGAAAGCCAGGCAGAGGAGACGAGTGTTCCCAGCAGGAAGCACAAACAGCTTATGCAAAGGCCCTGTGGCAGGAAGGCGTTTGGTGAGTCTGAGGGCCAGGATGCGATCGGCCGGAGCGTGTGGGAGCTGCAGGCCACGCTGGAGACGCGGCGCAACCCTGACGGGGCTGTGTCCCGTCCCGCTGCTCTGTGGAAGCTGGAGGCTGCTGTGGTTTTACAGGAAGAGACAGGGAGTGGACACAGTGGGGTGATATTCAGGAAGCAGGACCCGCAGGAGATGGTGGCGGACTGAATGTGGGGAGTAGGGTGCTGCTGGGAGTCAAGGGCATGACACCAGGTCCTGATGGGGCATTTGGGGCACGGGGGTGCCTGTGCCCGAGGCGGGGAGCCCCACGGCTCCGCCCCTCCATCTGCCACCTCTCGGGACTTCCTCGCTGTCGGGTCCATTGCCGGTTGCCCTGTTCGGTCCTCGGCTCATGTCTCAGGGCTGTGACCGGGGCCCTTCTGCTCCTGTGGCTGCACAGGCACCGCCTCCTTCATCCCCCAGGACCCCTCAGTGCCCGTTCCTCATCATCCCCATTTCACGGCTGAGGAAACTGAAGCTCAGAGGGGTTTAGCGACCAGCTGGAGGTCACACGACAAGGGGGGCAGTTAGGACTCAAACCCAGACCCGCGTGACGCTGAAACACACACGCTCCGCGATCACCTGTGCTGGGCCTCAACAGCCGGTGCCCAGGGGCCACTGTTGCGAACCCTCACTTGACCCCCCGCGCACACAGCGTGGGGTGCGCAGGTGCGTGCGACAGAGGACAACTTATTTTCTGGTGCCCTTTTAATGGCTTGAAATTCTTCTACTGCTATTATCTTTGTGGGAACCTCTCCAATTTCATTTATTATTTATATATTTTTCTAGTATTTATTTACCTTTGAGAGACAGAGAGACGGAGCCTGAGCGGGGGAGGGGCAGAGAGAGAGGGAGACCCAGAATCGGAAGCAGGCTCCGGGCTCCGAGCCGTCGGCACAGAGCCCGCGCGGGGCTCGAACTCACAAACCGCGAGATGGTGACCTGAGCTGAAGTCGGACGCTTCCCCGCCTGAGCCACCCAGGCTCCCCTCTATACCTCTCCAATTTTATTTTATTTTTTTTTTATTTTTATTTTTTTTTTTTAAATTTTTTTTTTCAACGTTTATTTATTTTTGGGACAGAGAGAGACAGAGCATGAACGGGGGAGGGGCAGAGAGAGAAGGAGACACAGAATCGGAAACAGGCTCCAGGCTCTGAGCCATCAGCCCAGAGCCTGACGCGGGGCTCGAACTCACGGACCGCGAGATCGTGACCTGGCTGAAGTCGGACGCTTAACCGACTGCGCCACCCAGGCGCCCCTATACCTCTCCAATTTTAAAGGCAGACTGCCCTGAAGACAGCAGCGGCCTTCATCCTGCTAGCACAGAGACCTCAGAGTCCTGCCTCCCCCGCCCCCCACCTCCCCTCCCATCTCTCTTGGGACATCAGCAGGGGTTCATATGAGCTCTGCGAGATAGACACCCAAAGTGATAACAGTAAACAAGGCAGAGGGAGGTGGCCGGGGCTGGGCGGGTGGGGGCCCCTCCTCTCTTGCAGACGGAAAGGCAACGTGGGGCTGCTGCCCACATCCAAGACTACTCTTCACCCCAAAAAGAAACCCCGTACCCACTGAGCGGTCACTCCCCACACCCCCTCCCACCAGCCCCTGGCAAATACCCATCTGCTTTCTGTCTCTACGGGTTTGCCCACTATGGGCGTTCGACATCACTGAAATCCTACAACATGTGATCTCGTGCCTGGTCTCTTTTCACCCGGCATATCCTTTTCAGAATCCATCCACGTTGTGACAGACGTCAGCACTTGGTTCCTTCTTACGGCCGAATCCTATCCCGCGTGCGGACATCCTACATTTTATTAATCATTCATCACTTGACGGACATTGGGGTTCTTCCCACTTTGGGGCTCTTAGGAACGATGCTTCTATAAACTGTGTAAAATTCTTCGAACACCTGTTTGCAGTTCTCTTGGGTTCCCACCTGAGAGTGGAATTGCTGAGTCGTATGGCAATTCTGTGCTTACCTTTTCCAGGAAAACCACCAAACTGTTTTCCAAAGGGTCTGCTCCATTTCCCACTCCCACTGTACAAGGGCTCCAATTTCGCCACATCCTTTCCAGCACTGGTTATTTTCGGGGTTTTGTTTGTTTGTTTGTTTTGTTTTGTTTGTGTTTGTGTTTGTTTTTTAATAGTTATCCTCCTGGGTATTCTCACTGTGGCTTTGACTTACATTCTTGATGACTAATGGTGCTAAGCATCTTGTCATGTGCTTGTAGATCACTTCTAGATCTTTGGAGATACAAAGGTTGATGAAGTCTTCTTAAGGTCTTAAGAATTAAGATCTGTTCTGGGGCGCCTGGGTGGCGCAGTCGGTTAAGCGTCCGACTTCAGCCAGGTCACGATCTCGCGGTCCGTGAGTTCGAGCCCCGCGTCGGGCTCTGGGCTGATGGCTCAGAGCCTGGAGCCTGTTTCTGATTCTGTGTCTCCCTCTCTCTCTGCCCCTCCCCCGTTCATGCTCTGTCTCTCTCTGTCCCAAAAATAAACGTTGAAAAAATAAATAAATAAAAATAAAAAAATAAAAAAAAGAATTAAGATCTGTTCAAGTCTTTTGCCTGTTTTTAAGTTGCGTTGCTTGTCTTTGGGCTGTTATGTTATAAGAGTTCTTCATATATTTTGGATACTAGACTCTAATCAAATACATAATTTGCAGATATTTTCTCTCATTCTTTTGGGTTGTCTCTTCACTTTCTTTAGTGCTCTTGGATGCATGAAGGTTTTTAATTTTTTCTTAACGTTTATTCATTTTTGAAAGGCAGAGAGAGACAAAGCGTGAATGGGAAAGGGAGAGAGAGAGAGAGGGAGACACAGAAACAGAAGCAGACTCCAGGCTCCGAGCTGTCAGCACAGAGCCCTACCCGGGGCTCAAACTCACAGACCGTGAGATCATGACCCGAGCCGAAGTTGGACGCCCAACCGACTGAGCCACCCAGGTGCCCTGAAAGTTTTTTATTTTGATGAAGTCAAATTTATCTGTTTTTTCTTTTGTTGCTCATGTTTTGGCTTAGTATCTAATAATTCATGGCCAAATCCAAGGTCTTGTAGATTTATTCCTATGTTCTCTGCTAAGAGTTTTGTGGTTTTAGTTTTTACCTTTACGCCTTTGATCCATTTGGAGTTCATTTTTGTATACGGTGTGAGGAAGGGGTTCGTTTCTATTCTTTTGCATGGGGATATCCAGTTGTCCCGGCACCATTTGCAAAAAAGATGATTCTTTCTGTGCACTTTGGTGCCCACATTTTTTCTTCTTAGGATGGCATCTGTCATTTTTGATTAGGGTCCACCCTAATGACCTCATTTTAACCCAAATACCTCTTGAAAGACCCTATCTTCAACTACAGTCACATTCTGAAGTTAACGAGGGTTATGACTCACATAAGAATTGGAATTCACCCCATAACAAGATCATCTTTTTCTCCCCAGTTCTTTTAACGTGGTGTACTGCATTCATTGATATTGATGTGTCAAACTACTCTTTCATTCCTGGAGTAAGTCTCAGTTGTTGTGTGATCCTTTTAATATGCTGCTTGCTGGTATTTTCTTGAGGATTTTTGTGCCTGTACCCACAAGGGATATTGGTCTGTAGTTTTCTTGTGCTGTCTTTATCTGGCTGTGGTACGAGGGTAATAATGGCCTCATAAATGATAGGGGAGCGATCCCCCCTCCTCTATTTTTGGGAAGAGATTGAGAAATACTGCTGTTAATTCTTTAAACGTTTGATGGAATTCACCAATGAGGCCATTTGGTCCTGGGCTTTTCTCTGTCGGAGGTTTTTGATTACCTATCCAACCTCTTTTACTTATTGTAGGTTTTTTGAGATTTTGTGTTTCTTCTCTTTTTTTAATTTTTAAAAATGTTTTATTATTTATTTTTTGAGAGAGAGAGACAGAGTGTGAGTGGGGGAGGGGCAGAGAGAGGGAGACACAGAACCCGAAGCAGGCTCCAGGCTCTGAGTTGTCAGCACAGAGCCCAACGGGGGTCTCAAACTCATGAACTGTGAGACCATGACCTGAGCCGAAGTCGGATGCCTAACTGACTGAGCCCCTCAGGCGCTCCAAGATTTTGTGTTTCTTCTCAAGACAGTTTGGCCAGTGTGCACATTCCTAGGGGTTCATCCATCTCATCTAGGTTATTGAATTTGTTGGCAAACCCTAAAAAGGAAAAAAAGTAAGCCCAAGTATCTTCACATAAGAAAGTTAACCCCCCATTCTGATTCCTGCTTCTACTCATATGAGCTTCTCTCTTGTTTTCCAGGCCAATCTACCTAAAGGATGGTCTATTTTGTTGACTTTTTAAAAAAAAAATTTATTTATTTTGAGAGAGAGAGAGAGAGCAGGAGAGGGGCAGAGACAGAGGGAGACACAGAAACTGAAGCAGGTTCCATCGAGGCTCTGAGCTATCAGCACAAAGCCTGATGTGGGGCTCAAACTCATGAACTGTGGGATCATGACCTGAGCTGAAGTCAGATGCTTAACTGACTGAGCCACCCAGGCACTCTCTGTTTTGTTGATTTTTTTCAAAGTAGGCTCTATACCCAGTGTGAAGCCTAATCCAGGGCTTGAACTCACGACCCTTAGATCAAGACCTGAGCTGAGATCAAGAGTTGGACACTTAACTGACTGAGCTACCCAGGTGTCCCTGTTGATTAAAAAAACAAAAAATCTTTTACTCTTTTAATTTGGTTGGTCCTCTCTCTTGCTTTTCTATTATTTATTTTATTCATATCCTCTCTAATTTGTATTGCTTCCTTCCTTCTGCTAGCTTTGAGTTTAGTTTGCTCCTTTTCTAGTTCCTTTTGGTGGGAGTTCAGGTGATTGATCTGAGATGTTTTCTCTTTTTTAATATAGGCACATATAGCTATGAATTTCTCTCTGGGTGCTGCTTCTGCCAAACCCCGTAAGTTTTGGAATGTTTGTATTTTTTTGTTTGTTTGCTTAGTATTTTCTAATCTCCCTTGTGATCTTCTTTGACCCATTGGTTGTTTCAGAGTGTGTTGTCTGATTTCCACATGTTCATGAATTCTCAAATTTTCTTTCTGGTAGTGATTTCTCGCTTCCTTTGGTTGTGGTCAGAGGAGATATTTTGTATCATTTTAATATTTAAAAAAATTATTATTTATAAATTTGTAAATGTTTATTCAACTTTGAAAGAGAGAAAGAGAGAGCAGAGGAGGGACAGAGAGAGAGAGGGAGAGACAGAATCCCAAGCAGGCTCCACGCTGTCAGCACAGAGCCTGATGTGGGGCTCGAACCCACATACTGTGAGATCATGTCCTCCACGCTGTCAGCACAGGGCCTGATGCGGGGTTCGAACCCACATACTGTGAGATCATGTCCTCCACGCTGTCAGCACAGAGCCTGATGTGGGGCTCGAACCCACATACTGTGAGATCATGTCCTCCACGCTGTCAGCACAGGGCCTGATGCGGGGTTCGAACCCACATACTGTGAGATCATGTCCTCCACGCTGTCAGCACAGAGCCTGATGTGGGGTTCGAACCCACATACTGTGAGATCATGTCCTGAGCTGAAGTCCGATGCTCAACCAACTGAGCCACTCAGGTGCCCCTCATTTTAATCTTTTTAATAAGTTTTTGAGACTTGTTTTGTGGCTTAACATGTGGTCTATCCCGGAGGACGTTCCCTGGGCCCTTGAGAAGCATGTGTGTTCTGCTGCTGTTGGGCAGAGCAATCTACATAAGTGTTAGGTCTGGTTGGCTATAGTATCATTCACGTCCTCTGTTGCCCTGCTGATCTTGTCTACCTGTTCCATTCATTATTGGAATGGAGGTGTTGAAGTCTCCAACTATTCTTATTGAGCCGTTATTTCTCCCTTTGATTCTGTTAGCTTTTGTTTCATATTGCCCCTTGTTGGGGGCTCTGTTTGTATGGGCATACATGTTTATTATCGTTATATGTTCTTGTTATGTTAAACCCTTTATCATTATACAACGTGTTTCTTTGTCTCTTGTAACAATTTTGGGCTCAGAGTCTAGTTTGTCTGATATTAATATAGCCGCTCCAGCTCTCTTTTGGTCACTGTTTATTATTTTTTAAATGTTCTTATTTTATTTTTGAGAGAGAGAGAGACTGAGTGAGTGAGCATGAGTGGGGGAGGGGCAGAGAGAGAGGGAGAAACAGAATCTGAGCTGTCAGCACAGAGCCGACGCAGGAACACTTGAACCGTGAGATCATGACCTGAGCTGAAATTGGATGCTTAACTGACTGAGCTACCCAGGTGTCTCTGGTCACTGTTTAAATGGAGTATGTTTTCCTATTCTTTTACTTTTAACTTATTTGTTTCTTTGGTTCTAGTCTCTTGCAGACAGCATATGGCTGGATTATGTTTTTTCCCCCTTTCAATTGCTGCCTTTGAATTGGATAATTTAACCCATTTACATTTAATGTAACTACCTACACAGAAGCACTTCTGCTGTTTTGCCATTCAGTTTTGATATGTCTTTTATCTTTTTTGTGCCCCAATTCTTCCACCAGTATCTTCTTTTGTATTAGATATTTGCTACTGCACCATTTTCTTCTCTTTCACTAAATATTTTTTAGTTATTTTCTTCTTATTTGTTGCCCTGGAGATTATAATTAACGTATTAATTTATAATAAACTATTTTGTATTGGTTTCACTAGTATACAAAAATGATGCTTCTGTATCAGGCTATTCCTCCCTCATGTTGTCATTGTTACAAATATATCTCTACACATGATCCACTGACATAGATTTATAATTATTGCATGTGTAGTTGTCTTTTAAATGACATAGGTAGAAAAAGAGGTGTTACTAACCAAAAATATATTAATCTGACTTTCATATTTACCGAAGTAGTTCCCTTTACTGTTCTTTATTTCTTCATGTGGATTCAAGCTACTCTCTCCTGTCCATTCATTCCTCAAAGGGCAGGTTTCTAGCAACAAACTCTCAGTTTTTGTTTATCTGAGAATGTCTTGATTTCTCTTTCTTTTTTACAAGATAGTTTTGCTGGATATGGAATCTTGGTTGACAGGATTTTTTCTCTTTTAGCACTTTGCATATGTCATCATGCTGCTTTCTGGACTCCATGTGGTTGTGTTTTTTTTTTTTCTAAGTTTATTCATTCATTTTGAGAGAGCATGAGCAAGGGAGAGGCAGAGAGAGAAGAGAGACTATCCCAAGCAGGCTGCACACTATCAGCACCGAGCCCAACACGGGGTTTGAACTCCCGAACCATAAGATCATGACCTGAGTTGAAACCAAGAATCGGATGCTTTACAGTTGAGCTATGCAGGCGCCCCACCTCCATGGTTTCTGATGACAGATAAGCTCTTGATCATACTGAAGCCCCCTTGTACATGATGAGTGACTTCTCTCTGCTTCCAGGATTTTCTTTGTCTTTCAACATTTTGATTATAATGTACAGATCTCTTTGAGTTTATCCCACCTTGGATAACTTTTTTGAGCTTCTTGGCTATGCAAACTTTTGTCTTTCATCAAATTTGGGAAATTTTTGGCTGTTATTTCATAAAATATTCCTTCTTCCCCAATGAGTCTGTAATTTTCCCATTGTACATACATTAGTATGCTTGGTAGCATTCTGCCAGTCTCTGAGACTCTGTTCATTTTTCTCTCTTTTCTCAGTTTCGATCATCTCAATCAATGTATCATTAAGTTCTTTGTTTCTTCTGCTTGCTCAAATTTGTTATGGAGCGCTTCTAGTGAATTTTCTGTTTCAGGTATTGCTCTTTTCAAACCCAGAATTTCTATTTGGCTCCCTTTCATTATTTCTATCCGTTTTATTGCTGCTCTCTATTTGGTGAGATATTATGCTTATGGTCCCCTTAATTCTTTGTGCCTGGTTTCCCATAGCCCTTGAGCATATTAACAGGGTTGATTTAAAGTCTTTATCCAGGAAATCTAACATTTGGGTTTCCCGAGGGACCGTTTCTATTAATCTCTTTCCCAGTATACTGGCTACACTTTCTTGCTTGTTTGCATGCCTCACATTTTGTTGTTGTTGTTGTTGTTGTTGGAAATTGGACATTTTGAATATTATAACGTGGCAGCTCTGGAAGTCAGATTCTCCTCCCTCCCTAGGGTTTGCTGCTGATGGCTGCTGTTGGCTTGATTTTTCTGAACTCACTTTGTAAATCCAGTATTCTGTGTTGTGTGTGTGGCCAGCGAAGTGTCTGTTTGATTAGCTCAGTGGTCAGCTAGTTATTCAATGGAAATTTCACGCAATGCTGACATTAAACTGCCTCTTCCTTGATTGTTTTTCCAGTTTATGTAAACCTCTGACTAGTTTCCAGAGTTCAGATAAAGTATATTCTGACAGTTTTTGCCAGTTTATTTGCTGTTTCTGCAGAGTTATGGGCCCTTGGAGTCCTCTGCTCTGCCATTTTTGCTGACTTTATCTCAGCCGATTGCCAGTCAGATCTCGTTTTCTCTGATGGCTTTTGTTCCTCTGTGATATGTTTAGGGGCGCACTGACTCGTTTATCCTGCTTGTGCTTGAAGGATTCATTTCCTCCATCTATTTTGTTCAAGTTTCATCTATTATCTGTACAAATATTTCTTCTCCCCTTTAATTCTTAATTCTGTCTATCTGGAGTTCCTATTAGAAGGATGACATAACACCTCTTTCCTGTTTTTTAAATAAATTTTCCAATTTTCATATTTTCCACCTCTTTGTTCCTCTAACTAATTCTCTCTTCAACAGTGTCTAAGCCACTCTGTATCCCTTCCTCTGAGGTTTAAATTTCCATGTAGCCTGTATTTTTGTTTTTGGTTTTTTATTTTTTAGCCTGTATTTTTGATTTCTAGAACTTCTAAGATTTTTTTTTCAAAATTTCAAAATTTTTGTTAGCCTTTTTTTTTTATTACTTATTTTACATTTTCAATCATTCTGAACATACTTATCTCGTCATCTCGGGATTCCTCCTCAGAGGCAGGGGATAGGAGGAGGGAATACAGACAGGGCCATGATGTCACAGGACGTCAACACAGATAGCTTTCCTGCAGGTGGCAAAGCCAAGAGGGGTTGTCACCACGGCCTTGTAATGCCAGGGGCACCTCCACTTTGAGCGAGGATTCCAGGAGACCAGAAACCGCAGCACTTCCCGGGCCAGCCCGTCTCCGTTCTATTACCATGATTGTTTCTGCAAACCAAACGTAGGTTTTGGTTCATAGCAATACCTGTTTGCCATGGAAGAAAGCAATGATTGTCAAGGAGAATAAAGTAAAAGCACTCACAATCCTGGTTCCCTCCCACGCTTTGCTGCCACGACCACCCGAGCCCAGCCTCCCTGGCTTCCTTCCCGGCTTGATCTTTCCCCACAGCACCGAGCACCGAGCACCGTCAGGCACCCTCATCCCCTGACTGAGGCTCCTCACACTTTTCTAAGAGAACCACCAGTTAAGAACAGGAGCCTCCGGTTCCTCAAACGTGCCCCTCGCCTCCCCTACCAAAACGCAGCAGGGTCCTAGAAGGCGCCTTGCGGGTGAAATGTGAACCCTCACCTGGCTCAGGCTAGTTAGCAATTTAACCTCGCTGTGCCTCCATGTTCATCTGCAAAGTGGGCACGGTAACCCCTACCTCATAGAATTGTCTGCGGATTCGGTGAAATTATGTATGTAAAGCTGCTGACACCGTGTGCTGGCACACAGTAGGTGCTCATTAAATGACTGTGCAGTCAGAAACCTCTGCCCTTCACCCCCAAAGCTCTCTGCAACCCAGCCTTTGTAAAGACAGATAGTCCTTTCTTAAAAAAAAAAAAAAGTCAACATTTATTGATTGTTGAGAGACAGAGAGGCAGAGCGCAAGCAGGGGAGGGGCAGAGAGAGGGAGACACAGAATCCGAAGCAGGTTCCAGGCTCTGAGCCGTCCGCACGGAGCCTGACGCGGGGCTCGAACCCACGAGCCGAAGTCGGACGCTTAACCGACTGAGCCACCCAGGCGCCCCATGTGGGGCTCAGAAACTTTTTTTTTAATGTTTATTTATTTATTTTTGGGGGGGGGCGAGGGAGAGAGGGAGACGGAATGAATCCCAAGCCGGCTCTGTGCTGTCAGTGCAGACCCCGACACGGGACTCAAACTCACGAGCCGAGACATCATGACAGGAGCTGAGATCGAAAGTCAGACACTTAACCACCCAGGTGCCCCCCTCCTTTTTTTTTTTTTTTTCCTTAAGTTGTTCTGGGGGCTGATGAGTCTCCTGGGAAGCTGGGGAGGACTCACAATAACTATTTATTTATTTATTTATTTATTTATTTATTTATTTATTTATAAGAGCAAGCAAGCGTGCCCTCACGAGCGGGGGACAGGTAGAAAGAGAGGGAGAGAGAGAATCCCAAGCAGGATCCGGCCGTCAGTGCAGAGCCTGATGCGGGGCTCGAACCCGCAGACCGTGAGATCATGACCTGAGCTGAAATCAAGAGTTGGATGCTCAACTGGAGCGCGCCATCCGGGCGCCCCACAATAACTAAACTTTTGAGAGACTTGTGTAGAAACTGTAATGCAGTAATACAAACTGCTCGATGCCTCCAGGGTCATGACGGGCAAAGACCGCATGAAAGCGGAGGAGGCAGTTGAGGCCCTGGGCCCCGTCCTGGCCTGAATGTGGGTTTAAGCCTGGGGACGAGCTTTAAGGCCATGGCCTTAAGGCTTCCCGCAGGGTTCTGTGTGGGGGTGAACGGGGCAGCGGCCTTAGCTGGAGGAGGTCTGGCTGTCCTGAGGTTTCCAGATGCAGGCTGCAGGGTGGGACAGGAGCAGGAGAAAACAAGTCATTCCTTCATGCCAGACCCCCCATAGGCCCTGGGGACAGAGCCCTGCTGTCACAGAGCTGCCACACTGGAGCGGGGATAGCCGATAAATGGGCCATGCAAGTAAGAGACGGAGGTGGAGAGGGGAGCCTGACAAAGTTGGGGCCGCAGGCCCGGCCTTTTGCACACACCCTTTTCCCTCCCACAGCAGAGCTCAGGCCCTATTTCTGTACTCCTTTGACAGATGAGGAAACCAGGGTTGGGGAGATTAAGTGACTCCATTCCGGGCACTCAGCAGTCCCCAGGGGCCCGACCTCAGTGGTGTTGAAACTCCAAGAGCCTGGGCTGATTAGGGGACGGTCACTGGGGCCGCCGTGGGTTTCTTCCCAAGGCAGCCCTGCCTCTCAAGAGGCCCCAGGGAGGGGCCACGGCACCAGGCCTGACAGGTAGTTAGCCAGGGGCTGGGATGCCCAAATGCCAGCCTCTGTCACATTCCTCTTACAGATTCTGCTCCTAGAGACTTCCAGCCTCACGGAAGGTTACCCCACCGAGCCACCTGGGCAGCACAAGAGAGCACGAGGAAGGGAAAGGTGGGGACCTGCGTCCTTCCATCAAAGTCAGGTCCCCAGGGAGAGCCCAGGTTCCTGCTATATTCCTGGCGCGGGTACTCTTTGGATCAGCAGGCTACCCAAGGAGGGTCCTCAGGGTCCTGGACATTCGGTCAGCAGCCTTGACAGCCTGGCTGGTCAGGGGCAGCCTCTGTGGACTCCAACCAGGCTCTGCAAGGCCAAGACCAGGTGGAGAGGATCTTTGGTTTGGCCCGAGGAGGAGTGAGGTGGGATCATCCTGATGGCGCGTGCCCAGGCCGTCCTAGAGGAGGAGACCCAGACGACAGGACAGGAACGCAGCCTTGGAGATGACTAACACAGGAGTCTGTAAACCCGGGCTTCCGGAGGGGTGCTATCGGGACCACAGGTCTAACGTGTCAACCTGCAGATTCTCATCATCCACTCCTTGGCCTTCTCCCACTTTGGAAACTAGAAAGGCAAGGTTTTCCCCACGGGCGCCTTGCTCTGGAGTCTTGCCTGGGGTGTGTAAGGGGTCCTGGGCTCCCAGGGAAGGGGCAGCGTGGATGGTCCGGGAAGGTGTTGGCCTGTCCTGCAAACTATTTCCCAGGCCCCCAGGCTCTGGCATCTCAGCTCTCCCACATGTTAGCTCTGTGACCCAGGGCAAGTCGCTCCACCTCTCAGAGTCTCAGTTTCCTCACCTGTAGGACAGGTGGGACATTCTGGAACCACAGGATGGCTGAATGGGCTCAGGGGAGACCGCACTCACTCTAACATTAGTAAGATGCATGCATTTCCGCGGGAGAACGCCTGAGCACCCAGAAGTAAACCCAGCGACCCCAGGGGCTTGGGATGGGTCCAGCCCGCACAAGCGAACTTGACCTTGCAATTGGCAGGTTCAGCCAACACAGAGGAAAACCTGTCCTTAGACATTTTTATGGGGGTCTCACGTACGCAAGGTGCGTCCACCTGATATTACAGCTGGATAAAACTGTTCTCGTGTATACACCTGAGGAATGGCCACCCAAAACAAGACCCGAAACGTGTCCATCAGCTGAGCTTTTGAAAACACAGAAGAGCCAAGGGTCTCTGCTGTTACCTTTGTGGCCCACTCCTGGAATCTCAGGATGGGGACCTTTAGCTCATTCCTGCTCCTCCCGGCGCAGATGGGGAAACTGAGGCTGGCGGACCGACCAGGGCTTTGGGCAGAACCGTGAACACCCCCTGCTCCCTGCCAGCTCCGGCGGTTCGGCGCCTTCTCGCACGCCAGCGGCATTGGGCTCTTGACCCCCGCACCAGAGGGACGCGAGCTGGGCGGGGGGCCCAGGCGGAGAAGGGTAGACGGAGGGGGCGCGGCCGAGCGCGGCTCCTCCCCGGGCGGGGCCGCCCCTGCGCGCGCGCGCGCGCCGAAGCCCCGCCCCCGCCCTTCGCGCGCGCCCCCGCCGGGCTAATTAGGCGCGCGGTTTGTTTACAAACACGGGGCTGGGCAGGTGCGCGCCGCCCCAACGGCGCGCGGCTGGGGTTCGAGGGCGGCCCCCCACCCCCGGGTTCCGGGGTCCCCGGGCGGGAGTGGCGGCGGGAGGGCCGCCGCCGGCCGCGCTCCTGCCTTTTCCACGCCTCCCGCGGGCGCCAGGAAATTCGCCCGTGGGCCCGAGTCCCCCGCGCGGCGGGGCGGGCGGCGGGGATGCAGGGCTGGCCACGCGGGCCCGGGCTAGGGGCGGCCGCCAGGGGTCCCCGCCCCGCCCCGCCCCGCCCCGCCCCGCCCCGCGCGCCCCCCGGGCCGGGCCCGCTCGCGGCCGGGTCGGCGGGGCGGGCAGCGGGCGGGGGCGCGCGGGGCGGGGCGCGGCGCCGGCGGGGCCGGGACATGTAGTCCGCGCGCCGCGGCCTCCCCTGGGCGGCCCCAGCGCGGGCCCGGCCGCGGACTACGACTCCCGCCAGGCGCCGCGGCGCAGCGCATGAGCCCTGCTCGGCTCCGGCGCGTCTATTATGCTGCCGGGGCCGGCGAACCAAAGAGGAGCCGGCCGCGCGGGCCGGGAGGGACGGCCGCTGGAGCCGCCGAGGCCAAGTACGCCTTTCTCTTGCTTCCTTGCGCGCGCGGGGCGGCGGGCGGCGCGGGCGGCGGCGGGCCGGGCGGGCCGGGGAGCGCGGCCCCGTGCGCCCCGCGCGGGCCGCCGGCGCGTCCCGGGAGCCGGGCGCCCCGGCCGCCGCCGCCTTTGTGCGCGGCCACGATGCAACAAAGCGCGGCGGCCGCCCGGGGTCGCGGCGGCGGCGGCGGCGGCGGCGGCGCGGGCTCCCTCCCCTCCGCCCTCGCCCGCGCCCTCCCGGCCGCCCGCGCCCCGGGCTGGGGGCGTCACCGCAGCTGGGGCGCGCAGCCCGGAGTTGGCACGGCCCGCGCGCCCCGCGCCAACCCGGCCTCCCGCGCCCTCCCTCGCGGAAGGGATTTTTTTCCCCCTTTCCTCTGCCCGCCATCTTTCGGAGGGGGGAACGAGGGAGGACGCGGAGGGGAAGGTGCGCGGCGGCGTCCCGGGCCCGCCGTGCGCGGCGGCGCCACTTTCCCGGCGCCCACCCGCCCTGGCTGCGGTCCCTCGGGGCTCGCGCTGGGGGCCCGCCGCCGCCGCCGCCCCCGGGGCGGGGGGCGAGACCAGGCCGGGCCCGCCTCGGAGTGGCGCGGGGCAGCTTCCTCCCAGAGTTAGGGGCCCCGCGCTGACTTTGAGCCCCTTTGAGTTGCTGGGTCGTTGCGGCCAGGCCAGGCCAGGAGGAGACCCAGTTCCCGTTTTGAAATGAGCCCGAAAAGCGCTTAATCCGGGCGAGGTCGACATGGAGCGGGAGGAGCGGGGTGCTTCTCCCCTTTCCCACTCGGGGTGGGCACCGGCCTGACCATGGCACAAGCCCATCGGGGAGGAATGCCCGCCACGCAGACCCCGAACGTCCCCGTGGCCCTAGTGGGCTCCTCCGTGAATAAAGCTGGGGGCCCCGGGGAGCGCTCGCTCGCTCTCTCTCTCTCTCTCTCTCTCTCTCTCTCCCCCTCTCCCTCTCCCTCTCCCTCCACCGGTTGCTCATATGGGGGCAGGGCTAGCGTGGAGCCTTGTGCGGCCTCATTTCCCTGGGGGAGGGGGGGCAGGAACGATTTTGGAAAGCTGGAAGTGGGGACGAAGAATGGGGTCTGCTAGGTGGCCCGCTTGGGGCGGGTTCCTCCTGTGAATTCTCTCTATTGAGCCCATTCCCCCAGTGTCCCGCGACCCTTCATTTTGTCTGAAAGCTTTCTGCCCAGACGTGCAGAACTGGCGTCCCTCCCCCGTCTGCTAACTTGGTTATTGACTGCAAAGTTAACGTGGTGGGTGTGGGGCGGGTATTGTGCATCAGTGGGCAAACTAACGGCAAGAGGAAAATGAGGGAAACAATCCCTCCGGCCGCTCCTCGTGCTCCCCCACCCCACTGAGGACGAAGAAGGGAGTTTTGTTAGCTATCTCCCTTACTCTTTTTCTTTAAGATGGGGATTCTTTTCTTGGGTCTGTGGCGTGGCCCTGGGAGATCCTGAAGTCTATACAAAGTTGCCTGGCCTGGCATTTTGGTGGCGGCAGGGGACAGGGGAGTAGCTTTGGCTGCAAAGGGGTCAAAGAAATGTGTGGATCTGTGCAGGGGGTCAGTTCTCAGGAGGTAAGGACCTCTTCTCCTTCCCAGGGGCCCTTCGCAGCAGCCCTAAAGGTGGCCTCTCATTTGCAAATAAAGCTCTGTGTTTGCCCTTTTCTGTCTTGAGGCCTTGACGTGTGCTGGTGGTTACAGATAAGGAAAGATAGGGCACACAGTGGGGAGGGACGGGAGGTGACGTGGGCAGCGGAGGGGCATTCCTCTCTGACCTTTCTGGTGACCTGGGGGGGCCTGCCTCAGCCCCTGGGCATCTGGAAGCTACCTCCAAGCAGCTCCTCAGAGGCCTAGATCCTGTCCCAGCCCTGCCACGGGGACGTCCAGGGAAGAGGGATTTAAGACGCTTTTTTGGGATGGACGTTGGGCACCGTTTTGATCTTCATTTTGTTTTTAGGAAGTAGAGTAATTGATTTCCTTCAGCAGCAGCTTGCGCGTGCTTTGGAAGTGCGCTTCGAATAAAGGACGGGATTTGTAAACATTGGGCTCCCGCCTTTGACTCTCAGGCAGTCCTGGGCAGAAAGTGAAAGTGGAGGGGGGGGCCCCTCCAGCGCACCGCCCAGCCCAGCTCCCTGCTGCAGCCCGCGGCTCCTTCCTGTGCCCGCCTCCTGCAGGCTGGCAACTTGCCAGCCGCCAGAGCCGGGTGCCCGGCAAGCGGTGAGGTACACGGCCACTTCCTGGTTCTAGGTGGCGGAGCTTCCCTGGGGGAGCACTGTTCTCCCCCTCCCCCCGCCCCGAGCAGAGTGGTTCTGGTCCTTCTTCCCCCCCCCAACTGATCTTTGAACTGTGACCAGGGGCACCCCAAAGGCGAGCCCCGGATACCTGGCCTCAGCGGGTCGGGCGCCAGTTGAGGCAGTCTTTGTTTTGCAAGGAAATTTTAGTGGACCATGGCAGAAAGTGGCACCCTGCTCGTTGCACACGTGCCTCTGGGAACTCGGGGTGCCCCAGGGACTCGTGTCTTCTTGGGAGCGCGCCTCCCCTCCCGCCTGAGGCTTTGTCCTTTTGTTTGAGTGGAAGAGACCAACAGGTGTCCCCGGAGTGCTGGGCCGCCTGGTGTGCTTGGGCCGGGCGCACCGGTCACCATCCAGGTGCCCAGGTGGTGCCCGCTGTGTCCACGAGGCCCTTTGGTGCTCACACCCCCGCTCCGGGTGCCTGTGCTCCTGCCATCCGAGAATCGTGGAGCTGGGGGGGGGGGCGGCGCTTAAAGGCAGAGTGTCATGTTTGGGGATCATTCACACGGTGGTGGTTTGCATTTGAAGTGTGGCTCCTGGATGCACGTTTGCGGTGGAGATGGCGGGGGCCTGCGCGTGTGTGTGTGGCCGGGGCTCTCGGCTCCACTGTTCAGTGCTACCGGGGAGTGTTGATTTCTTTTGCCAGCTTTTAACTGTTCTAGAACAGAGTCTGCTCTCAACTGACTCCTTCCTAGGCCCTTTACAACCTGCAGCGAGAGCCAGCTGAAAGCTGCGTTTTGAAGGAAGCCCCCTCCCCCCCGCCGCAGGTCCCAGAAGTACTGGGGGGCCTCGTCAGAAGTTAGTGAGGTGTTTGGCAGTACTGTTCCAGCCCCTCAAAAAAGGTCACCTGGAGTGCAGTGACAGTTCCGGTGTTCCTCGCTCACTTTCTCTGCGTGCGGTTGAAGTCGGGCTCGGTGGCTGGTGTGGGACGTGATCAGGACGTGCTGGTGGCTGCGGTGGGGGCCCCGTTGGGGTCCTGGGCACCAAGTGCCTCAGGACAGGGGGTGGGGATGCCTTCACCTGCTGGCCGCTGTCACGGTGGCCGCTGCCCGCAAACAGGAAGACGTTCGCAGGTGTGTGTGGCCGGACCCTCGTAACGTGTTACTAGAAGGAAAAGGAGCCATTTCAGGTCTGTGACTAAGCCGAGGGGATGCCTTTCCCATACAGGGGCAGTGACCGGAGGGTGTCACGGGGGTGCAGCATGCGTGTAAGGGGCAGAGAGTGGCACGGGCCTCCCGAAGGGGGTGATTCCCCCAGCTGATGGCCGGCTGCTTCCAGCACCAGCCCTCGCGTCGATGGGCACTCGCGGTTGAGAGCTCCGGCTAGGCTGGCCGTCGGCTCCCGGGTAAGGTCCGCGCCCTCTGGACTCCGTCCTCACTGCCTCCGGGCTGTCCCGGCCGGGCCGGGTGTGGGTCTGGGCTTAGAGACACAGATGACCTGGCCACTGTCCCCTGTGATGGCAGAAAGCCCCCACGGGCCTGTCAGAGAGGCCGAGGAGCGCCGGGGAATAGAGCTTGGGGTACACGCAGGCACTTGGGCCGCGGTAACTCCAGCACCGTGGGCGGGTTCCCAGGGAGCACAGGGCTGTAGTGACGTCACCACCGTGGGTACCATTCCCAGCGGGCACTAGGGCGGTGGCAGCATCTGCGCCGTGGGCAGTATTCCCAGTGAGTCCTGGGTTGTAGTAACACCTACGTGATATCCCAGTGAGCGCCGGGGCCGTGGTGACGCCACTACCGTGGGTACTGTTCCCGGGACCGCTAGGGCGGCGGTACTCCCAGCGCGTGTGGGCCGTGGTAACATCCACTAGATGCCGAGGGTGGCCAGGGGCTCAGGAGGTCCCTGCTCCTCACGCCGCGTGTCGCTGAGCGGCCTCGTTTGGGGAGCGGAGGCCAGGCCATGGTGGGCGGCAGCCTAGCCTGGCATGGGGCGAGGTGGGGTCGGGACCCCGTCAGGCGTGGCGGTCAGCTCTCCGGGCTCCCTTGGCGGGTCCTCGGAGCTCCTGGCAGCCCGGCACGGCAGCGGTTGAAGCGGTGCCCGCCTGTGACGTGGTCTGGTTCCCGTCAGGCGACTGGGCGCTCCCGGCTCCCTTCCCGGGATGGAACACGCCGGGGCCCGTGGGCTGCACCCCACACCGGGCAGGCCTGCCACAGCCGCGTGGTAGAAAGTCGGCAGGCCGAAGGAGTGGCCAGGGCTCCGAACCCTGGTGCTCATGGGGCCGGGCCCCCGCCTCCGTATGTGTGCGGGGCCACTCGGCCTCCAGCGTCCTCGGGGAGACCAGCTGTCCCGAGCGGATGGTCCTTCCCTCCCCTGGATGAGTGTGGATGCCAGTCACTCTGTCCTCACGGCGTCTGTTCCCTGAAGACATTTCCCTTTGAGCCACGGGTCACTTGCCCCTTCCCGGCCCCATGGAAGGTGTCATTCAGTGCGGCCTGTGGCCTGGCCTTGAGGGGTGCCCTGCGGGGATGCGTATGGGTGTTGCTGGGCTTCCCCACCGCTGACACCAGATTCTGGCCCGCCAGGTGCCTGGGCCAGGGCTCAGCGTATCCGAGCGTGTGTGTGTGTGTGTGTGTGTGTGTGTGTGTGTGTGTGTGTCTGTCTGTCTGTCTGTCTCTGGGCCTTCACACCCATTGAGAGGCACCCTTAGTATGGTGGGGGGAGGTCAAAAGACATACGGAGATGTATAGAGACAGAGCCTTGCAGTGGCGACGGGGTGCGGCTGGTGAGCCGTGAGCCCTACTTGGCAGTGGGGTCTCAGGTCCGTGTCGAGGCCGATGTTCAGCCAAGAAAGCAGCCCTTCGGAGGCGGGCTTCCCCAAGGAGGGCCGGCGGGGTGGGGAGAAGTGTAAGACCTTAGCAAACAGCGGGCTGAAGAAGCATGAGGTGGGCCAGGGGCCCAGGCCCCCAGGTGCTGTGGGTACGGAGCCCAGAGGACAAGGCGGGGGGGGGGGGGGTCGTCAGGAAGGTCGGGGCCGCAGTGCAGGTTGGTCTGCGGGCCAGGCACGGGGCCTTGGGACAGTCCTACAGACCCAGTGGAGTGGCTGCACGTTAGATGGGCCTGGGCCAGCTGGGGTCGAGTCCCATGCTTCGGGAGAGCAGGTGTGACCTAGACCCAGGGCGCGCTCCCTGCCTGAGCGGGTTGTGACAGGCCCAGCCTCCCCGTCTGCTCCCCTCCCCTGGGGTCCCCTCCCCTGGCCCCACAGGAAGCGGCAGTTGGCTCTGTCTGTCATGGGAGCCGACCCTGGCCTCACGGATCCCGTTTCCTGAGACCTGGATGGCCAGCCCCTGGGCGGCCGCCTGTCAGCGTGTGCCGCCTGGGGGCACAGGCTGTCCGGCTCTGGGGCGGCACTCCGCTCCCCTCTGCTGGGCGGGGAATCTGCCTCCTCCTGGCCGGGTGACCTCGTGCCCCTTCAGCCCCGAGCCTCCGTCCCCCCTGGAAGACGGAGCTCACACGGCCTCCCACGGGTGCCGTGCTAGGTGGACTGCGAGGACACTGGGACCGGAGTGTGGCCGTGGGGGCCCCCAGGGGCACAGAGAGAGAGAGCCCTCCCGCACCTCCCTCAGGAGGCCGAGTGTTTGAAGGCCGTCCTTGTTGCTGGTGGGAACTGTGGATCTGAGCAGGACAAGGCAGCATAGGCAGTCTCCGGCCCTGCCCCGTGTCCCCTTCTCTGGCTGAGACTGGGGACAGACCCCTACCAGTGACCTCCCCCTTCAAAGACAGCGTCCTCGGTGCCTCCTCTCCTCCCAGGACGTGCCATGGTCTCCGCTCAGATGCTCCCCATGCCAGGGTCCCGCCGAGGACCTCCACCGACCCCTCCCCTATGGTCCCTCGGCCCTCCCTTTGAA
Source organism: Lynx rufus (assembly GCF_022079265.1). NCBI lineage: Eukaryota > Metazoa > Chordata > Mammalia > Carnivora > Felidae > Lynx > Lynx rufus. Next base: position 2,776,320 of record NW_025814852.1, on the reverse strand, counting down.
AGCTGGGGCTCCTGCCCCCCGCCCCCCCAGCCCCAGATAAAGGCTCCTTGCTCTGGCCCAGGCCAGCCTGGAAATGCCCCGTGTGGCCCCTGCCCCCTCCCGGTCTCATCCCCCCACGGCTGAAGGTGCTCCAGGGCCACCTGCAAGTGAGTGTCCGTGTGTCCCTCGTTTCTGTCCCCCACCAGCCTCCGTCCCGGCTGCCCGGGAGAGTCCAACTCTGCCTGCCTCCGGCGCCACCTGTGGGCGGCTGCTGCCCCGTCTTGGGGGTGTTTTCCACGGTGGCGACTGGACCGAGGATCCTACTCATTTGTCCGGGGACCCCGAATAAGGGGTCTTTCCTGATGTCCCCGTGGGCTGAGTGAGCCTCTGGTGGACTTCTGTGTTTTATCCGGGATCCTAGTTCCCCGTGGAGGAGGGAGGTGGGTCCCAGAGGCTGGGTCCAAGACCCTTGGGAAGCGGTGGGGGGGGCCGGCCGGCTGGCTCCGGGCCAGCCCCCACCTCGCCGCCTGCAGCCCGGGGCCCGTCTCCCACCCCCCCCCCCACCAAGGCCCGGCACAGAGCCCCTCACAGAGTGGAGCGTGTGTAGCCCCTGAGGGTTGGTGGCCAGTCTGCCCCCTGCCCTCCCCTGCCACCTGCCCACTTTGGGGACTCCGGATCTCTGGCTTTCACTTGTGTTTGAGGGTTTTTGTGGTTTATCTGAGTTTCCGCTCTGGGCAGTTTCAGATCCTCCAGAGTTGAAGGCGGCCTGTCTCCACTTTGACCTTCACCCGCCTTGCACGTGCTGCCTTCCTGCCCTGGCGGGCATCCTCTGGGAAGTGGGGCAGGTCCCCTGTGCCTCCGTCCTCCCCCTCCGAGGAACCGGGCTCCCTCCCTGCCTGGCGGTGCTGAGCGCAGAGTGGGCACTTGGCGGAGGCTTCCTGGCTGTCCCTGGAAGGAGCGCCACTTGCCTGCCGTCTGCAGGGCCGTGTCGGAGAGGAGTCCCCGCTCGGTGAACGGGAGGGCTGCCCGTGCAGACGGGGAGGGCCGTCTGTGCAATAAATAGCTTTCCGGGGTAGAGCGGCTGCCAGCGGGTGCGTGGGGAGCCGGAGGCTGCTGGTCTGCGGGGAGGCTTAAACGTGAAATTAATCGCTCCCACGTCATGTGTGCTTACAAACCTTCAGGCCCACGTTCTAGAAGAACGGTTTCCAGCCAGCTGGCAGGCCCGCGGGCTCTGATGCCGGTGAATTGGCGCCATGCATTTCGTTCCTGTTTAGCCCAGAAGACGAGACCCTTACCCTGTCCCCTGGGAGCGGCTGGGGCGGGGGCAGGGCAGACTTGGCAGCTTACAGATTCTACATGTCCCGTGTCTGAAGGTGCTGGGGTCTCTTTGGCACCCACACTTCCCGCGCTTTGGACCTGCATGGGGGTCCTCTTCCTAGCCAGGTGAGGGGGGAGTGGGGAGCAAGGTCATGTCCCCCAGATCTCACAGCTGCTGTGAGCAGGGTCCTGAACACCCAGGGAAAAGGGGTTCACCCTGTTCTGGTGCTGTAGGAGCTTCCAGTGCAGTCCATAGCCCCCAGGGTGCCCAGCTTCTCCTGGTTTGTCCTGTCTCCAGACCCCCACTCATTTTCAGGCTCCACCCCCACTATCGGGAAGCAAGCTCTGGGCGTGTTTCACTCATAAGACTCTGAGCACCTGTCTCTGGAAGATAGTAGCTCCAGAAAACTGAAAGCCGCAATACCTCTATTGCCCCCAAAGTCCTAACGCTGAATCCGAAAGATTACCAAAGAGTGTTGAAGGAAACGCCCCTCGATTCACTTTGCAGCAGGCATTTCTAGCAGCGGGCTCAGGCGCCAGAGTCCGGGGCCACCACCCAGCAGCCCTCGCCCGCCCGTGACTGCCAGGAGCGGGCAGTGGAGCAGCACAGGCCTGTCCCCTTCCGTGCGACCTGGGAGTCCCAGGTGGGTGTAGAAGTTGACCCCAGGGACGGGCAGCCTTCCGTGTCACGCGGATCCACCCAGCTACGACGGGGTTGGACCCTTCTGGTGCCCCGGTCTGCCTTTGTTTCCCCCTCGATTTGGGGGCCCCAGGGCGCCCCCACTGGAGACTCCCTCGAGGAGGTGCCGGAGGTCCCCAGCAGTAGATGCAGGAGCAAGCCAAGCCGGCAGTTTTCTGTGTCTTCTGTCCCCGGCCAGTGCAGCAGGGCGGGCTTCTGCCCCGCTGTTTCTCCCCGGCCTGGCGCGGCCGAGGGGCGGGGCTGGGGTGTCCCGTGTTCCCGCAGGGAGCTCAGGCCTGTTGGGGCAGAGAGGGGCTGGCGCCCACCCGGAGGGGCAGGCCCGGGGGAGAGCAGTGGGTGCGCCAGGAGCCTCCCTGCTCCTCCGACACGTGGGATGCTTCTGTGTGCATGGCTGGCTGGGTGGCTCATGGTCATAACGTGTGGGGTTGGGAGGACGTTGAGGGGCCGGTCCCGGTCCGCCGGGGCACAGAGGTGAGGTGCAAGGCTGTGTTTACCTTAGGCGGACATGTTTCCAATGTCTGTCCCGCGTGTGACCTCCGCGTGTCCGCACAGCATCCCGTAATGGGCGTACAGAGACTCGCGGCTGTGGTCCCCGGCCCTTGGCTGTGCTGAGTCCCCCTCCCCGGGTGACTTGGGAACCAGGGCACCTAATTTTCTTCCAGCCCAACATGCCAGAGTCACCCAGCTCCCTAGCCGTTGGCCAGGATGTCCCTGGTCTCCATATCTTCGTGGGTGGGAAGCCATGCCGCCCGTGTTTCTGTCCGTGGGGCTGGGTTGGGAGCGCTCGGTAGGGCGACGGCAATGCTGGAGGTCGGCCAGCGAGGAGAGCCGAGTTTTGAACCCCGGTGTGGAGACCCGGGCGGGTGTTTCTTGCCGCCCTCTGTGCGGCCCCCCTGGCCTGGTGCCCTTGATGTCGGTGTGGTGACAGCAGGACCGTCACCTTCTTCGGCTGCCTGGGTCCTGTCCCTCGAACGCCCAGCTCAGGAAATACGCCGAGGGCAGGGAGCCTCAGCCTTGTCATCTGTGAGCCTGCACGGTCACTGACCTCATAGGTCACACGCGCGTCTCGGCACCAGCAGAGGCGAGGGGCTCGTGGCCGCGGCCGACCGCTCCGCGTGCCTCTCGGTGTTTTCTCTGCCGTCTGCCACTACCAGCCTCGCCCGGGGTGGGGGTGGGGGGCAGCCGTGAGGGCTGGGCCTGAGGGTGGTGGGTGCTGGCTGGTGGGGTCGGCCCTGCTCCTGGACACGTCCCAGGGAGAGGCTGCTCGGGGCGCTGTGGGCGTCCGGGGACCGGTGGCCACCCTGGGAGCTGTTGTCGCGGGATTCCACGGCAGCCGACCTTCACAGCACGTTAAACCTCCCTGTCATTTTGCGCTTTGTCCATTACAGATTTTTAGTTCGTGGCTGAACCCTGTGAGGGGGTCGGCTAGTGGTCTGTGTAAGTTTTTTTTGTTTTTTGTTTTTTTTTTAATGTTTTATTTACTTTTGAGAGAGAGAGACGTGAGTGTGAGTGGGGGAGGGTCAGAGAGAGGGAGACACAGGACCCAAAGCAGCTCCAGGCTCCGAGCTGTCGGCACAGAGCCCGACGTGGGGCTCACACTCAGGAACCGTGAGATCATGGCCTGAGCCGAAGTCGGACGCCTGACCGACCGAGGCACCCCAAGTTTTAATTTCTTTCTGGAAGCATCATTTGCTTCCTGGTCTCAGAACGCAGCCCTGATCCCACCCAGGGAGGCTGATGGATAGTGTGCCGGCTCCGTGTGCCTCCGGGCCGAGTGGCAGGAGCCATGCTCGCGTGCTCTGGGTCTTGTCCTGTGCTTTGCCCTGAGGGGTGGGCTGGGTCCGGGTAGCCTGGGTGTGGCCGGTGGGACCCCAGGGGCTGGCCACGCTGCTGGGTGCCACCCCGTACTTTGGGGTCAAGGTGGCCCTGGGGTTTCCCCTCCCGGGAGCTTGCTGGGCTGCTCAGCCCTTCCCCTGACCCCAGGTCCGCGGCCCCAGGCCTCGGAGGAGAAACGGGCGCTCCGAACGCTTGGCCGTGAACCGAGTGCAGGACTGGGGCTGGCTGGTGCTCGAGCGGTTTTTCGAAATAGAAATTTCTTTATGCTCTTCCCTTTGCAAAAGAAACGGGTTTTAAACACAACCTCCCTGTTCAGAAACCCAAGCAGAGGGTGAGAGCCCCCGTCCTCGCGGGCTGGTGTGCAGGTCCTTGCCCATCATCCGCCTCCCGGTGGGGGTTCCCACGGTGGCCTGTGGCTCTCCTTCGTCCTCGTCAGCGTCTGCGAGGCCACCGCCTGGCCCGGAGAAGTGTCCAGGGGGAAAGGCCAGGCCAGGCTTTCAGTGCGGCCCTGCTCGTCCTGGACCCGCCGTCCACCTGCGCTTTGAGCAGAGGTGACCGACGCCCAGGCCTCGGCTCCATCTCGAGGGGTGACGGTGTGCGTGCGCCTGCGGGGCTGCGGCCACTCGACGCTGCCCGCCGCGCCGGAGGGGATGACACCGGGTGCCTGTGCGGTTTTATGACCAGGACCAGGGGGCCTCTCCCTGAGTCCCCCTCCCTCCACGGGCCGCCTCCCAGGCATCAGGTATTGGAGGTGTGTGGCCCAAGTTCTCTGGCCGTCCCCTTGCCGGTCCAGCCTCCTCTGGAGAGGTGGGTCCTGGCACCTGGGCTGGAAGGGCTTGGGGGGGGTCCCCAGCCTCTTCTGCTCTGGCTGCCCTTCCTTCCTCCCCGTTGAGCTGGTGCCTGGGCTGCCGGGGAAGGAGGACCGGCTCCCGGGAGGCGTGAGAGGCCGAGGGCTGGGTGCTGTCACCCTCAGGTATTTGCAGCGGTCTGGGGGGGGGGGGGGCGGTGTCCCCGCCCGGGTTCAGTAGAGTGTTTGCAGGAAGGGGGAGGGCCCATCGCCGTGCACAGTCCCCACAGATCGTGGGGCATCATGGGCTGGACGGTGCTGGGCCCCTCCTGCGCGTCTCACCGGGCCCCTGAGCGGAGCTGGAGGCGGGCTTCACCTCGGGCCACCGTGGAAGGCCTCCTGTGGCCCGTAGTGACCGCTGACCTTCGGTGCAGGAGCTTCCGCGGCGCCGTCTGGGCCCCAGGTCGCGGCGGCTGCTGGTCTGCCCCTGGGCACTCCCCTGAAGGCAGGGTTGGGGACACGTTCCAGTGTTTGTGGCCGGTGCTGGCTCCCTGCTCAGCCACGGGTTTGGAGCAGCAGTGGTCGGAGGAGGGAGGGAGGGAGGCCTTGGGGCATTTCTCCGGTCTTGGTGGCCTCCTGAGCGTGTCCCTGCAGTGAGCAGTGCCCGTCTGTCCTCCTGCTTGGGGCGGGGGTGGTTGGCCCGTGTCCCCCCAGACCCCCAGATGGTGTTTTAGCCCCTGGCTGCATCCTGCTTGTTCCCTGGCTTCCTGGGCAGAGTGGCGGCGGCAGCAACAGCGGCCCCGGGTGGCCTGGGCCCACCCCCCTGCCAGATGCGATGCGCGGGGAGGGCTGGCGGCGAGGGGTTCACAGGGATCCCAGCAGGTGGCAGTGGTGCTCAGGCCAAGCGCGGGCTGACCTGCCAGGAGTGAGGGTGGGGCCGCAGGGTGTGAGCACGACCCAGGTTTGCGCCCGGCTCCCACACCTTTCTGGTGGTCAAGACCCACCCTCGTGGCCATTAGCATGAGCTGGCACGGCCACCCTCCCCGCTGAGCCGCTGGCGGGGGCCGAGGACACCATGCCGACCGTGCTGCTGCCCGGGCTTGGCGACCCGGAGGAGCGGGAGAGGCGCCAGCTCACCGCGGCAGTGCGTGGAAGGGGGGGCGGGGCTGTGGGCTCCCCAGGGTGCTGGGCGCGGCGCCTCGTGGTGGTGGTTCCGGGGTGTCCCTCGAATGCACCGCCGGTCTGCTTGGTGCGTCAGAGATGCCCCTGCTGTCTGAACCCTCTTCGCGCCGCTCGCGGTGGTTTGTAGCAGGTGCCCGTTACTCTGGCGTGAACACGCCCACGTGGCAGGTGGCCAGCTACCCACAGGGTGCTAACCAGCTCACAGAACTCCCCAGGTCTTAACCATCCGCTTTTGCAAGTTGTGGGCAGGGTGGCTGATCGCGGTCACCGACACGTGCCGTCCCAGTGCCGTCCCCCGGTGCTCCCCGGCCCCTCATGCAGAGGGCACTGCCACCCGGCCCCGACACGTCTGGATATTGTGACGGGGACTGGGACACACAGAAACCTGGAGTGTAGCAGGGCTCAGAAATGTGGCCCGGTGCTCTCATTCCACAGGCGGCCAACAGTCCACTCGTAAAGTAAACAGCCCATTCGCGAGTAAAAGCGGGCTGCCGGCTGGCCCCCGGGATATGTTGGGGCTCCGATGTCGGGGCCGGCCTGTGTGTTCTGGGGTGTAGTTAATCATCTTGGATTCCAGCCGTGAGCCTGGAGGGCATTCCTGAAAGTTGGCGGGGGGTGGGGGGAGGGAGGTCCACAGCAGCCCCTCATTTACTGAGAGAGGAGGGTGGGGGGTGCCCTCCCCCCGCCCTCCCGATTGGCCCCGGGGCCGGGCGTGTCATACCCCCGCCCGCCATCACAAACCAGCACCCGTTCTCGTGGTTACATCAGAACTTCGCTGCCCCGGGGGCCCAGCTCCACACCCCGTGCGTGGTTCCGCAAACGTCCTGCCTGCCCGGCTCGGCTCTGCGGGGTCGATGCTGTAGCTGTGTCTACGTGTGAATCATTCCCCCAAAGGTGCCACGGCCAAGAACAGTCAGAGTCCGCCCCCAGTAGGCAGGCAGTTGGTGGGCAGTGAGCCAGGAGCGGCCGCGTCCGGGGCCACCGCCTCCCACCGCTGCCGTGTGCCCGGACGGCCGCCTTCCCGCCCTTGCGTCGCCCGCGTGGCCAGGTGGCCCGTGTTCAGTTACCTCCCTGCCCCAGCCTGAGAGCCGTAGTTAGAGTGGTTGGGTGACAGGGGAGGGCTGGTTTGACCAGGGCGACAGTCGTGAGCAAGATGAATTGGCCTCACTGCGACCACGCGGGAGTCCGTGGGGCTGGGAGAGGCGGTGGGGCCTGGGTGACCGGCCCGTCTCTGCTGTACCTCCTCCCCCGTAGGTGCTGCCCAGCTGGGCCCAGAAATGGGACGTCAGGCCTCGGAAAGGAGCACAGTGGAAGCCAGGGCGTCCCCGAGCCGCTGCTGTGACGGCCAGTGAGCGAGCAGCGGAGGATGTCCACCACCGCGACGGTCGCCCCCACGGGGATCCCGGCGGCCCCGGGCCCTGTGAACCCGCCCCCGCCGGAGGTCTCCAACCCCACCAAGCCGGGCCGCAAGACCAACCAGCTACAGTACATGCAGAATGTGGTGGTGAAGACGCTCTGGAAGCACCAGTTCGCCTGGCCCTTCTACCAGCCCGTGGACGCCATCAAGCTCAACCTGCCTGTGAGTACCCGCTCATCCCTGCCCCCCTGCGGCCCCGTTCCTGGACGGACCGCCCCTCGGGCCGAGGCGGCGGTGGTGCCGGTCAGCCAGGCACAGCCCGTGGCCCTTGGTGACCAAGGAGCGGCGGTGGGAGTGGGAGGGCCGTGTCCCCGAGTGTAGGGAGCAGGGCACCGAGTGTAGAGACCTGAGCCCTACGGGCTGGAGAGGGCCGGAGCTTCCTCCTGTCCCGTGTACCCTCCTGGAGAGCGCTGCACCCGCCCCTGGGGGTCACGTTCCCGGGCGCGGGCCATCCATCCGATGGGTTTCCGTCTGGACCCAGGTAGAGAAACCCTGAGCGTTTGAAGGCGAAGCCCGGGGCCAGGAGTTGGTGGCCCGGCTCGGCACCGGCCTCCGGCAGACCCTTGGTTTGGAATCCGGGAAGGGGCGTGGCCCCGTCTCTAGAGAGCCGATCAGCTCTGGGGCCTGCTCCGGCCGCACAGTCGCGTGCGTCTCTAAGAGCCTCCCATGCAGGCAGAAGCCGTCGGGCGAGCGGCGTGGAGGGGTTTGCGGCTGGCCGGGCGCTCGCCCCACATCCTGCCTTTGACCCGGGCCTGGCGCCTGACTCACCTGAAGAGACTGCGCGGCGTGCAGTCGCTGTCCTCGGGAGCAGCGGAAAGGGCCACGCGGTGGGTGCTGGTGACGCCTCTGAAAATCTCTTTCCTAGGATTATCATAAGATAATAAAGAACCCGATGGACATGGGAACTATCAAGAAGAGACTAGAAAACAGTTATTATTGGAGCGCGAGCGAGTGTATGCAGGACTTCAACACCATGTTCACAAACTGTTACATTTATAACAAGGTAAGGGCGCACGTGGCCGCAAGAGGGCCCTCGGGGCCGGGCACGTCACCCCCTGGCCCTCCGCCCTTCTGGCCACCGTCCCCACTCAGGGTCCCACACGCTGCCCACACCGCCCCCCTCCCCCACCCTGGGGGAGGGGAGGTAAAAGCGGGAACAGCCTTTCCAGAAGGAGTTTAGGGGACCAAATGCTTCAAACCGTCCGCGCCCTCCGACCTAGACGCCCCTCCCGTAGAGATGCGGGCTCGCGTGTGTGCAGCCGCCCGAGACGGCGAGGACCCTGCACGATGAGGGAGCGTGTCCACACAGTGGTTTGCAGCGGGAAGAGTAGATTAGGGAAGGTCCACGGGACCCTACATTCGTGGGGGTTCCGCCGTTTTCAAGAGCGACGTGATTAAAGCAGAGACGAATTGAGTGGGAGCGGGTAGAAGGTTGTGTTTCCTCCACGTGATGGGCTGAAGGGTGGTTGTTACCCTTCCCGTCTCCACAGTGGGATGCGCCCCTTTGGCCTCCTCCCGCCTCCCGCCCTAGCAAATCTCTTAACAGATTCTCGAGTCGGTGTTTTCTTGAGCTACAACCAGCGATGTCTTTGGCGAACACGTGGTTCCTTTCCCGACAAGTGACCTTGGCTCCCCCTGTGTCTTCAGCCCACAGATGACATAGTGCTAATGGCCCAAGCCTTAGAGAAAATTTTTCTGCAGAAAGTGGCCCAGATGCCCCAGGAGGAAGTTGAATTATTACCCCCTGCTCCGAAGGGCAAAGGCCGGAAGCCGGCTGGCGGAACCCAGAGTGCAGGTAAAGGGGCGGACGGGCACGGTCCCTTTATCCTGACACCCCCCGGGGACTGACAGCAGCATTTCTCGTGCGGGTCCCTCGGCCCCTCTGAGCTCAGTTTCCCTGTCTGTCGAGTCGGGGCTGTCTGAGGTCCCGCCAGCCCTTGGTGGCCTGTTACTGTCTGCCTTCGAGCCTGCTGTTGTGGGGAGACTGTGGTCTTGCCATGTCCCCATCCTCTGAGACCACCTCTTCCAGCAGTCTGGACAGGAGGTCCTTGTGTCCCCCCAGGACTTTGCCTCTCTGGCCTGTGTTGCATTCTCTGTGACAGGAGAGGGGCTGTGCGCCCTGTCGAGAGGGCAGTGGGGATTAGCACTGGGAGCCTTGGGGGTCGTACCTGGCCGGAACCTGGAACCGAGGTGCGCCCTGATCGAGAGGCTGACGGGGGAGGCCGCAGTGGGTCCCCCACACCGCCGGCCATCACACTTCGCAGATGGGACCGTGGGTGGTTAAGGAGCTCCGCCTGGGTCTCTCAGCTGGTTAGAGGTGGAGTCTGAGTGAACCTCCGGTTTCGCGGTCCCACGCCCGGCCTTTCCTCCCAGGCTGCCCCTTGTCCAGCTTCCTCGTTGAGATTTTAGTCTCTGGCCAGAGGGAGAGCCTGGGGAGGTGTGTTCCGTGGAGGCAGCCAAGGTTCAGGGCCGGGGCCTGAGGGGGAAGGGCTCCCTGGCCCCGGAGTGCTCTGGCTGGAGGGGATGGTCCAGGAAGCTTCTAGAAGCTTCTAGAAGCTGGCTGGCAGGTAGAGCCTGGTGTGTTCAGCGTGCTTTCCTTGCCTTCAAGGTACGCAGCAAGTGGCGGCCGTGTCCTCTGTCACCCCAGCAGCCCCCTTTCAGAGCGTCCCCCCCGCCGTCTCCCAGACGCCCGTCATTGCCGCCACCCCTGTGCCAACCATTACTGCAAACATCACGTCGGTCCCCGTCCCCCCGGCCGCCGCCCCACCTCCTCCCTCGACGCCCATCATCCCCGTGGTCCCTCCCACACCGCCTGTCGTCAAGGTGAGCGTTCCTGGGGACGAGGTCAGCCGGCTGTCTGATGGCCAGGCCGGGGTTCCTGGATTCGGGCAGGTGTGGGGCGGGCCGGGGGGGGCGCACGGCCACCTGTCCCTGGGCACCGACTGCTCGTCGGGTGTTGGGTACACGTGACTTTGGTTCTCTCCGTGCTCCTGATGCAGACGGGGAGACCGAGGCTCGGGTGGCTTTAGGTCACACAGCTGGTGAGGGCAGGCTGTGCTGAACCCCCACTTCTCTGGCCCTGAAGGCTCGGTCTTCTCTGTGCAAGGGTCCTGTGGGAAGGTGTGGGGAGCAGCGTGGAGGGGCCCACAGCTCCCCCGCTCACGCTTGCATTTAGGGCAGTGGCCCGGGTGCGTCACGGGGGGCCTTGCACCCGCCCCTGCTGGCGTGAGCTCCGGCGCCATCCGTCCCCCCGGTGTGGCTGGCACTTCCGTGGCGGGGACCGTCCTGGCCGGGTCTGGGCTCAGAGCCGGCGCTCCCCGTGAGGTCTGGGGCAGGCCGCGTGCCGGACGCTGACGTGTGTCTTCCGTTTGCCCCTCACAGCGGCCCTCTGGGGCAGACAGTATTTCCCCCATCTTACAGATGAGGAAGCAGGCGCTCAGAGGGGTTAAGTGGCTCCCCCAAGGTAAAACGCCCCCTCCGTTGCTCTCCCTCCCCCGTGGTCTTCACCGCCTGCTCTTTCCCGGGCAGCGCCCGGCCAGGCTGCCGAGCACAGTGCCCGGCTGTTTTTGGAGCGTGTCCTGTTTGCCATGGCCAGATGAGCTCTCCGCCGGGCCTCTGTGGCACGCGCTTGGCGTCCTGTGGGTGCCCACGAGTGTCTGTGGACCGCCAGCTCGTGCCCCTGCCAGCCGGGGGGCAGTGGCTTGGCCGGGGCGGAGACCGTGGCGGCGCCCCAGGGAGCAGATCCCCGTGAGGCCGTCAGCCCGGGCGCTGCGGCTCCGAGGGGCGCCTCTGCCTGTCTGGGAGGTGGGGAGCTGGCCGAGCCGGTCTCGGGGACGCACTGAGCCCTGGCCGCAGCACACACCGTGATGCCCGTGGGCCCCCCGGCCCGGTGCCTGAAGAGACGCGCACGCCCCAGGACTCCCGGGCTTTAACAGGTTCTCCCTCACCGGGCACAGCCCCTGTGAGTGCCCTGCACACGCCTGCGAAAGGCTCTGTTGGCCGTTTTGACATTCCCTCTCCTCGGGGAAGAGAGCTCTCTGCGGCTCCCGCTGCCTTTGGGGTGAAAGTCCCGACTTGCCCAATCAGCCCCTGGGAGTCCTTGGTCCGAGACCCGCGGCTGCAACCCCGCCCTCCCCGCTCTTCCTGCCTCCGGGCCTCGGCCTGCTCCACCGTGGCTGCCCCTGGAGCCCCAGCTTTGAGGCCCTGATCTGGGGCTTTCCCACTGGCCTTTAAGAGCCGGGAATCCCGTTCATCTCTGCTGTCCCTTAGCCCGAGTCCCGCTTGGGGACGATCCGGGTCCTGGGGTCATCCTGGTCATGCTGGCCTCTGGAGCCAGCACGGCCCCCGAGGTCAGACAGACGCAGCTGAGTCGCACGTGACACCTCACGCTGCTGGGGTGTGACCGGAGCCTCGGAGGCCTGGGGGCAAACGGACAGGGCCCTCAGAGGGGCGGCTCGGGGGACGGTTTCTGAGTCCAGCCTCACCACTGCCAGCTGTGTGACCTTGGGCCTGAAACGTGGCCCCTCTGAGCCTCGGCGTCCCGTGTGCCGCGGGGGTGGGGGGCAGCGGGAGGACGGGTGTGGCTGTGCATGCGCGTGCGCGCGGTCGCTTTGCTCGGTGCCTGGCCGATAGCGCCCTGGGAGCGCGGCTGCAGCCACCCGCGTCCTCGTGCCCGGGGCTCACCGGTCGCGTCGTCGCTGTCGCAGAAAAAGGGTGTGAAGCGGAAAGCAGACACCACGACGCCCACCACGTCGGCCATCACCGCGAGCCGGAGCGAGTCGCCCCCGCCGCTGTCAGACCCCAAGCAGGCCAAGGTGGTGGCGCGGCGAGAGAGCGGGGGCCGCCCCATCAAGCCGCCCAAGAAGGACCTGGAGGACGGCGAGGTGCCGCAGCACGCGGGCAAGAAGGGCAAGCTGTCGGAGCACTTGCGGCACTGTGACAGCATCCTCAAGGAGATGCTGTCCAAGAAGCACGCGGCCTACGCCTGGCCCTTCTACAAGCCGGTGGACGCCGAGGCCCTAGAGCTGCACGACTACCATGACATCATCAAGCACCCGATGGACCTCAGCACCGTCAAGGTACGCGGACGCGGGGCCCGCTCAGGGCGGGGCTGGCGCGTTGACCGCTGGCCGCAGGGGTCCCGCGGGCCCGGGGGCGGGGGGGTGGGGAGGGAGGCGCGTTCTGTCTGCTGAGCCTGCGGCTTCGGGGTCCTCGTCCCGCTTGCACCCGGGTCTGCGCTCTCCTTCCCGTGTCCCGTGCCGGCGCGTCTGCGGTTTCCGTGACCTCAGCAAGGGGGCCCTTTCGGGCGACCCACGCCCTCACTGGCCAGACCGGGGCCTCGGAGTGGGGCAGGTGGCAGAGCTGAGACCGAGAGCCCGGGCCCCCCCCGCCCCCGGTTCCCGTGCCAGGGGCTCCGCCCGGGGCTTTCTCGGGTGTTGTGCCAGGCCAGGCCGGTGTTAAACAAGCAGAGACCGGGGAGAGAAAGTGCCCCGGGGGGCGGCCGCAGCCGAAGGGCAGCAGACCCAGGGCTGGCATGAGCTCCCAGGGGTCTTCCCTGAGCACACACAGGTGGGGTTCCTGACCCCCTGTCCCGATCGGGCTTGGGCCCCAGCACACCTGCCCCCCTCCCCCCGTCTCCGGCCTCAGAGAGCGCTCCGAGCCGGCCCGGTGTTGGCTCCCGAGGTTCCGAGGAACGCCCCTGGCAGTGGGGGACTGTAGGCCACCTCCTCTGCAGGCTGCCCGTGTGGCCCCAAGAGCCACCCCACAAAGGGGAGTGGTGGCGCCTTTGCACGGATAGGGTCTGGCCCTGGAACGGCTGGTCTCCGTCGTTCTGCCTCGTTTCCCAGTGTTGCCAGACGCGGGCAGAGTCTCCTTACCGGAGCCTCCTCCCCCGGGCGCGTGTGGGTTTCAGGCAGGACAGACCTGGCTGTCCGCCCCCCCCCCCCCGCCCCCCGCCCCACCTCGGTGGTGGCGCTTGGTGAAGCATTCGAGTGACCAAGCCTCTTCCTCAGATACCTTAGGTCCTGCCCCCACTGGGAACCTGGTAACCTTGGCTTTGGACGGTTCGTGACCAGCATGAGTCAGTACAAATGCAGGACGAACGCAAAGGTGCCAGCAAGGCAGAGGCCGGTGGAGAGCAGATCCCAGCTCTGTGGCTGCCTCCCTTCCCGGGGAAGATTGCTAGCCGTGCTTCAGATTCGTGCTTGGCCGAGGCCGGCTCGTGTCTAGCCAGTCTTGACTGTGGGGCGGCGGGAACACGCGCTCCCAGGTGCAGTTCTCGGAGGCCGAGCGCTCGCCTCGTGGAGGCTCTCTCCCTCCGTAGGGTCTGTGGGGTCCTGGCTCCAGGCTGACAGCAGGTGGCCGGCCCCCTCAGTCCCAGACAGGGCCGTCTGCCCGTCTCGTTCTCCCCATGCAGTGACCTGGCTGGGACTTGGGTTGGGGGCTCTGGGGCTGGGCCTTTTCGTCTGCACGCGCCGCTGCTGTTGAGAGGCCGGGAAGCTGAGGCTGGCCGGGTGGGTGAGTTGTGGGCGGAGCCAGGCCCGGAATCCAGGTCTTTGACTCTTCAAGCCTTGAGCTCGGCGGCAGAGCTCACGTCACCCAGATGCGGGCGTCGTTGACAACAGTGACACTCGTGCCCTTCTTAATCCCCAGAGCCTTGGGGGGCACGTGAGGCCGGACGCGAGCAGCCACACGTCCAGGCCACACAGCCGGGGAGAGGCTGAGTGGGAAGCGCTGAGGCTGTGGGGAGGGGGCCGCGTCCTGCGGGGACCTGGGCGGTTTGCTCTGGCGCTCCCCTTGAGAAACACCCATCATCCGGGAGCCCCCGAGGAGCCCCAGCCAGCCACCGACTCTCGTTGGGCCCCCAGTGCACTTAGGTTTAGCCTGTCTGTGCCTCAGCCCCGCCCAGGCGGCCAGCGGTCAAGTTAGCACCAGAGCCTGAAAATCGTACAGAAGTCAAGAGGGTCTCGGGTGCCCGTTTGTGCCCGGTAGCCGGGCCTCCCGCGGTAGGGAGGCTGTGCCGAGGGCTGGAGCCATGCAGCCTGGGTGCTGTCCGCAGCTCTGCAGCTGGTGGGAGACGGGGCATGTATCCAGGGCGCTAGAGAGGCCGAGGGTCCTGGAGTCGGGCTGCACTCAGCCCACCAGAGTCCGGGATTCTGTTAGTCTAGGCTCAAATGAGACAGGTGGTTGGGCCCTAACCTGTAGGGTCCCTCTGCAGTGGCACTCAACGCCCAGGGAAGAGGGGCAACCCTCGCCGACAGGAGGTCGCTGACTGATGATTTCTGCTTGGGCCTGGGGGAGCCAGGGAGCTCGCTCCCTCACCGAGTCTCCCCTCCATCTGCCCTGACTAGCAGCTTGTGCCCGTCCATGGTGGTGCCTCTGTGCTCGGCATACAGCCTGCCTGAGTCTCACCCCTGCCAGCCCCACCTTGTTCCACTGGGTCGGCCAGGACTGTCCGGTGCTGCTTGTGGGGGGGCCTCTGGGTCCTCAGAGAGGTGAAGTGAACGTCTCAGTCCATGACCTGAGGAGACCCCCCTCCCCCCTGCCCAGTGTTGGCAGTGACTTTTACCGGAAGCCCCTCGTCCCCCCTGAAGCTCCCCCCGTGAGGGATTTCACTGTGTATAATGTCACTCAATGTGTGGAAACCAGGGCAAGGAGAGCTTACGTGGCGGCTGCGGGAGCCAGGATGCCTCCTTTCCTTCCACCCAGGGCAGCGGCCTCTCTGGGGTGTTGTTCCAGGGGGTCCCAGAGCCCCCTCCCAAGCCCTTGAGTCCTGCTTCCTCCCTCCCTCCCTCTCTCTCTCTCTCTCTCTCTCTCTCTCTCTCTCTGTCTCTCTCTCTATTTATTGGGCTTGCTGCTGGCAGTGGTCCATGCAGGTGGGGCCTGGCGGGGAGTGGGGTTGCTGGGCGGGGGCAGCGCCCGTCACACCCTGTTGCTCATGTCTTACAGAAGAAGATGGACAGCCGCGAGTACCCAGACGCGCAGGGTTTCGCAGCTGACATCCGGTTAATGTTCTCCAATTGCTACAAGTACAACCCCCCAGACCACGAGGTGGTGGCCATGGCCAGGAAGCTCCAGGTAACCTGAGGCGCTCCCGGGCAGAGGGGCCTTCTGGGCACAGGTGGGACCCAGCCCAGGGTGGGCACTCGGGAAGGACATGGGCATCGCAGGGGACATCTGGCCAGGAATGCCGCGGGACACGTTTCTGCCCGGGGGCGGACAGGCGAGCCGCGGGCACACGCCCTCCGGGACGGGCGTGCGCTCCAGCTGGGCCGGGGAGGATGAGGGGGTGTCCGTTCTCCTGCAGCTCTCCTGCTCTCAGCTCCGTGCCTGGGGGTGTGGGGGGGGGGCCTCGCCGCGAGGCTGCCGGAGGTTGTATGTGATGGCTGTTTGCGTGGCCTTTTCTGACGCCGAAAGCGGTTTGTGGAAACGAGGTGTGGGAACCGTAGGGAAGGCGAGCCTGACCTTTGGTGCAGGGACTGTGTACCTGTGCTCTCACACCTCGCACGCACAGACGTGTGTGTGTGTGTACACGTGCATGCGTGGGATTTTTGGCCAAAGTCTGGGTGCTGCGCACACGTTTCTGCGGGGGCCAGTACGCTCCCTTGGTGATGGGCGCTGTTGCTTTCATGGTTAATAGCAGCGGAGTTTTAAATGTCGTGTAATTGGAACAGTATTTTGGAGGGAAGGGTAAAAATCGTGGACCTCTACTCTCTCTCTTCCAGCATTCCGTTTCTCCAGGACGCAGTATGTGTGTCGCGTGAGATGTTCCTAGTTTTTTGCTTAGAACGCTTTTTTCTGTTTGTCTTGCTCAGAACCCTTGACCACCCGAGACTCAGGGAGGGATGGGGGAGAAGCTGAGAAGCCGTCTTCGTGCCGCTGGGTCCTCCTGTGGGGGGGCCGTGCTGATGCGGGGGGGGGGGGGAATGCCCTCTGTGGACCGGCTCCCGCTGGGGAGGAGGGGGGAGTGGCCTTGGTGGTCCCAGAATGCCCGGAGAAAGCCCGCGGGGTCTGCGGTTTCGGTTTCGGTTTCGTACTGAGACCACGCCCGCTGTGCCTCGGAGCAGAGTTCCCCTCCGTGTTTGCTCTGTGATGCTTCTGAACCCGGTGCACCGGTTCAGCCTAATAAGGGAGCCAGGCGGCCCTGGTGGCAGGTCGGGTGTGCAAGCGGAGGCCGGAGGCCCCGCTTCTGTCCTGCAAAAGGTGGTTCTCGACAGCACAGCCACAGAGGCCGAGAGCCGTGCTTAGCGATGGCCGTTTAGCGCATGGGCTGGCACAGTGTGCGGGGGCAGCTCTGGGGTCCGCGCCCCTCCAGGCCACGTGCCAGAGCCCGGCCAGACCCTGGCTCTGCGCCTCTGTGTCTTTGGGGCGGTCTTCACCCCAGGAGGAGAGTCTGGGTCCAGAACCCGGAGCGGGTGCTTCTGGAGCTGGATGGCTCGTCACTGGGGTGGCATCTCATGTGAGTCATCTGGTGTGGATGCAGCCGGATGAGCTCTGCAGAGGGAGAGCTCCCACGTGGCTGCGCGCCCCCATCTGAAATGAACCTGGGCGGCCGGGAGAGGGGACCTGCGCTGGGAGGTGCTCCTGAGGGCCTGGGTCCTGCTCTGTGGGGGGCTTTTCGAAAGCCAACTTTGACAGGACAACTTTTTGGGGGCCTGAGTCGGAATGAGATGCGATGCTGCGGTAAAAACCCCAAGGTGACCCCAAGGGGGAAGTAAACCAGCCCCTAGACCCAGCAGCTGGGGGCCCCACAGAGGTCACAGGTCAGACAAAGGCAGGCACTCGGGCTGCTTTGCAGGGGGGGCAGCCTCGGAGAGCCTCAGACCCAGAGGCTGAAGGGAGGCACCGGTCTCCAGAAGGTTTGCGTGCTTGAGAAAGGGGGCTTTCGGACCAGTTCCTAGAAGGCTGTGTCCGTGGCTGGGGCCCCGTGGCGCCTGTCCCTGGACCTGCGCCCGGGGCCTGGATAGGTGGGGGGGCACCTTGGGGGGGGGGGCCTTCCAAGCAGCCGTGGGTGTTATCTCCGAGGGCATCTCAGGGGCCCTCGGGTGTGGGTCCCCCACCCCGAGGGGCCGCCTCGTGGGCGTCCAGGACCTCAGGCGGCCCCTGCTCTCCCACAGGACGTGTTTGAGATGCGGTTCGCCAAGATGCCGGACGAGCCCGCGGAGGCACCGGCGCTGCCCGCCCCTGCGGCCCCCGTGCTGAGCAAGGGCGCCGAGAGCAGCCGCAGCAGCGAGGAGAGCTCCTCGGACTCGGGCAGCTCGGACTCGGAGGAGGAGAGGGCCACCAGGCTGGCGGAGCTGCAGGAGCAGGTGCGGGCAGTCGTCTGTTCCGGGGGCCCCTCGGCCGCGCCCGCGGGTCGGGGTCACGCCCGCCTGGCTTGCGGTGGCCGTTCCGGGGGTCCCGGCGGACCCCGGGTGCCTCGCCCGCCGCGGAAGTGTCTGAGGGGGGCCGGCTCCCTGGCCGCTGCGGGGGTGAGGCGGCCCGAGAGCCGAGTGCAGGTGCCTCCGCGGTCACCACGGTGGGGCTGGCGTTGGACTTCGGCTTGAGCCTCGTTAGAGGCGACGCCACAGGGAAGGTGGCCCTGGGTGCAGCCACCGGGCAGCCTGGGATCCGCGAGGATCCGTTTCCTCCCCTGTGAGGTGCCGCTTACGGTGGCCCCTCGTGGCCCATGTTGGGGGGGGGTGTCTCTGAAACGAGATGGTAGCTGCTGGCGCTGGGTCAGTCTGTGCATCTGCCGAGTGGCCTCCCTGTGGCTTCTGAAGGAAGCTGTAGAAAACCTCCTTCGTGCAGACCAATAGACCTCTATCTAACAGGCCTCTATGTAGACTTGCCTTCATCTGGAAGATACCTGGTGAGAAGAACGTTAGCTACCATTTAAGGTTTTTTGTTTTGTTTTTTTAATGTTTATTTGTTTTTGAAAGAGAGAGAGAGAGAGAGAGAGCGAGAGCGAGCGAGCAGGGGAGGGGCACAGAATCGGAAGCAGGCTCCAGGCTCCGAGCTGTCAGCACAGAGCCCGACGCAGGGCTCGAACTCGTGAACCGTGAGATCATGACCTGAGTCAAAGTCGGAGGCTTAACCGACTGAGCCCCCCAGGCACCCTTGGCTACGATTTATCAGGTTGTCACTGTGCACCTGTCCTGGTCTGCACGTGTCACCAGGCTCACCTGCTGGCCTCCTGGCCACCCGTGAGCCTCGTTTCCGGTGAGGACGGCAAGGCAGCTCTTCTCCAGCCGTCACGGGGCAGTGAGGGCAGAGTGGAGCTCGATGCCACCTGCTCTGGGACCTGCCTGCCTTTCCACAGCAGGGTGTGGCCCCGGTGGCCCTGGCTCACCTCCCTGCAAGGTTGAGGTAGCTCAAAGGGCACCCCAAAGCCCTTGCCACCACCTGTGGCCCCCTTGGGCCAGCCGCAGGGCAGCCTTGCTCAGCCACCTGCTATCTTCCAGCTGAAGGCCGTGCACGAGCAGCTGGCCGCCCTGTCGCAGGCCCCAGTGAATAAGCCAAAGAGGAAGAAGGAGAAGAAGGAGAAGGAGAAGAAGAAGAAGGACAAGGACAAGGACAAGGACAAGGAGAGGCACAAGGCGAAGTCCGAGGACGACAAGAAGGCCAAGGTGGCCCCACCTGCCAAGCAGGCCCAACCGAAGAAGCCTCCCGCCAAGAAGGCCAGCAGCACGGCCGCGGCCAGCAGGTGGGCTGTAGTGCCTTCAGACCCCCTCGAGCCCAGTGCCCCACGTCCTAGGTGCTTGTGTGGTGGGCCAGGTGCTGGATCTGGGCCTTTGAGCCTTGGGGGCAAGTCCCGGTGATGCGGAGACTGGGCTCTCGTCATCCAGCGGGATGGGAGCTGGGTGGTCCTTGTCTCTCCCGCCTTTTGGGGAGACTAGGGGGACAGATGAGGCCCTTTTTGCGAAGACTGGGCTCTGGGGGGCCTTGCTCAGCAGTCCGTGCAGCTAGCCTCTCGATCTCGGGCACCATCTGGCACAGACCTTGGCATCTCCAGGCTTTGGGGATGTTTTCCTGATTTGATCCGGGGGCACTGCACCTTGGCAGAGATTCTGCTGTCTGGTCTGCCTACCTTCTGTCTTCCCTCTTGCCACACCAGCCACTGCCCTGAGGAGTGCCTACCCCTCCCCAGACAATGGGGACAGTGGAGGATGGGGGGAAGGCATGCCTCTCCCGCAAGGTAGAAGGAAGGCTTCCCAGAGGGGGGGTGACCGCTGTGCAAGAGCAGCAGTCTTGCAGCAACTCGGCAGCAGTCGGGTTACGGTTCCAAGGGTCAGGAACAGTGGGGACAAAGCCACGGAGCCCAGCAGAAGCGTTCTAGAGACTAGTGGGAATTAGGACGAGGTCGGCTCCACTGAGGAACAGAGACTGGGTCGGGAAGAGGAGTGGCTGAGGTGGGCCAGCTTTGTTGAGGCTTCTGGTTTCATTCCCTGAGCAAGTGAAGGGGAGTCAGGAAGTGTTGGAGCTAGAAGTGGTCAGATCCTGGTCCATGTGGAGAATGGGTCAGTGGGAGGCAGTAATGGGAGAAAGGACACCCCGGGAGGTTTTGTGGTTCTGCGGGCAAGAGGGGCCCGGGTGGCTGTGGAGGTGGGAGGCCAAAGGGACAGGCCGTGGTGCCTGGAAGCCAGAGGACAGAGGCGTGTGGACTCTGGCAGCTGGGTTGACGGCAGCATTGTCCAGAGGTGGTGGTGGGAATACTCGGGTTTTGCCCTTCCTCCCTCAGATTTTCTCGTACTCTCTGTCTGGATTTGGTGTCAGTATAACACTGGCCTCAAAAATGAGTTGGGAGGTGCTCTCTCTTATTTTCTGAGTAGATGTGTAGAGTTGGTGTTCATTCTTAAGTATTAAGTAGAACTCCCCAGCAAAAGCATCCAGGCCTGGAGTTTTCGTTGTTAGGTTTTTAACAACGAACCCAGTTATTTTTGTAGCTAGGGGACTAGTCAGCTTATCAGTTTCTTCTTGGCTGAGTTTTGGGGATTTGTGCCTTTTGACACATTGCTCCTTTCCCCGAATTGTGGAATTTATGGGCATTGGTTTGTTTGCTGTGTGCCTTGGTTATCCTCGTAACATCTGTGGGGTCTGTAGTGATGCGTCCTTTCTTTTATTCCTGGTGGTGGTAATTTGTGTCTTTTTTCTCAGTGAATGTGGAGATTGACTGATTTGTTTTATTGGCCGTAGAAACAACTAGCTTTTAACGTCATTGGTTTTTGTCTGCTTTCGCTTCCTTTTGTTTATGGTCTTATTTTTATTTCCTTTGCTTGCTTTGGACTTAATTTGCTCTCTTGAATTAGGAACTTAGGTTTATTGATTTGAGATCTTTTGTAATGGAAGCATTTAGTAACAATTATTAATTTCTATCTAAACACTATTTCAGCTGTACTCTATAAATTTGATACATGATTTTATTTGGTTCAAAATACCTTCTGATTTCCCTTCAGACTTCCTCTTTGACCACAGGATATTTAGACGTGTTAATTTCCAAGTAACTAGAGATTCTTTGGACATTTTTCTGTTACTAGTTTCTGGTTTAATTCCATTAGGGTCTGAGAACATACTTTGTGTGATCTCAGTACTTTTGAGTTTGTTCAGATTTATTTTATGGCCAAGATTTGGCGATGTTCCACGTGGACTTGCATATGTGTTCTCCCGCTTTTGGGTCTAGTGTTGCCTAAATGTCAGGGGGGAAAGAAGACAAAAACATGTCAGTTGGGTTAATTTGGTTGATGGTGGTGTTGGTCTTCTCTCTTCTTGCTGATTTGTTGCATTAATTAATGTGAGGGAGAGAATCGTTGGGTCCCCAGCCGTAATCGTGGATGTGTCTGCCTCCTTTGGTTCTACCGGTTTTGCTTCATGTATTTTGAGGCTTGGATTTAAAAAATTTTTTTTTTCAACGTTTATTTATTTTTGGGACAGAGAGAGACAGAGCATGAACGGGGGAGGGGCAGAGAGAGAGGGAGACACAGAATCGGAAACAGGCTCCAGGCTCCGAGCCATCAGCCCAGAGCCCGACGCGGGGCTCGAACTCACGGACCGCGAGATCGTGACCTGGCTGAAGTCGGACGCTTAACCGACTGTGCCACCCAGGCGCCCTGAGGCTTGGATTTTAGACACATGCACGCTGAGGACCGTGATGTCTTCTCGGTCACTTGATCCCTTTACCATGTGCTGTTTCTTCCTGACGATACTCCTTTTTCTGAAGTCTCCTCTGTCTGATGCTAATACACCCACTGCAGCTCAGCTTTCTTTTGGTTAGCCTTTGATTCCCCCATTTCTTTACTCTTAACCTGGTTCCGTCACTGTATTTAAAATGGGGCTTGTGGACCACACGCAAGTCGGGTCTTGTTTCTTATCCAGCCTGACTTTGCTTTTCTTTTAGGTGGTGTCTTTAGACCATTTATGTTTAATGTAGTAATTGTTACAGTTGCATTTTGGTCTGCCATTCCGTGTCTTCTGTCATCCCTCTGGTTTTTACTCCTCTGTCTCCGTTCCTGTCTCCTTTTGGATTATGGCAGTATGGAGGTCAGTTTTTGACCTGCCGAATTTGAGATGAATTTGAGATGCCTGTGGGGTGTTGAAGGGAGCTGGCCACTGTAGTCCTTTCCTGGCTCAGGCTTGGAGCACCTTCTGCTGGAACAGGGTGTTCTGTATCCCTGCAGGTACACATGCAGCCCTCAGCCCACCTGGCTTCTCTGCCTGGGGCACCACTTTGGGCTTGCTCCTTGGTAAAAGAGCCTGGTTCTGGAGAGGAAGAAGGCCAGACAGAATGTGGGCAAGGGGCTGGGCTTCAGGGGGGCTGGAGGCTCCACGGGGTGGGGGTGGGGGTAGGGACATGGGGCAGGGCCTCCACGGGGGCTGGGGGAACAGGGGTAGGGGCTCCATGAGGCTGGGGGGACAAGGGGCAGAGGGGATGAGGCTGGGGCTTCATGGGGGTGGGGGGACGGGGGGCAGGGGGGCAGGAGACAGGAGGATGGGGCAGGGGCTCCACGGGGGCTGGGAGGACAGAGGCAGGGGCTCCACATGGTCAGCGGGACGGGACAGGGGCTCTGTGCCACGGTGTTCTTTGCCGTGTCCCTCAGGCAGCCCAAGAAGGGCGGCAAGCAGGCGTCGGCCTCCTACGACTCGGAGGAGGAGGAAGAGGGCTTGCCCATGAGCTACGACGAGAAGCGCCAGCTCAGCCTGGACATCAACCGGCTGCCCGGGGAGAAGCTGGGCCGGGTGGTGCACATTATCCAGTCCCGGGAGCCCTCACTCAGGGACTCCAACCCTGACGAGATAGAGATTGACTTTGAGACTCTGAAACCCACCACGTTGCGGGAACTAGAGAGATACGTCAAGTCTTGTTTACAGAAAAAGCAAAGGAAGCCATTCTGTAAGTTGTGGGGGCAGAGCACCCTGCTTGCCATCTCTGTCCTCCTCCCCCCTGCCTCCCCCGCTTCCCTCTTCTGTAGGCCCGGTGGGGGCGGGGGGGGGGGAAGCTAGGAAGTGGGGTGGGTCACTCTCCTCCCCCCCTTCCCGCCATGTGCCCCAAAGACAGGTGCTGATGGCTCAGCCGGGCCCTCCTCCCCTGCCCTTGGGCAGGTGGGCGGCACGTGCACGCCTTGGCGGTCACAGGGACAGGCAGGACCCCTGGGTCGGTCCTGAGCCTCCTGCATTCGAGTGCCAGCTAAGGCCTTCGCCACAAGCCTCCCTGAGGCTCCGTTTGGAGCAGGGCTGCAGGGGACCTCTCGATGGTCCCCCTGCCGGGGCAGACCAGTTTCCTCTTACTGGGAGCTGAGGGTCCAGAGGCCTCCCAGGACGCACATTGGCACCGGACGGGGACGAGGCACTGCCTGGGGCAGCGGGTGCTGGGGAGTGAGGGAAAGGACAGGCCCGAGGAGGCAGGAGCACTGGGCAGCGCCTGGCCCCAGGGAACAGCCAGCGTGCGCCTACACCTGCGTGTGGCCCGCTCATCGGGCTTTCTCCCTCACTCTGAGGGGTCGGTTGCTTCCCCCTGGACGGAGTCACGTGACCCCCGCAGTCACGCACTTTGGGCCCTCGGTAAGTTCCCCTTGGACTCCGAGGTGGCGGCACAGGCGTGCGGGGCGGCCGAGCCGAGGGAGAGCTGCGCCCGTGAGGAGAACTGTGAGTTGGAGGGTCAGCGTTCAGGTCTCGACTCTGCCCTCCGCACGGGGGACGGTGTCGCCAAGCGGCACGCGCCCGTCTGTGCGCCGTGTGGAGTGGGGATGGCGTGAGGTTTGCAGAAAAGGCTGTGCCTGTGGCGAGGGAACAGCGCATGCGGGCCGGGGTCCGTGTCCCGGCCGGGAGCTCGGGCGGTGGCCTTGCGGGGGAGGGGGTGGGGGGGGGGCAGGCACAGCTCGTGAGCATCCGGGAGGGGGGGTGCTGGCTGGCACCTGGAGGCCGCCCTGCCGAGGGCCGGGTGCGGCCTTGGCCCCAGGGGTGGCTGCCCGCCCTCGCCCCGCCCCGCCTCTCAGCTCCGTGCTCTTCTGCAGCCACAAGCGGGAAGAAGCAGGCGGCCAAGTCGAAGGAGGAGTTAGCTCAGGAAAAGAAGAAGGAGTTAGAGAGGCGGCTGCAGGATGTCAGCGGACAGCTGAACAACAAGAAGCCTGCCAAGAAAGGTACCTGTGCGTGGGCCACGCTGCTGCCGAGGCGTGGGGTCCCCCGGCGGCCCCTGCTGCTGCTGGCGAGTGGGGAGGGTCGGCGATAGGGCAGTGGCCGGCGGACCCAGGCTTCGGTCTGCGGCGCCACCGGCTCAGGGGCAGTGTGTCCTTAGGTGAAGCTCTCGATCTCTTGAACCCCCGAGTCCCTTGCCTGTAAACTGGGGACCCCGGTCCTGCAGGGAGGTTGAGCAGATGGGAGGCATGGGTGGAAGCGCCCCAGGCCAGGACCCCCGGAGAGGACTCTGTGGAAGGGCCTCACTGTGGTCTTTGGGGGTAGACCCCGTGGCTTGAGAGGGACTGGGGTCCTGGCCCCTGGCAACGGGCTTTCTTCCCGGCTGCCCCTGGCCAGGCCCTGTGCTTTGTGGACCGCGGAGCCTTATTTTAGGTGAGCAGGTGATTTGACTCGTTGTCTCTTTCCTCTGGAGCCTGTACGAAAGGGCAGATAATTTTCTCCCAGCCCCGGGGATGGTGGCGCCCAGGTGGTGATCAGAGTCGGGGTCCCATCTGCACGATAGTGTGGCGGCTGGCTGCCGCCGCCTTGCCGAGTCCTGCTTGCCCTGCCTGCTCCCTCTGAAGCCTGGGAGGGTCCCCTGGATCGCCCCTGGGAAGGGCAGAGTAGGCGGCACGTGACTGGTGGATATCTTTATACTGCTGACCTCCCCCCACGCCCCGTCAGATTCCTAGCAGATCGCACCTGTGTTTTCTAGACTCAAGTATATTTAGTTTTGTTGACCTCTGAGCTAGTTTTACTCCCACTTCTGACACCAAGTGTGTGGGCTTCTGCTCACACTGACTCTGCAGTGCCAGCTGTGGGTGGGGTCCAGCCATCCAGTTCGGTCCTGACACTGTTTACGTAGGGTTCGCTCAGACCCCAGTGGTGGGGGGTCCACCCCCAAAGACCGCCCTTCTCTTAGATGCCAGGTGCAAGTCCTGGGCCTGCCTTACCACCGACCTGTCAACTGGGGTTCCCGTGACCCTCTGCTCGGATTTGATAATTTGCTAGAATGGCTCGCAGAACTCAGGAAAGTGCTTTATTTACTGTGTCGTTTATTGTAAAGGGCACAACTCAGGAACAGCCGAAGGGGAGGGGTGCACAGGGCGAGGCGTGGCAGGGGTGAGGGCGTGGAGCTTCCCTCCCCTCGCTGGAGCCTCCCCGCCCCTCCGCCCGTCCGCCAACCTGGAAGCTCTGGGGAGCGAGAACATTTTAGCGCTCCACCTCCCCTGCCCTCCCTTCCCCGGAGTTAGGGGCCAGGGGATGGAAGTTCCCAGCCCCCTCCACATGGTTTTCCTGGGGACCAGCTGTACCCTGAGTCGCTCATGAGCATAAACTCGGGTGTGATGTAAAGGGGGCTCCGTGCAAATAACCAAAGACGTCCCCGTCCGGGGATTCCAAGGATTTTAGGAGCTCTGTGCCCAGAACCCGGACAGAGGCCGAGCGCATCTCTTACCGTACCGTGATCTCATTAACGCGGTCATTCTTTTCAGCAAACATTCGTTAATACTGCCCGAGCTTCGGGGTGAAGAAATGGGTGGGTCGAGGCACGGGACGTGGCGGTGTGACGCCGGTGGACGTTCCGGAAGGGCTCGCCCGGCGGGTGCGGGGGTGCGTGGGGGTGCGCGGGGGGGCGCCTCTCACCTGCCGCGTCTCCCTCAGAGAAAGCGGGCTCCGCGCCCTCGGGAGGGCCGTCCCGGCTCAGCAGCAGCAGCTCGTCCGCGTCCGGGAGCAGCAGTTCCAGCGGATCCAGCTCCGACAGCAGCGACTCGGAATGAGCTCTGGACTCACGGAACGGCACAAGACCAGCGACGTCGCACACGCCCCAACTCTGCAGTGTTCCCTTCTATGGTTAATATACTACTTTCGTTCCATGGTGTGCGGGCTTTCTTCTTAACTCAGTGTTATGGTAGCTTCCAGTTTTTGCTTTCATAGGTCAGAGGTCTTTCTCGCGGGTACGTGAGGCTTTATGAGACGGTGCGACTCTGCATAAAGTCTTTGTAACCGAACTCGGTTGCTTGGAGATGGTAACTTCGAACGCTGACCTGACAGCCGTAGAAAAAACATGCCAGATGCGGTCTGAGGTTTCTTGCGAAACGCCTCTCTTACGCCCCACCTGGTCTCTAGCTCCGGAACGCGTTGTTGCAAAGGAAGTTTCTCTGGATGGTACTGTATGGAAAGCGGTCAGCTTGGCAAACAGGCGCTGTCTTTGTCCTTTGGGCCCCGAGCTCAGCCTCGCGGCTGGGGTCGCCTCCTTCTGGGGGCGCGGAGAACAGCCAGCCTGGCGCGGGCTTCGGGGGCCCCGTCCAGCTCCAGGCAGGGCTTCTGCAGGGGCGGGGAGAGAGGCAGGCGGGCGCGGAGAGGAGGGGTGTCCGGGGCTCCCGGAAGGGAACACGGGGGCTGCGTGTGCAGCTCGTAGGTTTCCATACACTGAAACTTTTACCTCAACTTAAGAAAAAAAAACAAAACGACGAAAAACAAAAAAAAAAGATTAAAAAGACAAAAAATAAATAAAAAAATAAAAGGAGACCTTTTTGTAAGGTTCAGCAGTTTTCTACGAAAGCCCAGCCCGACGTGTGTCCCCAACTCATCAGCTGCCGCACACCCTGGAACCGTTTCCCCAACTTCATGTATATATGAATACTTTATTTATTAACATCATTGGTCATTTTTTTAAAAAAAAGAAAAGAAAAACAAAACTGCAAAAGAAATGCATTAAAAAAAAAAATCGCAGAAGTGCAGGCCTCGTCAGTGGTTGGCAGGAGAACCCCGGACTCCGGCCTGCAGGTGCTCGTGCCCCACCGCCCGCGCCGGCCCCCCTCCCGGCTCCGCTGGGGTTCCGCGTCTGTTCTTCGTGTGTGTGTGTGTGTGTGTGTGTGTGTGTGTGTGTGTGAGAGAGAGAGAGAGAGAGAGAGAGAGAGACGTTTGCAGACGTACAGACAACTTCCAGCTGCAGCACACCCCCAGTTTTTATTTTGTTGAGTTCTTTTGTATTCGCCTCTGGTCTCTTTAGGACTGTTTTAAAAGAAATCAATTTAGGGAACCCCAGTTATATAATATAAACTTTGTAATCTGAGAGAAAAAAAAATGTATAGTAAATCTAAGTCTTGATTTTTAACTTTCTATTGTAAAAAAAATAATAATAATAATATACAGAGTTTAACAGAAGGTTATGTTTTGGTTTTGTTTCTTCCAGAGGCCGCCCTGCGGCCTTTGAGTACAGGGACGCCCCGCCCCACACTGCCTGCCTGAGCTCTGAGCGTGTGGCTTAGGCCAAGAGTGCCAGGGGTCAGCCGTCCGGGTCCCCAGACGGGGCACCCCTCACCTCCCAGCCCCCAGGGCAGGGGCTCGCCCTGGCTGGGCTCCTCTCTCCAGGGGTGAAAGACCCCCAACTCCCCCCGGCCGCAGGAGGGTTCGCTCCCCAAGACCACACAGGGCATTTTCCCATTAGCACAGAAATGACTGACACAGGGCATTCTCCCAGGCCTCCCTGCGAGGACTTCCTGGAGGCGGGTGCTGGGGGCGGAGCTGCGGGTGGCCTGGCCTTTGGTCTGGTGGCACGTTTCCAGGCAGACGAGGGGACTAGTCCTCAGTATCCTAATAGGGGGGCAGTTTTTTTAAATCATAAAATGCATTCAGATTCCACCGGCCCTTACGGTCACGGATGCCCTTGGTGGATGTGGAACTCTGACTGACGGGGCAGTGGATGGGTTACCATTTTTCTTACTGCTGGTGATTCTGACGCTAGGTGAGTTTTGAGCCAGTTAAACTTTTAATCACGTTTTGTTTATAATGAAAATATATGTGGATTTTAAACTTGCCATTTTTTAAAGTTACCCTTGTTTTTCAAAGGTGTTTTCTAAGCAGATCTTTAATGGAATATTTAAACTAGGACTTTAAGGAATTAATACATGACACGATGGATGGGTCTTAAAGCAGGATCTCTCTGGCAACGCACGGCGAGCGCACCTCCGGGTGACGAACGGACCCCGAACAGAGGGTGCCGAGAGTTGCACGGGGCCAAGGGGGGGCTCCCCGGGAGCACCTGTCCAGCCGCAGAGGCGGCGAGGGGCCTGTGTGAGCCGGTAGGTCGGGGAGCCCGGGCTCCTCACACAGCGGACGCGTTTCCGAGCCCTTCAGTACCCGCCGGCTCTGCAGGAGACCGGGTTCTGGAACACCTCTGCCCCTCTCGCCCCGGGAAGAGGCTGCTGGCCGCGATGGCACGGAGGGCTGCTGTCCATCCGGAACAGTCGTAGGCTGTCGGTGCTGCGGTTTTTTTTTTTTAAGGCTTTCTGTGCAGACTTCAAAGCTGGTTTCTCTTTAGAGTTTGGGGGAACGTCCTCGGCCCCCTCGAGGTCAGCCTGCGGTGGCTGCCGTCTCTCCTCGTCTCTGTGTTGGGGAGGCTGCAGCGGGACGACGGGCAGCGCCGTCCCGGCGCCGAGGACCCGAGGGCAGCCCCTCACGGCCTTTTGTCGAGCGGGAGGGACCCGTGCGTTTAGGAGGTTGGCCTCACGTGAGCCCCGGAGGCCGAGGGGGCAGAGACCCTTGCTCCTGCCGGGCGGCCGGCGGCGTCCTCTTGCTTACAAACTGTAAGATATGTTTTCCTTTTGTTTGTTTTTGTTCTGCCACACCCACGTCTGTGACAGCCCTCTGGGAGAAACACCGCCCAGAGAAGGGACGCGTTCCACCCGCTGTAGCCTGTGCCTCGACGCTGGCGTAACGCCTCCAGGAAGTTTTTCTTTTTTATATTTAAAATGTTACTTTTCTGTATGATGTGCATGCAAGTTTACCGTAACTTTTCTTAAACTTTTTAGTGCCGTTTCTAGTATATTCCTGTAAATGTCAGTTACTGAAAATGAGTCCAATGTAAGTAGTTTTAGCTTGTTTATTGCAGTGCTGGCCTCAACACAACAGAATAAAAATGGTAGAAAGTACTCTTGGATGTCTCTGGTAATCATGGACCCTTCTCCTGGGGCATTTGTTTTGTTTCATAATAAAACAAACAGCAAAAAAAAGAGGTGCCGTATGTGCTGTTTCCCGTGCTTTTGGTGGCTCCCAGCCTCCTGTGCGTGTGTGTGGAGGTGCTCGGAAGGCGGCCCAGTCCCCTTACTGCTGCAGAACGAGGGGCCGGGCAGAAATACCCCAAGCAGCTCCGGTCCTCCGCCCGGGCAGGAAGGCACCAGGGTTTCGGGAGCATCGTTCGTAGCCTTTCCTGTCTGCTAACTGTCCTCCAGAGCAAGCTGTCCTCCGTTCCCGTCCTCCTGCGGCCATCCCTCCTGTCCGGGCGGATCCCCCCTTCCCCGCCGTGCCTCGGTCCCCACGGGGGCGGGTTCCGGGACAACGGGCATCAGACACCGTCGCACGTTTGCGGAACCCGGCGCGTAGTAGAAGCTTCGGCGAGGAGCGGTTGACGCGGGAGCTCGGACGCTGTTGTGCAAGCAGTCTGGCCGTTTGAGCCGGGCCTTGTGGAGCCGGCAGCTTTTGTCCTCCAGAAAGCTGCCGGTGGGCCCAGGTCCAGGCCTGGCGCCCCGCCCCGCCCCCAGGCTGTCAGCGGGCACCCTCCCAGCATCCCCTGCACCGGCATCCTTGTCCACACTCTTCCCCCCCCCCCGCCTCATCCAGGCCAACCTCCCCAAGGACGGGGGCTGGGCCGTGTCCACCTCAGTGGCCCCAGCCCAAGCCAGGGAGACCAGCAGTCCGGGCTTCCCTCGGGCAGATGGTGGCTTCCGATGCTCTAAGCAGCTTAGGGCCTACTGTCCTACAAGCACCCGGTGCACGTCGGTCACCTGCACACCCTGACCCTTGCAGACACGGGCGGTGGGTGGTGGCCGGCGCTGGTCTTCCCAGGCGCTACCCCTCCATGCCTGGGGCCAAACCGAACTCAACCGGCACCTGTTCTCAGGTTCATCCGGTGCGGGTCAGCGTGTGGCACAGAGGCATTCCCGATGAGTCTCTGAAGTCTGCTTTCTTCCCAAGCAGGACTTTAACGGGAGACCTGCAGAGATGTTGACCCAGCCGTCCACTGGGTTAATTCCCGTGTCAGGGCTGCTCCACAGGCCAGCCCTCACTGCAGAGGCCTCACTTGGTACCTGGGACCAGCCTCCCTCGTCCACTCCGGGAGGCGAAAAAGGAAATGTGACTTCAAGCCTCCCAACCCATGCAGCAAGCCGGCCAAGGGTCCGTGGTCACAAAAGACCAGGCCGGTGGCTGGACACTAAACATTTGGGGAACGCACTCGGACCCAGCAGTCCCACTTCCGGGATGTTTGCCAGTGAACTTGGCACAGCCACAAAGAGAACCACGTACGACGAAGCTCGAGCTGTGCTGTCTGCCCGGCACCATCAAGGAGACCCTCTGCCCACCTGCCGGCTCACCGGAATGCTGATCAGACATTCAAAGCATGGTGGAGACGTCCCTCTGTACAGCAGAAGAAACTCCCAGAACAAGGTGCAAGGCGCAGGCTGTGCCTGCAAAAGCACGTGCAGTTGTGCACGCACACGCACAGGGCTGATGCTTTGGGGTTGCTTTATGCGTTCCTGTAACGGGGTTTGTAGCAATCATTAGATTCTCCTGGTATGAACACACACACACACACACACACACAGAATCTGAAGCCAAGTTAAGGTGCTATGAACAAACATAAAAGAAAAAAAAAGTGAGGAAGGAAGGAGTGTCCCGAAGGGTATTTATTTAGAAAAACCAGCCTTGACAAAAGATTCCCACAGCCTCACAGCCTTCAGTCACAGCAGACGGCAAAGCCTTTGAAAATGCCTCCCGCGGCCCGCGCCCGGCCCCGCAGAGGTGGTGCACTGCGAAGCCGCACCGGCCTTTTCCAGCCACGCGATTCGAGCCCAGTAGTTCTGGGCTTCCGCCCCGTGTTGGGACGTACCCGGCAGCTGGTGCGGAAGCTGCCCCGCGCCTTGCACGCGATGCCCATCTTGGAACAAGACGCGCGGCGTCAGTCCCTGCCGCGGTGCCGCCGCTGGCCTCGGAATCCAGCCTGCCCCCGGCAGACGCTGCCTGCCCATACGTGGCGCTAACTCCTCCACCTTTTTCTAGATCTGTCTCCAGACCAGGCAGAAGGGGGAATGCTAACGACAGCCTAGAAAGTTTTGAAAAGGTGGTTTGTAGCCAGGGAGTCCCCCTTGCTTGGTTTGTTTGGAAGCGTCAGAGAAAAGCAGCGTCTGGCCGTGCCCCGGCCCGGGCTGTGCCCGCAGTGCCAGCGGACCAGGCACCGGGCCCAGAGGCCAGGTCCGCCAGTCGCTCGATCCCGTGAGAGAGGGCTTTGGGCGCCACCGGCCCGGCTTCGTCTTCGCGCTCACTGTTCGCCATCTCCCAGTAAGGACTGGAAATCACCAAGGCCCCTGAACGAAACGTGGCCTGCTCTCCCCCCAGCCTGGTGCCTGGGCCCCGGTCTTCAGGCTGGAGTTACATGACCGTGCAAAACTTGGACTGGCCCGTGTCCCGGGAGACCTCAAGCTTGTTTCTGTCCCGGACCAGGATGGCCTCGTTTCCGTACTGGGAGTACCACATGCTTCGGCTCCTGCTCAGGTATGTCCCGGGGGGCACGGATTCCAGTTTCTGCTGCTGCTGCTGCCAGATGAGCAAGGAGGTGTCCCGGTACCGGAGCCGGGCATAGCTCTCAGACAGGGCCTTCTCCGCCAGCGGCACGCGGCCACTCATCCCTGGCCGCAAACTCCCCTCCTGGGCTCCTGCACACTGGGCCTCTCTGAGCCAGACCTCGCGTGGCGTGGACAGCTGCCCGCTGCCTTATGCTAAGTGCGCTAACTGACTTTTTCGGTTGTTGGGTTTCGGGATCCCTTATCGAACTCCGTGGCGAAAAGGAGGAATCCAGGCCCTTTGTAGGCAACACCCTCAGGACGACTGCATCGCGAGGAAACTTGAGAGGAGCCTCTGAGCATTCTGGAAAGACACCTGAGAACCACACGTGAGACAGCAAGCTGGACGGTGGCGCCCCGGCCACAGAGTCTTCTGGTGACGGCTATGCACACCTTACTAGATGTACGGTTGCCAGGGACGAGGCACCCACCTTGGGGGGACTTGCCGGGGGTCTACTGTGATTCTGACACCATGGCTTGACCCACTTGACTCGGAAAGGTATCTCTGGTGCCCTGCGTGAAAGGACACCGTGCAACTAGACAGAACTTGACCTCATTCCCCGTAGCTGCCCTCCACTGATCTGGGCCTGGGCGGGCCTCCAGCGCTGATGCACGGCGGGGTTTGGAGCCAGGCTTTCTTCAGCGCTTTGTCCTCAGCTCTTGCCCAGGGTGATGCTACAAAGAAATGACCGTGTCGTCAGGTGCGGGGGAAAGCACCCAGCGGCAAGCGGGGCCTTGACGGCTCAGGATCCTAACTCTTTTTGGATCGGAGCATCAGACCAAAGTACTGACACGTTTCACGATTTCAGTCGCCGTCCAGTGACCCAGACTGTGAGCCTGGGTGTAAGGGGCAGGCCTGTGACTTATCCTACTTCTTTTAGGAGCTAACGGGCCATACCGGGGAACCGCTCGTTGGAGCGCTTGAGTCTGCATCTGTGACGGAAGTCCTGAGAACTTGAAAGAGCACAGGTTTGGGGGCTCATCCCTCGGCGCCTGGCCTGGAGGGTGTTTGCCTGGGCTGCCCATGCTGAGGATGGCTTGGTACTCACCCCGCCACCAGCGCCTTCTTTCTGCTCCAGGCATCTGGGAGGCCCCTGGGCTGGAAAGAGAAATGACGTCATGTGGAAACCAAACAGGGAAGCATCCACAAGACCCCCCCCAAATGCTTTCCCAGCCATGCAGAATTTCCCTTCTTTATGGCCAGAGTCCCCATCACTCAGCGCTGCCCTCATTTCTGGCGGCAGAGTCTCCCTGACTTTGCCCGGCCAGCGGGCATCCTTCATGGCACGGGATCCCTTCATGGCACGGCCCCGTTGCCTCCCCAGCATCCTGGGCCCTCCACCCATCAGTGCCTCCTACCAAGAGTCGCCCTGTTACTGGGCTCTTCCCCCACTGCCACCCGCCCCAGTCACCCCTCCCCATCGCCTTCTCATCCCATCGCCTCCTGCCCCGGTCACCCTTCCCCATCACCTCCCGTCCCAGTCCCCTGCGCCCCCCCCATCGCCTCCCGCCCCGGTCACCCCTCCCCGTCGCCTCCCGCCCCAGTTCCCCGCGCCCCCCATCGCCTCCCGCCCCGGTCACCCCTCCCCGTCGCCTCCCGCCCCAGTCCCTCGTGGCCCCCATCGCCTCCCGCCCCGATCACCCCTCCCCGTCGCCTCCCGGTCCAGTCACCCGCGCCCCCCATCTCCTCCCGCCCCAGTCACCCCTCCCCGTCGCCTCCCGCCCCAGTCCTCCGCGCCCCCCATCTCCTCCCGCCCCAGTCACCCGCCCCCACCGCAGACCCGCGCCCAGTCACCCGCGCCTAGCGGCCGCTGTGACGTGCGGGAGCGGGGGCGGGGCGCTCGGAGGCGGGGGCGGGGCCCGTTGGCCTCGGGGCCGCGTCTCCATGGCAGCGCCGCAGGCATGCCGAGCCGAGCGCCGAGGCCGGGCAGGGCGGCGCGACGAGCCGGAGCCGCGGATGCTCCGGGGGCGGGGCCGGAGCGCGCGACTGGGGGCGGGGGAGCCGGGGACCCGGAGCGGCCCTTGTCTCCGCCCGCCACCGTCGCGGTTGGTCCCAGCGTTTTACTGACAGTAGTTTTGTGTTGCTTCTCGTGCACTTTTGCCACTGCTATCAGCATTCTGACTCCTAAGGATCGATATGTTTTTCAAGATAATTCAAGTTTGCTCGCTGCTCACTGCGTCTCAAAATTAGGTCTTGAACTTCCCTTGCCCCGATGCTGCCCCGAGCATTCCGCACCCCCTCCAGTCATGCCCCAATAATACCCTCATGTGGCATCTGCTCGCTCCCTCACCGAGTGTATTTTACGGTTTCCCCGACGGTGACAAAGACACCGGTCCTGACGGGGGCCCCCGGGGCGCTGCGCCCGCACCGCGAACCCGCACCGCGAACCCGCACCGCGAACCCGCACCGCGAACCCGCACCGCGAACCCGCACCGCGAACCCGCACCGCGAACCCGCACCGCGAACCCGCACCGCGAACCCGCACCGCGAACCCGCACCGCGAGTGCACGCCCCGCCCCTGCGCGGTGAGCGCGCGTCCTGTACCTGCGAGTCCTGCGTGCGCACCCCCTGTGCGCATCCTGCCCACGGACTCAGAACATTCAGGAAACTGAGCATGTGGCGGCTGTAAGTTAGTATCGACATATTTCAGAGTATTGAGATCATATATAAATAGAGTCACGGGAAAAATGGTCTATAAAACAATAAAAAAAAAACCAACTAGAAGAAAGCATATTTAATGATCATTAAGAAATATATTTCTAGGGGTGCCTGGGTGGCTCAGTCGGTTAAGCATCCCACCTTCGGCTCAGATCATGATCTCATGGTTTGTGAGTTCGAGCCCCTCTTCCAGCTCTGTGCTGAAGGCCTGGAGCCTGGAGCCTACTTCGGATTCTATGTCCCCCTCTCTCTCCACCCCTTCCGTGCTCATGCTCTGTCTCTCTTTGTCTCTCAAAAGTAAATAAACATTAAAAAAAATTTTTTTTAAAGAAATGTATTTCCAAATTTCTCATGGATCAAAGAGAAATTCAGAATATAAATTGTAAAGTACTTTAATGGAATAATGATAAAAATGCAACATATCAAAGCTTGTAGGATGCAGTTAAAATCTGCGGGATGGGGGGCCAGGTTTCCCCTGGGGGGCTCAGTTGGTTAAGCCTCCTGGCTCTTGATTTCAGCTCAGGTCATGACCTCACAGTTGTTGAGTTTGAGCCCTGAGCCAGGCTCCCTGCTGGCAGCACAGAGCCTGCTTGGGACTCTCTCTCTCCCTCTCTCTGTGCTCCTCCCGACCTCAAAATAAATAAAAAAAAAAAAAAAAAAATCATGTGTGGGGTGGGGGTGGGGGACTAAGAGCCTTAAATGCTAAAAAATATACACATCTATGGTGTATGTGGGGGGGGTATATGGTAACTCTGAACTATCTTTGCAATTTTTCTGTGAGTCTAAAACTTTCCTAAATTAAAAAGCTTATTTTGCTTTATTTTTTTAAATGTTTATTCATTTTTGAGAGAGAGGGAGAGAGAGAGAGACGGAGTACAAGCGGGGGAGAGGCAGAGAGAGGAGGAGACACAGAATCCCAAGCAGGCTCCGGGCTCTGAGCTGTCAGCACAGAGCCCGACACGGGGCTCGAACCCACGGACCGTGAGATCATGACCTGAGCCAAAGTCAGATTCCCAACCGACTGAGCCACCCAGGCGCCCCTGTTTTGAGATTTTAAACAACCAACGCGGGGCTGGAACTCACAGACCATGAGATCATGACCTGAGCTGACGTCAGATGCTCAACCGACTGAAAAGGAAAGTCACGGATGTGAGAGGAAATTTGCAATACAGATCATTGATAAGGGACTCAGGGTCCAGTTCAAAGACAGAAATCCCACCAATGATCTGACCAGAGAGAAGTTAATAGATGTGGTCGTTCATGACGTCCAAAGTTAACTAGATAACTGTCCAACAAAATAAAAACGTCTAGGGGCATCTGGGTGGCTCAGGTGGTTAAGCGCCTGACTCTTGATCTCAACTCAGGTCACGATCTCACGGTTTGTGGGATCGAGCCCCACATTGGGGCTCTGTGCTGACAGCATGGAGTCTACTTGGGGTTCTCTCTCTCTGCCCCCCTCTCTGTCTCTCAAAATAAATAAGTGAACTTAACAAAACAAGACATCTGAAGTCTCTCTGAGGCATCAGCTGCAGGAAGCGATGACCACCTCCAGGGCTAGGGGCAGAGAAGAGGG
Source organism: Lynx rufus (assembly GCF_022079265.1). Taxonomy (NCBI): domain Eukaryota; kingdom Metazoa; phylum Chordata; class Mammalia; order Carnivora; family Felidae; genus Lynx; species Lynx rufus. The sequence continues at coordinate 2,740,607 of NW_025814852.1, read as the reverse complement.
TCCTATCACCAAGTACTTATCACCAAGTAACACAGAAGAGGGACAGCACGGAGCTGAGGTCAGACTTTGGAGGAAGGAGCACTGGCAGCTTCAGCTGGCGTCTCTGCACCGAGCGTCCCAATGGCTGGGGACCCAGACCCCGGGGGAGGGGCACCCGCCGGCTGCCGCCTCGGAGGGCCGGCCGCATGATCAAGTGGATTCTGTGCTTGTCGGAAAAGCCACGGACCGGATTCGGCAGCTGCTTCAGGACAAAACCGTGAAGAGTCTTTTTTTTTTTAATTTTTTTTTCAACGTTTATTTATTTTTTTTGGGACAGAGAGAGACAGAGCATGAACGGGGGAGGGGCAGAGAGAGAGGGAGACACAGAATCGGAAACAGGCTCCAGGCTCCGAGCCATCAGCCCAGAGCCCGACGCGGGGCTCGAACTCACGGACCGCGAGATCGTGACCCGAGCTGAAGTCGGACGCTTAACCGACTGCGCCACCCAGGCGCCCCAAAACCGTGAAGAGTCTTTACACGCTGGCGGGAATTCACAGGAAGCACAGAGGAAGGAGGAGGGCTCCCCAGTCTACCTCCCAGAGCTTCCCAGGGAGACGCTGGCAAAGGGCAAAATGAGGTTGGCGGGGACCTCGCGAGGCACAGCGTAAAGGATGTTTGAGATCACGTCGAACGTAAAGGCGGCGGGCGACGAGCCAGAAACTTCTGGACTGCCACAGTCCTGCCCTTTGTTCATCCAGCTGGCGAACGTTCATTTCTGAGCGGATGGGAACTTCTATAACAGAAGCAGAAACAGAGCACCCAGCCCTACGTGCCTGCCCGAGAAGATGAAGCGTGTCGTGCTGGAGCCAGGCGGTCGAGCCTCCCCCCCACCCCCCCACCCCCCCGCATCGGCGGGACGAGACGCCGTCCCTGGCCACCCTTCCCATTTGGTCTCCTTCTGTCTGAATCTTCTGCCTGAGACCAGATTGCAGCATCCACTCCCAACAGCGCTTCCCGAAAACGCCAAGGGGGACGAGGAGATCTTAAAAGCCGCGAGATACAAACACGTACACGCTTAACGGGCATCGGAGCACAGACAGCTGTCACCGCGCCCGCTCCCGTACCGTCCCCTGTCGGGGGTCCCTCGCCCGCGGCAGCATCTCCGCTGGGCACGGTTTCTTTAACTAACGGGGTGCCTTAGACCTTCGTCCCTGGGGGGGCACAAACCTCCAGTTATCCGGTTATTTACTTACTTTTGGTTGTGGTAGCCTTCTGTTTACTCTGGGCGGCAGAAATACCAAAACGCACCTCAGATGACTCCCTGGGTTGGAGCCTTGCCTCTTCCTGCTCTCAGCGTGAAGCGACAACCCACCTTGTCCCTGGTATGAGGGCTCCACGGCCCCAGCCGGTGAGGTCACCCTCTCCTTAGTGTTTCGACGCGGCGGCATGAGGGCCCCCACGTTTCTGCGTGGGAGCCTCGTCTTCCAAATCGAAAGAGCCATTGCGGATTTCCGGGGGGGACTTTCCTCCCTGGAGAACCAAGACTTCCAACCCAGTCGAAGCTCAGAGGTGGGGGGTGGGGGGGGGTGGGACTCAGAGCGCCGTGAGGTGTTAGTGGAAGTCAGAGGAGCCATTGCCACGTCTACTCTTTGGGTCCTCGACGTGCGATCGGGCCGCGGGGAAGACAGCACCATGTTATGTCTCTGGTTCGAAGCACACGCTTGAGTCTGTAAGCGAGGCCCCCCAGCTTCCGTGGTGTTCCTGCTGAGCAGTGCCGTAACCATGTCCTTCGTGGGCCGCCCCGCCCTGTGTTCGGTGGGCGCGTCCGGGTGACGGGGCACGTGAAAGACCAGTGACTTCCGTGAGTACGCGCCCACTGCTCCGCTTCTCTTGGTGAGGACTGAGCTCCTGGCTCAGGAGCTGTGCGGGAAGCCGTGATGGTGAACAAGGCCCTCCCCAACTCCATGGATCGTCGGGCTGGCGGAAGACTCAAGGGCAGGGAAAGCCAGTCCACGTCCAGAATCCGCATCTGTTCCAGTGGGACGGACAGAACTTCCGTCCCCTCCGTGACAGAGGAGTCCAATGTAATGCACGTGCCAGGACTTGGCTGGCCGGCCCCCGTGGGGTGGTGCCATATCGAGGGGTCAGCAGCGGCTTTGGCCGTTGGCCGGCTAGGCCCTCAGCAGTGCAGCGGGCCGATCGGCTTTGGTGGCGGAGGTCCGTGGAGTGGCCGGGCCGGGTCTCCGTCCCTCTGACCGTGGACGCAGGGGCCATCGAGTGAGAGGAAGAGGCCGAAACCTTTACAGACGGATCCCGTGCGTCCGTCTGATTCTTGAGAACCTCCTCCGCAGGGGACGGGCCATGGAGACATCCACCCAGGATGCAGATAGCTTCAGAGTCTGCGTCCTTTCCAGGACGTCCGTCCACTGCCTCTTCCCCAGACCCGCTTGCCGCCAGGCTCCAAGCTCCCAACGCGTTCCTCTCCGGTCCTTAACCAATCCAGCCAAACCATGAGCATTGAAAGCCTACAACGCTCAGCTCCACGGAGGTGACGACTGCAGAAGCAGATCGCCCTCTAGGACAGAGGGAGCCAAGGGAAGAGGTGGGGATAATGAAAGGAAGAAAAAGAGAAAGAAAGAAAGAAAGAAAGAAAGAGAGAGAGAGAGAAAGAAAGAAAGAAAGAAAGAAAAGAAAGAAAAGAGAGAGAGAAAGAAAGAAAAGAAAGAAAGAAAGAAAAGAAAGAAAGAAAAGAAAGAAAGAAAAGAAAGAAAAGAAAGAGAGAGAGAGAAAGAAAGAAAAGAAAGAAAAGAAAGAGAGAGAGAGAAAGAGAGAGAGAAAGAAAGAAAGAAAGAAAGAGAGAAAGAAAGAAAGAAAAGAAAGAAAAGAAAGAAAGAGAGAGAGAAAGAAAGAAAAGAAAGAGAGAGAGAAAGAAAGAAAGAAAGAAAAGAAAGAAAGAAAAGAAAGAAAGAAGGAAAGAGAGAGAAAGAAAGAAAGAAAAAAGAAAGAAAGAAAAGAAAGAAAGAGAGAGAGAAAGAAAGAAAGAAAGAAAAGAAAGAGAGAGAAAGAAAAAGAAAGAAAAGAAAGAAAGAAAGAGAGAGAGAGAGAAAGAAAGAAAGAAAAAAAGAAAAAGAAAGAAAGAAAGAAAGAAAGAAAGAAAGAAAAGAAAAGAAAGAAAAGAAAGAAAGAAAAGAAAGAAAGAAAGAAAAAAGAATCTTGGAGACGGCCCTGCGGAGCTCTGAGGCGACCCTGAAGGTGCCGCCTCCAGGACTGTCCTGGGAGCCCGGCCTTGCCGTGAACTGGACTCAGCAGGTGCCCAGTCACTGCCGGCGCCTGGTGCAGAAGCCCGGCAGGGGCCCTCCTGGGGGGTGGTGATGGCAGAAAGAAGAAGGCCCCCGCTGCGGGCTCCCAGTAGCACCTGCCTGCAGAGCCCCAGGAAGCCGCGGGCAGAGTCACCCCAGCACCGCCAAGCTGGTACTGAGGGCTGGTTTGGGGTGGATGGAGGTTAACTTGGAAACCGGTGCACGTCTGACGTCCAGAATATAGGAGGAATCCCTGTGACTTAACAAGGAAAAGAATAGACCGATAGTAAAGAAACAAACAAAAAAAAAGGATCAAGAAAATTTTTTTTTTCTTTTAGAGAAGCAGAGAGACAGAGCACGAGTGGGAGAGGGACAGAGAGCGAGAGGGAGACAGAACTGGAAGCAGGCTCCAGGCTCTGAGCTGTCAGCGCAGAGCCTGACGCGGGGCTCGAACTCACGAGATCGTGACCTGAGCCGAAGTCAGATGCTGAGCCACCCAGGTGCCCCTTAATGTTTCTTTGTTTTTGAGACAGAGAGAGAGAGAGAGAGAGGGAGAGAGAGAGAGAAAGTGCGAGCTGAGGAGGGGCAGAGGGAGAGGGAGACACAGAATCCGAAGCAGGCTCCCGGCTCTGATCTGTGAGCACAGAGCCCGATGCAGGGCTCAAAACCCACAAACTGCGAGATCATGACCTGAGCCGAAGTCAGAGGCTCAACCGGCCGAGCCACCCAGGCGCCCCCAGAAAATCCAAATGAAGGGGTGCCTGGCAGGCCCTGTGGGTGGAGCGTGTGACTCTTGATCACGGGTTTGTGAGTTTGAGCCCCATGTTGTGTGTGGAGATGACTGAACAATAAATTCTTTAAAGAAAAAAGAGAAAAGGAAAGGAAAGGGGAGGGGAGGGAAGGGGAAGGAAAGAAACAGAAAGAAAAGAAAATCCAAATTAAGACCGTAGTGGGGGGCCACCCGTATCCACAAGAACATCCGAAAGCAAGAAGATTGACCCAACCACGTGCCAGCGAGTGCAGGGCTGGGCAGCATTGCCACCTGTCTGTGCTGCCAGGGCCCACGGTGCAACGACCCCGAAGGCACTGCCCCACGAAGCTGGCGGGGCCCACAGTCGCGAGCCCGCCGTTCCCTTCCTGGGGGTGGGGCCAGCGGAGCTCTGGGCGCGAGCACGCGCACCCGGACGGGCGCGCACAGCAGCACGGAGACTTGCAACCGGAAACGGTCCCGCGTCCCTGCCATCAGAACGGGGAAATGAGGGGCGCCCGGGTGGCTCAGTCGGTGGAGCGTCCGACTTCAGCTCAGGTCACGATCTCACGGTCCGTGCGTTCGAGCCCCGCGTCGGGCTCCGTGCCGACGGCTCGGAGCCCGGAGCCCGCTTCGGATTCTGTGTCTCCCTCTCTCTCTCTCTCTCTCTGACCCCCCGCCCCGTTCGTGCTCTGTCTCTCTCTGTCTCAAAAAAAAAAAAAATAAAAAAAAAAAAAAATGGGGAAATGGGTTGGGGCAAGTCCCCGCGAAGGAAGCCGGTACCGGGGAGCGCTGGAGATGAATGGACCGGCGTCCGTACGAACACACGAATGAATCACGGAAGCAGACCATCAAAGGAAAAGAAGCCAGCCCACACCCTAAATCGCTCCACGGAAAAACACAAATCCTCCGCTGAGGGATCCCATTTCTGTACCGTTCGGAAAGAGGCAGCACTGATCACAGCACTTATGGTGGCATATTTCGATGGCAACACTACAAAGAGATGTGCGTGAGGACGTGGGTGTCAGTGTAGCCACAGCTCCAGCGGGGGGAGAGGAGACTGCAGGGTGGGGGGGAGGCCGAGGACCTGGGGGCCTGGTGGAGGTGCCCTTCTCACCTGCTGCTCCTGTCCGCTCTTCCTTTATAACGTCGCCTGAGGCTCTGTGTTTGCTTTGTGCGTATTCCCGCATATGTATTTCACAGAAAAAGAGTTTTCAGAGGAAGCTAATTATAGATTGTGAGGAAATACATATCAGCTAAGGCCAGACCTCATATCATTCCATCTATAAATACGTCGGTGTTTTTATACATAGCCGCAGTAACAGATCACATCTTTTTTAACAAAATTCTTTTAGTGCTTATTAATTTTTTAGAGACAGAGAGAGAGAGACAGGGTGCGAGCAGAGGAGGGGCAGAGAGAGAGGGAGACGCAGAATCGGAAGCAGGCTCCGGGCTCTGAGCTGTCAGCACAGAGCCGGACGTGGGACTTGAACCCCCAACAGTGAGACCACGACCTGAGTTGGACGCTTAATCGACTGATCTACCCAGGCGTCCCCCCTCCTTTTTTAAGTGTTTATTTATTTTTTTTTTCAACGTTTTTTTTTTTTTATTTTTTTTATTTTTGGGACAGAGAGAGACAGAGCATGAACGGGGGAGGGGCAGAGAGAGAGGGAGACACAGAATCGGAAACAGGCTCCAGGCTCTGAGCCATCAGCCCAGAGCCTGACGCGGGGCTCGAACTCACGGACCGCGAGATCGTGACCTGGCTGAAGTCGGACGCTTAGCCGACTGCGCCACCCAGGCGCCCCAAGTGTTTATTTATTTTTGAGAGAGAGAGAGAGAGAGACAGAGCACAAGTGACAGAGGGGCAGGGAGAGAGGGAGACGCAGAATCGGAAGCAGGCTCCAGGCTCTGAGCCATCAGCACAGAGCCCAACGTGGGGCCTGAACTCGTGAGCTGTGAGATCATGACCTGAGCCGAAGTGAGACGCTTGACCCCCTGAGCCCCCCAGGTGGCCCTCCCTGTTGGTCTTTACAGGATAATTTTGACTGCCATTAGTGATTGTAACTTAGGACCATTGTTTCCTTAAGGATTGGAACTTGGTGATTTTTCTGATTCTAGGTTTACTTCTGGAATTCTTCTATAGGGAAGAACTTTGCTCATCAACTGTTTGGCTACCGTGAAATATGGTTCATGTGGGAAAAGCAGAAGAAATGCCCCCTTCTTTCCCCTTCCCTGTCCGTTTTCAGAAAATGGGGCTGGTGATCTACCAAGCTTCCAAAGGGATTTTTTTTTTTTAAGTCAGGAATTTAGCAAAAAAAGGAATATGGCCTCGTGAGTTTTAGTGTCCCCTATTTTTCGGCCAGTCGCATTCACTCCGTGTCTGAGGCTCCAGTGTCCCCACTCCTGGCCAGCAGGGAAGTGAGCTGCTGGCGGGGCCCCACTCTGTCTGGAAGCTTTGGGGGCAGGAATCCACTCTATGCCTCTCCCCCAGGTTCTGGCGGCCGCCAGCTTGCTCCGCCTTCCGTGGTTTACGAATGCATCACCCAGGGTTGCCTCAGCCTTCACATGGCCTCCCCTCCTGCGTGTCTCTAGTAAGGACACTTGTCATCGGATTTAGGGCCCAGATAATCCAGGATGATCTCCTCACGTCAAGATTCTCCGTTAATTATACCTGCAAAGGCCCCTTTGCTGAATAAGGTTAGGGGTTTTAGGGATTTGGTGGGGACATACCTTTCGGGGGTCCGCCAGGCAGCCCACTGTAAACCCTAACACGAAAGTCGGTGCAGGAAAAAAATGGAGGGAATCTAGGATGGGTTATTTGGCCAGACTGTGGCTGAAAGCAATGAAAAGGCATCCTGTCTCAGGGAACAGGACAAAAGCGGCCAGGCAGCTAAGTAAACTGTCTCCTCTGGTCCCCTGGGCTGACCTGCCCAGCGAAAGGCTCTAGGGGACCGAGGGATGGCGTCCCAAGGCAGTGAATGGCGATGGTGGGTGATACTTTTAAAGTGGCTTTTCAAGGAAGAAAATAAAAAGCTGAGATTCGCACATTTTAGTCCAAGGTACAGACCGATAGTCCAGGGCAGAGATGTGATGTCTCAGAAGGCAGCGGAGAAGACTAGCCTTCGCCGGGGGGGGGGGGGGGGGGGGGGAGTGGCCACTCCTGCCAGCCCCCAGGTTCCAGGGGGAGCAGACGTGGACCAGTTTCCAGCGGGCTGACCTAGCTGTCCCCACCCCCGAGTCTCTTGGCCTCCTCCTCCCCGTCGGGCCCCACTCCGGACCCGGGAGCTAACTGGCTGCAGCTCTCAGCCTTCCCTGGAGCGCCTCCTCGTTCTCTGCCTGCCTCTACAAGGATGCTGACTCCTTATCTGTGCTCTTAGATGAGGCTCCACCTTGCAGACTTAAGTGGCTGCCTCAAGTGGTTGGCTGGTCCCCCTCCGCCGTCCATCGACTTTCTCCAGTGGGTTCACAGCCGCCTGCATCCACCGCCGTGGTTCTAATAATTGCCCTCCACCCCCCGCCCCCATTCAGGCCTCGGACTTACCCCGTACATTCTCTTCCATAGGTGCCCCATCCCAGTTCACCACTAGGGAAAGTTCTAGCAATCACTACCCTGTGCCAGGGACTCTCAGTACAGTGCTCATGGCCAGCCGTGGGGTCCATGTTGCCAGATGGCCGGGGTGGGACGGTCCATAATGCATGTTAGAGTCTGCTTCCTGGGACCCCTGCAGGCAACTAGTGTTGGGCGCAGGGGTGGGGAGCGGGAAAGCCCTGGGTGTCGGGGGAGCGGAAAGCCCAGACGGCGGGGGCTGTCTTGAGATGAAAGGCAGGTGGCAGTGGCTAGGAAGTTGTCAGGCCACTCCTGGACCCCTGTCTGGCCACGGCAGGAGGAACCTGGCACGGCTGGGCCAGGCCTGGCTGGCGCCTGTGGCTGTCAAGGCCGGTCGTGATGGCAACAAGAAGGAAGATCAAGGCTCCGGCCCCTGGAAGCCGGGGGGAGCCGGTTCACGCTGTCACATGCTGCTGAGACGGGATGGACGGACGGTGAAACCTCGGCCCTGCGTCTTGACCCCGGAGGGTGGGGAGAGAGGAGGCGTCGGGCCAGAGGTGGGAGAGAAGGTGGGTACCCGGAAAGGCAGCAGAACAGGTGGCTGGTGGGGCTCACATTAAAACGGTCAGAGGAGGAGACGCCAGCTCTCTGCTGACCGACAGGCCATTACCGTTTAGGTGGCCGAGGCCAAGGGTGTGGACTCGGACTTCGGAGCCCACGGCGGGGGCAGCAGGGCCTGGGAGGACCCTCGGCTCTGAGCCACGGCCCCCCGTGGGAGGAGTGGCTACAGGGGCCGGGCATCCCCTTCTGCGCTGCCTTGGCACAACCGGACTGGCACCCATCAGCGCCCCCTGGTGGGCGCCGGCAGGCGGCCCTCTGTGCCAGGCCGGTCCCGAGTGCCCTGCTAAGAGCCGTCTCGCTGACTCACGGTGCAGCCTCTGCCCCGGGGGCCGTCCTGCCCATTTCACAGATGAGAAGACCGAGTCTCAGAGACTTAAATGTCACACCCAAGGGCACAGAGCATGGCCAGGTGGGACTGGAGAGCCTTTCTCTCTCTGAGGGAGGCCTGGTGCTTCCAGCGTCAGCCCAAGCACTTGTGAAAAACCAGAGGGGCAGGATCTTGGGGGTCCACCCTAGGGGCTCCAAGCCTTCTCTTGCCCTGGCTGAGCCCGGCCTCCCCAGCCCGGCGGGAGCTGCCATCCTGGACCGTTGTCTTTTCCCCCCAGACGAACCCTGAGAAGGCGCGTCCTGGCAGGCAGTGAGCCACGAGGTCACTCGGCCTTGGGGACCTCGCCCGAGCCTGGGCCGGTCACCACGTCGCATCCGGACGAAGAGCAGGAGCGTGTCTTGGGGGTGGGTGGGGGCTCGGGATGTCTGCAAGAGGGCTAAGCTCCGTTCAGTGACCCCTGGGACCCTCCCCAGGAGGCAAGAGGCCTTTCTGAGACCTCCCTTCTGACTGTGGCAATCCTGGGCCAGATCTGTTTTCCCCCTGGGGACAAGGCACGTGCAGGGTGGGTACTCAGTGTTTTCTGAATGGGGGGGGTGGCTGGGTAGGCGGGTGGGTGGGGGAAGAAATGAATTCATGCTGGGCTCTGTGCCGAGCACTGGGACATGATGGGGCACTGAGGAGGCAGGAGATGGTCCCTGAGGGAAGAAGTGGGTTTTAGGAAGCAAACGTCTCCTGAGTGGACCGTGGTCCCGTGGGCTCATGGCTGGAGACGGCTCAGTGGTGGGCAGGGGCGGTTCAAAATTGCAGGAGTGTGAAGTCTGGGGCTGGGGTTTGTGGGGGTGGCTAGGAGGGGGCACAGAGCAGACTGAGGGGCTCCGATGGGGGCAGGGGGCCTTGAACATCGTGCCAGGAGGCTGGCTGCGCTCCGAAGGCGGGGGGAGCCAAGGGCGTTTTGTGTTTTTAAATATCATAGCTTTATTGAGATACAATTGTGTACAACCCGCCCAGTTAAAAGGGCACAATGTGTGCCTTTAGCGCGTTCGCAGAGCTGTGCGGCCGCCACAACGGTCAATTTCAGAGCATTTTCCTCAACCCGCAGAGAAGCCCTGTGGCCACAAGCAGTCACTCCCCATTTCCCCGTGGCCCCCGCCCCAGACAACCACTGACCTACTTCCACTCTCTCTGGATTTGTCCGTCCTGCACATTTCCTGTAAATGGAGTCATGTAACACATGGCTTTTTGTGTCTGGCTTCTCCCACGGAGCAGGACTTTTCTTTTCTCTCTCTCTCTTTTTTTTTTTTTAACTGAGAGAGAGAGAGAGACAGAGACAGAGAGAGAGAGGGCTCGTGCAGGGGAGGGGCAGAGAGAAATGGAGAGCGAGAATCCCAAGCAGGCTTTGCACAGTCACTGCAGAGCCCGACGCGGGACTCGAACTCTTGCCCCCTGAGGTCGTGATCTGAGCTGAAATCAAGAGTCGGGCGCTTAGCGGACTGAGCCCCCAGGCGCCCCGAGCATGACGTTTGCAGCTTCAACAGCGTCGTAGCACCAGGACGCCATTCCTTTCGGCGTATGTGCGTGCGCACAGAACATGAAATACAGCGTTCAGTGTACCATTAGGGGACAGTTCAGGGACACGAAGCACATTCAGGGTGTCGTGCGGCCCTCCCCACCATCCGTCTCCAGAACTTTCTCACGGTTCCAAACTGAAACCGTCCCCGTTGAACCCTGACCCCCTCTCCCCTCCCCCCGCCCCTGGTGCCCACCGTTCGTTCTCTGTGCCTACAGAGTCACAGACTCAGGCCACTGCATGTAAATGGAGCCCTGTCATGTGTCACCTTTGGTGTCCGGCCTTTTTTCACTTAGTATAGCTCTTCTAGAAGTTTGTCCACGTGGTAGCAGGTGTCAGAACTTCACTCCCTTTTACGGCCGAGTGACATTCCGCGGACACGTACGGATACGCCGTTCACCTGCGGACGGGACCCGGGGGCTGCGTCCGCCTTTTGGTGACTGTGAACACGGCCGTGCGAGTTTTTGTGTGGACACGGGCCGGGCCTTGGGCAGCGGGGAGCAGGGTCAGCCTTGCACAATCGAAGGGTCTTTCCGGCTGGGGTGTGGTGGGGGGCCTGCAGGGGTCAGGTGGGGAAGAGAGGCCAGAGAGCCGTGGTCAAGCCTCGGGTGCTGTGACGCACAGCCCTGCGCCTCGGCTCCTAGCACGCGCACCAGAGCCCGCGCGCGTGTGACAAGTCCCCCGGGGACGGGCAAGGTGTGCCTGCTTCCAGATGCCGAAGGGTGTCCGTGCTGCCAGCACCCGACTCACTGATGCCGGGAGGGGGTCTCACGAAGCCCACCGGGCAGGGGAGGAAACAGAAGTCTCCCCCCTCCTGCGGTGTCACAGCGCCGGTGGGGGGAGCGGACCGGGCTTCGCAAAGACCCCTTGTTCCCACGCAGCAGCGGCCATGCGCCACGTGTGGCTGCGTGCTCTTTACCCGTGGCTCATCCCACTGGGCTGGGGGGGGAGGGAGCTGAAGTTTTCCTGGCGTGTAATTGTCATTAACTTACGATTTGACGCCTCAGTTTCATTTTGGGGAAACCTTCAGGTATATTCGAGGCTACCGGGTAGGTGAGTCTACTCTCTGGAGATGAGCCTTCCGGAACCTACAGACAGACGGGGTGTTCTGAGAGCTGTTGGGCGTTCAAGCTGATGGGCTGAGGGGCCAAGTATACATCGGAGCTGGTTAGGTTGGTCGCATGTTGAAATGATAACATTTCAGGTATATGGGGTTGATAAAATGTGTTATTAAAACGGATCCCTTGGGGCGCCTGGGGGGCTCAGTCGGTTAAGCGTCCGACTCCGGCTCGGGTCATGATCTCACGGTCCGTGGGTTCGAGCCCCGCGTCGGGCTCTGTGCTGATGACTCGGAGCCTGGAGTCTGCTTCTGTTTCTGTGTCTCCCTCTCTCTCTGCCCCTCCCCCGTTCATGCTCTGTCTCTCTCTGTCCCAAAAATAAATAAACGTTGAAAAAAAAATTAAAAAAAAAAAACAAAAAAAAACGGATCCCTTGGGGCGCCTGGGGGGCTCAGTCGGTTAAGCGCCCGACTTCGGCTCAGGTCATGATCTCACGGTCTGCGAGTTCGAGCCCCGCGTCGGGCTCTGGGCTGACGGCTCAGAGCCCGGAGCCCGCTTCCGATTCTGTGTCTCCCTCTCTCTCTGCCCCTCCCCCCTTCATGCTCCGTCTCTGTCTCTCAAAAATAAATAAATGTTAAAAGAAAAAAAATGGATCCCCCTTACAGTGAGCTGATGTTCAGCTGTAGGAAGGCATAAGGCCACTGGTACCGGCCACGGCATGGGGAGCCTTGACACTGCTCAGAGAAGCCAGATACAGAAGCCGCTCTGTTGACGCGGACCGTCCGGTGGCTCCATTAACGTGGGCCGTCCGGCACAGATACACCCACGGAGCCAGAAAGTAGGTTAGCGGTTGCTGGGTGTGGGCCGGGCAGGGTGCTGGGGATGACAGCTAGGGGGAACGGGGCGTCTTTTGGGGAATGTTCTGGGGTTCTGGCACTTGTGGTCTACACTGGGGTCTAGCAGGCAGCTCCCCTTCCCATGAGCTGGCGGGCCCGCGGGAGGGCCGGAGGGGCCCCGGGCAGGTCTGCCTCCCGCTCAGGCTGGAAGGCAGCGATGAACACCAGTAAGGGCGGACGGACTTTGAACTGGGCCGGCGTGCCACGCCCGAGCCTGCCGAGAAGCACGGCTGGGCAGCGGGCACCCCACATCAGCTGCACGGGTCCCCTAACCCAGCGGCACGGGGCCGGGGTCTGCCCCGCGGCGGCCTGGATGCCCACCTCCATCCTCGTGGAGGGAGCCTGTCAGCGCCGCGACGGGGGCTCCTGCAGAAGTCTGGAACCCCCTCCCCAATCCCTACGTCTCGGCTTCGTGCCCGCCAATGAATTAAGTCCTGGAGACTCTTGAAGCCCTGAGCGACCTGCCCCCTGAGCTCACGGCACGTCTCAGGAGAGCCTCACGCGGTGCACAGCAAGCTGGCAGATATCAGCTCGGGGTCCGATCCGTGGCACGTGACTTAATTTTGGTAGTTGGAGTAGTGAAGGGTGTCAAGTGTCTGTTTTGCCTTCTTGGTCACATTGCAAAAAGCCCACACCCAGCAACCCGGTGGGGCGTAATCTGAGTCCACGGCGGGCCAGATGGTCTTTGTCTACACCTCTACTTGCCCGGGAAATCGTGACAGCTGAATTTGCATGATGTAGCTACAAATGGAATTTGCAAAATGTGTGTGTTCGTGTGGTTTGGACGTGAGAATAATTCCTTCACCCAGTCGTTTTGGGAAGAATCAAAACCTTCTCTGCCCCTTCCTTCCCCCACGAACGAGGCCAGTGCTCAGTAAGGAGGATGTCCTCTGGAAGGAGGATGTGGGAGGGATGGCTGGTGGAGGGGTGGAGGGGTGGAGGGGTGGAGAGAGGGACGGGGGACGGATGCACGCGCGAGGGGAGGGTGGGCAGACTCAGCTTCCGGGGAGACCTTTGCAGGAGAACTTCCATATCCCTGGGACTAAGGGCCCCCTCAGCCCTGGCCCCGTTGAGGGCCGGCGCCGAGACCCCACAGCAGCTCTTGATGTTGGCGGGGGGGTCGGGCTTCGAAAAAACCCCCGGTTGGGTTGCGCGTGGCTCTCCTGTGCGGAAAGGGGAGCGCTCGGGTGTTTGGGCGCGAGCCAGCCCTCCAGCCCTGTCCTCGGCTGGAGGCGCTGCGGGAGACCCACTCGCACTCGCGCGCGGTCACTGGGGCTCTGTGACGCTCCGCCTCCAAGGCGGGTAGGACTAGGGTGCCTCCCCGCTGGGGTGTGGGTGCACTTAAGTGCAGAGCCTGGAGGGCAGGCAGGGTCCCTCAGTGCGAGCTGGGTCGCCCTTCCCGGCATCGCCCTGTCCGAGCGGAAGTGGGAAGCCCAGGCTCACCGCCCGTAAGGCCTCTCGGCCTGACCTTCCTCCCAAGGCCTCCCCTCTGCGACGCCCGGGGACCCGACAGCCACCAGGCTTCCAGAAGGCCGAGGCTGGACGGAAGCATTCCCACCCGCTTCGGCCCAGACACAGGCTGTTTTCCCCAGCAGCCGCCTTCCGGCCAACTCTGCCTCGCTTGCCGTGCTAATGCCCCACTTGTGCGGCGGGGAGCGTGTGTGCTTCTGTCGCTGCGTCAGTAGCTATGTGTCGTAGATACCACAGCATTTTCCCTTCTCCCCCATCACCCACCCGTCCGAATCAGCTTGTCGAGGAACAGCAGAAAGGTCCCAGGCACGGAAACCCCTCTCGACAGCAGTCACGCTTTGCCGGGCCACGCGGGCAGCTCACCACAGTGCTCAGTGCGTAGGTGTCTGCCTTTAACCACTCAGGACCATACTGGCCACTGTGTGAGGCTTAAGGGAGGCCGGGTGAGCGTCCGAGGCCCCCGGGCTGGTCACCTGGCACCCAGGAAATGGGACTGTCTGTTGCGATCACGATCCCCGTTAGAATAAACCGAGCTGGGAGGCCATGTGTTATGTGCAGTCTTATGGAACATGACGTTACACACTCACACAAGGATGTCAAAATTCATTATAACCATTGCTAGAACAGGCTGCACATCAATGGGTCCCGCAGTCTATTTTGTGCTTCAATTCACCCCATTTTTGTGACTTCCAGGAGAGAATATATTGGATTTTATTTAAAAACATTTTTTATCATATAAAAAAAAATAAATAAAAAAAATAAATAAAAACATTTTTTAATGATTATCTAGTTAAAAAAAATTTTTTTTTAAACATTTATTTATTTTTGAGACAGGGAGAGACAGCATGAACGGGGAAGGGGCAGAGAGAGAGAGGGAGACACAGAATCCGAAGGAGGCTCCAGGCTCCGAGCTGTCAGCACAGAGCCCGACGCGGCTGGAACCCACGGACCGTGAGATCATGACCTGAGCCAAAGTCGGACGCTTAACAGACTGAGCCACCCAGGTGCCCCAATGATGATCTATTTTTGAGAAAGGGCGAGAGAGCAGGGAAGGGGTAGAGAAAGAGGGAGACAGAGAATCCCAAGCAGGCTCCACGCTGACAGCACAGAGCCCGACGTGGGGCTCGATCCCACAAACCAGATCACGACCTGAGCGAAAATCAAGAGTCGGATGCTCAACCGACTGAGCCACCCAGGCGCCCCTGATATATTGGATTTTAAACTCGGAGTTGTAGTGCCTCGCCAAGTTGTTGATTCATTCATTGGCGTTTCGTTCAGCTAGTATTTTTTGACCACCTACCACCGGCCGAGTCCACTCTGCAGTGCTGGGCGTGAACGGGGACAGGACAGAATGGTCCCCTGCTGTCACAGAGCCGACGGTCTAGAGGGATGAGACTGGGCAGACCGGCCAGCTTACGCGGCAGTGGCCGGTGCAGAGAAACGTGAGTCGGGTGTGGGGCAGAGGGTAGCAGAGGATGTGAGGGTGTGAACCACGCAGCTGTGTGGGCAAGAGTCCCAGGCAGAGACATGGCAGGTGTGAAGGGCCTGGGGTAGGAGCCCGCTGGGCATGGCTGGAGAGCTGCAGGAAGCGAAGTCATCCAGGGAGGGAACACATCATGGGGGACTTTCTAGGGAAGGAATTCGTTTTTACCTCTAGGGAGGTGTAAGCCAGAGGGCCCCTCTTTGGCCATGAGAGGGACAGGGTGTCACCAAAGTTTCACTGGGTCCTTGCCGGTGGCTGAGGTTGGACTGAAAGGGCAGCGGTGTGCAGCTGAGGCAGGGAGAGGGGGCTGTGACCTTCCTTTCCTACTTTGGGGTATATGGCTGGTATTGGCACTCCCTACCCCCTGGACTGGGGGCCCAGCTCCCCGCCTCTCCTGTGGACTGCCCTGGCACTTAACACAGAGCCTTTCCCGCTGAAGACAATGGCCATCGGGGACTGTGCGAAAGGCGGGCCAGGCTGAGGTGCAGCCTCGAGGGTACCATTCCCTCCAGGGTGCAGTGTCCCTAGGATGTCATGGGAGCTGCCCCCCCGGAGGTGTGTCACAGGCAGGTGTCCCTCTCTCTGATACGTGCTCTGAGTTGGGGCAGTCTGGGCCTGCTCATCGCACCCACACCAGTGTCGGGAGAGAGTCTCTGCCAAGTTTTCATTAATTAATTAATTAATTAATTAATTCATTCATTCATGTATGTCCAGCCTGCCTACAGAGCCTCCCAAGGACCCTGCGAGATACACATGTCCCCAGTGTCCAGATGGGAAGTTGGGAATGCCGAAGGGGCTGTGACTGGCTCAGGACTGGACAGCAGCGAGGGATGGGTCTCCCGCCTTGACCATTCTCAAGGCTAAACCCCAGATTCCCCCGGGGCGGGGGGGGGGGGGGGGGGCAGCTGGGCAGCAGGCAGCCACCGAGGGGCAGTGCCCTCTGCACCCACCAGGGGGCAGCAGGCGACTGTCTGCATGGACGGCTCTGGGTGCCTGTGTCCCTTTCCCGGGTTCATCATCTGGGGTTGGGTCTCTGCCCAGGCAGGAAGGCCATGAAGGGCCGTGAGGACAGAGGCCCTTTTCTTGAGGACGTGGTTACCTGTGGGAGAGAGAGAGACACACACAGGCATTAAGGGGCTACAATGAATAGGGCACCCCAAGTGAAGGGCTGCGGGAGCCCCGTTCTGCCCCAGGCCCTGTGCAAAGGCTCTGGATGGTGTCCTGTTTGCTCCCCACAAGCGATTCCGGTGGGGTGCGGGGCTCCACGTTCTACAGAGGGGTGCCGCAAGGGGAAGGTGCCTGCACAGGCTCTCCGAGGTGGGGGAGCTGGAGGGATTATCCACTTTTGCTTCAGCCCCAACAGGCTCAATCCTACCCTGTGAGGCAGGTTCCTTCCGCACAGGTTCATCAAGGTGCCTGGAGGGGTCCTCAGAGGAAGGTCACCCTAGCCCCCAGAGTACTCCTGTATGGCCCCTCCTCACAGGTCCTGGGCTGTGCCCCAGAGGCCAGCTCCTCCCCTACTGGTCTCCGTGGGCCAGACCCCCGGCCTGCCCCTCCTCCCGGGTTGGGGAAGGGGCAAGTGTGCCTTCTGCAGCAGGCCTGGGGGGATCTTCGCAGTGAGGTGGGGTTGGCGCCCAGTGGAAGAGGGGGGCGGGGCCGTGGGGCAGGGAACGCAGGTCCAGAATTCCACCAGGAGAGTCCAGAGTGGGTGGCCTCTCAGAGACTGCTCCCCCCACCCCACTGATGGCTGGGCGGCTCAGGGAGGGGCTGTGACTTGCCCAGGGTGGCCCAGCACATCCTGAGCTGAGCCAGGATCCACATCACTTCATCGGCCGATTGGCTCTTCAAGTCCTTGAAGCAGTGTCGCTGTCGCGGGAGGCCAGCTGCTGACAGCGTGGGGCCCCCACCCCAGGGCGTGGCTCAGGAAGGACTTCAGGGCGGGGTCAGTGGACCCCGCAGTCAGCGAGTGGCCTGCCACGACCCAGATCCCAGGCAGCTCGGGCCTCATGACAAGCCCTCCCTCACTTATCTCGAATATTCCATCTTGGACGCCAGGATTTGCCCTTTGGGCAGCTGCAAGTGGCCAGGCCTCTGGGTCATAAAGCAGGGGAATCCCGGCCTTTGTGCGGAGTCGCGGGTGGGGTGGGGGACTTCTTGCGGGTCCCCGGCCCGAGCAGAGGATGGGACGGGGGTTCTGGGCGCATACCCGGCCCGTGTGCCTCCGGCATCGAGTTACCCCTCGGGGACGGATTGGTGGACCGAGGGGACGCGGGGGGCCTCGGCCTAGTCGGTGCCCCCTCCTGGGTCTGTCCTTCTCGAAGGGCCACGCGGAGGTCCCCAGCGCGAAAGGGGCCACAGCCTGGTCGCCACGAGCGGAACGCAGGGCCAACGCAGAGACCGAGACCCGGCCATCCCTCTAGTGGCTAGGCCGCTCGCCCGGGGCGCAGAGCTCCCCAAAAGTCCCGGCGCCCGCCGACAGAGTGGGCGGGCCCGGGGCGGCGCCGCAGCCCCCGCCCTCCGCAACTTTGGCGGGCGGCGGGGCAGGAAGTGGGGGAGCGGGGGCGGCGCCAGGCCCTCGCGCCGGCCCCGCCCCCGCCCCGCCCCGCCCGTGGCCGCGCCCCCCGCGCCCCCCCCACCCCCGCGCCCCCTCACCACCCCCCCTGCGAGCCGCCGCGCCGCCGAGTCGGAGCGCCGGGCGCCGAGCGCGGAGCCCGCAGGCGGGTTGAACAAAGCGGCGGCGACGAGGGTGGCCCAGGCCCCGGACGCGCCGAGCGAGCGACCCGCCGGCCCTTTGTCTCGGGCGGGGCAGGAGCGGCGGCAGCCGCGGGGCGGCCGGAGCGCAGCATGCGGCGCCCCGAGGGGCGGATCGCGGGGCGCTGCGGCGGCGGGCGGCGCGGAGCCCGGCCCGGGGTCCGGGGGCGCTCGCGCGTGTGAGGGGCTCCGGCGCGCCGCGCGGCGCCCACCCCGCGGCCGCACGTGGGCGGGAGCGGCGGCCCGCGAGGAGCCGGAGGAGGAGGAAGAGGAGGCGACGCGCGGCGGCGCAGCGGGGACCCGGGGCCGCCCGCGCGAAGCCCCGCCCCGGCCGCCGAGCCCCGCGCGGGCGGGCGGGATGCCCCGCGGCCACCGCACTTTGGCCGGAGCGCTGCCCTGAGCGGGCCCCGGCCGCGCGGCCGCCGCGGGCGCCATGGAGCAGTGGCGGCAGTGCGGCCGCTGGCTCATCGACTGCAAGGTCCTGCCGCCCAACCACCGGGTCGTGTGGCCCTCGGCGGTGGTCTTCGACCTGGCGCAGGCGCTGCGCGACGGCGTCCTCCTGTGCCAGCTGCTGCACAACCTGTCCCCCGGCTCCATCGACCTCAAGGACATCAACTTCCGGCCGCAGATGTCCCAGGTGAGGGTCCGGGCGCGCGGGCGGCCGCGGGGAGGGAGAAGGGCGCGCCCCAGGAGGCGCGAAGTTGACCAAAGTCCCCCAAGCCCGGGGCGCGCCGCCGCCGCCCGTGGGCACGGCCGGGGAGCGCCCCGGGCCGGTCTGCGCCTCCCCGGCGAGGGGAGACTCGCGGCCGGGCGGGGCGCCCACCCCTGCCGACCCCTCTCCGCGTCCCTCCCGGCCCCGGGGAGCCCGCCACGCCCGGGGGCCTCGTCCGGCGTCGCGCCCTCGGGCTTCGGGTCTGGTGGACTGGACCGTGGACGACGAGCGGGCGCGGTCGCAGGGGTCGGCGGGGCGGGGGGCGGGGGCCGGAGGGCGCGGGTGGGCTCGGGGCGCCGCCTCCAGGACAGGGCCGCACAAGTTGGTGCGATCGGGGGTCCCCGTCGCTCCCCCGGCACCCTCGAGTGTGGCCTTTGTCGTGGCCGAGCGCGTGTGGCTGCAGGCCGGCAGGAAAATGTCTGCGCAGCCGGCAGGAGCTGCTTTTCTTGGCCCCTTAAAGGGAACTTGGCCGAGACTTTAGCAGAATGAAGCTCGGGTCTTGCCCTCCTGGAGTCCCAGAGCTCCCACCCAGCTCCGGTTTGAAGGGGCCCAGGGGGCCAGCCTGGGTCTGGCCAGCGCTGTTGAGGATCCACCTAACTGTTAGCCCCGAAGCCCCCTTCCTCCGTGGCCCTCTGTGGCAAGTCCGCGTGGACAACGGCCATTCATGTGTGACATCGGAAAACAGACTAGGGAGAAGGAGGGATGGAGTGAGTCACGGCTTTTCCAGGCTGGGCTGCATGGCCTCTGCCCTTTGGCTGTGACTGCGTTTCCAAGGAGATGGGGGCCCCCCTCCCCCAGGGAGAGGAGGGGGGTGGCTGCTGACAAAGAGGTGCCCTGAGAGGGTAAGGGGGCTGCGCTCCCACTCAGCCCAGGATCAGGGGAGGCAGACGGGCTGGTGAGGGAGCCTGGAGGTGGGGGCATGAGGTCTTAGGGCCCCCCTAAAGCCAGCTCTCTTGCTAACCAGCCCGGAGTGGGGGCCAGGCGCCCTGCTGCAGAATGCTTTCATAAATCCGTTCCCCTCCATCCACCCCTCGGGGGGGGGGGCTGGGAGGGAGAAACTGAGGGCAGGAAGGGTTGCCGAGGGCAGAGCCGGCCATGGGCGAGAGCGTGTCTGCCTTTGGCCCTGACACTGCCCAGGCTTGCTGGCTCCTGACGGGTTTCCTGGCTGATTGGCAGGGAGGCTGGGGCACAGACACAGCCTGGGGTGGGTCCTGGAGCTGCCCTTTTCCAGCCGTGGTTTGGGCAGGGGGCGGGGGGGAGGGGGCACTGGCTGTGGCAGGTGGCTTGGCTCAGCCCCTGTGCTGGAAGCGCACAGACATCCCGGGGTCCACGGAGCCGTCCGTGGGACAAGGACACTGACACCGGCACAGCCCCTTTGTGCCCCAGCCTGGGTGAAGGGATGGATGTTAAGGGAGAACTGGGAGGGCCAGTGTCTCTGTGTCTTCCTGGGCATGTCCTGATTGACACCTGGCACTGTTGCCTTGCAGGTAGGTGACCGCCTTCGGGGCCTCAGTTTCCTCATCTGGTTGATGGGAACAGCTGTGGGAGCCACCACATAGCCACGTGGTGAGGATTCCACGGGGGAAGGCGGAGAACGTCCTCCGTGCAGTGCCGAGTTAACGTTAGTGATTTTAGGAGGGCCCTCTGGGCACTGGCAGGTATCGCTCTTGGCTGAGGGCTGGTCTCCCTGACCTCGAGCCCACCGGTCACCTTGTGGGGGAGGGGGTGGGTCACCCCTGTCTTTGTGTGTCTGCTGCTGATGCGGGGACGGCCGCCGGTGCTCCTTGAACCTGCGTTCGCTGGGTCAGGGGGCTGGTCAGGTGGCTGCATCTCTCTAGTCATAGTTAGAGAAACGGTCCTCTTTACCAGGTCTGGCTGTGCGTGGTTCGGGAAAGGAGCTTCGGGGCCTCTCTGTGTGGCTACTCTTTGTTAATCGGGAAGCTTCCGGTCCCTGGAGGTGGGAGAGGTGTCCTGTCGGCCCGGCCCACGATGGTTAGATCACAAGGAAAATCGAAGCTTCCCTTTCTTACCGGTCCTGCCCTGGGCGAGGCTCGATCCTGGGGAGGGTACACCACCCCTGTTTTATAGACGAGGCCGCCACAGCTCAGAGACAACGACTTGGCCCGGATCGCACAGATCAGAAACCACGAGCTCAGCTCTCCCCTCTCGGACTTGAAATGAAGTAGGTTCCGCGAGACTTCCCGAAGCTGTCGGGCTGACTTTCGCATGGGCGCTCCTGGCCTGCTGGTCGGTTGCTCCTGCCGCGTGGACGGGGTGTGGGGTGTGCGCCTGTTTTCTGTGGGGGTCTGTGGAGGTAAGTGGGTCTGCAGGCCCTTCCCGCGTCCCTGCCGTCCCGGAGTGCCAGAGACCCGTCCAGCCCAGAGGCCTCCACGATGCTCCCTCGTTCCAGAAGGCCGTGCCGGCTGCTCGTGGCGCCGTCGTGGTTTGGGGGGGGGGGGGACAGCGTGTGGAATGCCCCTCCACTCTGAGTTGACCTCAGCTGGGTTATCGGCCCCAAAAGAGCGTCAGAGCGTGTGCGCTTATGGAGTGTCGGCTGGGTACGGAGCTGGAAACGAGGAGGTGTTCGCAGGGGACCCAAGTTGCCCCTTTGTCATGCCTCCTGGAGCTGGCAGGTCGGGTGCTTTCATTTTTTTTTTTTTAATCCAAAGTGCCTGGAAGCCGCCTTGGATTTAATTAAACTAATTAGGTATGGCCACAATCTGCTGATCCCAAGGAGAGATCACGTGTGTCCAGAGCCGCTTTGGCCGTGAGGGCCTGAGATGCTGATGCCAGGAGCCAGCCCTTGCGTTGGGTCTGAGCCTTCCGGGCGCCACCCAGCCCCGCCCCGCGCCCACACCACCCTGCCGGGCCTCCTCCCCGGAGAACAGGTTGGGAAGCCCGTCGGCGGGGACACGGCACAGAGAGGGCGTGGGACCCCGGGGCCTACCAGGATTCCTCTCCTGCCCACGCCTCTGTCGTCGACTCCTTCCCGACCCTGCCTCGTGCCCTTGCTGGTAGACCTCGCCTCCTCTTAGCCTGATTCTTCCTGGAGGCGCTAGTCCAGAGGCCCCTCCTCTGGGAAGCCTCCTCTGATGGCACTCTCCTGTCCCGCGGCGTGGCGAGCCTGGCCGTGGCCCCCAGACCTGGGTGCGTCGCTAACCTCGCACTTCCGCGCCCTTACTCCACCCAGCGTGTGGGTGCCACGCTTCTGCTGCGCGCTCTGCAAAGCCCAGGAGCTGTGTGTTTTCTGTCGCCCTCCAGACTGGGCCGAGCCCCTCCAGGAGGTCATCTCGGGGTCCCACGGAGCCTGCGTCCCTTTGTTCCTTTGCCGCTGTGTTGCATCATCCCAAGGCAGGCTCTGTGCTTGCTGGGGGGCCCGGGGGGGCCAGCTGGGCGGGTCCTGCTCTCATGACGCCCCAGGCGAGT
Source organism: Lynx rufus (assembly GCF_022079265.1). NCBI lineage: Eukaryota > Metazoa > Chordata > Mammalia > Carnivora > Felidae > Lynx > Lynx rufus. The sequence continues at coordinate 2,718,719 of NW_025814852.1, read as the reverse complement.
GCGGGCACACCGCAGAGGTGTCGCCCAGATGCCTGGGGCCGCAGAAGCGGCCTGCAGGTGGCCCGGGTCCTGAGGCCGAGGCGTGCGATGCCAGGGCAGTGGGGAGCAGAGAGGAAGCTTCATACTCGTGGAAAGAGGAAACCTCTTCTGTTTCAATTTTGAAAACGCGTTGTACTCACGGCAAGCTCCGCGTGCTGCACACACAACTGTTTTCGACCCAGTTGAGGTGAATGGGTCATTTGGTCCCTCACCCCGAGTGTGTCAGCGCACTGCCCCAAACAGGGGCGTTGTCCTCGCTGAGCGCGGCCCGGCCTCCCCGTCACGTCCCGCCGTGTGACCCACTCACGCCTCAACGGGTGTCCCTGAAATGCCGGTTCAGCAGAAGGGGCGACCGGGAGGGTTGGCTGCTCTCCCTCTCTCCAGCCCCTCCGTCTGGGCCGGCCCCTCAGCCTTCCCTTGATTTTCAGACCCCAACACCCTGCAGGTACCAGGTGCCTTTTGTTGCAGAACGTCCCTCCGTTGGGTCCCTCTGCGTCCCCTCGGGACTGGATTCGGGTTGTGCGCCTGCGCGGGAGACCGGCCACGATGCCACCCGCTCCCGCCCCTGTCCTGCAGGCGACAGGTGCTTCGGCTTCGACCCCACTCCCTCGCTTGACGGAGGCGGGGTCTGCCGATCCTGTCCTCGGCGTCACTCCGTCCCCCGTCATTCACAGCTTTTCTCCGGAAGGGACTTGGGACAAGGTGCGCCCCTGGTCTTTCCTTCCTCCTTCTTCTCTTCCTTCCTCTCTCTCTTTCTGCCAGTTTGGATCGCGGTTTCCTGTTTTATTCCATGCATTAACGTCTGTTACCGTCATCGTTTGTTTTTGCGCTCACGCTCCCTCGGGTTTGACCCCGGGAACTGCTTCTGTGTGTCTTTGACACGTTCCCAGTGTTTTCGGTGCCCTGCCCTCCTTTTCGGTGCGAGACGTCCAGACTCCTTTTTTATTCTTCTTAGTCCCTGCCAGGAGTCAGCCGTGTGCTTCCGTCTTGGAGAGGGGTGTTTAGAAGCCAAGCTCTGGGTGCAGGGGTGCACACCGCAGCAGGGCGCTCTCCGTGGTGAGAGCTGGCGGTCTGTGTGTGTGTGTGTGTGTGTGTGTGTGTGTGCACCCAGGTGTAGACATATGTGCTGTGTGCATGTGTGTGTCTGGACACGTTTGCATTTGTCTTTATTTTCCAAGTGTATCGGTGCCACCCCACAGAAATATGTGAGCCGGTCTGTGTTTAAAAACTTCTGGTGATCATATGAAAAAAGTAAATAGTGACGCAAAACTCTACTCTTAATGACACATTAAAAAAAATTTTTTTTAACGTTTATTCATTTTTGAGACAGAGAGAGACAGAGCATGAACAGGGGAGGGTCAGAGAGAGAAGGAGGCACGGAATCTGAAGCAGGCTCCAGGCTCCGAGCTGTCGGGACAGAGCCCGAGGCGGGGCTCGAACTCAGGAGCTGCGAGATCATGACCTGAGCGGAAGTCGGACGCCCAACAGACTGAGCCACCCAGGCGCCCCCTTAATGACACATTTTATTTAATCCATGCATTCTCAGCAAGGGGCGATATGGCCCCCAGGGTGGTGGAAATCGGATCTCTGGGGGTAAAGAAATCAAGTGCTTTTTATGCACAGGTGAAGCACAGACGTACATAGAGTACAAAACAGATACACGGTTCCTCTGTTGTATTAAAATTTGATAGCGGGAGGTCGATTAGGAGGTCGATTATGCAGAGTGCCTGGAAAGGGTCCCAGTGGGGACAACTGGAGAAAGAAACCTGCATTTCGCCAGCACTGGTTTTTCCACGCGGCAGGGTTGTGGCTCTGAGCGGCTGGGTAGCGATAGCTCGTCCCTGAGGGCGGGGCTGGGAGCGGGGGTGGGCTAGCAGAGGCCGATGTGCCGGGGTCCCCTCTTTGGCACTGGCCTGACCAACGGGGAGGAGGGGCCCTTGCAGGGCTGTGTGGAGCAGGGTCCTGAGGCCTGGGTGTGGAATCGGCCGGAAAGGCCCGTGGCCGTCATCTGCCCGGGTCGTGGGAAGGCACAGCCTGCCGTTGGCGGACAGCGGGTTGTTTGTGGGGGACGCGCCGCGGGCACCGGTCTGCCTTTGGCCTCGGTGGGCTGGGATGGAACCTGGAAGTTTGCCGTGCGTTTGGCGGGGAGGCCGTCCTGAGGGAGGACCCGCGTCTGTCCACGGTCTGGGCCCTGGAGATGGGCGTCTCAGTGCTGGGAATGGGGGGGGCTCTACGGAGCCCGGGGCCAAGTGTGGGGCCTCCGGCCTTGCTGGAGGCTTGACCGGGATGAGCAGCCACGGTGAGCCCCCACCCCAGCGCCTCGTTGGAGCTCTTTCTTGCATGCGGACATGGTGGCCAAGGATGTCCCCTCCCTGGAGAGCGACTGCCTCATCCTTCCCAGAGACGCACTAGGTCCCGCTCTGGGGGTCAGCAGTGTGATGCCCTCCAGCCTCTTCCTCCCGGCCCCGTGCCCAGCATGTTGGTGCCTGTGGCTTCCTGAGTTTGAGGGTGGGACGCCCCCGGGGCGGACAGTGCGGGTGGGGCCCTGGTTTAGGCAGAGACCCAGGCTCAGCCCCACGGCCGAGGCCCTGCCAGGTGGGCCTCCGTCCCGACTGGCCCGTGAGTCCACCCCTCTCTCCCCCAGCAGGGGTGGACCCTCGTCTCGTGTCGAGGGCCAGACGGTACATATTTCAGGCTTTGTGGGCCAGACGGTCTCTGTCGTGACCACTCAACTCTGCCCTCCTGGTGTGAAAGCAGCCGTGGTCGATCTGGAAATGGGTGAGCCGTGGCCGTGTGCCAGTAAACTTCGTGGAGACTGAAATTTGATTTCGTATCACTTTCATGTGTCGCCGAATATTATTCTTCTGGTTTTTTCCCCCCCGACCGTTTAAAAACATGGAAACGCGCCTCAGCTTTGTGGCCCGTGCAGAGCCAGGCAGCGGGCTCCCTTGCCACGCTTGGGGCCTGTCCTGGGCCTGTGAAGGAGCCCTGGTCCCCGGGCTCGGCCCTCCCGGAGTGTGCCGTTCTGTCTCCCTTTGTACCCGGGGCCCTTGGCACGGGCTCCCGCAGCAGGAAGTGCTCAGTAGGAGCAAAGCTTCTCCATCTTGCGCCAGAAATCGTGCCAAGTGCTGGGGCCGTGATCACCCACTTTGTAGGTGAGGCCGCCGAGGCCGCCGGGGCTGGGCCCCCGGGGTCTGGACATTCGGTGAGCGAGGTGAGGGCCCTGACGCGGCGGTGGAGGGACGCACCGCCATCGGCCACTCGGCTCCAGCGGGGACCTCAGTGGCAGCGGGGTCACCGGCCTGGCCGAGTCTCCGTCTCCTCGTCTGAAAAGGGGACGCCCGTGGGCACCCTGCAGGCTGCCGGGGGCATTTGATGGGAAAACGCGGGCCTGGCGCTGTCCCCGTCTCATGCCTGGCGCCTGCTGGAAAGGTCTCACAGCCTCTCTCTGCTGCTTCCCTCCCAGAAGCTCAGTGCTGGTGGGCGCAGGAGGTGGGGACAGCTGCAGGGTTTGCTGTCACCTCGTTTGGGGCTGTGTCAGTCCTTAGCTGATGCAGATATTTGGATCCGTGAGGACAGGGACTGAGGAGGGCATGGAGGAACTGACCTTGGAAGCTGGATGGCTTTAGGTAAGTGAAGGCTGGAGATGGGCGGTTGCTGCAGAAATGGCCCCCATTAAAAACAAAAAAAAATTTTTTAATGTTTACTTTTGAGAGAGAAAGAGAGCGGGAGAGGGGCAGAGAGAGGGGGAGTCACAGAATCCGAAGCAGGCTCCAGGCTCTGAGCTGTCAGCACAGAGCCCCACATGGGGCTCGAACTCGTGGACCATGAGATCATAACCTGAGCTGAAGTCAGACGCTTAACCGACTGAGCCACCCAGGCGCCCCGGGGATTCTCGATCGTTGCTGCCAGCCGTGCCCCGTCCTGGGAGGGTTTGTCCCCTGACTGCCCAGCACCGGCCCCTCCCCTGGGCCTTAGGAGACCCCGTGAGGCACCGGGTTGGGCACTTAATGGAGAGGTTACGGGGGCTACCCGAGGTCACACAGCCGCGTGGAGCGTGAGGCCTCTTGCCAACCCGCACAACGGCCCTTGGACGGTCCCCACTGGTGAGGAGGCTGGGGGGTGCCCAGGGCCTGAGTCCAGAGGTGGCCCCGGGCTGCCCGGCCCTGCCCTTGTGGCTTCATGGCTCTGGGCCCGTCCTCACCTGCTCCCTGGTGCTGGGAGGGGGCTCACTGTGTCGTTGCTCCCCACTCGTGGTCACGCGCTCATGGGCATCGGGCGAGAGAAACAGGGACCCCTGACACTGTGTCCCTGACCTTCCAGAAGAGGAGACGGCAGGAGGGTTCTTGAAGAGACGAAAGGGGCACTTTCCAATGCAGAAAGCCATCCAGCAGGCCCGCGAGGGGCTGCCTGTCGGGACGCTGGGGAGGTGACAGTGGCCCTACTCCGGTCGTGTGTTCTGACCTGTGTCCCCCCGGCCCTGCCTGCTCTCCCCAAATGCCATTTCTGGAACTGGGGAATGCACTGCTTGGGGGTGAAGTTGAGGCCTGTTGGGGGGGGGTGGGGGTGGCTGAAGCTGGGGTCTCAGGGTGAGGGGGCCTCCCTGTCCCCGCCCGGCCGTGGGGCCCTGCTCAGTGCCCCTCCTCCACCATCAGATGACGTCAGGTCCCTGCCGAGCTGTCTCCCGGCGCATTCATGGCTCCGCCACGCAGATCAGTGCGTCCCTGAGATGTGGGAGGTGGCGGGGAGGGTGCTGGTCCGCGCCCCCAGGAGTCCCTGTGCCGGGGACAGGCCTGGGTGCCAGGTGTGGGCCTGCTCCCGCGCCCCCCCCCGCCCCAGCCCTGCCTCTGGGTGGTCTCCTCCCTCAGCGCACCTCCCTTTCTGTGCCACACGCTTCCACGTTGCCCAGATGTCCACTCGATCGTCGTAGCTGACCCGTAGGCGCAGGGTGCTGCCAGGCGAGGGTGGTGTGGGCACCGATCGCGTGGCGGCCAGTGGCCCCAGGGAGAGGGGACCTCTGCAGAGGCGCAAGGGCTGAGCCACCTGCCAGGGTCCCCACGGCCCCGCCCCTGCCTTCCTCACGTCAGAGCCGAGGCCCACGTTCAGGCTTCTCTGGCTTGTCCCGGCAGGGGCTGGCTGTGGTCCATGGCGGTGCTCCTGTTTGCTGGCCCCTGGGGCTGGCAGGCGGCTTGCTGAGAGGCCTCAGCGCCCCACAGGAGTGGGGGGGTCCCAGCTTGTAACTGTACAAGCGGGCGTCTGGTTCCGGGGCCATCGCCACCTGTCCCGGGCACACGGGGCACCTGGGGCAGTCTGTTCGCAGCCCGTGTCAGGCCCTCGTGCTCCCGGCAGCCACATCCGGAGACCCTCCCTCCCTTCCCTGAGCTCCTCCCACTCTTCTTTACCCCTCCCTGCCAGAGGCGGGCATCTGTGTGCCCCCCCAGCCCCCCGAGTCTCTGGCCGCAGGGGCAGGAGAGAGGACAGCTGACGGGCATTTCGGTGAGGGACGAGACCGCTCGGATCTGAGCTGTTTTCCCGCGCGGGTGATGGCCTCGCACAAGAGCTGTCACGGAGACATTCGGTTTTACTTGTTTTCACCCCAGAGCTCGGAGGAAGCAGGCTTGAGGCGCGGCAGCGGGGCGTGACCACACGGCTGCTCCCCCCGGGCCTCTGTGCTCCTGGCTGCAGAAGGGGCCCCCGTCCCTCGAGGTGTCTGGGCGTAGTCGGTGCGGCGAGGGCTCAGGGCCGGTGTCCTGGCTCGGCTGCCGAGCACCGTGGGCCGCGGAGCTTGACGGTCGTGGGGCCTCGGTTTCCTCCTCTGTAGGATGGGCGATCTTTCTCGGCGGGTGAATAGATAAACGTGGGGTCTCTCCAGACGACGGAGTAGGAGGCGACCAGAGGGAGGAACGAAGCCTGACAGGTGTTGCCGTGTGGACGAACCTCGGGCATGTGTGGAGGGAGAGAAGGCAGACACGAGAGGGTAAGGACTGTGGGACTCCAGCAATACGAGGTTCCAGGGCAGGTGAATCGACACACACAGCGAGTGGGGGGGGGGTGGTGCGGGGAGGGGGGAGGGAAACCGGGCGGTGAGTGTACTAAATCACCAATCGTAATTTTGTTACGTGTCCTTTTTTTTAAATGTTTATTTTTAAGAGACAGAGACAGAGAGCGAGCGGGGGAGGGGCAGCGAGAGAGGGAGACACAGAATCTGAAGCAGGCTCCGGGGTCCGAGCTGTCCGCACAGAGCCCGACGTGGGGTTCGAACCCACAAACCGTGAGATCACAACCTGAGCCAAAGTCGGACGCTTTACCTACTGAGCCACCCAGGCGCCCCCCCGCTTTTTTTAAATTAAAGTTTACTTATTTATTTTTGAGAGAGAGAGAGAGAGAGAGGGAGGGAGGGAGTGCGAGTGCACGCGAGCAGGGGAGGGGCAGAGAGAGGGAGAGAGAATCCCTAGCAGGCTCCACACTCATCACAGAGCCCATCATGGGGCTCGAACTCGTGAACTGTGAGATCATGACCTGAGCCCAGGTCAAGGGTCAGACGCTTAACTCGCTGAGCCACCCGGGCGCCCCTCTGATGTGTCTTACCACACAGGAAGAGCCTTGGGCTGGCGGGGGATTATGTGAGGCATTTGAGCAGGTGCGGGCAGGTGAGTACCTGAAACCCTCACTTGCTGTGCTGGGGGCCTCGGGGCCACCGTGTGACTCCCACGGGCCCCGCACACTTTGCCTGTGGCCTCCCTCTTCCACAGAAGATGTAAAGGGCCCGGTTTTATGACTGTGTGGATGTAAAGGCAAGGGTACTAGCAGCATATGTTGAAATGTGGTCTTTGACCTCACACCCCTTTGGGCCCTACAAGTGCTGGCCCGCCGTGCCTGGGGAGTGGCTCAGCCCTGCGTGGTGGCAGGACACCTTTCTCGGGCCTCTTCTTGTCCTGGGTCCGTGCTGCTGCAGGACTCGGGGCACTGAGGCAGGGCTGGGTGCCCCGGGGGTTCCGCGGGACTTACTTCTCTCTCTGGGAGTGAGGCTTGAGTGGAAGCAGGAGGCAACTGCCTCTGTTCCAGGCTCCTGACTCAGCGCCTCAGACAGGACGGCCCAGGCGAGCTCCTGAGCTCATGTGTCGGGAGAAAGTCCCCCCTCCTCCCCACCTCCTGCGCACCCGATTCAGAGTGTACGATGAAGGAAGACGGGGACCGGGAGCATGTGAGAGGTTGCGTCTCAGTGGCCCTACCTGTAAAATGGGACCATCATCTCTAGGTGCCTCCAAGGGTGATGGGAGGAAGGCTCCTGGGGCATCTGATGTTCCCCGTGAACAACGGAAGCCGCTCGGGGTCTGGGTGCTGGGATCTGTGTTTGCGTAATCCCTCCTGCGGGAAGCCGCCCTGCCTCTGACGTGGGAGTCTGCGCTCTGGTTGACAGGTCCCGGGCCTTGTGCCACTGGGTGAAGGAGGGGCGTTTTCTCCCTGCCCTGCAGTAGCCCAGCGGCCCTGGAGCCGCGATTGCCCCCCGGAAGCGCACCCGGGGGCGGCATTGGCTTTCAGCAAGGATGTGGGTTTTCTCCGTGTCTCTGGCAGATTCGGTTCTCCTGCGTTGGCGGCCACACTCCTGGAGCCTTCCCTGCCGTCCCTCCCGCTGACCTTCCCGGCCGGGCGTCCGTGTGGGGGCAGTGGGCTTCCTGAGGGTTCCATCGGGGCAGCGGAGGGGCGGGCCGTGGAGGACGGGCGCCTCGTCTGGGAGTGAATAAGGGCGTCAGTAAATCCGCAGGCGGCCCTTGTGTGCGGAGCTCACGTCTGCTTTGGCTCTGCGGTGCCGTGAGGCCCGGCTGCACTTCTGGGACTCGTTTCTGGAACTGGGTGCGTGTGCGGACGGATCCCAGTGGACCTTGGGGTCAGGAGGCCGGTGCGCCCTGCCGTCTCTCTGTGCATCCCTGACAGGTCCGCATGGTGCTGGCCGCCTCCAGTAGGCGGAGAGTGGGGGGGTGGGCTTGCGTCCATCGTCCCGGCGGTGGCTGAGGGTTCTGGGGTTTGGCCTGCAGAGCTCCGTCCACCCTGTGCACCCCACTCTAGCCGGGGGGCAGGGTCCAGGCGTCGATGGCTGTTGAACGGCTGGTTCTGTTCATGCCAGGGACCGCACTCCGGACCGGTTCTGGATCTCCATCCCGAGGCCTCCCCCCTGCACGAGTGTGTCCGGCTGGTGGTGGTTGTGTCCCGCAGGGTGGGAAATGGCCCCGGCCAGGCGGCCAGCAGGTCACCGCCGTGTCTCGCCTTGCCCAGCGGAGCGGCTCCGGCCTTCAGCCTTTCTGCCGCTTCGCCATCTGGCGGCCGTGGGGACGTGCGGGCCAGCACGTGGCCCGCCTCCGGGGGGTGGATCCGGCCGGAGTGCTCAGCCCCTTCCTGTGTTCCTCGGGCGCGGCGGTGTCCCCCGCGTGCTGGGCCGGGTCTGGGCTGCTCCCAGGCTGCCCGGCGATGCCTGGGTGATCATAATTAGTCACAGTGCTGGGGGCGCCTGTCCACGGACCTGACCCCTGCAAAGGACAGCCTCGGGGAGTGGGGGTGACCGGGGGCCGTTTGATAGCACTGGAGGCTGAGGCTCAGGGCGTCCGGGAGCTGGTCGGAGTTCACCGGGAGGGGTGGAGGCGGGACTCAAACCCGTGGCCTCCTGTGGCCACGGGCCCACGCGCCGCGCGTGCCGTCGGATGCACAGCCGCCTGCACGCTCTCGCGGTAATTCACGCGCTGGCAGCCCCTCTCCTCTTTTTCTAAACTCGTGTGCGTGGTAAAAAAAAATTTTTTTCCTCCTTCTGAAAAACGAGAAGATAGAATTTTCACACACCACTCCCTCGTCATGCAAATACACCTTGGGAGAAATCGGCCTGCCATCTCCATGGGTGTATTTGGTGGTAATTTAGCTGCTTAAATGGAACATCTGTTAGCCGGCGAGGCTCCGGGGGAACGGAGCGGTAGATCGCAAGAGTGCTGGGGAAGCAGTCTGTTTGCAGCAGGAGCTCAGGCCCCCCCGCCCCCCCGCCCCCCACCCCCCGTCCACGCCCGCGCGCGGAGGGGCGCCTGGCACTGAGGACCACGGTGCGACAGGCTGCGGGAGGCTGGAGTGTGTGTGCCCGCCCCGCTTGGGTCCCCGAGGACAGCTGTGCGGGCTCAGCGAGGCCGGGGCTCAGGGGAGGAGCCCGTCTTTGCAGCCTGCCCGTGCCCGAGGGACTCTTACACCCAGGCCCCCCACCGGCCGCGTTTCCCCCTTCAGCCGAAGAAGGGGGGTCGTGGTGGTCAGGAACCAGGCTGGGCCCGAGCTCAGACCTGCCCCGCTGCTGATGGGGCCGCGTGCGCCCCCGGATGCGCTTCTCAGTGACCCCTTCCGCCCACCCTGCCTATGCCCCCTTGGCTCACCTGTGAAATGTGCTGCCGTGTGATCGGGTGAGGTCCCCAGAGTCTCCTGGCTCCCAGTAGGCACTGGTTTCCATGTGCGTTCCGGCCTTTCTGTGAAATGGGTGGTGGTCTTCCTGGCAGCCAGATTCTGGGGGGAGGGCGCCTTCCTTCCCTGCCTCCTGTCGGGTCTCCTCTTCCGTTAAGGGATCTTCCCGGGCGCCCCCAGCTCCTCCTCCAGCCCCCACAGGGTCTTTGGAGTTTCCAGCTCCACATTTACTGAGCACCTACTGCCCGTGCCTGGCTGGCCCTCAGTGCGAGGGAAGGACGGGTGAGGCCTGGCGACTCAGAGTCTGGGGGGGGGGGCGCCGAGGGGAGCAGCGGTCACCTGGAAGGGGAAGTTAGAGGAACCCAGAGCCACTGCCTTCAAGGCTGTAGGGAGGCAGGGTGGTGGGTGGTGGGTGGCTTGGTCCGAGGTGCAGAGGTGTCACAGAAGGGGGTTGGAGAGAACGTGATGTCCTGGATTTGGCTTCAGAAGGCTCTGTCTCGGGGCGCCTGGGTGGCTCGGGCCGGTTAAGCTTCTGACTTCGGCTCAGGTCATGATCTCATAGTCCGTGAGTTCGAGCCCCGCGTTGGGCTCTATGCCGACAGCTCAGAGCCTGGAGCCTGCTTCGGATGCTGTGTCTCCCTCTCTCTCTGCCCCTCCCCTACTTGTGCCCTGTTTGTCTCTCTGTGTCTCAAAAAATAAATAAACATTTGAAAACAGAATTAAGAAAAAAAGAAGGTTCTGTCTGCCTCGGCCTCAGTGGTGGGAGTGGATTGGAGGCAGACGCAGTCACCCCAGCAGGGAACCGATCAGGCCTGGCCCGGGTAGGGTAGGGGGTGGTATGGGGGAGGGGAGAGAAGCTCCCAGCTCCGGGGTGTGGGGGAGGCGGGGTGATGAGGAGGGTGCCCTGATGTCAGGCTTGGGCAGTGGTGTAGACGGTGGGGCTCGTCCACATCCCCCCATGGGGCTCAAGGTCTGCCTTTGGCAGTGGCCCAGGGAAGGCCCGGCTCGCCCAGCGGTCTGTCCGGAATCTGCCCTGCACCGGAGTTGCGGGACGTTTCGGCCCCACCCGGTTGTGTTCTGTGTCTGGCTTTGAGCTTCCTGCCTTTTTTCCGGTCTCTGTGTGGCTGACCACATCGGTGTCCAGGCTGGACTTGGGGGCGGGGGGGCTGGCCCCGGCCTCGCCGTGCCGAACTCTGCGGCCTCTCGTGCGGCCAGGGCCTCGGCAAGAGACCCCTTCCATGAGCACCGGGCTTCATCCTGGACTCCCCTTCCTTGATGATGACGTTCTCTCGTCTGCTAACAGCTCTGCCTTCGCCAGCTCGGGATTGATCAGGTCGTAAGCAGGTGAATCCAGCTCCCTGGGGAAGCACAGATCCCAGCACGTGCGATTCACCTGCAGGTGACACGACGGCCTTCGCGGAGACCCAGCGAGACGGCCGCAAACCCAAAATCGTGGCGTGTGTTATTTTTAAGTGGTTTTTGCCTGTGGGAAGAGTGTTTTTTCTTAAAAAGGGTTCCGCTTTCCATGGATCTCTTCGAGACCGCTTTATTGCTATTGATTCAGTGAAGCTTTAATCAGGAAACAGGCTCGCGGTGGGCTCTGTGGACAGTAACCTCCTAGCCTCGCCGGTTCGTTCAGTGGGGGAGAATTTGCCGTGGCTCGGTGGCCGCACGGGAGCAGCTGACTGACGTCTCGAGCTCGAGGCCCGCGTTCGGGCAGGGCCGGACCCCAGGACTTGGGGGCTGTCAGAGGGTGGGGCATCACTGTTTGATACCGGTTGGGACTCAGAGACCCAGGACGGTCTCCCTGCCCCTCACCCCCTTCCTCTGCAGTGAGGGCCCCCAGGCTCTGTAACGGGGGATGTAGTGTGGCATGACATTGGCGTGGCTGTCAGGAGAGGGGGGACGGTGTTTGTCTAAGGTGTCCCTTGAGGGATATCCGGGCCTCCCAGGATGGCGCTGTGGGTAGGGACCCCGGACGGTCACGGCCTGTCCACGAGAGGTTTCTCCCCTCCGCGGGCCCCGGCGTGGATGGCACCAGCCACACACGTACGTACAGAAGGCTTGCTGGTCTGCCTGCCAGCCGGAGGGCACTGTGCAGTTACCTGTGCATCCCCGGGGCGTCCCCGGGGCGTCCCCGAGGAGCCGGGGCTGTTGCCTTAGTCCCCACGTGGCAACCTGCTTTTGTCCCTGCTGTGTCTGCCCCACGTGGCTTCCCGTTCACATTAGTTCATCCGTTCCAAGGTAGGTATTTTCTTCGTGTTCTGACGTCTCCGAAATGAGCGTGGGCCTGGGAGCCTTGTGAGGAGGGCCGTGGCCGGCACTGAGGTCCGTGTGGTGTGTGTGTGTGTGTACAGGGAGGCCATCTTTAGTCAGCAGGGAATGAACGTTGAGACAAACAGCCCCAAACACCGACTTCTAGAGAACCCGGTCAAGGAAGTAATTGACCTGGCAGCACTCTTTCCGAATGGCCTTCTGCGATTCCTCCGTGTTGACGAAATCGTCACGGAGACAGCGGTGTGTGCAGTTCTGGGAGCCTTGCGGGGTCGGGGTGGGGCCGGGAGGGAGGGCCTGGGCGGGTGTCCCCCGGGGGATGGGGAGTGTGGGGGACGCAGCCCACTCTGCACCCAGCCTCTGGGTCCTGGGGGGCGACGGGGAGGATTCCTTTTGTCTTCAGGCCTCTCTCTGCGCAGCCTTGAGTCCTGGAGCCTCTGCCCCCCAGGTGCCCAGGAGGGTCAGAGAGTGGGCACAGTCGAGCTGGGGGTGCCCACATGGTCTGCCTGCGCCCCCTATCCTCTGGCACCGGGCTGCCACGTTTTGCCGCACCTTAGCCCAGCCTTTGAGTTCCATGAGGCCACCGGAGTGGGGACACGGGTGGCTGGGGGCCATCAGGACGGGTGTCCCAGGACCGGGTTGTCGGGAGGCTGGGGGATGAGTAGCCAGGGGCAGGGGCGGGTCCTTGGGGCGGCACCCCTTTCCTGTCCTAGGGGTGGGTGCGGAGCCAGGGGCGGCCGCCTCTGAGGACCCGAGGCCGCCCTTCCGCCTCCTTCAGACTCATCGATCCGAGCGTGTTTTCCTGGACGGGTTTCAGCGGCTGTTCCCAGAGCAGCTTGTTAAGGCTCGTCCTTGCCTCTCCGCGAGCAAGGTGCCGCTGGCTGAGCAGTGCTCCAGACCAGCCACCCTGGGGGTCGGCCGTGGGACGTGCGTCCCCGAAGCTCCCCTCCGGGAACCGGAGGTCAGGTGGCCGGCCCTCAGCTTGCCTTTCCGGCTGGTCTCCTCTCAGGCCAGCCGTTTGGCTCTGGGGCCAGAAGCGGGGGCAGCTGTTGAGGACCCCCGGGCAGTGGGGTCCGGGGAAGGAAGGAGCAGGGCGCCGGGCCACACGTGTCCTCGGTGCCTCCTCTCCCAGATCTCCTGAGGTCCAGCCAGAGCGGAGAGGGGGTTCCGGACCCTTGGGGTGGGGTCCGCGGCCCCAGACAGCAGCGTTCGGCCACCCTGCTTGTCTTCAGGGGAGCGGTACTCTCCATTAGAGCACCCCGTTTCCTTCCTCTCTGCTGCCCTTGGCTTTTCGGCCACAGACTGACCCCCAGGCATCTGTGGAGGCTTCCAGATGTGGTCCTGGGCCCGGCCTGCCGGAAAAGCCGTCCCGAGAAGGACAGGGAGGGGCACCCGGTGTGGCTGCTCGGTGTGGATCGGGACCTTCTGCTTACCTGCCCTCCCTGCACCGGCGTCTGCGGTCCGTCAGCCCTGGATCCGCCCTGGGGTATCCAGCCTCGTGCCGGTGACCGCTCCTCCCCTCTGAGCACCCCTCCCCCTTCCATGACCTCCCCTGCCTGGTGTTCCTGCTCAGCCGGCTTTGGCCCTGGGGGCTTTCCCTGCCCTGCCCTGGCATGGGGGCCGGGGGCTCTGTTCAGCGCAGCCCGGGAACAGCCCTCTCCCGTCTCCCTGGAGTTGGACCCCGTCTCTCTGAATCTGAGGCGCCTTCTTCCTGGGTGCCAGACTCCTTTGCTGAACAGAGGGTGTCGCAGAGTCAGGTTGACAAAGCGCCACAGGCCTGGGCCGGCAGAGCATCCCGCGTCGTCAACCGTCTGGAGGGAGGAAAGAGCCTCGCCCTGACTGAGGGGCGCCTCCCTGCGCTGCGGCTGTTGGTGTTAGAGGGCTCCCGGCCGAGAGGAAACAGAACGCACTCCGTTTCCACTTTCTTCTTAGGCTGGTGCTTGGTTTCCCGGCTTGAGGAAGTCGTTGGCAGTGATGCTTCGGGGTTTGGGGCGAAGCTTCCGGAGGGATCCTCCCGGTGGGACGTCCCTTTGGCCCGAGCTCAGGGCGAGGCTCCCTGCTGGGCGGCTGTACGCCCCGGGCCCCTGGGCCACCTTGGCCTTTGCTCAGCGGTTGGAGGCCTCTCCAGGGACCCGGGGAGGCGGGGAAGGGAGCCTCAGTGTCATGGTTAGTGTTTTAGCTGTGAGATGATGAAATTCCCCACGGACCAGAACTTTCTCAGCCCGGCTTGGGCCTGGGAAGGGCAGCTCTGACCTCCCCCGTGCACCAGCGGCAGGCCGTGTCTGTCTGTGGTGGGGTTGGCATCACGAAGCTGGTTTTTGTGTCTGTCCGACTCTTCCTGGAGACAGAGGAGCGGTGCGCAGTGTCCTGCGCGAAGGACCCGAGGGTCTCCCGGCGACCGGGGCCCCAGGGCTTGCCAGCTCTTCCCGGCACGTGTGTCCTGGGGCGGCCCCTCAGCCTGGAGGCCTTACAAGGACAGAAATCTCTCCTGTCATCTGGTAGAGGCCCCAAGGTGTCGTCGAAGGCCCCAGGGCGCGGTCCCTCCTGGCCATCCGGGGGACGCCTCTCTCAACGCATCATCCAGTCTCTGCCTCTGTCTTGCCTTCTCCACCCTGTGTGTCCCCACCAGGCTTCCGACCTGTGGGGCCTGCCTTTCTGTCCCCGTGCTCTGGCCCGCCCCCGGACGCCCCTGTGGTCTGCAGCTGGTGGGCCGCAAGATTCCACCCCCACCCGGAGCCGCTCCACTGCTCTCTCACTTCCCTTGGCCGCCCCCTCCCCGCCCCCTTCTCCCGAAAATAACCCCGGGGTGGGCGGGCACCTTGCAGGCCCAGCCTAGGAGCCTCGGTTTAACCGTCTCTTCCCGTGGGGGGTGGGCAGAGGCTCGCGCTTTCCTACTCGGTGCCCTCGTGCCTGGCACCGTGCAGGGCCGGGCAGCCGTTTGAGTGATGCAGGGGTGAATCATGAATGAACGAAGCAGGGAAGGTGGGTGGCCTGCCCGGGGCTTCCCGAGGCCCTCGTCCGCGGAGTCTGCCCGTGCCTGTCTGTGCCCAAGGCCGTTGGGCTGTGACCGTCCCCTGCGGCGGCCCTGCCTCCACGCGCCCCGTAGCGGACAGGGGCTCAGCTGTGGGAATGGCCCGGGAGGGACAGAGCCAGTTACTGTCACGTAAATGTGATCTCGAAACCCTGGAAACACCCGGAATGCCCGACGGGAGGCATCGCTGGAGTGTGTGGCCCGCGTCCGGGGAGATTCCCAAACACCAGGCCCACGTGTCACACTGCCAGGGAGGAAATGCCAGGGCCCAGAGCTGTGTGCTGATCCCAGCAGTGAATTTTGTAACAGCAAAAGATGCAGAGCCAAGAGGCTGGACGACAAAAAGCCCTCGCGCGGTCGGTGGTGCTTCGGGGCCGGAGCTCACGTGGGGTTTCGTTTTATTCCAGACTTCCGCCTCACGGAGGAGAGGCTGTTCCTATCTGGGGGGAAAAGACCGGCACCCTGAGCAGGTGGGGCCGGGCCCGGGCTGGAGCTCGGCTGCCTACGGCTGAAATACCAGCTCTGGCCAGCTTCCCTCTGCTGGGACAGCTGGGGGCTTGCCCGCCCCTCCCACCCCCTGCCCTGCTGGCCTCTGCCCCCGGGCCCCTGCAGCCTCCCTCCCCCCCGCCCGGCTCCCACCGGCTGGGGGGAGGGCGGAGGGTGGAGGGCGAGTCCACAGCTGCGAGCATTCCTGACCCCGGTTCAGGGGAGAGGGCCCAGCTGCTCCTGGCAGACAATGGAGCTCCTTCCCCCCCTCCCCCCCCTGCCGTGCCCCCTGTGCCCCCTCGGCGCTCTGCCCTGGGGCTGGTGCTGGCGCGGCTGGAATTTCCAGTGTGGAGAAGGTTAGGCGGCTGCAGGGTTCACAAGAAAGCACTTCTCCCAAAGCCAGCCCAGAGTGCAGGGTCTTTTTAAGAAATCCTAAAAGTAATGCGCAGTCGTGGGAAACGTGACAGGAGGCCACTCAGGAAGGTTCCCCGGACTCCCGCCCCGGGCAGGCCTGTGTCACTGACTTCGAGGCCCCCAGACCCACAGTGGCCATCAGAGGCTGTTTCTGTGGCTCCTGAGAGAGCCAGAGACCCTCCCGCAGGGGTGGCGGCTTTGGGGGGACCGGGAGGGCGGCGGGGGGGGGCGCGGCCCCCAGATGCATCCACGCAGGGGTCCCATGCTAGGGGGACCTGGCGAGCCATCCAGTTCCCGAGGTCTCCCACCCGGTTTCTTTTTTGTAGTGAAATTAGCATGAAGTCCGCTGTCTCAGGCGCTTTTTGGGGCACAGTCCAGTGACAGGTTGTTCACAGTGTTGCACAGCCATCGCCTCCACCCGACTCCAGAATCGTTTTCACCTTGTAAAACCGAGGCCACCCAACACACAAGCCTGCACTCCCCGCTTCCTGCGGCCCTGACCCCACCGCTCTTTCTAATTTGTTTTTTATTTGTTTTTTATTTTTTTTAACGTTTTATTTATTTTTGAGATAGAAAGAGACAGAGCATGAGCAGGGGAGGGGCAGAGAGAGAGGGAGACACGGAATCCGAAGCAGGCTCCGGGCTCTGAGCTGTCAGCACAGAGCCCGACGCGGGGCTCGAACTCCTGGAACCGTGAGATCATGACCTGAGCCGAAGTCGGCCACCTGCCCGCCTGGGCCCCCCTGGCAGGCGCCCCTCCACTGTCCTACCTTCTGCTTCTATGAATGTGGCTTTTCTGGGGCCTCACGGGAGCGGACCCTGTATCCTTGTCCTTTTACATCTGGCCGTTTCCATCGCGTCCTCCAGGCCAGCCTGCGTCAGGATCTCCTTCCTTTTTATTGTCATTTTTATTTCTCGTTTGAGAGGGAGAGTCGCAAGCAGGCTCTACGCTCAGCGCGGAGCCCGATGCGGGGCTCGATCCCATGACCCTGGGATCACGACCTGAGCCGAGATCACGAGTCGGTTGCTCAACCGACTGAGCCGCCCGGGCGCCCCAGGATCTCCTTCGTTTTGAAGGCCGGGTGCTGTTCCGTGGTGCGGCTGGCCCCCGTTTTGCTGGTCCGTCGCCCGTCGCTGGGTGGATGGCTTCCGCCTTCTGGCCACCGCGAACACAGCCGTGCGCGTCCTTTGGGCCTCCGCGTTCAGTTCTTCGGAGAACGACCAGAGGTGGGATCGCGGGTCACGTGGCAATTCTGTTTTTGACGTTTTCTGGAGCTGCCGAACTGCTTTCCACAGCAGTTGTTGCCTACGCTTGTTACTTTCCGTTTTGTAGCGTCCACCTACTGGGTGTGAGCTGGGGTCTGGTTCCCTCCCCTGTCAACGCTGCAGACCCCCCCCCCGCCCCCCGCCGGCTCTGCCTCCCCGAGCCCCAGGGGCTGCGGTCAGGCTCACTGGGTGGGGAAACCGAGGCTTTGAGCGGGGCAGAGACCTGTCCGCCGTCCCCAGCGAGCCGTGCGCCAAGAGTACGTGCGCCTCCAGTGACCTGCCCGCACTGGCTGACGGGGCGGCCGCGACGGGTCCGGGGAGACGACGCCCTGCCCCCGTGTGCCCTCTCCCCAGGGGCTGCAGTTCCTCTTGGAGGTCAACGGCTGGTCTCCGTGAGCCCGTGAATGGGCAGCGGTCACGTGGGAACAGAAATGTCTTCCGCACGGGAATGGGGGGAGAAGTGACTTGGGAAGCCGCCTCTGAGACTTTGTGTCTAAAGGAAGGGCGTCCCTTGTGTGAGGGAGGCTGGGGGGTGGAGAGGAGGTGGGGCGCCTGGTGTCAGCCTCAGGAGTTGGACCCTCTCCCCGGCTTCTTCATGGAGGGGTGGCTCCCTGCGGGGCCCCTAATCTGGGCGATCAAGGCCGCGGGAACACGCGGGGCGTGGGTGTTTGATCGAGGGAAGGATTGTGTCCCTAAGGGACCAGGGCTCCCGACGGGCGGAGACCCCACTGGAGGGTATTCAGAGGAGGGGGGCCTCAGCGCCGCCCCCGTGGGGACGCCCCCGGCCCCCCACCCCGGGCCTGGCGGAGCCTCCTGCTTCCGGGGCAGGCGTCTGTTGGGGCGGCGGGACGCGGTGCCCCCTCCCCCCTCCCCAGGCCGAGCTTGCGTGTCTGGTGCAGAAATGAAGCGCGTCTCGAAACAGAAAAAACCGTGTTTACGTCGGAGCCTCCACCTGCTGGGACTTCAGAGACATTTCCCCCAGTCCTCGTCCACCTGCAGACGTATTTGTGCCTGGTTTTGTTAGTCGTGACACAGACGCACCCACACCTGCACACACCCCCTGGTGCGCCCCGCCTGGCCGCACGTCCCACACGGGGGGGCTTTGGGGTCAGCGGCAGTGACGGGGGCACAGTAAGCGGTCAGCGGCCACTGCAGCCTGACCTTCTGTTCCCAGACGAGGGCTGAGCCCCTCCCCCCGGAGCCTTCGGGGCCACTCTGAGCACCTGCTATGGGCTGCTGGGCGCTTGGGGTCCTTTCTGACATCTGGGGAGAGGTGGGTTTTTAAAAATTTTGGTTTAGTGTTTATTTAATTTTGAGACGGCGAGACAGGGCCCGAGTGGGGGAGGGGCAGAGAGAGGGAGACCCAGGATCTGAAGCGGGCTCCAGGCTCCGAGCTGTCAGCACAGAGCCGGACGCGGGGCTCAAAGCTGTGAACCACGAGATCATGACCTGAGCCAGGCGCCCCGGGGAGAGATGGCTCTTGAAAGGGCTTGTGGCACTTGCAGAGCGGGAGGCAGCCCAGAGAGGCCTGTCCCCAGTTTGGGCTCCTCGTAGACACCCACGGTGTCCCCCCCACGGTGACAGAGCTGACTCAGCAGCCTTGACTCTGGGTGGGGGGATGGGTGGACGGACGGGCTGTGTGTGTGTGTCTCTGGGGGAAAGTGGCAGTCCCTGGGGCTCCCCTCTCGTCTCTGACCCCCCCCCCCGGGAGCTGTGGGGTCATGAGCGGACAGGACACTTTGCCCTTCTCGAGATGACGTGTGCCCACCGGAGGAGGGATTCTCCACGCGCAACCGCGTGGTGCGTTGAGGGATGCTTCCTGCAGCACGGCTGGCATGGTCGAGGAGGACGTTTTGTGTCCCTCTGTGCTCGTGGCGGCCGGACCTCAAAGGTGCTTCGTGTAATGCACTGGGTTGCCGTGGGTGGGAGGTCACGTGCATGACCGGGCTGTAATGGGCAAGCGTGAGGGGCTCTTAGCTGCCCCCAGGTGGGCTGCGGCCCCTGGGTGAGAGGGTGGCTTTCCCAGCGGGGGGGGGACATCAAGGGGTGAGTTTTGGGGTGCTCGAGCTGGGCGCCCTCCCATAGCAAGATGGAGGCAACCACTGGATGGGGGGCCTGGGGCCCCCGAGAAGTGCACTCAGCCTAGAGCTAGGGTCCTGGGGGCGGGAGGTCCCCGGGAGGGTGCGGCAGCAGGAAGGCTCCGATTTGAACCCACATCTGTCTGCCTGAGAGCTGGCTGGGTCTGCCTGGGCCCCACACCTCGATTCAGCGGTGTCCGGGGCTGGACCAGGCACCGCGATGTTCAGAGGGAGGTGGCAGGGAGGAGGGTCTGCGGCCCCCCTGGCTGAGAGCCTTTTTGGGGCCCTTGTCCCCAAAGAGCCCCGAGTCACAGCCGGAGGACGCGTCAGTGTGCCAGCCGAGCGGGGCCGTGGGGGGCCCCGCGGGCAGCGTGAGTGACGGAGGGCTGGGCGACAGCTAGAAGAAATGGGGACTCTTGCCTTAGGTTTTCCTCAAAGCCCACTTCATCCATCCATCCACACCTCCCTCCACCCCACAGCCCTTCGCCAAGGACCCGAGGGCTCTGGCATCTCTGGTTGTGCTGAGGTCACGTAGCAGGTGGTCCAGGGCACGGGGACGGCCTCTGCCCGGCGGGTGGCCCGGGGCTGCCGTGAAAAATGAGTACACGCTGGGGGTTTACAGCCACAGAAACTCCCACTCTGCCAGCTCCAGAGCCCGGGACTCCGAGATCGGGTCTGGGCCGTGCTCCCTCCGTCCTTCCCGCCTCTCCTGGTGCCCCAGATAGATGCCCCTTGGCTCGGGTCAGTGTCCCTCCTGTCTCTGCTCTGTCCTCACACGGCCTCTCCTCTTCTTCCTGTGACTCTGCTGTGTCTCTTATAAAGGACACTTGCCGTTGGATTTAGCGCCTCCCCGACCCAGGAGCATCTCACCTCGAGATCCTTAATTACATCTGCCTGGACCCTTTTGCCAAATAACATCATATTCACTGATTCTAGAGGTCAGGACACAGGCGTGTGTTTTTGGGGGTGGCCGTGCAACCCCCTACACTTGGTAAATAATGTTCTCAAGCCTCAGTCTCCTCATCTGTAAATTGGGGATCATGTCCGTGCTTCACGGCTCATGTTAACATCAGCAGAGCTGATTGGCCTAATGGCCCGAGCGGGCTCCCTGATGTGGGGAACGCGGCTCGTCCCCGGTGGCGGCTGCTGTGGGTATCACCCTCTTTGACAGGCAAGGAAGCCAAGGCTCGGAGAGGTGAAGTGACAGGCCCCGTGTCCAGGCTGGGCTCCTGGCCGTGGGCCTCATGGAGCTTGTCGACTGCCCGGGGAAGGAGGTGAGGCTGCCTGATTGGGTCTGGACCCTGCCCCGTGGGTGACTGCTGCCCCCCATGGTTGGGGTTTTGTGCACACCCCCAGAGCGGGGAGGGGCTCTCCAGGGGGCGAATCGGCAGGCCCCATGGGGGGCCCTACCTGGGGACATGGTGGGAGGGGTCTGTTTCAGAGAAAGGAGTCCTCAGAGCCCCCTCCCCCCGCACTCCGACTTTCTCCAAGTGCCCACTCTTGTCTCCCACCACCCCCCAGAGAAGGGTTGACCATCGGGCAGCCGTCCAGGAAGGGTTTTGACACTTGGTGGCACACGTGGCTGGCGAGGGGCCTCATCCTCGGCCCGTCCCCACCATGCCATCCTCCCAGGGAAGGGCGGCGTCTGCCTTGGTTCAGGGCGTGGAGAAGCTTCTTGGCCGCCCTCTTGTCTCGCCCTCTTGTCTCGGAAGCTGTTTTCCCTCAATGTTTTCAGCACAGCAGGAAGGGATAATGAGATTCGCTTGTTCAGCCGGGGGTGCGATAATCTGGTGCGTGCTGGCCATTAAGGGAGGCGTTTGGCTCTAATTTCCGCGGGCAACAGGAAAACAAAAATAGCGGAGGCCGCTTTTCTAGAAGGAAGAAGACAGGGGCAAAGGAAGGTGGCAGGGGGACAGGCGCCATGTCGCAGAAGGCTTGCGAGCCGGTGGTGGTGGTCTGGGCCAGGCTGCAGGAGAGAGACGAGGGGCTGTGGATTTGGGGTGGGGGGCGGGGGCACCGCTCTAGGCAGCGGCTGAGCTAATCTCTCTGAGCCGGGCCTGCCTGGACCGGCCAGGCAGCGGGAGGGCAGGATTGGAACCCTCCGGCCTTCAGAAGCCGGCTCAGGGAAGACGGTCGGCTGCACAGGGAAATCCTAGAAAAGCAATTTCCTGCTGGCTTTGTAGAAAACCTTTGGTTTGACCCTGACCTTGAAGTCTCCATAACACCGGCCACTCTTTATCCCTCCGGCTCACACAGGCCATTAGCCGGAGCGGCGGGTCTTTTGAGGACTGCTGGGAACAATTTCCATCCAGGTATCGGACGGAAATCACAGATTCTTTTCTCAGACAGCTGTGGACCCACAGGCGTGTCCTCTGGGCCTTGGGACCCCGGGGCAGGGCCTGCCATACAGAAGGCGCCTATTAAGTGTCTGCTCACTAGGTCTGAATGGGCGTCAGCTGCTTACCCGCTCTGCTGAGGCCTCCAAAGTGGTACTCGTCCAGGATTGTTTTCTGCGGGGAGTTTACCCCCGAGCATTGACGAGCAGGTGCGTGAAGATCGGGACAGAGAGGTGGCACCTGGCAGCTGACGCTGGCCCCACGCAGCCCGGCTCTGCCTGCCACCAGCACACCCCTTGTACCTCCTAACCTTTCAGAACCCGCTTCCCACAGCTCGGGGGCTGCAGACAGATTGGCGTGGCAGTTGGTGGGGAGCCCGGTGCATTGGGTTTCGGGGGCTTAGTTTGTACGGGGGCCTGTTGACTTGCTAGGAGCCGGAGGTCCCCGGGACCAGGCACGTGCGGGAATCAGCCCCGAGAAAAGCCCGAGTTGAGCCCCCACACGGCAGCCGACCCTCCCTGGTTAGACCTGGGCCCTCTCCCGGCCACCTGTTGGAGAAGGCGGTGCTCACGCCGTGTTTCCACCTCGGAACGGCGTGCGGCCCATGCTGAGAAGGGAGGCACACAGGACCCGTGCCGGGCTCCGCGAAGCGCCTGGCAGGGGCCCCGCGGCTGTTTGTTGCTGGAGAAAGCGGAAATGCCACCTGACGATGTTGCGGCCCATCTGCGTGTGAGATGCTTAGGAGGCTTGCCACACGGTGAATTGAAAGACGCTGCCGCCTTGTGTCCTTTCTATCCCTCTGGTTGGTGACAGGCTAGCGGCCGTGGGTCAGGCTGCCTGCCCGCAGGCTGAGGTGGGGTGAGGCCCAGGCCTCGGCCCACCGCCGCTGCACAAAGGGGATGCCACCCCCACTCCCGGCGGGGAGCCCGGCCTGGCCCCAGTGCCTCCAGCAGCCCGGTGCGTGTGCAGCCCGGGAGGTGGCCTGAGTGGAGGCAGAGCTCCTGTTAAACCGAGCAGACGTAACCGAGCCCCAGATGCTGCACAGATAAGTCCCCGCTGGGCCTGCACTTGGCACAGTCACCGCGGCTTCGGCCCCGGGCCGGCGAGGGAAGCCTCTCGGGGTTAATGCTAACCAGCCGCACGGGCTGCGCCCCCCAACTGACGTCCCGGGCCTCAGTGTCCCCATGTGAAATGGATGATAAGTGATCTCCGTCCCCAGAGTTGTTGGCACAGTGGACCCACACCGGCTGGCACGGGGAGGCCGGCGGGCGGTACGGACGTGTGCAGGAGCAAGTGGTCAGGCCAGCCCCAAATTCCACCTGCCTGCTTGTTTTTGGAAGAGATGCTTCGGGAAGTGAGGGCTTCCCCCACGCAGTGGCACCTGCCCAGGGGGCCCCAGATGCCGCTAGAGCCTTCACGGGTCATGGCCGCTGGGGGGAAGCAGGGCCACTTTGGAATGCCAGCCCTCAGGACACCCAAGCATGCTTCATAGTCACGTCTTCTTTCCTTCTTTCGCTAGATAGTGAGCCCCCCGTGGGTCATTGACCCAGGTGTTTGAGACCCGCGGGGACACTTGGCCTCCGTTTCTATCCCCACGGGAATGTCTGACTAGCCTGTCACCTCAGGGCCACCTGTTCATGTACCCCAAGGGCCCCGAATTCGAAAGATCCATTCCAGCAAACTGCACCGATTAAATAGTAATGAAGCCATTTTAAAAGGTTTTTGGAATGAGCACGGCATAAATAAAACAGGAAATTAATTCATTTTCCCATTTTTTATTGATCAAAGACGCGTCAGCTGCCAGTCAGGGCGTCTGATCCGCGGGCCTCAGCAGCGTGGCCCCGGGCGGTCGGTGTCACTCCAGAGGGACGGCTTGTGATTTGTCATCGTGAGGGGCAGCTTTAGTGTCCCGTGTTGGGAGATTTCAGGAACACTCCGCGATGCCCGTGGAAAGTCGAATACGGAGCCCCGCCCCCACCTGCCTCAGATGCAGGGATTTTGAAAGGAAATCTGTTGTGTTGATGAGGTTGACACACCCCATCTCCCTCGGGGGCTGTGCTGTCCCGGCTCTCTCCCGCCGTGGGGGGTGTGGGAGACAGTGCCGTGTATCTCCTCGTGGTCCCTCCGTCTTGCCTCAGACACACCACCCCCTGGAGGCCTTTGGCCTCCTCCCTCCCTCTCCCCCAGCCTCTGGGCCGCAGCTTTGAGCAGTGAGAGGCCAGCAGGGGTGTGGACCAAGGGCCCGGGTCCGTCTGGGGTGTGGGTGCTCCCCAGCTCCAGGAGGGAGGTTGGCCCTGAGTGCAGATCACAGGGCCCTGGGTCGTGGGGGCCAGTCGTCTGCCTCCACTCTCCCCGGGCGTGGCGTCACAGGGGCTCTGGGAGCAGGGACCTCAGGATGTCCCGAGGGAGGTGGCCCCAGTGTCAGCTGGTCCCGGAAGTCAGGGGCAGGATTTTCTCTCCCCGTCTTACAGATGGAGGAACAGGCACGGAGAGGACAGGTTGAGCTGGAACGGCCTGGCCGGGGCTGTCCCCACCTGAAGTGCCAGCTGCGGGTCAGGAGCTGGGCCGCCGTGTCCTGCCCCTGGTGGAGGGCTGGAACATGGGAAGCAGCCTCTCCGGTCAGGGACAACTTACAGGGGCCAAGGGAAGGTCAGGGGTCTCTGGGGAGCCCAACCTGGGGCTTTCCCGGTGGAGCCCCACGTCGGCCGAGCATCACCGTGGGGGGCAGCGGGGCCCCTGGCCTCCTGACCCAGCGGGCGAGGCGGTCATGGGGCTTCCCTGACACAGGCCCTGCAGGAGGAGGTCAGGGGGCACCCGGAGGGGTGCTCTGCGAGCCTCACTTTGTCTGTCTGTGGAATGGGGTAATCACGCCCCACGCCTTCCAGGGCCCCTGCAGGCGTCCAGTGGGTTTGTGCAGGGGGGCACGTCCGCTGCCTGAGTGCCGTGAGCTCCCTCCACGGAAACCCCGTTCAGACTGCACGTCCCCGGCCGCAGCCTGCTGAGCAAGAAGCTTTGCCTCTCTGGGCCTCAGTTTCCCCCCGTGCACCTGCCTCTCCCCTGAGGGACGTGGGGACGACACAGAGTCCCCGGCACTGGGCGTGCGTGGTGGACCTTGGGTGGATGTGAGTTCTGGGGGCAGGGTGTCCGATTTGCGATTCCAGCTCGCCTTCGAGGGGTCACAGGAGAGGCCACGGAGGTGTGAAGGCAGCCCCGCCCGGTGTCTCCTCCGTGAGTGGCAGGCGGTGGCTCCCCGATCAGCAGGTTGGTGTCAAAGCCACCAAAGAGAAGTGGCCATCGTGGGTCACACCGGGGGGCGTGCAGAGGCCTCGAGGCTCAGATGCGGGGTCTTGGCTCTCCGGGTCGACTCTGCCTCTGGTGCCCGGGATCCCCTCGCTGGGGCAGGCCTTCCGGGGGCTGAATGACAGCTGACAGTGGGCAGCAGGCCCTGCGAGGCTGGTGGAGGGCGGCTGGGCACGGGGCCTGGGCGTTCTGGCTAATCTGATCTCAGCCTGACGAGTAGGCGGGACGGAGGGGTCGGGAGTCCGCTGCGCAGGCGGCCCGCCTCTTGGCACGGTGGCCAGGGCCCTCCCCGTGGGCCGGGGTTGGGGGAGCAGCGGGCAGGGCAGTGCCCTAAGCAAACACAGCGGGGGCCTACTCGGCTCTGGGCCGCCTGTCACTTGTCACAGGGCCAGTTGTCCTGGGACAGACCCTTATTGTGGCCGCTAAGCAGGACTTCTGGGGCCGTGCACTCGCCTCCAGATGCCAGGGAGGCTGTGTCTGGCCATCCTTCGTCGAGGGCCTGGAGGGCCAAGAAAAGACAAGAAGGCCACTCGCCCCTGAGGCCACAGGGACACGGCCAGCAGCCGGCCCTTCTTGGGCCTCAGGACAAGGATGGGCAGCTTCCGGCCTGGCACTGGCCGCTGTCTGGGCCCTCCCTCACCTGCCGTCGCTCAGCCTGTGGCTGGGATGTGCCGAGATGTTCCCTCCCCGTCTCCCCCTCGGGAGCCTCTTTCCCAGAGTCTGAAGCTGTCTGAGCGAGGGACCGTGAGCTTCCGGCTGTCCAGGCCTCGGCCGCCGCCCCTCCTGGGCCCAGGGCGGTGGGGAAGGAGAGGCCGGCCATCGGGCGATTGGACTGGAGCTGCAGAAACAGCAGCTGCCCCCGCTTGGTGGGAAGAGGGAGGAGCCACGAGTCCGGGCACGGGGCGGACCCACCCTCGCCGCCCCTGTCCGTGGCCGATGAGGGGGGTGGAGTGACTGTGCCCCACTTGCTGAGCACATTGGCCAAGAGGAAGCACCGGGACTCACGGACACCCGTCCTCTGGAAGGACGTCCCTATCCCGGAGCAGATGTGGGTTCCAGTCTTGACTTGGGAGCCTCAGTTTCCTCTCCTGAGAAATGGGTGACTGATTGGAGGGTGGGGAGTGAGGGCATCGTGGCAGAGCCGCAGAGGCGGGCGGACATAAGGGGAGGTCTCCGTGAAGGAGGCCCCCTCCTCCCGGTTCTGCCGTGTCCATCTCTCTGGGGTCAGAACCTGTCTGTGTGCCTCAGTTTCCCAGGGCCAGCCTTTCGTGGGCCCTGAGCGGCACCGGGCTCGCCGTGGAAGGCTGGGGCCCACGCGGCTGCGGCCGGGGAGGGGCCAGGCGGGCAGACGCTGTGCCCACAGGGCAAGGGGCGCCCGCCCGTCCTGAGCCCCGAAAGGAAGCCTGGCCTCGCCGGCTGCGATTATGGCGAGGAGCTGTGTAATTAACTCTAAAAATGGGAGGCTGAGGAAATAAAGTGGACGCTTCGGGGAGATTGGAGTCAGGCAATGCTCAGCAGCGGAGCCGGCCGAGGCCGCAGGGTGGGCGGGAGGGTCTGAGACCAGCGGGGACGAGCGGGGTGCCAGCTGGGGCGGCGTGTTGGCGGCCACAAACCGGGGGGCTCAGGGCAGTGAAAGTGTATTTTCCCGGCCGAGCCGTGGGCCTGGCTCTCTCTCGGGGCCCCTCCCAGCTTCTGCGGTTTTGCTGGCCGTTGCCGTAAAATACAGGATGTGCAAGATTTACCATTTTAACCATTGATATCTTATTTATTCATTTATTTGTTATTATTTTTTTCTAAGGGAGAGAGCGTGCAAGTGGGGGAGGGGCAGAGAGAGAGAGAGAGAGCGCGCGCGCGAGGGAGAGAGGCTCCCAAGCAGGCTCCATGCTGACGTGGGGCTTCATCCCACAACCCTGGGATCATGACCTGAGCCGAAATCAAGAGTAGGACACTCAACCGACTGAGTCCCCCAGGTGTCCCCATTTTAACCATTGTTTTAAACGTTTATTTTTGAGAGAGAGAGAGAGAGAGAGAATGAGCAGGGGAGGGGCAGAGAGAGAGGGAGACACAGAATCGGAAGCAGGCTCCGGGCTCTGAGCTGTCAGCACAGAGCCCGACATGGGGCTCGAACTCATGAACCACGAGATCATGACCCTAGCGAAGTGGTTGAATGCTTAACCGACTGAGCCACCCAGACACCCCTTTTCTTTTTCTTTTTCTTTTTTTTATTAATATTTTTATTTATTTTTGAGAGAGAAACAGAGCACAAGTAGGGGAGGGTCAGAGAGAGAGGGAGACCCAGAATCCGAAGCAGGCTCCAGGCTCCGAGCTCTCAGCACAGAGCCCGATGCGGGGCTCGAACTCACAAACTGCGAGATCATGACCTGAGCCGAAGTCGGACGCCCAACCGACTGAGCCCCCCAGGCGCCCCCGTTTTAACCGTCACGGTGTCACGGTGTCACCTGGCAAGCACCTCTGTCATTTCCAGAACTCGTTCATCACCCCAAGCTACATCCGTCCCCGTGAGACGCTGACTCCCTGTCCGCCTCGGCCGGCACCACCGTTCTTTCCGTGACCCCCTGTTCTGGGTGCCTCGTGTAAGTGGACTCCTAGCGTCCCTCCGTCCGAGTCTCGATGCTTCAGGAATGGCAGACAAGGCTGTCCACCCCAACAGCTATGGCTGTGCAACTTACATTGGTTAGAAAAAAATTAAAAATGTAGTTTCTCGGTCAGATTAACCTCATTTTAAGTGCTCAGGGGCACATGACATACCTCGAACTTATCCATCCTTCCAGAAGGTTCTGTGGGGGCGTACTCTTGTAGGCTCATGGGGATGAAAGAGACGTGACCAGTAGCATCAGGTCTGAGCCGGGATCGGGCCTCAGGCCGGAATGTGTTTTGCTGTTGGACGCATCTTGGTCGTCCTTTGTCTACTGAAGAAATGGGAGTCCGTGCCGTCTGCAGACCAGGGCGTGTGGGGTCCACGATGGTTCACGGACATGGACGCTGGTGCTGAGCTCGGGGAAGGGAGTCTCCTTGTCCTTAGGGGCACTCACATGTTTGGGGGGCCCGGGGTCATGTCTGCGGTTTGCTCTCGCACGTTGAGAAAACACCGTACCCCCACACAGCCGGTGCGTCAGCATCGGCCGTGACCGGTGACCCACCCTGGCCAGGACAGGAGGAGCGGCCTAGGGTGGAGGGTGCCCGGGGTGGGTGCTAGGCCGGGGCGCCGCGTGCCTCGAGGGCATTCTCTGAGCAGCTGGTTCCCCGGGTCGACCGTACCTTCTGATTCTGGCCTGTCCTTCCTTCCATCTGTCCCCGCGTCTGCGTTTCCGGGGGGCTGGCGCTGGCCCTGTGATTCTCTTGCCGTGGAGCCCCCGGGCCCTTAGTGAATGGTTACTGGTGGGGACGACTGGTCTGAAGTTCCGGGCCCCTTCAGCCCACACGTTGCTGTCCTTGCCTCTGACGCGCCCTTGCTGACTGGACTGGGTCGCACGGCATGGCTCACTCTGTGCCATCACGGTGCACGGCCCAGCCAGGCACGTCCTGTTCGGAAACCGGGCCACAGGAGCCGAAGCCGCTGTCCCTGGTCCTGTGAGTTGGAATCAGTGGACAGGACTCGAACCTGGGGCCAGAACAACTCCGGATGGCGCTCTGCAGGAGGCCCGGCCCGCAGCCCCCGTGCGTCCTTCACCAGCAGCTTCTCCACAGGGACCACGGCCGGCCATCCCGTTCACCCCCAGCCCCAAACCTCCAGCCCCCGTCACTTTGCCAGGCCCAGTGTCGCCGGGTCACCGGGTGGAGGAGGTGCCCCAGTGCTGATTGGGAACCCTGGCCCTGTGCGCCCCCAGCCTCCCACCGCGGCTGGCGTGTCCACTCCCGGGGTCCGCCACGGACGGCTTCCACGGACCGCTCCCGGCCTTTGGCTTCATCACATCTACGATAATTGGGGCGGGCCTGCGCCAGGGAAGACAGGTGTGTGTGCGTGTGCATGTGCGTGCACGCGTGTGTGTATGTGAGGGGCGCACGTGTGCAGGTGCCCGTGTGTTCACGCGCTGGCTTTGCTGATTCGAGACCACATTTGCAGTCGCGATCGTCAGTGCTGGGTCCCCCTGGGCAGGGGGGCGGGATAAAGGGTCAGGAGTGGCCAGGGTGAGCTGGGGGCGCCTGTGACGTCTGGCCCAGCGGGGCAGCGGTGGTGAGGCCCCCCCCACCCCAGGGCAGGAATGCGCGTCCGGGCCGGCACCCGCCGCTGCCTTTAAGCTCTTCTCACAGACCCCGGGGGGCTCAGTGCTCTTGTCTTCTCTCCTCTAGTTCCTGTGTTTAAAGAACATCCGCACCTTCCTGAAAGTCTGCCACGATAAATTTGGACTCCGGAACAGCGAGCTGTTTGACCCCTTCGACCTCTTCGATGTCCGAGACTTTGGGAAGGTGAGTGTCCAGGCACGGTGGCCGAGCGCCGGCTCTGTGCGGGGCAGCGGGGCGACGGGACAGGCCTGCCTCCTCCGGGTCTCGCCGCACCCAGGGTGAGGTCAGGTGTCCGGAATCCGGGAGGGCAGAGGGAAGGCAGGGTGTGGACGAGGACACAGCCGGGGGCTGAGCCCTGGCCCTGCCTCCCTAGCCGGGGCACCTGACGTATACTTGCTCCCCCGAATCTCCACTCTTCACGGGAAGTCGGGCAGGTGTTACTACCAGCCCGCCCGGGGGTCGCGTGAGATGCTGCAGGGGCACGTTTACTCGTGGAAAGATCCGTGGCGGTTACGCTCAATGCCAGCAGAGCACCTGGCTCTAAGCATGTGTTGGGCGAGGAGGGGGTGATGACCCGAACCCCCAGGGTTCCTGGAGGTGATCCTCGAGGCCTGGGCCAAACAGCTCAGAAGTCTCCCCATGTTCTCAGAAGTGCCCTTTGTCAGCTGTCCCGCAGAAGCCCTGTTGGTGCGGGAGAGAAGGTACCTGGGGCTGGGCAGGTACGAAGGCCGGAGGCTGGCGGGGGGTTTCAGCTCGTTTGTGAGCTGGCTCCTGGTGAGCCTGCCTTCATAGTGGCCAGAGACGTCACCCGCCATCTGAAAGCACATCCTTTTAAATGGCTGGAGTCGGGACCATGATACCGTTTGCTGGATGGAGGCCGAGGGCTTGAGGGAAGGCCTTGTTCTGTGCTGCCTGGAGTCGGGTGGCCCCCCGGCCCCGTGGGCTCTCAGAGGACGGCACCGGGGAGCTCTGCCCTCGGCTGCGCTGGCACGGGCTCTGTGAGACAGTCGCTTCCCGGACTGCCCAGGGAGCCACTTTCCACCTGCTGATGGGAAGTATCGGGAGATGTTTATTGCTTAATCTATCTGAGGACCATTATCGGGGACTTGGTGTTTGAGGAAATGTTCTATGAATACATGATTTATGAAACGCAGGGAGAATTTTGTATTTGCAGTTACGAGCGCTGAGAAGTCCATTCGAAGAGGAACCCTTCCTTGAGACGCGATGAAGTGTCAGATTACTGTCAGTAGCGAGGATTTTCCCATAAGCCACCTGGCCTGATGGTGTTCCCCCCCCCCCCCCCTTCCCTGGTTCTGAAATTCTCTAAGAATGAGATTCAGGGACCGGCTCAAGAACCCATGTCTGTGTGATCAGCACCTCATAGAGGTTTCCGTTTCCCCTTGAACAGCTCACTCAATTCCCTGTGCCCCGGGCCGCGTGTGCCTGAGCGGCAACCGAGGATGGGGTGGGGCCAGGCAGGTTTCCTCTCCTAGAAGTGGGCTTCCCAGTCCACAGGGCTGCTTTCCAGTGGATTGGATCTCCTCTCCCGTTCTCCTTTCTCCTGGGGAGCGGCAGTGCCCTGGGCTCTGGAAAGGGGCCTCCCGGACATACACCCACACTCTTCACCTGTGTGCACACTCACGCAGAGACACTGCTTTGCACTCACATGCTTTCATAAGCACTCGTGCATACACACTCGGGATCACACGCGCGCGCACACACACACACACACACACTCAAGCACACAACCGGTCTTTAAAATAACCATATGGAGAAAAAGACGGGATAAACCTCGGCCAAGTTCATTTCTTGGCGAATAGTTAAAATGCAAATGACCCAGGCTGCAATTCCGTTTTGCTTTTCATTTGCCACAGCTGAATGCAGTGATGTAAGGCGCACATAAATTCGGATCAAACTCTCATCCTGCGACTCGCCAGCCGTGTGGCCACGCGGTTTGCCGGGGGGCGCCCCTCGCGCTCATCGGCGGTTCCAGGGAGGCGGCTTGGCTCCAAGGTGGACGTGCCAGGTCCACCCAGAGGGGCCGCGAGGACGCCGCTTCCGAGCTGGCCTCCGGTCCGCCCACGTGCGCTGCGACGGTCACTGGCGATGCTTTGCCACACCGTGGCATCTGCTTGGGGAGCCAGGCGTGGTGTGGAGGTGGTGTGATGGCCCAGACCCGGGCGCTGAGCTGTGCGCAGGGGGTGGGGGGGGGGCCTCGGTTCATGCCCTGCACTGACGACCCTTTGCTCCAGGAGGGGCAGGGCTCGGGCAGAGCTCCCCCATCCTGCCTCTGCTTTCCGTGTGTGACCCTCGAGTCAGACCGCTTGAAAATCTCGCCCTGCTTACTGGCTCGACCACTGGGCAGGTGACACGGTGCCTCTGACCTCGGTTTGCCTGGCTATGCAGGCGGCGTGGCACCCAGCCGTGAGTAGCTGCTCCTGAAACGGCGGGCGTGTGTCGCGGTCCAGCCCCCGCCCCCAGGTCTGGCCAGGACAGAACCAGAGCGTCACAGATCAGCAGCAGATCTCCTACTTTCTCCCTTGTTACTTTACTCGTAAAGACGTAAGTGTGCATCTTTGGAAGACGGGGCCGCATGGCTAAGTGCACAGACTCTCCACTCTCGCGGGCTGTGTTTGAGTCCAGTGAGCGACTGTGCCCGGGTCGCTCAATTTCTCCAAGCCCTCCCCCCCCCCCCCCAAGTAAGGTTTGTTGAGCAGAAAGTAGAATTCGGTTTGTGGAGTGCTGACACCTGGCACCCGTCCCGGGCAGCTCGCCCTTGTTTTCACCTCCCTTCTCCTCGTTCCTCTGGCCCCTTGTTGGCTGCGTGGGAGCGTGGGAGGCACGTGGGGCTCCGGGCAGAGCCTGGCCTGGCCCTTCTGCCCGCTATGCATCTGGCCAAGCGTCCTCCTTACGGGTCTCCTGCCCTGCACGTGATTCTCATCGAGGGAAACCTGTGAGTGGGTAGCAGCACTTCCAAGCTGGGGGCCAGTGGAGGCTTGGGCCTCTGGGTCGTGCTCTCCCCGTAGCGGCCCTGGCCTCTCCTGGTGTCCAGGGAGGGGGATACCCTGGAAGAATAAATCGCCAGCAAAGCCCCAGCGCCTGCGGCCTGCTTTGCTTGGTGCACGGACACACGGGGACTCTCCCGCTCCTGGACCGTGGCGCTGGGCAGGGCAGGGCAGGGCACAGCAGCAGGCTGACTGGGCCCCCCGGGCTGGTGATGATACGGAGCTGGTCCGGTTTCTCATTCACTGCTTTCTGAGATGGGCCTGGGAAGGTTCTTGCACGGAGTCCCTGGGCACAGAGACACAGCCAAGTTTCTATGCGTCTCTTCATTGACATCTACTGAGATTTCCCATGGGCCTGGATTCGCCTTTTGGCCTCCAGGAGCCCAGCCAGGACACCACGGCTCTTCCAGATGGGCCTGGCGGCCATCATTGACGTCAGACCGTGAAGATGTGACCGCATGCTCTGCCCTCCCTCTGGCCCCCCGCGGTCGGCCCTGGAGTGATGAGAGTCCCAGCCAGCAGGGAGGCAGCGTCTGTCCCACTACCGAACACCGAGCTCTGTAGGATCAGAACCGACTCGTCGTCTCCTGGGCGGGTGAGGCCAGTGGGGCAAAAGGACCGATCTCCGTAGCCGGGCGATTGCTGCCGACCAGAACCTTCTGGGAGCCTGGGTTCAGGGGGATGCTGAAGCTTCTTCCGGGGCACGGGTTTGGGACTGGGGGGTGGGGTGTAGGGCCAGGGATTGGAGGGCCGGGTTTCTTTCTCACTGGCTGCTGGTGTTCATGGCGTCCGGGCGGGGAAGGGATCCTTACGGAGACACCGGTTAGTCTCAGGCTGCTTTAGAAATTTCCAGATTTTTTAAATTTATTTTATTTGTTTTATTTAAGAAGGTTTGTGGTGTTCAGATCCTGTCCGTGTCCTGGGTTTTGTTGTTCCTTTTCTAAACAGCTACCTCTCAGCTTCCCAAGCCTTCATATCGTTGGAGTCGTTCATTCAGGAGAAAAAGCATTCGTTCATTCATTCGTTCACCCGTCCACTCACCCACCCACCATCTGTTCACACGTCCATCATCGTATCCACTCACCACTCGCCCGCCTCCCGCTCACACATCCATCTACCATCCCCCCGTGTACCCAGCACTTAATTTACGGCACGTTTGTGGAGCACCCGCCGTACCAGAGAAGTTGCATGGCCTTTGCCCTCCAAGGGGGAGCCCGGATTAGCTGTTGTGCCATCAGTGGTAGAAGAAAGGAGAAGGTGAAAACCCTGGGACTTCCCCAGGAGCTGCCCGGCCCTGGCCCATCTCTCAGCCGCGACACCAGGAGGATTTC
Source organism: Lynx rufus (assembly GCF_022079265.1). Classification (NCBI taxonomy): domain Eukaryota; kingdom Metazoa; phylum Chordata; class Mammalia; order Carnivora; family Felidae; genus Lynx; species Lynx rufus. Next base: position 2,685,488 of record NW_025814852.1, on the reverse strand, counting down.
CCCCGCGATCGTGCCCTAGGGAGGATCACGCACAGTGAATGCGCGGCCCGTGTTGCTGAGGGAAGCGCTGAACCCCTCTCTCCGGGGATACCGCTCGGAGCTGGGGCTGATTCCCACGATCTTCCCGTGTGCAGACCCAGCCCACCCCCCAGGCCCTCGGGCTTCTCCTGCGGCCTCCGCTGGGGCAGACTGGGCCGAGCAGGGCACGTGCAGAGGGGAGCTGGTGTTTGGGGGCCCTCGAAGCTTCAGAAGGTGTTTTCTTAACCCAGGAGGCGCGCTGGGAGGGGCAGGCCGCGTTGGCTGGGTTCTCTGCTCCCTGGCTTAGGGCACCCGGGCAGACCCTCAGCAGAGGCCTTGGTGGGGGTGGCGGGCAGGTGGACCCCTGGAGACCCTCGAGGGCTGCGGGAGCCCTGGGCGCAGCCAGCCCCCCGAGGAGCGAGCCCTGCTCGCCGGGGGGAAGCCACTGTGCCTTCCTTCCAGCACCTTCTCTCATGTGGATTCTTTTGGAGCGAGGCGATGGAGGCGGCCGGCAGGAGAGGGAGGGGCTTCCTGTCCGCTAGGCCTGGGTGGGATCTGGGCTTTACAATTACTTGGGCCCCTCGAGCTTTCCTTTCCGCAGGGATACATACAGCAAAGACGCTGTGACCCACCGTGTGGCATCGATACGAGGTCTGAGCGAGGAAGCGCGAGACGGGCCCCAGTCGATTCGATCAAGTACTTTGTCCCTCTTCCTGCTGGGTCACCCGGCAGGCTCCGGCAGGAGCTGGCGGACCCGGAAAGTTGGTTCCGGAAGTCTTTCCTTTTTCTGGTTGCTTCCTGGGTGTTTCTTGCATTAAAGGGACCGGGTTTGGTGGGCGGGCGTGGGGAATGTGGGGCTTGCTGGTGAAATCCTGCCACAGGCGGACCCTTCCCTTCTCCCTGCGTGCCCCCTGTTGGATGCACACGGCCCAGCGTGGGAACAGGTGGCCCGCATCAGCTGGGCCTTCCAGAGACGCCGTCGCCCCGGCCTGGAAGCCGGTTGGGAGTCTTGGGAAAGAAGATCCTGGTGAGACTGCAGTTTCTGTGGCTTTCTGCTGGCATTTTGGTCCCTGGAGGTGGCAGAGTGGTGGCCCCACCTCCTTGTGGCGCGCTGGCCCCCGGGGTGAGCTCATTCCTCAGCCCACGTCATGCAGCAGGAGGCGAACCCCAGGCTGCAGGGAGTCGCAGAGGGCTGGCTCTGGGCTGTCCTTCCCTCCGTCAGGAGTGGCAGTGGCCATGTGCGGGGCTCCGTGCTGCTGTGCTGGCCTCCTTAGGTCCACGAGCTCCCGCCGTCCCTCAGGGACCTCATGAAGTAGGGAGGGAGCCGAGGCCCAGAGAGAAGACGCATCCTGATGGGGGAACGGGAGGTCTCTGTTCAGGTCCCGCCGGCGGAGGTCGGTTGTTACGCATTCCGCTGCCCCTTCCCTCCCGCCCGGCCGGGCCGCTGTGTGCAGGGACAGGGCGAGGTCAGCCCTGTGGAATTCTGCAGACGGGTTGGGGAGCTAGGCCAGAGGCCAGTGTGGAGGCTGGGGGGGCAGATCGATGGCCAGGAGACCAGTGTGGAGGCCCACAGCGCTGTCTGGGGAGAGGCCGTGAGAGGCCTAAACCAGGATAGAGCTGACCGTTAGCCCTTTAAAAGATGCGGGGCAGCGAACGCATGACTTTCGGAATGAAGGTCAGAGCAGGTGCCGGTGATTCCCTCCTGCAGTGGCTCTCAAACCACTTTGGGCCTTCTCAGGAGGCAGGGAGGAGGCAGGGAGGGCAGGGCCTGCTGAATCAGGGTGAGCCTACTCTTACCTGCTTTCGTGGGCAGCACCGGTGCTTCTAGAAGCCAGGGGGAAGTGGAGCCGCTGAGACAGCTTTCGGGGCTTGAGACGGAATGTGACGCTGAAGGGCCGGGGCTGGTATCGGGGCCTGGGCGGCACCGGTCGCCTCAACCCCCTGGGGCCGTGGTTTCCCCGTCTGTAAAATGGGTTTGCAGCTCGGCCCACCTCTGAGAAGTGTGGAGGAGGACGTGGCAGGGTGCGGCCGTGCGTGCTGGGTCTGGAGCCCTCGTCCCCACCCCGCCGAGCAGGTGGCTGGCAGCCTTGGCCGTGGGCCGGGCACAGCGGTGGTTCCTGCCGGAGCACCCGCCTCGTCCGGCCCCTGCTGCGCCAGCCCCAGCATTGATTTCTCTGTTTACCGTCTGCATCGACCAACACGTCCCCCGGGTGCCGTCTGGCCAGGGAGGGAGGCAGCAGGCAGCCGCGGGGTATCGATCGGACCCCCTTATCTCTGCACCCAGGCCCCGCGTTGCCACGTGTCTGTCCGTCCCCTCTTCCTGTTTGTTCACCAATCTGCACAGTCCTCGGTGTTCTCGCCAGGCCTTTGTGCCGCTCGTTTGATGAGCCCCAGGCGCTGACGCTGCGGCCACCGTGATGTCGTGGGCCAGGCGCTCTGGTCCCCCAGAGTCCACGGCGCACTAGTTACTTTTAAGATGCGGCCGCCGGGGGGCGCTCGCGTGCGCACGCACTGGGGTGGGCGTGGTCCTCTGCTCCCTTCCCACCGGAGCCGTTGGCCGGGGGTGGGGGCGGTTGGGTGTCGGTCCCGGAGTCCCTGCAGGTCTCACCCCCACCCCCCCCCCCCAGCGTGGGAGGGTCTTGGGTGTGAGGCAGAAGCGGGGCGAGGGGGGCGGTGTCCTCTGGGCCTTGGTGTTGGGCGGGGCCCCGGGCAGGTGGCGGCCCCCAGACGCGGCCAGGTCTCCGAGCACCCTGTGCCTGTTGACTCCCGTCTTGCCGATGACTCATTTCCGGGGAGAGAGGGGGATTCGGGGACCGTGGCTGTATGTGGTGGAAACGGTCACACCTGACAGCAGAGAAGCAGGGGTGTGGAGGAGATGGGCTCTGGAGGGGTGCGCCCAGGCCTCGCTGCACCAGGGCAGAAGGCTGCCCGCCTCTCTGGGCCTCGGTTTCCCCATCTGGGGTCAGACCGCTGCCGGGATGGCCTCTGGGGCGTGGTCGCCGGGGGTGGCCCTGTCGTCCCCCTGGGTGTCGGGCAAGCCGGCCAGTGTGTGTCGTCCTCTCCTCTGGGTCTGCTCTGCCCTGCAGGCCCCACCCAAGCGGCTGAGAGCGTTTTCTCTGCTGGGTGTGGTGTGGCTCATGCCTGCCTTTTTTCCTCTGTCCACAGTCAATTAAATATTAATTGGCTAATTGTTTCTCTCCGGTGCCCCGAGACATTGTTTCTGTGGAAGCCTGACAATTTGACGTTTGCAGCAAAAAATGCAGGATGAGAGTATGAAGGAGAGAAGAGAAAAAATAGCAAAATGTAAATAATTAATTGTAACAAGGTGTTCTTTCTTGGCACCCTGGGAGGCTCTTCTCAGGGGGTATTGATTCTTCTAAAGGCACCGAGGGGTCTGCAGTGCTGGCGTCAGCGGTAGGATCCGGCCTGAGAGTGGGGGGCGGCTCCCCTGAATCACAGGGAGTGTGGCTACGACCTTGTTGGGGGGGAGAGACCTCACCACTGCCCCTCCGAGAGCATTGCCTCACCCCCCCCCGGTGCTGCAGGTGCGGGGTGCAGGCCCCCCCACCTCCCCCCGATTCCAGGATTAGGGAGCTTGGGCCGGAGCCCGTGGATATTTATCCTGGGCGATCCTTTTTGACTTTCATTTTTTAAAAGCAATTTTGTATTGTGATAAAACGGACGTAACATATTATTGATCCTTTCGGCCATTTTTGTGCACAACCCAGTACGTTCGCGGTGTTGGGCGGCCGCCACCTCCTTCTCGTTCCAGAGCCTTTTCATCACCCCAGAAGGGAACTCGGCCCCCTCCCGTGCCGCACCCCGGCCCCTGGCCGCCACCCACTGGTTCCCTGTCTCTGTGGGTTTCCCTGCTCTGGACATTTCACGTGCCCGGAATCAGGTCACATGTGGCCTTTTGTGTCTGGCTTCTTGCGCTCAGCATCACGGGCCCCGGGGACGTCCTTGTGGCGCCTGCCAGAATTCCATTCTTGGTGGGGCACCCCGGTGGCTCAGCCCATTGAGCGTCCAACTCTTGGATTTCAGCTCAGGTCATGATCCTAGGGTCGTGGGATTGAGACCCTTGTCGGGCTCTGCTATGAGCGTGGAGCCTGCTTGGGATTCTCTCTCTTTCTCTCTCTCTCTCTCTCTGTCTCTCTTTCCCTTTGCCCCTCCCCCACTTGTGCATTCTCTCTTGCTTTCAAATATATATATATATATACATACATATATATATATATATATATATATATGTAAGTTAGAAAGAACTCAGTTCTTCGTAAAGGTGGAGTAGCGTTCTGTTGTACAGATACGCCACCTGTTGTCTCTCTGTCATCCGTGGGTGGACGTTGGGGCCACGCCTACCTTTGGCTGTTGTGGACAGTGGTGCTGCCGTGAATGCAGGTGTGCAAATGCCTGTTTGGTTCCTGCTTTCATTTCTTCTGGGTAAATACCCAGAAGTGGATTTGCCAGGTCCTGTGTTCAGTTTCTGGAAGAATTGGTCTAATAGTCACAGTGGCTGCACCATTTTGTGTTCCCGCCAACAGGGCACAAGTGTTCCGATTCCCTGTATCCTCGCCAACATCTGTTGTTTTCTGTGTGTGTGTGTGTGTGTGTGTGTGTGTGTGTGTGTGTGTGAGACAGCCACTCTAGTGGGCGTGAAATCCTACCACCGTGGTTTTGATTTGATTTGCATTTCCCTCACGGTTGGTGACGTTGAGCGCCTCTTCTTGTACTCATTGGCCATCCTTGTGTCTTCTTTGGAGAAATGCCTGTTCAAGGCCTTTGCCCACCTTCGAATCCAATCCATCCAATCCTATTGAGCTGTAGAAGTTCTTTATGTATGCTGCGTACTAATCCCTCGAGGTGCGTGGCGCACGGATCTTCCCCCCCTTTCCACCGGTCACCTTTTCACTCCCCTGGTAGTGTCCTTCGATGCATAACAGGCTTTGATGAAGACACATGTGGCTGTTTTTTTCTTCTGTTGTCTTGGGTGTTTAGCGTCCTCTCCAGTGAGTCACTTCCAAATCCAGTGTCGTGAAGTTTTTCTCTTGTGTTTACTTCTGAATGTTTTATGGCCTTAGCTCTTCCATCGAGGTCTTTGATCCCCTCTCGAATTAATTTTGGGATATGGTGGGAGTGGGCGCACAAACCGTACTTTGTGTACGTGGAGGTCCTGTTTTCCCAGCGCCCTTGCTAGAAAAGATCGTCATTTCTGCAGCGGACTGTCTTGGTACATTTGAGGGAGGGCGGGTGTTGCAGACAGGGCCTCCACGGAGGGTTGGCCGGAAGCCCCCCGCCTCAGGGCAGCGAGGGAAGCGTTCACCGAGTGGCCACATCGTTGGTTCGTCCGGGAAGAGTCTGTCCAGTCAGGCCCAGCTTCACCCGCCTCAATATCCCCATCTTTAAAAGCCCCCGGCGCCAGCACCGCCCCTGCTCGGGACAGGTGTCCACCAGGCACCCACCTCGGCCTTCCCTTGGGGGTGTCAGGCCCCTCGGCAGCCCCGGACGGGGCCAGGAGCCCGTTCTGTCCCCGCTGGCCATCTGGTTGGAATCGGGGAGGCACACGTGCGTGCCACGTCCTGTCCGCTCCACCTGCCGGCAGGCGGGAAGCGCTCGGGTGCACCACTCCGTGCAGACGTCATTACAGCAGCCCTCACGTCCGGTGCCCTCACGTCCGGTGCTCGTGGCTGAACCTCCGAGAAGAGCGAACGTCTCGGCAGATGGGCTCTGTGGAGATTTGTATAATCAGCGGTTGATTTCTTGTCGGCGCTCGGGCCCCGGGCTTCCTCCCGGATTCAGCGCCGAGCCAGGTGGGGTGGGGGGAGCTCGTGGGGACACGGTGGGGCCGGCTTTGAAGTCGGAGCCCGTTCCCCACGGTGGCCGCCGGGATGCCGAGGGGTCGCCGGAAGGAGAGCTGCTAGTGAGCAGTGGCCACGAGGAGGCTCGGCGTGTATGCGGGGCGAATGTGGACACGGGCGGATGCGGCTGGTGTCACGGGCGAGGAGGCCCGGTGCGTGAGGTCAAGGCCAGCCCCCTCACACTGGCCCGGGAAGGCGCGCCCCTGGCCTGGGCCGTCCACATGGACGTACCGGGCTCGGCACAGCCTTGCAAGCGTGGTGGACGTCGCGGGGCCCTCCTGGGGATGAAGTGGCTGCGGCCACAACCAGCCTGAGATCAAACCTGAGCTGAGATCGAGAGTCGGACGCTTAACGGCCGGAACCCCCCGGGCGCCCCAGTCCGGGGTCTCCTTAGACCGGAGGCACCGTGCTTGGAAGGGGTGAGCTCAGGGCGGGGCCCGGCTGCAGCCCTCATTCTGTCCGTGAGGCCGTGGGAGGCAGCGGTTAGGAGATGGGTCCTGCCGGGTCTGGGCTTGAGACCCAGAGGCGAGGGACCTTGGAGCAGGACACAGCCGGCTCTGGACATTCAGTGCCCCCCACCCCTTCCTTCCACAACCACTTAAGGAGTGCCCACCTGGGCCAGGTGCAGGGGACAGAGTTGTGAGCGGGACGGACCCCGTGTTGTCTGCTGCTGTGTTGTCTGGGGGGGCGGGGGTTGCTCTCTCCGGCACGTAGGAGTTTGGGGTCTGAGGGCCGAGGGTTCCAGGGAATCTGCTGGGTCCACACGCCCGGCTTTGGTCCCCCAAGGACCCTTTTGAATACCCTCCTCTCCTCTTAGGGCCGCACGTTTTCAAATATTACGCCAACGAAGCCAACGACATTTATTAAGTAATTAGTTTTCCCGTTTTTAATTAATCAAAGGCTAATTACGAGTTACATCTCCAATTAGAGTTTCTGGTCCACACCCGGTGGTGGTGCCCCACACGGAGTGTGCTCCACCAGCCGGAAAGGGGGCGGCAGGAAGTCAGGGGTTGGGTATATTCGGTTTGGGGGTGTGCGGGGTGCTTGGAGACTGTGGGGACGGTGACCTTCGGGACCCCGCTTAGGGCCCCTATCTGTGCAGAGGGCACAGCCGGTCAGCACCGGGCACCGTGGCAGGTTGGCAGGCGTGGGGAGGCAGGAGAGGGAGCTCAGAGGGAGACGGGTGACGGCAGCCCCAGCCCCAGGGCTCCTCGGTGTCATGGGGTCCCGGAGGGTCAGCCGGGGCGTTCTGAGGGCGGGCCTCCGGGGAGGAAGGAGCAGTCTTCCGGCCCAGCCCTTGTATAGACGGGGACACGGGCCTGCTTTGTGACCTGCTGTGGGTCCGAGACAGAAACTGGCCTTTCTCTTCTGGCCCCGGGAGCCCAGGCCCCAGGCGATGGGGGGCTGAGTACAGCCTTTCAGGACGACCCGATGAGGCCCCGGGCTCAGCCTCGGACGGGAGAACCCCTCACCCGTGGGAGCTGTTGATGGCGTATCTCAGGGGGCACCCTGGCTCCCGGCCTGTGGCGTGGTCCCTGCATGTTTGCGCTTCTCCTGGCCCGAGGGCGGGTCACGCTGGGGCCCCTTCGGCCGCCGGGGCCCGGGGATGACAAGAGCGGACTGTTTACTTTGCTTCCCCGAGACAGACCGCATGCATCTGGCTCCGAGTTCTGTGCTGTTTCCGGTTTGCATTCCTTCTTGATCTGAGACTGAAATATTTTAGCTGGTGGCAAAAATGGCTCAGTGCCCTTCCTCCCTCCCAAGTGGAAGGAATGTTCAGGAAGAGTCTGGTGTCCTGGCGCGTTTCCTCGCCGAGTGGGCACGGGTCAGAGATGACCTGTGGATGAGGAAGGCAGGGAGGGCAGCTCACTCTCCTGGCCACTGGGGACAGGGAGGCCCTGGGCTGGGCGTCTGGGTGCCTGGTTTCCGGGAGGCCGCCAGCCGGGGCTGCGTCCGGGGCAGGTCACGGGGGAACAGCCCCGTGGTGCCTGCAGCCTGGCCTCCGCGGGCCGGGAGGTCAGGCAGTTGCTTCACTTTCCAGAGGCTTCCATTTCTCATTAGTCCTGCTTTGCAGCTTGGTAGTGAGAACGCGGGAAGGTGGCCACGGTGCTCCTCCCATGGAAGGTTCCGGAACTGGCACAGGGGTGCTTTTACCCTCCAGCAGGTAGTCGGGGAGCATTGGAAACGCAGGAGTGTGGCTGCAGGGGAGGCCAGGGAGGCGGCCGCTATGGACGGGGAAGCTGTAAACCATGAGGGCCACGGGCAGGTCAGGGAAACGGGCAGGATAAGAATGTTAAGTGGTGGACATGATTCAGAAACACGGCCCCAGACCCCAGATCTTAGGGAGGCCGTGGATCCCGGGGGCCAAGGACGGGACGGGGGTCAGACGGGCCCAGGCTTGGGTTCTGCCTTGTGCCGATTCAGTGGGTGAGCTTGGTCATGCTACAGAAGCTCGCTGGCCTCAGTCATCTCATCTACAAAATGGGAGTGGATAGGACACCAGCCTCGTGGGGATCTGAGGCCCGAGCGAGACCCACGTGCGGGACCCACGTCGAGGACCCCAGCCAGTGAATGCACAGAAATGCCTCCCAGCAGGTGCCGTGGAGGGGTGCACTCTGCAGGCCCTCGTCTCTGGCCTGGATTTCTTTTCTTTTTTCTTTTTTTTTCAATCAAAAAGTTTTTTCATTGTTCATTTACTTTTGAGAGAGAGACAGAGACAGAGTATGAGCAGGGGAGGGGCCGAGAGAGAGAGGGAGACACAGACTCTGAAGCAGGCCCCAGGCTCTGAGCTGTCAGCACGGAGCCTGACGCGGGCCTTGAACTCACGAGCCATGAGATGGTGACCTGAGCCAACGTCAGACGTTTAACCGACTGAACCATGCAGGCGCCCCTCTGGCCTGGATTTCTAGATGGTTCCTGGTAATGGAGGTAGCCCGGGGCAGCTGGACGTGGGTTCAGTCGACAGACAGAGGCACTTGAAAACGCAGGAGTAAGACAATTATCAGCGACAGGCTTTCTGCCCTGTTTTGTCCTTCTGCCGCAGCAAAGACCACACGCCTCCTCGGTGTAAAAATAGTTGGTGCTGAGCTGGAGGCACCGATTCCTCTGTAACGTTTCTTTCTTTTTTTTTTTTTTTTCCTTCAACATTTATTTATTTTTGGGACAGAGAGAGACAGAGCATGAACGGGGGAGGGGCAGAGAGAGAGGGAGACACAGAATCGGAAACAGGCTCCAGGCTCCGAGCCATCAGCCCAGAGCCCGACGCGGGGCTCGAACTCACGGACCGCGAGATCGTGACCTGGCCGAAGTCGGACGCTTAACCGACTGCGCCACCCAGGCGCCCCTCCTCTGTAACGTTTCTAATGGTTTCCCTATTAACTTAACTGGTGGAAATCACCCTGAGATGTCTTTCAAGTGGAAAAGGAGAGATGTCCTAATACTGTGGGCATATCATTAGGAAAAGCAAATTAAATCATGTTTAATGGTGTTAGAATCTCAATCACTTTGGAAGATAGAGCCAGTGAAGCAGGGAAATGAGAAAATTGCTGACGCCCTTTGGAAGGAGGTTTGGGAAAGGAGCACCTAGCCGTGCTCCTGGGAACGGCGGTGGGCCGGGCTTGGGGGGGGGGGGCAGCCGGTGGGATCCAGCCCTGTCACGGTGCTGGGTAAGTTCTCTGTCTCACGGGTTCAGTCTCTGCCAGCAGGTGCGGGGCCGTTGTGGGCCGGGGGTGTGTCCCCCCAAAGTCACCCCAAGGTGGAGGTGTTAGGATACGGGGGCTTTGGGAGGGGAGTGGGTCGTGGGGTGAGCCTCGGGGGAGGGACCCCAGGGCGCCGCGAGAAGCCGGCCTCACCCAGCGTCAGGATCCTCTGTGGTTGTCGGCGGTCGGTGGTGTTCTGACAGCCGCCGGTGTGGACCAAGGCGGGGTCCAACCAGTGCTCTTGTGTCTCAAGGATTCTCTCTTCCAGGTCTTTTGGGTTCTGTCTAGAATTGGGGCGCAGGACCAATCCAGCCCTTCATTTTTTAAAGTTTATCAGAGAGAACGAGCAGGGGAGGGGCAGAGAGAGGGGGACAGAGGGTCTAAAACGGGCATCGTGCCCGACAGCAGAGAGCCTGACACGGGGCTGGAACTCACGAACCGTGAGACCGCGACCTGAGCTGAAGTCGGTTGTTTAACCGACTGAGTCCCCCCGGCGCCCCCAGTTTGGCCCTTTCGTGGATGCCTGACCGGGCGGATTGCTCTCCTCCGTAAGCTTCAGTTTCCTCATCAGAGAAGGGTGGGTGGCCCTGCCTCGGGACCTTTGTGGGTAAGTGCAACCCCGTGGGGCTGGGCTCAGAGTTGGGTCTGATCCGTCTGGAAGAGCCGTGGCCCCTTTGTACGGTGTGCATATTTTCAGTGGGGCCAGTGTTTTGTTTTTGAGTCGCTAATGACACTTCGGAGATTATGTCTTTGCAACTTGCTGGAAATAATATCTCTAGCTCTTGTGAACATAAAAAAGCCTTTCTTGTGTAAAAAAAAAAAAAAAAAAAAAGAGTTTCTCTTTCTCTCATGGTAGGTTCTCAGTTCCCTGGTATGTCATAAAACATATTCAACTTGACATTCTACCATTAGGGAGTCATTCCTTTGACTTTGTTCCTATTGATGTAGGTAACCCGTTAGGCTTTATCACTCGCTTCTCAGCACTGAGGAGTTTGTTGAATCCTCTCTCGAGAATGGGTTCTGATTAGGAACAGAAAAGGAGCTTGGGCTCTCCAAGGGGAGGACCAGCTGGGGGCCCCTGAGGCAGAGAGGCACAGGGCGCAGAAAACTGAATGAGCTCTCCGGCGGGGCCGTCGCCAGCCCCGGTCAGGGAGGGCTGGCCTGCGGCCTGCTTGGGTTTGGTGAGGAGAGACATTTGAGGTAGTCAGGGAGGGAAGCAGGGGCGGGGACTGCGGGGCATTAGGGCCCCTTGAGAGGAGCAGCCCCTTCTCGATACTCTGCGAGCTTTTGCTGGGCACCAGCCCCGAGAGAGGTAGGGTGACTGGCTCTGGGACACACGGCTGACGCTGTTGGGGATGCATACAGAAGGCACTTATTAAGTGCCTTAGCACGACTGGAGGCATCCGAGGCGTGTTTGCAGGGGAGCAGACAAAATTGAGGTTGGTCCGGGAAAGCCAGCTGTACTGGAGAGGTGGGCCTGTCCTTCTGCCATGGACGCCGGTCCCTCAGCATCTGCCCTGTCCCTCTGGTGCGGGGCCTCCCCCCTCCCCCCCTCCCCCTGCTCTTTCTCCCTCTCCACCGGCCACTGAGACTCCCACTCACCCACCCCTGCGTCTCAAAGCACCAAGCTCCCTGTTAAAAGTCGTACTGTTTCCCGCGCCCGTGTGGCCCGTCGGGGGCCCAGGAAACGGGGCTCCGGAGGTGGGAGGCAGGTGTTCTCGCATTTTCCAGGCTTGAGCTGGCAGGCCCCGCCCGGCCTTTGTCAGCGCCCACAACCCTCCCTTTGTGCAAGGAGGGATCTCCCCAGGAGAGAAACTTGGGAAATGAATCACTGTCCGTTAGCGTGCAGCGCCGGCTGGCAATTCATCTTGTCCTTTATTCCGCCTTATCTGAGCGAGACGCTCCCCGCCAGGAGGGAGAGGCGGGCGACGAGGCCCCTCCTTCCCTCCTGTCCCCATGGGCGTGGCTGGGGCCTCTGCCCATTTCCCACCAGCCTTCGGGAAGGGAGAGCGTGGCCCGCGTGTTCTGTGTGTGTGTGCGTGTTGTGTCTGCACGTGTGTGCGTGTGCTTGTGGGTTTTGCGTGCTCAGTGTTTTCCCGTGCGCTTCTCTGCGGAGACGAGGGGTACCCTGAGGGCTCACGGTCTCGGGGTGCTTTGCAAAGGGGGCAGGCCCCCCCCCCCAGTTTGCATTTCCTTCAAATGAAAAGTTCCTCATCGTGGGGACTGTGTCTCTGGGCAGACATTCAGCCGGAAGGCGGCGGTGGGAGCCGTGGAATCCCAGGACGTGTTGAATCCCTTGGAAAACATCAGATTGGGGGGTGGGGACGGCGGGTCCGGTGATGACCCCCATGCCAAGGAGCGGGGCCGTGGAGCCCCTGTGCCCTGCCCCGGGACCGTCCTGAGGTCATGGAACCCTCGAAGACGGGGCTGGGCCCTTGAGCGGGCATTGCCGAACACTCTGGTGCTTGCGAGGCTCATGCACACGGCACCCGCGTGCCTCCTCGCGGCCCCCTCCCACCCGTGAGCCCTCGGCCTCCTCTTTTCTGGGGCGGCGGTGGTGCAATGCCCATGGCACAGAACTTACTGTGGTAGCCGCTTTAAGGCGTGTGACCATTGCCACCGTGTAGTTTCAGAAGACGTCCATCAGGCCGGAAGGAAGCCCCTGGCCCGTGGCAGCCACCCCCAGCCCCCAGCAACCGCCCGCCTGCTTCCGTCCCTCTGGACTCCCCTCTTCCGGATGCTGCGTGGAAATGGAATCCTGTGCGAGGCGGGTTTTGTGTCTGGCTTCTTCCACTCGGCGTGACGCTTTCAGGGTTCATCGATGGGGCCAGCGCTTTGTTCCTGTTTATCCTCCCGTGATGTGCCACGATCTGTTTGGCTGCTGCTGGACCCCGGGGTGGTTGGCCGTTGTGGATTGCGCTGTTGTGAACGTGCGTGCAAGGATCTGTTTGAACGCCTGCTTTCGTGTCTTGGGGGCACGTGCCTCGGAGTGGAGTTGCTGGCTTCGGGTGTAGTTCTGTGTCTAACGGCGGAGCCGGGGCCTTCCTGGCTGCGAAGGCAGCGCGGTCGCCTCCCGGGGTTTGTCACTGTCGCTTGGTCGCGGCTTTGTTTCAGGACCGCTGTGACGCTCTAACCGGCTGGCCGTCCTTGCCATGGGAGGCATGTCTGTGCACCGTCCGGGCTCCGGGAGGAGGGCTTTCTTGAGGGGGGTCATGTTCTCCCCGGGACCCGCCTGGTGGTGTTGTGTCCTCTCTCTGCCCCTTTCTACCGAGGGCTCGCTCTGTCTCCTCCCTCATCCCCACAACCCGCCATGGCCATCCCCAAATGGCACTCTTAGCTGCCGCCCCATCTCCGTGACCATCCAGCGGCCAGTGTGGCTGGAGAACGTGGTCTCTGTATCCCGGCTCCGGGATCTGAGCATCTCGGTGGGGCCAGGCGCTGTCCCGCCCCTCCTCCGCTGTGGCTGTGCTAGGACGTGTGGGGACAGGAGGGACAGTGAAGGGATAGGGGTGGGTAGGATATGGGAGGGAAACGTGTCTCTGTCAGGAAGGACCGGTCAGCGTCCTCAGTAGCCATTGGATTCTGTGCACCCTTGTGCGTGGCTAGAAAGCGGGTTGGGGTCGGGGAGCTGGTGGGGGTCCCTGGACCGGCCGCAGGAGCTGGGGGGGCGGCTGGGGGCATCCGCGGCCGGCTGGACAGAGAAGGAAGGTCGTAGAGGGATGGGGTTCTGTTAGGCGGGAAGGTGTGCTGGGCACTGTGGGCTGCAGGGCTGGGGTGTCTGTGCCGTGACCGCGGGGCCGGGGGGCTTCTTTGGGTCAGACCTGGGTGGCTTTGCAGCTGGTCTGCAGCTGATTCCTCTGCCCAGTCCGTTCCGTGCAGGCCTCCGTCCCCGCCATGCCACCGGCGTGGCCCCTTCCGTGGCCTCCACGGCGCTGAATCCGTGGTCAGCTCTCTGCTCTGTCCTTCTGACGCCAGAGCGCCGTGCACCCTGCCGCCCTCCCCGGGTCCCGCGGTTTTCTCCTCGGGCCCCGTGCTGGCGCTTTCCCTCCGCCCTCCCTGTCCAGAGAGAGCCTGATGAGCATGCGACGCACCCAGAGCGGTGTCCCAGGCTCCTGGCCTCCCTCTGCGGCTCTGCCCCTCCCAGAGGCTCCCCTCCCCCCCCGGTGGCACCTGCTCCCCCTCAGTTGGGTCTGACCGGGCCGCTCTCAGCCGGGCCATCTTTGACGTCTGGAGCCAGTTTTTGGTGTGGTCACAGCTGGGGCCCGGGGATGCTCCTGGCATCTGGGGGTAGAGTAGAGGACAGCCCCAGAGGCCACTGGCCGGGGCTGGGGAACCCTGAATGATAACCCAGACCCACCGCCGCGCGTCTCTCTTGTTGGCGGCTGGGTCAAGTTCGCAGCTGGGTCATTTCAGCCTTTTCCGGTCTGTTCCCTCTACTGATGCCCTTGATCCCACTGCTGTCTCCAGCCTGTTCTCTGACCCGTGCCGGATCTAAGTCTGATTGTGCCCCTGCTCTGCTCAAACCTTGCCTTGGGTTCCCTCATACTCAGAGGAAGGGCCAGCGCCCCCCCAATGGTCATCATGGCCCAGGGGCACGCCTGTCCCTCAGGCCCATCGCTCCCTGCATTGCCTGCCCTTGCCCAGCTCTGCTGGCCTCTCGCAGCTCCTCCACCAAGCCGGGCCACTTTTACCCCAGGACCTTTGCACGTGCCAGTCCTCTGCCTGGATTGCACTTTCCCCAGATGGCTGCTCGGCCTGACCCTCACCTCCTTCAGGTCCTCTCCCGCTTCCCCTGTTCTCGCCACCCCTCCCCCACACCCCGTCCCCATCCTCTGCCACGCTCTCTCTTGAGCACTGAGAACTATCCTACTTGCTTATGTCATTCTCCCCGGAGAACGCGGGTCCCACGGGGGCCGGGCTGTGTCTCTTGTCCACCCGTAGATCCGAGGAACCAGCGCAGAGCCCGGCACGTAGTTGCGGCCCCAGAAACGTTTGTGGAATGAATGACGTGGCGGTACTTTCTGGAGATGACCTCAGGTGTCTTTCTTTCCTCCCCCAAATACACGGGGGCATCCTTCCGGGGGCCTGGTTCTTTCTGGAACCCAGCTGGCATTTATCGTTCATTCTCGGGGCTCATTAAACAGACCCACAGCTCCCGGCAGAACAGGGAGGTGGGGCCGGGCCCCAGGGGGCTCACACGATCTCTCTGGAAGCAGGAAGCGCCAGCAGACCTTTTTCCGACTTCGGCGTCTCGCCCCGGAGCCTCTGCACCGTGCCGAACGCCGTGTGGACGCTGCTCTCGGGGGCTGCCTGGGACCTCCCCGAATCACCGGCATCTCGTCTCCGTTTGCTGTCGAACGTCAGGCAGCTCGGCGGGGACGGGATCTGGTCCGCTTACTCTGGAGTCCCGGCAGCGGCATTCAGAGCCTGCGGTTCTCAGGGGACCCCTGCGGGGACCGTGTCCCCTGGCGGTCACCGTCGGCATGTGTCCGTGGAGGCTCTCTCAGCACAGAGGTGGACGCCACTCTCCGCACGGGGCCCGGAACCTTGACCCCACCCAGGGGGCATTTTTTGGTGGAGAATTGTGGTGGGGACAAAAGCCACAGCGGGGACAGCGTGCCCTCCAGTGTGCAGAGTTGTTCCCACGAGTGTGTGCGTCTGTCAGCAGCCCCCACAAGTGGGGGGCTCACTCCCAGAGCCCGCCCCCCCCCCGCCCCCCACGTGCCAGTCGCAAGTTCTAGGTTGTCACCTGTGCTTTGACTGACCGGCCGTAGCTCAGGGCTCCCACCGGCCCCTCCTCGGGCTCGATGACTTTCTAGGGTGGCTCCAGAACCCAAGAAGACAGTCTACTCTTGGTGATACTCGGCGTATCACCAAGGGCGCGGGAGCAGCCAGGGGCACAGGTCCCCAGGGGGCGGCGTGGGGAGGCCAGGGAGCCTCCGTGCCCTCTCGGACCCCGTCGTCAGGATCTGGTGGAGGCTCCCTCACACACGCACCTGCCGGGAGGATGGGGGCTGGGGCTGCAGTGTCACGCTTCTGACCACGGCGTGGTCTTTCCGGTGGCCAGTCCCCATCCCGAGCCATCCAGGAGCCCGCCCCGGGTCACCTCATTGAAACAAAAGGTGTCCCTATCACCCAGGAAGTTCCAAGGGGTTTAGGAGCCCCGTGTCAGGATCTGGGGTCAAAGACCGAATATGTGTTTCTTTAAAAAAAAATTCTTTCATGTTTATTTATATTTGAGGGGGGCGGGTGTAGAGAGACAGGGAGACACAGAATCCCAAGCAGGCTCCAGGCTCCGAGCCATCAGCACAGAGCCCGATGCGGGGCTCGAACCCACAAACGATGAGATCAGACCTGAGCTGAAGTCAGACGCTTAGCTGACTGAGCCACCCAAGCACCCCTGGATTGGGGCCCCAGGCTCCGTATTTTTTGTACCAGCGCCCAGGCTGTGCAACAGGCTGGGCCTGAGAATCAGTCCTGGGGAAGCCGTGCCGTGAGGCTTTGGGCTGCAGGCGTTTTCCTCCACCAGGAGGCTGGCTGGGGGCGAAGGGCCAGCTAAAGCGTCCGCTGGCCCTGGACTGGGGGCCGCAGGACCCTCGGGACCACCCTGTTCGTACAATTGGGAGGGGAGAGCAAAGGGCAGGAGGAAACGTTTGGGGTGATGGATGTGCTCGCTGTCTCCGTTGTGTCGGTAGTTTCAGGGGTGTGTATGTCAGAACCGATCGAATTTAACGCTTGAAATACGTGAGGCTTGTTGCGTGTTGATCGGACCTCCGTAAATCTGTGACAGATTAGCCACAGTTGGATGTTCATTTTCTCAAGGGCCACACGTGGCCGGGGAACCCGGTATTCGGCAGTGGAGACAGACCCAGCATCTCCCTCACTCCAGAAAGTTCCGAGGGGTGGTGCCACTCTGGAGCAAGGCTCTGGGAACAGGTTTGTGAGTGAGGCATGCTCTTTGTTGTTGTTGTTTTTCCTTATAAGAAAATTCACCTCCGGGGGCACCTGGCTGGCTCGGTTGGTGGAACGTGTCACTCTTGATCTTGAGGTTGTGAGTCTGAGCCCCATGTTGGGCGCAGAGATTACTTAAAAATAGAATCTTAGGGGCACCCGGGTGGCTCAGCCGGTTAAGTGTCTGACTTCGTTCGGCTCAGGTCCTGATCTCGCAGTCCGTGAGTTCGAGCCCCGCGTCGGGCTCCGGGCTGACGGCTCGGAGCCCGGAGCCTGCTTCCGATTCCGTGTCTCCCTCTCTCTCCGCCCCTCCCCTGCTCATGTTCTGCCTCTCTCTCTCTCGGTCAAAAATAAACATTAAAAAAATAAAAATAAATAAGGTCTTAAAAACAGTTTGCCTCCAGTTACACTGATGGTTTGCGAACACGCTCCTGTCATTAAGCGCCGAGACAGTAGAGACCAACCCCGTGCTCCTGAGACTCGGCTCTGCCCTGCCCGACCTCCCACAGCCTTCCACCAGCCCACACGGACAGTCCGGGGACCACGGTCCGTTTCTGGCTGTGTCCCGCCGGTGCCGCGACCCCTAAATCAGCACGCGGATCTCAGATGTCTCAGGATGGCCTTGCTCTTTGCGGGAATTTGTTAGGCTTCCCCACATCTTCTTCTGTGCTCGCGGGGGCTCTCGTCAGACGTCTTCCACTCACTTCCCCTGTTTTCTTGTGACTTTGGGCAAGTGACTCACTGGACCTGGTTCCCTCCTCTGCAAAGGGGCGGGGGGTCAGTTCAGGTTAAATTAGAAGTCCCGAGCCTGCCTCTTGGCCGTATCAGTTAGAATAGGCTTGGCTGCTGATAACCAGGTCCCTCCCAGCAGTAGCCTAAACCCACAGGGATTTACTTTGTCCTGTGAGGAAGTTTGGGTGTACACAGTGCAGAGCGGGTATGACGGTGCCATGGGATCATCGGGGACCCGGGCACCTCCATCTTTCTTCCCCACCTCCTCATCACTGGTTTCTGTCCTCAAGGTCATGGTCTGAAGTGGCCGCAAGAGCTCCAGCCGTCTCTTCTCTATTCCAGGCAGTGTGGAGGATGGTGAGGGGGAAGCCGGCTCATTTAAGCAGACTTTGCAGAAACACCCCTCCCCGTTCTAGTTTCTCCTTATTGGCCAGAGGGTGGTCACATGGTTACAAGGGAGCAAGGGAGCCTGGGAAATGGGGTCTTTCGTACTGGGCTGTCCCCGATACCGCGTGCGTGCACCCGGTGAGGCTGAAGGCGAGGACGGAGCTGGGAGGCCACCAGCTGTCCCTGGCCTCCGAGCAGCTGAGTTTAGGGGGGAGAGTGATTTATGAGCTCGTCCGTGTTGGCGTCCACGAGGAATCTAGAGTTAACGCGTGTTTGGACATGTCAGTAAACAGAAGTAGGATCCGTGGAAGCCGCTTCGGAGTCGAGGAGAGCAGGTGTGGTCCGAGTGTACCTCTGGCCCGGGCCCCCGCAAGCCCCCCGTCCCCCGCCCAGAGCACGTCCGCCGGGGCCGGGATTGCGGGCCTCCGTCCACACGTGCCGACGTTTAGTGAGCACGCTCGTGCCGGGCACTGTTCTGTGCACTTCTGTGTGTGTGTAGCTTGTTGAGGCGGGTCCCCTCGCGAGACCGCGTTCCCAGAGACGCGTGGCCGTGGGCAGGCCGGCGGAACCTGCACGGGGGCGGTGGGGGGGAGGGGACACACTGTGGCCTGCCCCCTCGCCCGTGGCAAGGACGGCAAAGAAACTGGGTTGTGTGTGGGCAGTCTCGTTGTCGGTGGCAGCGGGCGCCCTGACCCGTGTTGCAGGTAACGACACGGAGACCCGGGGGTTATCGACTGGCCTGCCGGTCCGTGGGTCACACGGCTCAGCAGCGGGGCAACCCGCTTGGGACCCGCTGGTGGGCTCTAGGGCCCGGACTCGGCTCTGTGAGCGGCCTTCCGGGCAGGAAGAGGCGGCCACATCACCCCACCCTGCGGAAGACAGACGAGACGAGAAAGC
Organism: Lynx rufus; assembly: GCF_022079265.1. Taxonomy (NCBI): domain Eukaryota; kingdom Metazoa; phylum Chordata; class Mammalia; order Carnivora; family Felidae; genus Lynx; species Lynx rufus. The sequence goes on along the minus strand of NW_025814852.1, from coordinate 2,666,947 downwards.
CCGACCCAGCTTCCGAGAGCGTCCAGCTCGTCTCCAGCGGGAGATGCTGGTCGGCCGATTCGATAGCCGGTTTTTATAACGTGCTTCCTCCGCAGGGAGGGGCCCGGCAGGTTTGACGGTCACCGCGATCCCTGCAGGTGCCTGGATTTGGGCGGGACGTCGCCGTGCTCCCGCTCGAAGTTGATCCTTTGAGTCCGGTGTTCACACCGGCTCGTGTGCTGCTCCTGTGTTTCTACGAGCCCCTCCCGCTTGGCGTGCTCACCTCGGGATCCCGGAGGCGGTCCTTTGTCCCGTTACTGGTGACCGGGCCCCGCACGGTGTCCTTGGAGCTGCGGGGGCTGCCGAGCCAGCCCAGGCGAGTGGGCCTGCTGCTGCCGCGGGACGCAGTCTCCCGCCACCCGAGCTGCCGACGTGCCGCCCCAGAGGGACCCGGAGCTGCAAAGGGCGTCCGAGCGGCCCTCCCCACGGTCCCCTTCAGGGCTCAGAGTTGACTTGAGGCCGCCCCCTCCCCGCGTCCTCCTCGGCCATCAGGTTCAGAGGTTCCAGGCTTTTCCAGGAAGGCGTTCGTGCGGCTGCACGGCTCTCTGGGGGTTTGCTGTTTCAGGAGCCTGTTGGCCCCGCTGGGGGAGGTGACGACTGAGGCGGTGTCCCCCCCCACTCGCTCTCTGGCATTGCTCTTGGGGAGGGCGGTGGGGGGGGAGCTCCGCGTGGACGCTGATCCCCACACCCGCCACCACAGCGCCGGCTTTTGGGGAAGTGCTAGCAGGTGCTTCTCCGCGAGGCCACGCGCACAGTGCCCACGCAGCAGATCCGACGTGGCCTCTGGAAGAAAGTGGGACTCGGCAATTCACGGATTAGCACCCCCTTCGCTGTGCAAACGATCTGAAGTGGCCGTGAAGCAACACACAGCGTAAAAGGAAAGAAACCGACCAGGCGAGTGACGCCTCGGGAGAGACAATGGGGGTGGGGGGACACGGGACCCGCCTGGGGGCCCTTACTGGCACTCCGTGCTCGCTGGGTTCTGTGCTCCGGGCGGCGGATGTGGAAACAGAAGCCGGTGTTCCTGGTCCCAGTTTCTCCCGAGGGGACGTGGCCTGGGCTCCATCAAGGGTCCGACCGGGCACTGCTTTCCCATCGTCGGGGCTCCTGACCGCACAACCCTGGGGGGCGCTCTTCCCTCCTGGGCCCTGTCGGCGTTCTCTGTGAGCGGCGCGCGTCCTTCTTTGTTTCCTGCCATTTCCATGTTGAGATGCGTCCTGCTCAGCAGAAACCATTTCAGAAAGCTTCACCCTCCGTGGCAGTCGTGGGCCATGGGGCCACAGGCCACAGAGGGGACGGAAAAGGGATTAGCCTCCTAGTCATTTCCCTTCTCTGGGCTTGGGTTTGGGTTGTGTCCTGCTCTTAGACTGGACCCGTGCCTTGCTCTCCGGGAGCACGGAGTGGGGAGGAGAGGTCAGTGGTGCAGTGACCACAGAGCGCTGGTGTGCCAGGGGGGCTGGGACAGGCTGGGGGCATCAGGGAGGGTGACAGGGCAGCGAAGAGGGTGTGAGGGAGGACACGGGGCTGTACCTCCCATTTTCGGGTGGCTTTTCCTTCTGCCTTCCACACTGTCGGGCAGGCTCCCCACCTCCTCCCTGCCCACTGGAGCAGGACTAGGGGGCCAGGGGACCACGGGCCCCTCTCCCTGGCCTCCGCCCTCCTCTGCTCCCTGGGGTGACGGTGAGGGGGTGGGAGGGAGGCGTCCCCCCGGGCGCCCCCGCTGCCTCGTTTGCGCCTCTGTGATCACCCCAAGCGCGGGACTGCCCGACGACTGCCCTTCTCTTTGTTACTTTCAGCCTGGTTGTTTTGAAACTCATTAAGCCTGGCATTTATTTACAAAGGCTGGCACGGCCCAAGCCGACAGAGAACGCGGAGAACGGGAATTGATTTACGAGGGTGGCCGTGGGATCTAGGAAATGTCAGCCTTCCCTCCAGAGCGTATAAATCAGTTCTGATGCCTGCGAGGCTCCTCCCATCCCGGAAATCCTCTCCGAGGGGCTCTGCCACTCGGGCAAGGTTGGAGTTAGCCACCTGGGACCCGGTTAGTCTCTCGGCTTCGCTGGACCAGCTGGGTCAAAGAGCCTCCCCCCACGTCTCCACCTGCCTCCTCGTCATCTGGGCCAGCAGGGGCGAGGCCTCTGCTTGGGGGACAGGTGCACGGCCAAAATCAGCCTGAATTTGAAGCAGTGACCAGGGATGGGTGGCCAGCCTCTGGGATGGCACACGGGGTGGGGGTGGGGGGTCTTTAGTTGCTCCGGGGGAGGAAGGGTCCTCCTTGGACTTGGAGGTGGGTTGGTGGGGTTCCTTGACCCCGAACATGGGATTGATGTTTTGTCACCGACAGAGGACACGCGTGCAGGCTGTGCCCCGCGCCCTAGCTGGGCAGGTGGCGCTTGTCTCCCCGGTGTTCTTCGGGAGGCATCCTATCCGTGGTGGAAGGAAGGGTGTGCGTGAGGTGCGGATACCCCAGGAGCCAAGCCGGGCCCGCCCCTCGGCCGCTCACTGGCCAGCCAACCTGGGGTGGGTCCCGGGAGGGCGGAGCAGACCCTTGCCCACCCGCATGGAAATCTCCCTGATTCTGGGTGCAGGAAGTGTTTTCAGGTCGAGGCCCAGAGAGGCCCTCTTCCTGCAGCTCCGTGTTCCGGGGGTTTCTCGGGGAACTGGGCTTCACGGGCCCTTCTGAGCGGCTGACTCAGAAGTGGCCTTGGGGACGAGGCCGGCTTGGCCACACCACACAGAGCTGTGGCGGAGAGGAGAGAATCTTCATGCAGGGGTGGGGGGCACAGGGCCCAAGCGGGGAGCATCACCGGGTGGGGGGTGGCCTCAGGGACCGCAGAGGGGACAGGGGAGACGGCTGCCCGGCACGCGGACCCCAGGGGTGGGGAGTTCAGGTCTAGAGGCAGAGGTTCTGGCTGCCTGTGGCCCTGTGGGCCTCCCACCGCCCAGGCTGCCCTAACCGCGCACCGCAGACCGCACGCCCTGAACACAAGTTAGTTTCCTCAGGCTTCTGGAGCCCCCAGACCCCCCAGCGGGAGCTGGTGCCTTTGTCCTGGGTTTGCAGACGGCCGTCTCCTCCCTGTGTCTTCACGTCTTCCCTCCGTGCGAGTCTGTCTCTGTCCAGTCTCCCCTCTTAGGCAGGACACGGTCCCGTTGTCCTGCCCGAGACACCTCATATCACCCCGCTGACCTCTCTAGAGACCCTGTTTCCAAATCAGGTCGCGTCCTGAGGACCTGGGAGTAGGACCCCCACGAAGCGTGAGATCATGACCTGAGCCGAGATCACGAGTCGTCAGTCGCTCGACCGACTGAGCCCCCAGGCGCCCCGGCTCTGGCCTTTGGAGCCCCGTGTTTGTTTGTTTTCAATTGTTACAACAATTTTTAAATGTTTGTTTATTTTGGGGAGAGAAAGAGAGTGAGCGTGCATGCACACGGAGCAGGGGCAGAGAGAGAGGCAGACACAGAATCCGCAGGAGACTCCAGGCTCTGAGCTCTCAGCGCAGATCCTGACACGGGGCTCCAACCCACGAACCGTGAGATCATGTCCTGAGCTGAGATCACGAGTCAGTCGCTCGGCCGACTGAGCCGCCAGAAGCCCCGGTTCTGGCCTCCAAGGCTGTGTTTTTGCCGCGTCTTCGCCCTTTAAGAGAACAGTTTTACTGAGGTGTAATTCACATACCGTGCAGTTCACCCCCTGAAAGCGTGCAGTTGAGTGGTCTTTCGTATCTTCTCAGAGTTGTGCAACCACCAATTACAGAACGTGTCCATCACCCCACAAAGACACACGGGACTCATTAGCCGTCCCTACTCACCCCTCCCCCCCGGCCCCCCGGCAGCCACGAATCCGCTTTCTGTCTCCGTGATTTGCCTGCTCTGGACGCTTCCTGTAAACGGATTCCCACAGCACGTGGCCTTTCGTGCCCGGCTTGTTGCACTCAGTGTGGTGATTTCGAGGTTCGTCCACGTCGCGAGGCGTCCGTGCCTCATTAGTGTTGAAGGCTGTGGCTGCATCACCTTCCGATGTGTGCATCGGCCGCATTTCGGGCCTCTCTTTGGTCACGGATGTCTGTGGGGATTCGTCACGCGCTTTTTATTTACGTTGGTATTTTTATCCGAGTAATTTTACCTGCACGCGGCCAAAAAACCCAATCCACTTGTACGGAAAGGCTTGGGATGAAAAGCAGGGTCCCGGTCCCCTCCCCCTTCTACCGCCGGCACCTCCCCCGCCCCCACCCCCTCCAGCGGCCGCAATTTCGGCTTGTCTTCAGTTCCCCTTGGGTCACCTTCGTGACCCTCAGTGATGTGCTCATCGCCCTAGCTCTCGATTTCTTGACCTCAAGCCTCTAGTTTTTGCTCTAGAACATCAGCACCTACCCTCCTCCCTTCCCCAGCGGCTCTGCTAATTTGGGTTCCTCTGTGATTTTCAGTGTTGCTGCTTCTCTTTTGTGCCCCCCTCCTCTCTCCTGACACCCCCGTGCTGTTTCCAGAACCTTGGCCCCCATCCTCCCCACCTCCCCCATCTGACCCACGGCATCGATTGGCTTTCGGTTCTGACCACGGGGTCTTCTGCACTTTGCTCTGGGGGCCAGTGCCGCTGACAGCGCGGGGCGCGCTCAGAGCCCTGACCACACCTGCCCGTACCTGCCATCGTGCAGACCCAGGTGTCGTCCTCCTCGGGGTCCCGGGTCTTGGGCTCTTTCCCTCCCCGGGGGCCGGGGGCTGGGGCCTCCTGAGTGTACTGTGTTCGTGCGGGGGCTCAGGATCCGCCCAGAGGATGTGGGGATGGGGTGGCCGTCTGCCCCTCTCCCGGCCGCACCCTGCCAGAGCCGTGGCCTTCCCTGTACTCCCTGCCTGCTTTGGAACTTGGCTGGGCTCAGGTGCATTGTTCTCACCTTGGGAGACCTGTGTGTGGCGGCGGGGGGCGGGGGGGGGTGTCCTAGAAGATCCTCCACAGATCCGGTTCCTACAACAGCTGCCCGGGGAGGCCCCAGCGGTATTCGGGGGTCCCTCTGGGCTCAGATGGAGTGAAGCGGCTTCTGCCTTGGTGGGGCGCTCCGGTCCCGTGGCTTGCTGCTGGCCGCGTTGGTGGCCTTTGGTGACAGAGCTTCAGTGTCCTCTGTGGGTCAGTTACAGCAGGCCCGGGCCTGGCCGTGGCTGGCGCTGTGTCAGCAGTGTCCCCTCGGGCAAGGTCACCTTTGCCTTGGCAGCCCCTGTGTCCTCCTGGGGGGTCGTGAACTCTACGAGCTGTGGCTCCCGAGCGAGCGGGGTGGGAGGGATAGAGTGGGGGATGGGCAAGACGACCCCCGGGGCCTCCAGCCGTCCCGCTTCCCAAATTCAGCCCAGGTCCCTCCCGGCACGAGGCCCCACAGAGCCCTGCCAGGCACATCGGGCAGGGGTCCCGGCACCGACTCCCCATCTGCCCCTGTCCCCGCTCTGCCCGGCACGTACTGCCCATGGGGGGGGGGGCCCGGAGGGACTCGGTGAGGACCGGCATCGGGACAGCGGACTCCTGGTTCAGACACACCCCCGGGCCGGTAACCTTCCCTGGACGCACGGTGGAGTGGGGCCGGTAGGATGCGGTCCCCCTTTCCCGTCGATCCTACTCTACCGAATGTCACCACCGCGGCTGGTGTCACCACGGCTACCGTCGCTGCCACCACGACTGCCACTGCCAGTGTCACGGCGGCCACCACTGCCCACGCCGCCGCCGTTCCTGCGCATCTGGACACGGCGGCCTTGGTGGCAAGGGAGGGCCCAAGGAACGCTCCGTCCAGCGCCGTGCGGGTGGTAACTCCGGGGGGCTGTGCGGGCGCCCCGCTTCTGAACTTCCCTCCTTCACAGAACCGAGAAGGGTTTCCCGAGGGCCGAGCTGGGCCCGGCCCTGGTGTCCGCGCCCGGTGGCCTCCGAACCCGACCCTGTGTGGCCCCATCTCTGCCTCCTCCCCTCCGTCCGGCCTGTGCCGTGGTCCTGGGCCCCTGTCCTCCGCGCCTGGTGTCTCGCTCAGGCCCGGAGACCCGGGACAGACGTCCACGCGGCACGTCTGGCCGCCCTCCGGTCTGGCCCTGCGTCGGGCGGGGGGAATCGCTGGGAACCGGGAAGAGTCAAAGGCTGCCTTTTCGGGACCCCGGGGCCGACTCACCGAGTGACCTTGGGCAAGTGGCTTAATCCCTGTGGGAGTGTGTGTTTATAGACCGCGATGCGAGCCTTCTCCGAAGGTGTCCGTGTTCCCTGCCCGCCTCAGCCTCCGCCACGTTTGCAAAATAAACAGAGGCCTGTTTGTGTTCAGGGGACACTCCCGGCTCTCAGTCCGCTTGCCCTGCTCACCAGCCGGACTGCGCGGCCCCTTCACTCACTCTGGGCCTGCCTCCCCGTCCCACCCGAGCTTTCCCCTAGCCGGGCCCTCACACAGCGTCTCCCTTCTTCCCCCCTGCCCTCCCTCCCCTCCCCTCCCCTCCACCCCACCCCTGCATCCTCCCCACCCTCCCCTGCATCCCTCCCCTCCACCTCACCCCTGCATCCTCCCCAGCATTCCTCCCCTCTACCCCACCCCTGCATCCTTCGCCACCCTCCCGTCCCTCCCCTCCACGCCTCCCCTTCACCTCACCCCTGCATCCTCCCCAGCCTCCACTGCATCCCTCCTCCCCCCTCCCCTGTATCCCTCCTGTTTACCCCACACCTCTGTCCTCCCCGGCATTCTCTCCCAGCCCTCCCCTGCATCTGTCCTCTCCATCCTGTCCTCCTCCTCTGTACCACCACCCCTTGCTCCCTGCACTGGCTCCCTGCTGGTCCTCCCTGTATCTCCCTGCTGCTACTCCCGGGCCCTGAGTGGGGGGGGGGGGGTGCAGCCCACTTATAGCATGGCTATGGCTCCCCTTCTTGAGGCCACAGGGATCTCCTCCTGCCTCTTTGTTTTGCTTCTGCTGTGGCTCCTGGCCCCCGAGAAGCCGAGTCCTGGTGTGAGGTATGGGCACTGCTTCCAGAATGTTCTCCACTGATGGTAGGACCAACGGCCTTTGGCCCTCTGGGCCACCTGCATGGAGCTCACGGGCACGCTGACCACGGGGGAGGTCTTAGGGAGTGGGCCGGTGGGTCCAGACCCCAGGAGGTGGCTGGTGGTCCCGGGGTGCCCCTTTGGAGGGACTGCCTGGGGTCCTGCTGGGGTCCCTCATCCTGCTGGTGAACTTCTTTTCAGACTGGAAAATGTCCAGACGGGTATTAGGGGATCTGAATATTTTTGTACTTTGGATAGAAGAGATGGCAGGTCTTTGCCGACCGGGGAGGACACGGGGCCAGCAGTGAGGAGGGCGAGGCCGCTGAAGCAGGAGACCCTGTGAAGTGGGGGAACGAGCGGGACGCCGTCCCTCCGGTACAGGAGCCCAGGCAGGTGCGCGGCTCAGCTCCCAGCATCCCCTCGCCCCGCCTCCCCGTCCCCGGCACGTGGCCTCCACCTCGCGGTGCAGGATGGTTGCTCAACCTCTGCCATCGCATCTACCTTCTGCGCCGTGCGTCAGGGAAGAAAAAGGGTGCGGCGGCGCTTTTGGTGGAAGCGCAGGGGCCTTCCTCACGGCCTCGCGTTCTCACCTGCTGTCCAGAACGCATTTCCGAGGCCGCACCTTGCAGCACGGACGGAAGTGGAGTCTTTACCCAGGCAGCCGTGGGCCCGCCTGAGCTCGTCTTCCGTGAAGAGGGAGAAGGGCTGTGGGGGGCAGTGCTGGCCAGTGTCTTTGCCACGGGTGGGGACAGTTACACTCCTGTAGAATAGAATTTTTTCCCTGCTTTTCTCGAAGGGAAGACACCACGTCAGGAGCTGGAAACCACAACGTTCACGCTGCTGGGCTTGTTTGCCTGTATCGCTCCTCGAAACGGTGCGAGGTGGGGACCCGCGGCCCCTTAGCACAGACGGGGAGCCCGAGGCAGAGAGCGCCCCGTGTGGTCGTGCAGGGGCGGATTCAAGGCCAGGCTTGCCTGACTCCTCGGAAGGAGCCACTGCCTGGGTTCCTGGCTTTGGCTCACGGCCTGCTTCCTCCCCTAAAACCTCGGCCTGTGCCCAGAGCTCCGTGGACGCACGGGGCTCCTCAGGCCTCCCACGGGCGTCCGCGCCTGCCACGGCTCTCGGGGGCGCCCTCCCCGCGGATGCACGCCCAGCTGCCGCTCATGAGCCGCAGAGCACCCCCCCCCCCCCCCACCAGGCTGGCAGCTCCTTCGGCTGCAGAGATGATAATTCGTGGGGTCATCCCAGGAGCGGCCCCTCCGGGTCACGTATTATTCACAGACAATACTAATATTCCAGCTCAGGCTCTTTGGCAGAGGCCGCCGGGTCGATGCCCGGCCTTGCATCGATATTGACATTGGAAGCTTCGGTAAAGCGCTGTCGCGTCTGGAAAGCCTGATGAGGTTTAATGGGGACAGGAAAGAAACATTTTTTCTAAATGAAATTCCTTATAAACAGATGTCTGGGGCCTTAGCGCCTCGGGGATGCTCTGGGCATCATATTCCCGAACCCCTTTGGTCCTCGTTGCGTCCGAAGAGGTGAGGGCTATAGTTGTTCCCATCTCCCGGATGAGGAACCGAGGCCAGGAGATGGAAAGCCGACTTCTCCAGGGTCCCGGGGCATCCGTTCCAGGCTTTTCCGGCCCCTGGTCTGTGCCCTTGCCTCTCTGGGCCTTGACTTCCCAAGTTGAGGGCAGAGTGTGGGTGACGGTGCTGCTCCTTCCGTCCCGCAGTCCAGGCCCCCCTGGCCTCACCGGGGGAACGTCGGAGGCGAGAAGAATTCTCCTGGGGGCCGTGGCTCTCAGGCTGGCCCCCCTGCTTGGGGCCGGCAGGGAGTTGCCCGGAACGCACCGCAGTTAAATGCGGGTGACAGTCTCCTTCCTGAGCGACTCACCATCTCGCCAGGGCCCCTCAGCCTTTTACTGGGCGAGGGGTCACTTTTGTTGCTCCGGGGGTGGGGCGGAGAGGAGGGAGGCTTAAATTGTGCACACCTACAATTGATCTCACTAATGGCGCCTTTCTGGGTCTGGAAATCAGATGTTAAGTACCTTGAAGCCAGCTGTTGGGATGGCGCCCTTGGAACGAATCAATTAGCTCAGGCTCGTGATACCAATTGGGGGACAGTCCGGGTTTGTCCAGCTTTGACGCTCCAGAGGACGCCGGTCTCCTCTTGCTGCCGAAAGCCGGGGACAGCAGGGAAGCCCGCCCTCGCCTCGCACGCAGACGCAGTGGTTTCTGCAAAGGCCGCTCCGGGAGACCCCGAGGGACACGGGAGGAGGGACAGTGCGTCCCCGGCCTTTGTTCAAGAGCCAGCGCGCAGGGAGGCAGGGGTGCGGGGGTGTGTGTTCACTCGCGGCGGCCGCTTCGTGGCGCGGTAAGAGACACTGAGGCGAGGTGCGCCCTCCCGCCCCGTCGAAGCGCGCAGTGGGGCGGCCTTGAGCACCTCCACGCCCTGCAGCCCTCACTGCCGTCCACGGGAGAAGAACCAGACCCGGACGGTAGTTATGGTGGTAAAAGCTGGTATCTCAGGACTCTGGAAATAAATAGTGGGCAAGAGACCTGGGCGTAGCACCGGGCTCAACCCTGAGTACAGCACGGGCGGCTGGGGAGTTAGAGCCTGGGAGCAGGTGGGGTTGGGGATAGAAAATCGCCAAGAGACATCGGAGCCCAGCCAGGGGACCAGACGTCACCTGGGGGATCGTAGGGCTTGTGGGCCCTGTCCATACGTTCAGGGTGTCTCCCCCTCCTGGGGAGGGGACCCCATGATGTGCTCATCCCAACTCAGCGGAGACACAGGCACAGAGGGGTGAGTGGCCTGCGGGTGGCACAGCCAGGACCCGAGCCCAGGTGTGACCGTGCTCCCCCTGGGGCTGATTGGAATAATCAGATAGTAGAATAACGGGGGTGGGGTGGGGTGCACACTTCACCGACTTCCCTTCTGCCTGGTCTCTGGGGGAGCCGCAAGGGTGCACTGTCCGTTCTCTGCCTCCGAGGGTCTCTCATTGTTTCCGTCCAGGGCCGGGTGGCAGAAAGCAGCCTTCCTCTCCAGGCTGCGTCTGGGGCCCGTCCCGGGTGGGAGCTGGGGGTCCTGGGTGGGAGCTGGGGGTCCCGGGTAGGGACAGAGCATCCGTCGCCCCCGCACCCAGGATGACCTTGGGCTTTTGTATCCGCTCTGGCCTCAGTCCCCTCGTCTTCCAGTGAGGGCTCAGCCCACCCCCAGGGGCTTATGGGGACTTCGGGGGATTGAGGACAGCCCCCTTGCCTGTGCTGAGTACGGTCACGGTGCTGCAGGCTTGACCAAGGGATGTGGACCCTCTTGGCACCTCCCGGGACATAGGTGGGGCACGTGTGTGTGTCTGGGGCTGGCACTGGGGTCTGGTGGGGCCGGGGCTGCTGGCTGGCAGTCGCTATTGTTAGAGAGGTGTGTTCATAGGACCCAGAGAGTTCCCTGGGCCCAGATGTCCACATCTCTGAAATCCTGGCTTCTTCCCCAGCGCCCCCTCCCTGGGAACGGTGGGTGGGTGGGCTCTGAGCAGCTGAGGCCTGCTTTGTTCCCCGTTCAGGGGGCCTGTGGGGGCCTCACCGTTCCGCCCCCACGCTGTCCCTGGGGCGTGTTATTTATGCTTCCAGGCAATTAGTTTCTGCAGGGAATCCTCTGTGGGATGGAGAGGTCACTTCCCGCAGAAGGGCGGCAGATGGGCCCGCCCCCGCCCCACCCCACCCCCGCCCCCACCCCCACCCCCACCCCACGGAGGGCATGACTTCACGGACAGGGCCCTGCTGTCCTTGGCCCCGGCCAAGGAGGTTACCGGCTGGCTCTCTCCTGAGTGTGCCTGAGCCCCAGCGACCCCCTTTGCGTTGAGCCTCCCCCCCAACTTCCCAGGTGCTGGGGAAGAGAAGGATGGGCCTCAGGGTCCTTAGCATCTGCCTTGGTGGCCCCCATCATCCGTGTTCCCCCCAGTCCCTGCTGGAGCCCACCCTCTGTGTGACCTGGGGAAGAAAGGCTTCTTCTCAGCAGTCAGCCCCTAAATTGGTCTCTGCGGTTTTTACTTTTGTTTGTTTTTGTTTTTAAACTCAGGAACAACGGCATCCCACTGTTTGGACTGTAGCCTTTCTTTCTCTTTTCTCTCTCTTTCTTTCTTTCCTTCTTTTGAGAGCGAGCATGGGTGCACAGGGTAGGGAAGGGGCAGAGAGAGAGAGGGAGAGAGAGAGAATCCCAAGTAGGCTCGCGATGTCAGCACAGAGCCCAACACGTGAGGCTCAAACTCACGAACCGTGAGATCGTGACCTGAGCCGAAATCAAGAGCTGGGTGCTCAGCCGACTGAGCCACCCAGGGGCCCCGGCCTTTGCGTTTTGGAAAACCTGACCACATCCCTGCACTGCCCCTTGCCCCAAGCCACGTGGCTCGGAGGCCCCAGGAGATCTCCTGGAGTGTTTGCGTGAAAACAGGCTCTGTATTTGGACGGCCCACCTCTCCAGGTGACCGAAAGCTACTAGCGGATCCACCGGGTTCTGGACAACGTGTTGCCAGCTTTTCCGATACGTTCAGTGCCTGCTGTGCCCCGGGAGCCGAGCTGGCTCCTCCCCAATTCCCATGGGCGTCCAGGGTCCTCGTCTCCAGTAGGAGACTCGGGATCTGCACCAGCCAGACACTCGGGCCCTGCAGACCCCGACCCAGGGCCCAGGCCGAGCGGCGAGAGAGGATGCCACACAGTGTCTTTGCACCTGGCGCTGCCTTTTGCCTGCAGTCAGGCCTGAGCTGGGTCCCGGCCAGAGTGCGGACGGGGTTTGAGTCCTGGATTCGCTGCTTTCTAGCTGGGTGACCACAGGCCATTTATCACCCTCACTGCATGTGAGTCAACCGTGCTAAGGGGGCTAGCCAGTGCCCTCTCCACAGGAAGCCAGGGGGCTAGCAGGGAGCCCCATCCTGTGTGTTTTCCTTCCGATCCCCCCTTCTGGCCAAGGTGGTGCTGGGACACGGGGATCCCGTGCGGGTGTTGGCCTGAGGTGGGCAGTGGCCTGGCTGCCGGCTGCCAGGATGGGGCCCCGATTTATTTCTGCATCTTCTAGGAGCCCGTGCAGGTAGTTCGGGGCCTGTTAGGACTCAGCATAGCACTGGCCCGTCTGTTCATTCAGCCGGCCTGGCGTCTCCTGGTGGCGGGCAAGCCCTGGGCCGATGTGTCAAGTGTGGGCCTGGGTTCCGAGGGCCCATCCCGGGAAGGGGAGCCTCCGTGCCAGACGGCAGGAAGGCAGGATGCAGGTAACTGGTTCGGCCAGGGTCCCGGGCCCCCGTGGCCTTGTGAGCACAGCAACTCTGGAGGCAGTGACCTGGCCCTTCTGGGTCTTGTCATCTCTGTGAGGGGTCGTTACCACGCCCACCTGGGCAGGCGGGTGGCTTGGCGATGGAGCGGGTCCGCTCGGTCTGTGGGGGCCAGCAGGGTACTCGGAGGCTGGACAGGTGTCACGGTCTCTTCCACCCCACAGAGCCGTAGGTCAGCCTTGTGTTGGGTCCCTGTGCCACGCCAGGTCGGGCCGCGTGGGGCACATGCTTGCTTGCACCTCGGGGCTGCTGGCGGACCACGAAGGCCCTTTGTCTCTGAGCCGTCAGGTGGCTATGGGGCACAGGGCGTGGAGGAGACACGGGGGAATGTCACCTGTCGCTCACGGGCCGTGCCTCAGGAGGAGGGCCGTCCCAGGTTGCGCCTCAGCTGCACCCCAGTTAAACGTTTAAACGAATAAAGCCAGTTAAGCGTTTCTGGAGTTTCTAGATTTAAAGCTGGAGGGTGTTTGTTTTTTTAAGGTAAACTTCTAATGAAGTATCTTGCTTGCACAGGAAAAGGTGTCTGTCCTAGGTGGACAGCTTGGTGACCTGTCACTATGTAACCTCCCCCCACCGCCTCCCCCCCCCCCCCCCCCCCCCCGTACAGGGTGGTGGCTGCAGGAGTCCATCCACTCCGTGTGGTGGGACGACAGCAGGGGCAGTCAGCCCACCAGGGAGGGGCTGAGGAGCACTTTGGAGGAAGCTGAGGTCGGACCGGGACGGGGTAGGGGCGCACTCCTGGCCAAGGGGACAGGAGGCACAGGTCCAGTGCAGCAAAAGGCAGGTGCACGGAGGAGGTGCGTAACCCGCTTGGGCTCATTTGGTGCCTCCGTGAGCCCCCCTGCTGGCTGGGTCGTGTGTGTGCACGTGTGTGTCTGTGTGTGTGTGCTTGGCTTGGCTTGGTTTGGCTTGATTACTAGTGTCCTGAAAGCTTCCCCTTCATTTTGAATTCTCTTTCCTCACCCGTGCCAGCTGCTAGAACCCGTTTAAGCATGTGGGCCTCAGGTGAGGGCTTGGGGTGCGCTTGACCTTTGGAGGAGCACTGGCCGGGGAAGTCTTCTGTGATCGCCCGTGCGGTGCCAGCACCAGTGCCTTACATACCCCCGGTGACAGGGTGCTCACTACCCAGACTGCAGCCTGTGCCCCTGACGGACTGCTCCGACAGAGCCCGAACTTGCATCGTGCACGGCGGCCCCCGCCGGGCCAGTCGGCTGAGTGGGTTGCTGTTGGCTCCATGTCATTCCGATATGTTCCTCTTAATTTTTGAGTGCCTGAGCGTCCACAGCTGGTCCACAGCTGGCTCTGAGCTCCCCCCGCCACCCCGTTGACTCTGCCAGATCCTCTCCCCCTTCGTGTTGTTCACACCCGTTAGCCCCGAGCCAGCTGCCCCACGGGGCAGGGGCGCACCGTCTCCCTGCTTGATGTCTCCGGGTCTTACCAGCCATTGGACTTTGTGCAGAGCGACATTATCAATCAGGAGGGCTCTTTTCGAATCATTAGGGGAGCATAACATGAGCAAATGATAGAGGGCCCCTCTGCTTGAGCAGTGTTGTGTGGGGAGGTCAGGGCTTTTGCGGGGTCAGGGACCGTCCCCTCCCTACCACGACCCGGGGAAGGCTCCACAGGGTTCAGAGGGGTGAGGGCACGGGGACGGTGCTGAGGGAGATGTTCCTGGCCAAGGAGGGTCACCCTGGCGTGGGGTGGATGTGGGGACGCTGCTCAAACTCAGGGTGCCAGGAGCTTCCGGGAAAAGCCGAGTCGATGTTCAGGGTCATGGTGATGTGCTGTCCCGTCCGTTCCTGGGCAGCGCTCTCCTGGTCTGTCTGGGCCTCGGCCGTCACCTCTTTGGGACCCCTGCCTCGGTGGCTGACTGCCCTCTGCCGCTGGGGGGGGTCCCCAGGGCCCCCGAGTGTCGCCTTGTGGCGTCCTCTCCCTGAACATTTAGGAGCCCATCCTCTGTGAGGGGCCGAGCGTCCTCAATCCTGGCACTGGGGCCTGTGACTGTCAGCCTCGGATCGGCGCCCGGGTCTGGTGTGACCAGTCACCACAGCTGGGGGCTTGCAACAGAAATTGCTTCTCCCCAGTTCTAGGGCTGGGAGTCCCCCCCGCCCACCGGAGGTCACAGGACCGCTCCCTCTGGAGGCTCCTGGCGGGGGGGGGGGGGGTGGGGGGGGTGGGGGGGGTGGGGATTCTGCCTGCCCCTCCCGGCTCCCGGCCGCTCTCGGCACTCCGGGCTGCGTCTGCTCCCTCCCTCCCTCGTCTCTGCCTCTCCTCTTCTCCCTGTGACTCTTGTGTCCTTTCTCATAAGGACACCAGTCACGTTGGATGAAGGGCTCACCCTACTCCAGAATGACTTCATCCTGATTATGCCCGCAATAGTCCTTTTCCCAAATAAGGCCACTGCTTGGGTCGGGGAAGGACGTGAGTTTTGGGGACCCTCGAACCCCGTGTAAGGCCTTCGTTGGCTGCAGTGGCAGTACACTCGGGTGACCCGTCTTTTGTGTCAGGCACTGACAGGCTGCCCCTCGGGGGGCCTGAAGACGGAGCGGACGGGGTGCTTGGGCTTGGGGAGCCCGCACTCTTGGGCTGAGCGGGGGTGCAGGATGCATGGGCTGTCCTCGTGGCGGGGTGCCCCAGGAGGGCCTCGCCCTGGGTGTCTCTTCCATGCCACATCCTGTTCCTCCCTCGTGACCTTTCTTGCCTTCCCGTGACCTCCAAGGTGAAGTCCAGGCCCCTTAGCTGGTCGTGTGCAATCCAAGCCCGGCCCCATCCACCCGCACCCCTACCCACCCTCTGGTCTTAGGGAGGTCGTCTGAGGACGGCCGGGTCTCTTTCCTGCCTTCTCCCTCCCCCGTGCTCCCAGCTGTGGGTCCTGCGGGGCCCCTCGTCTCCACTGGAGCCTCTTGGGAACTTGTTGAAGGAGAATCTCGAGCCTTAAAGGCCCGAGCCGTGGCGTGGACCCATGGAGCTGGTTCAGAGAACTGCGTCCCCCGGCTGCGTTCCCCAGGGCCGCTGCGTTGCGGGTTGTGCTCGTGAGACCCAGAACGCACTTTCAGGGGTCTTTTCGTGAGTCTGCCCGGCTGTCGGCAGGCAAGGGCTTGGTCCCACGAGGGCTCTGTCCCACCGTGTTCCGGAGCCCACGTCTTGGTGGTGCTTTGACGGACGTGATTCTTCCAGCTGCGTCAAGGACGGGAGAAGCCGGGCTGCCTGGCTCAGTCACTCTGGGCCGTGGGCCTGGATAGGCTGCTGGCCCTCTCTGGGCTGCTTGGTGACCAGGGTGAACCTCCTCTGCCCGGGATCCCGTCAGGTCCCCACACTACATCTCGTCATCATGTCCCCTGGGGCGCCTCCGGGCTGTGACAGGTGGAAACCCCCATTTTTAACTTAATTATTTTTATTTTTATTTTTTTATGTTGTATTTTATATTTGAGAGAGGGAGAGTGACAGAGCATGAGCAGGGGAGGCACAGAGAGAGAGAGGGAGACACCGAATCCAAAGCAGGCTCCAGGCTCTGAGCTGTCAGCACAGAGCCCAGTGCAGGGCTCGAACTCGTGAACCGCGAGATCGTGACCTGAGCTGAAGTCAGACAATTAACTGACTGAGCCACCCAGGCGCCCCTAAATTTTTTTTGTTTTATCCCTCTTTTTAATCTTAAAGACGAGACTCCTGCTGGAAAGGTCTCCTCGTGGTTGGTGCCCAGTGAGGGGCAGAGGTGCCCAGAGCCCACGTGGGGCAGCAGGTGGGTCTGTCCCCTGCCATCCTCCCCGGGCCACATCACCCTGCTTTCTCCTCCGCCTCGGACTGGCCCGCTTCTTATGTGTGCTCTCCCCTGTGGTCACAGAGAATCTGTTCTGGGCGAAAGGCACGTTTGAACCCTACCCTTAGGTAGGAGAAACTCCAGGGGGCGACTGGGGCGGGAAGTCCCTCGATGGGCCAGGATTAAGCCGAACTCCTTTTCTCGGAAGCAGTCTGGAGCTTTGTCTGTGGCTGTTTTCCATCTGTTTCTGGAAACACAGTGCACAAAAGGAAAAATCTCTTTAGACTTTTTCCTGGTGAGGGCTAGCATCGCACAAATCGGGTGTCTGGGCCCGGCGCAGTCGTATTCTTGGGCCGATACGGCTTTAGAAAGGAGAGGGTGCCGTGCAGGGCCAGGTGCTGAGGGCACGGCAGGGCCCTGGGGCCACCCCCGAGGCCACGCTGTGGGAAGGTTGCCCTCATTTATGATGAGTCCACTGTGCATGTGCTGGCACTCACCAGCCCGTCACCCAGCTGACCCCGTTCATCCCTCAGGTTGACCTCCTCCAGGGAGCCTTCCCTGATGCCCCCCTCAGTTAGGCCCTCCGCCCCACCCGCTCATCCGTCCTTTGCTCTAAAGCGTCGAGGACACAGCGGGTCCTGTGAGCTCCAGGAAGCCGCGTCTGGCCTCTCCTCCGCAGGGCTCAGTACCTAGATGCTCACTGAATGCCACTGAACACACAGGTGAGCAAATGGGAACCGTCCTCAGGGTACTCGTCCCCACGTTACAGGTCAGGGCCCGGGTCCCCAAGGGTTTTAGGGCGCTGCCGAGATCTCGGGGACAGTCTGCAGCTGGGTGCCGAGCCGGGGTTAGTGATGCCAAGCTGGCTCTCTGCACCCCCTGGAAGGCGGTGCCACGGGGTGCCCTGGGATGGGGCGGGCGGGCACCTGGCTCCGAGACGGGGGAGACCCCCCCACCTCAATCCTCATGATGCGAGCGGAGCAAGGTGCGTGGTCCCCGCCCAGACGTCGGCTGCCCTGCCGGCCCTTCCCCATCCGCCCCGCCTCCAGGGCCGCTGGCCCAGGTGCGGACTCCTGCCACGGGCGGTGAGAAGTCCCCCGAGGTGTGGCTTCCTGGGGATTGTACCGGGACCGGTGGGGGGCAGGGGCCGCCTCTCCAGGGTCGCGTCCGTCCACGGGGGCTGTTGCCGTAACAGACACCACAGACCAGGCGGCTGCAGCAGCGGGCATGTATCTCCCACGTGTCTGGAGGCCTGACGCCTGATCAGGAAGGTGCCGGCACGGCCGGGTTCCCGTGAGGGCCTCTTCCTGGTTGGCGGGTGGGGGCCTTCTCCCTGCAAGCTCACAGGCAGGGACAGAGAGATCGTGCCTCCGTGTCACTTCCAGCAGGGACACCGACCCCGCCCTTGGGGGCCCCACCCCTGTCCCTCCCGCTCACCCCCAAATACGCCACCTCCTAAGACCCTCCCCCTGGGGTTAGGGCTTCAACGTAGGAATTTGGGGGAACACGTTGAGTTCATAGCAAAGGTTGGCCTCTGTGTAGTGACAGCCACAGAGGGCTTGGTGGCGGAAGTGGCTTGGCACCACAGGAGGGGCCGGATGACAGTGAGGTCAGGGTGAAGCCACAGGCTGTGGATTCATGTGGTCTCCTCACCACGTGGGGCTCTGTGGCCCCCACTTCCCAGGTGGGGAGACCGACTCCGTTCCGTCCCGTGGCCGGGGATGGCAGAACTCTTTCTGATGCTCAGTCCCCGCAGATCTTTCCGGAAACACCCACAGCGTGTCACAGCTGTGAAAATGCCCAATTTGCAGCTTGTCCTGTCGCGTCCGTGGCCGCTGCGGTGCGGATGCTGTTCCTGATCCGGCCTGAGCCCCCTTCCCCGCCTTCCGAGCTCAGTGGAGATGCTCTCCCGCCTTCCCCGGGTGCCGCCGGGAGCGTCCTGACGCCCCGGGGCCGCGCCCCCCTCTGCCGTCAGCCCGCGGGGTGCAGGGTGCTGGAGGTGCTCCCAGGCGCTCCGGCCCAGCCCCGGAGGAAGCGAGCTGGCAGAGACAGTCCCCTTACTCGGTGCGCTGAGGTCATACTCGCGCTTAGTGACTGAGTTAACCAAGTCGTCGCTCTAGAGATACGTGTGTACGTTGAAAAATTATCGCCACGGTGCGAGAGGTACGGGTTTTGTTCCCCTTTCCGTTACGATGGCCGTTAATCAGGGAAGGCAGTGGCGCATTCTGAAGCCCGTCGGCCCCCTCCAGGCAATGGCTGCTGTCCCCTCTTCCCCGTTAACAAGCCGGGGTTGACGGACGGTGGGGGCCCAGACCGGAGTGGCTGAGCCAGAAGTGCTGCGGGAGGGGGTTCCGGGGTGAGGCTCAGACGGGAGGCTGAGGCTGTTCTTCTGGGTGCTTCCTTCTTAGGCGCAGTGAGCACAAGTCAGCCATCCAAGGTCTTGGCCACATCTGCCACTGTGGACAGGGGACCACTTTGGTCCTCTGGTTTTGACAAGGGGCACAGTAGCACTGACTGCCTTGGGTGGTTGAGGATTGAGTGAGGCAGCAGGGGAACTTCTGACTGAGCCCCGTGCTGGGCTCACGGTGGTCAGGGCTTAGGCTCCTGGTCAAGAATCAGTCTCACAAACGAGACTCGGGCTCAAAGTCAGGCTTCAGGTTCACGGTCAGGGCTCAGGCTCGCTTTAGCATCGGCTCATTCAGGCAGGTTCTGGGGAGCACTGTGTTCCAAGCACTGCTCCTGAACGATGGCGGAGTGGGATTGCCAGGTTGGCGAGTAAACGCTCGAGAATGCGGATGCCAGCCTGTGGGGGCCGTGGCTTGGCATCCCTTGGGGTTGTACCTGGAGGACTGTCCCCATCCCAGCCCCCAGCTGTCCCCAGGGCTGGTCGTGGGCACCCTGGGGAATCCATTCCTTGTGTCTGGCAGAACTGTAAATCCAAGGCGGGAGGCAGGTCACTGCTCGGTGAGAGAACGCGGAAGGTGCTCAGAAAGGGCCGAGTCGGAGAGACGGGTTCGTTCAGTCCTGGACCCGCCGCTATGGTTGTGTCGGGGCCTCAGTTTCCTCATCTGGGAAATGGGGAAGATGGCCCTGACCCCACACCACTGGGGTGGAGCCCGAGGTTGGACACGATCAGTGGAAGAGGCAGAGAGGCTGGCGTGGGCTGACGGGGCACAGGGACCCGCTCAGGCGCAGGCTGTGGAGACGCCTGCTCGCTGACCCTCGGCTCGCCGTCTCTGCTGCAAGGAAGAGGGCTAGGAAGCGTGTGGCCAGAGCCTTTCAGACAGGGCGAGGTTTCCACGCGGGGCTGGGGCTCCCTCCTGCCCCGCCCTGTGGTGTCTGTAATGCCGTTGGCATCCGAAGCCCTGGGCCGTGGGGATTTTTGCCCCTTCGGGCGGTGATTCACAGCACTGGGCAGCTGGTTCGTGGCCCCTCCTTGGATCAGAGGGGAGGTGTGGTGCCGCTGGTCTGTCTGAGGCGCCTCCTACGTTTTGACGCACCCTTGTCCCACCTCTTACCTGTCTGGCCAGGGAGAGGAGGCGGTCTGTGCTCTCCCGCGGCTGCAGTGGGCGCGCATTCACAGGTGACGGGTGGCCCACCCCGCCAGCTCCCGGAAGCCCCCGTCGTGGCTGGGGGTGGCTTGCTGGCCTCCGTGGAACTGCAGGGCCCCCCTTGATCCCGGCCGCCGCTGTCAGCCCACGTCCGGAGCCGTCCTTTCCGGGGCAGGGCTGGGCCAGAGAGTGGGGGCGGGGGGGGGGGGGACCCAGACGAGCCGAGTCTGTCTCAGGTCGCTGCTTGTCTGCCTCGAACCCCCGGGGCCTCAGTGACTCCTCCGTAAAGTTGGGGGGGGGGAGAGCAGAAGCGTCTCGTGGAGGGCTTGGGGGAATAAAATGAAACGGACCTGGTAGAGACCCAGATACGCAGCTCTAGTCGTTAACGGAGCCGTGTCAGGGAGGCCAAGAGCCTGGAGCCCCAGGGGGATCTCGTGAAAGTTCGTGGGGGGCCCTCGCAGATCACCTGCAACCTCCTGGCCGGGTTTAGGTTTCCCATTTGGGCCGGGTGGTCAGTGCGCTTTTTCCGCCGAGGATTTTGAGTTTCCCCGACTGGTTCCTGCAAATCTTCCTGGTCGGGCACAGCTGAAGTTCACGCCCTCTCCCAGCGCCGTGACCACAGAGCATTTGACCGATGTTACGGATCAGGGAGAGTAGACGGTCAGTGCTCAGAGGGACTCTGGAGACCTCGAGGTCTCAGTGTTTCCCCGGCTGGGCTCGGGTCTCTCCTTGCATTTGCCGGATCTGACAGGCAGAGCTGGCTCAGAGCACCGCCTGTCAGTAGAGAAGGCTTCAGAGGCCGCCTCTGGCTTGAGCAGGAGAGAGCGCTGCGTTTGATTAGTGACGTGTGGCAGGCATTCGCCGCCTCCTACGCATTGTGTTCCCCTTGTTCCGTAGATGGGGAAACTGAGGCTCAAACAGTCAGCGGCGGGTTTAGGACTCAACCCCCGCCTCTGGCGTTTTGTCCCGGTTCGTGGCTCTCTGCCCCGTACCCACGATTACAAGTTAACTACAGCAACTTCTCTGACTTGCCCGGCGCAAGTCGGCGCTCAGTGTGTGAGTCCCGTTCGCGTCATTCGTCCCTCGTGGCTATTCTGGCCGTCGGCTCCACAGAGTCCAGGATCAGGAGGGCCTCTGCCGCTTGCTTGTGAGGTCTCCATCCTCCAGTGAGCGCAGGACGTGCACTAGATTTGGGGGTTCGTTTCGAGTCGTGCGGAAGCCTCGGTTCGAGCCCAGGAAAGAGGAGAGGGCCGGGGCCGCAGTGTCCACAGAGTGCCTCCGTCCTGTCTCTTGCTTTGCTCCTAAAACTCGCTTTTGAGCTCCGACCCTCTTTCTAGCACGGCCAGACCCTCCTTCCGTGCGTTCCCCGCCCCCCCCCCGCCCGAAGTTGCCGCCTTTCACCGGCCTCCGTGAGTGGCGCTTTTCGTTCCGCCGCTTGGGCGTCTTGGGGCCTGCGGCCCGGCTCACCCCTGTCCCCTGCGCGCACTCGGCCCCTTGCAGGAAGGCTGTGTCTGCTGCCGGGCGGGACGCAGCGGCTGACAGGTGGCCGTGCTTCCCGTCTGTTTCGGTTTGTCTGGCTGTTCCGGGCGGGGGCGGGGGGGGGGTGTTGCAAAGCCTGACTACGGGGTTTGTGATGAATCACACCCCAGCGGCCGCTCCTCATCCCGAAGGCAGCAGCGCTGGGTTTGTTCTGACCTTGCTGTCCCTGTGAACACAGAAAAAACCAGAAGGGCGACGGCGGGGCCGAGCGGGCCGGCGGGGGGAGGGGGGACGCAATTCATGACGATTTGCTTCTGCAAATGCAGCAGCGTGAGCCGCAGATTTCCCAGGCAGATAGGGGAGTTTCCGGGGCAACGCGTTTAAATGAGGTTCGCAGTCTTGCCATTTGGCTCCGTTGAGCCGCGTGTGTGCGCGCGTGTCTGCGTGTGTTTCCAGATGTGTGGTAATGGCTGATAAGGAAGGTCTGCGGGCTCGAGCCCGGTCTGTGCGATTCCTGCTTATTGACTCCTAATGACAGCAAGTGCCTTGGGGCCAGGAAGCCCTCCTGACCAGTACGGGCTTTGCGAGCAAGCTGGGTGTGACGGGCACAGACGTCTGCCAGCTCTCGCCCACCTCGTCGTCGGCACGAAGCCCCGGGTCCCTCTTAAAGGCCAGCTCGCATCCGTCTTTGCTGTCCTTCTGGATCCTTCCTGCCCGTGCTCCTTCATCCAGGACCTCGGGGAACCTAGGTGGCCTTGCTGGGTGCCACCTCGCAGTGCCAGCCGAATGCCAGCCGTGACACGGTCCCCGTACTGTGGTCCCTGAGCGTCCCGTTCGTATCGCCTTCCCGTGGCAGTGATGCGTCTGTTCTCCTGTTTCGTGGCGTAGGCGTTTTGTCAGCTCTGCAAACTACTTTTTTATGGTACGTGTTAGCATGTCAGCCTTTATTCCGAGGGGTATTGATTCTTCCGCTTGCAGAGAAATAGCGTTTCCACATAGAGAGCTCATACCCTGGAGGACTTCTGTCTTTTACATTCGGGATCATAGAAGACTTTAAAGCAGAAAACAAACACGGAAAACCTTGGCTCACGTTTCGAGTCCCAGTGGAAAAGGGAGGTGTGGTGGAGGCTCGCCCGGGAGGCAGCAAACCTTCAGGGAAGTTCCGGGTGGGCAGAGCGTGTTCACACGTGCGTGTGTGTGCGTGTGTGTGTGTCTGTGTGGTCTCTGCCCCAGGAAGACCTTCAGGGACCCGGCTGATAGAGGCCTCACCACCTTTAATGTGGGCACTGTGAGGTTGCCCAGAGGCGGGAGGTTTCGTGAGCCAGGCCCGCAAGCGGCCCCCTTGACGTCTGCTCCCATCCACCGCCCTCGGGAACCGCAGGAGAGGCTGGCAAGTGTCCAGCCAGGCCCCAAAGGAGGGGTACGAGGTCTTGTGCCCAGCTGCAGGCTCCGGCGGGGTGGTGGGGACAGCAGGTAGAGGCACAGGTTTGGGTCACGTGGATGTAGGTTTGGTTTCTGAATCGGCCACTTAGTGCTGGGTGACCTGGGACAAGATCCTTATTCAGTCCAGTCCCCAGGGTCTGTCTCTAATAATGGGGAGTTGGGGGAAGGGAAGAACACATATGGGAATGATGTTTGTGTCGTGCGTATCTTAGTGCACGGTATATGCTAAGTGCTCGAGAAATGGTAGCTCGTGTTCTGACATTTAAGAGGTGGGAATAGGGAGGCAGGTTCTCTTTGGGTCCTTTGCTGCTGATCCTGTCTGTCCATCTACCCGTCTGTCCACCCACCCATCCATCCATCCATCCATCCATCCACGTACCCAGTTTATCCTCATCCACCCATCCATCCCCAGACCCATCCATCTACCCATCCACCCATCCATGCACCCATCCATTCATTCACACACCCATCCATTCACCCATGCACCCATCCATTCATCTACACACCCATCCATTCACCCATGCACCCATCCATTCATTCACACACCCATCCATTCATCTACACACCCATCCATTCACCCATGCACCCATCCATCTACCCTCAGACCCATCCATTCATCTACACACCCATCCGTCTATCCACACACCCACACATCTACCCATCTACCCATCCACCCATCCATTCACCCATGCACCCATCCATTCATTCACACACCCATCCATTCATCTATACACCCATCCATTCACCCATGCACCCATCCATCTATCCACACATCCACACATCTACCCATCCATTCCCCCACACACCCATCCATACATGTGTGCGCCCATCCATTTATCCCCACACCCATATCCCCAGACATCCTTAGAGCATTCTAAGGTCATTCTGTGTCTCAAGCCCGTCATATAAACTCAGTAGTGGGCTGCAGTTTTTCTCACCCATGAAGTGAAGAAGCAATTCAGAGCCTGGTTTTGAAGGTCAGATGTGATGTTAGCCCCAAAAGAGCTTGGAAAGAGCTTCATGAGGCACATGAGCTGTGTCAGGTGCCCAGAAGGCCTGAAGAGAGCTGGAGTAGCCGTGGGCATCCTCAGCAGAGGGCATAGCCTGCCAGGTTGTGTTCCTGTGCACCCTTGGAACCATGGTCTCTGCCACCTGTAGGGAAAGGGGAGAGTGTGGAGGTTGAAAGACATTTTGTTGCAGACCCTCCCCCTCAAAGGTTCAGTGGGGTGGGTAATAGGAGTGTCTCTCTCAGCCACTGTTGACCAGCTGTGTAAGCTTGAACAAGTTCCCTGGTTTGGGGCCTTGGTTTCCTGTCTGTGAAATGGGCAAGCAATCAGTCCAGTCTAGTGTCTCTCATGGGAGGAGCTGTCCTGGGGCTCAGAAGTTTCATGAAATGCCCTGAGCTATGTCAGCACAGTCCTGTGCCCCAGGGCAGGCTCTCAGCTGCAGGGCTGGGAAGGGGGTGCTGACCAGTGTTCCCTTCAGCACGACAGGGTACCTGTGGCCGCCTTGAGAATTTCCCCAGGTGGGACTTTAATGTGAACAAGGCAGTGTGGAATGTGAGAAAGAGCTGACTGCTCCGTCCTGCTCCCCCTTCTCCTGGCCTCTGTCCGAAGTGAATTTGAGGCCTTGGGTGGGCAAGAACCCAGGAGATCCTCCTGAGAAGTAGGGCCCCTACTGAGCCACCCACAAGGACTGCAGGAAAGCCTCTGGTTTCTCTGGGGTTATAGGTGGTGGGTGTACTCTGTGAAGACACTGGGGATTACATCATTGAGAAAAGCCAGCTTGGCTCCAGCTCTCAAGGAGCTCACAGACCAGAGTGGTGTGGAAACCCCTCTCTGGGGCTGCAGGAGTCTTATGAGCCTTCCGCTGTCATGTGGTGATTCACTTTTTCCTTCTGTTGTTCCTTCCTTCCTTCCTTCCTTCCTTCCTTCCTTCCTTCCTTCCTTCTTTCCTTCCTTCCTCCCTCCCTCCCTCCCTCCCTCCCTCCCTCCCATCTGTCTTTCTTCTATAATACATTCGTCTATCCATGCATCCTCCCTTCTTTCCATCCATCTATCCATCCATCTGTCCGTCTGTCCATTCGTCCATTCATTCATCCATCCATCCATCCGTCTGTCCATCCATCCATCCATCATCCATCTGTCCATCCATCCATCCATTCGTCCATTCATCCATCCTCCCTCCCTCCCATCCTTCCTCCCTCCCTCCCTCCTTCCTTCCTCCCTCCCTCCCTCCCATCTGTCTGTCTTTCTTCTACAATACATTCATCTATCCATGCATCCTCCCTTCTTTCCATCCATCTATCCATCCATCTGTCCATTCGTCCATTCATTCATCCGTCCATCCATCCATCTGTCCATCCATCCATTCATCCATCCTTCCTCCCTCCCATCCTTCCTCCCTCCCATCCTTCCTCCCTCCCATCCTTCCTCCCTCCCTTCCTTCCTTCCTCCCTTCCTCCCTTCCTCCCTTCCTCCCTTCCTCCCTTCCTTCCCTCCCTCCCTCCCTTCTTTCCTTCCTTCCTTCCTTCCTTCCTTCCTTCCTTCCTTCCTTCCTTCCTTCCTTCTTTCCTTCCATGGACCCATGTATCCATCTAGGCACATCATCATTTGCCAGGTAACGTCTGTGTGCAGGTACTTGGAATATAAAGTTCAAAGGCGCATCTCCACATGCTGATACATTTCAGGGAGGTCCTGTGTCGAGTACTCCTTAGGTTCACAACAGTGAGGGTCCTGATCGGCTGCAGCTTGAGTGGACACCCTGCTGTTGTGCACTCTGGGTCGAGGGGGGGGGAGAGCGGTGTTTTTCGACCAGCTTGCAATAGCTGTGGTGTAGTGAGAGTAAACCCGGCCCGTACTTCCACCTTCAGGTCCAGAGTCAGAGCCTTTTGGTTTAAATAGCACGTTTTATTGACAGGACAATTCAGGGAGGGTCTGCACCCGGGGTGGGACACCAGCAGACCGTTGCTTTTAAATGCCATCTGCCCCCACGGTACTCTGTAGGCAAATATAAAGCTACAGCCAAGGAAGCAAACTGCACAATCTCGCTGTCACTGCCTAACGTGTTGTGCATTTCCGCCCGTCTCCTTTTAAGGAGTATATAATTCTAAAAAGTAGACTCTGTCGATTGTACATGTTTTACAACTTGTTTCTTTCACCGAAGGGACTCGTGAGTATGTTTTAGATCAACAAATTCCCTGCCGCGACATCAGTTTGCACGGCGGCTCAGAATCCCCCGTGCGGCCGTGTCTGGCTTCTTCTCTCCCCGAGCCTGGCGTTGGCCGGTCAGGCTGCAGGTGGGTTTTCGGAGCATTTGTACATTGCTGCAGGGGCACCTCTGGAACGAAACGGCTCCCCACATAAAAGAGCGGGGACTCGGAGCCCTCTTAATGACACCAGGGCAGCGCGGACGCGCTCCTCCTGGCCGGAGAGCTGGATGGTTTCCACCGCCCTTCTCGGAAGGATTTGCTGCAGGCCCAACCAGGTGCCCCTCGGGGACACGTCTTGCCGGCTGCCTGCCCACCTCTCCGTGCCTGAGCGAGATTATAAGCCGAAGCACAGAGGCTGGCCTGGGGTGCTGGTTCGGGGGTCCTCAGGGGCTAGCGGGACAAGCTTCGTCAGCCCGTTGCTTGGGGGGGAAGGTGGGGGACCCCCAGGGGCAGAGGTCCTGGGAGCCGCATTCTGGAACTCTAGGCTCGGCGAGGCCTGCCCTAGATCCCCCCCTTAGCTTCCCGGGGTCCAGACCACGTGTCCTTTCCCCAGAAGTCCCTCCTGCCCCCTCTGCTTGACTGTCCATTCCCTTCAGCGGCTCTGTGCTTCCCAGGCCGTCTGGAGATGGATACCCGGGTCACTCTCCTTGCCCTTCTGCAGACCTTGACCTAGTCTGTGGGGCTGCCTGTCGGACCCCGTCCCTGGGGCCGGGGTGCCCAACCTCGGCCCCGCATCTGGGCCGCCCGGGGCCCTAAACAGATTCCTGGGCCCCACTCTCTTCCGTTCCAGAGCCTCCGCAGGTGGGCCTGGGGTGCCGGGTCTGCGTTCCGGAACTCCGCCAGTGAGTGAGCAAGCTGATGGGCTGCTGGTGTCGGGGAACGTGTCCAGCCCGAGAGTGGAGCTGGTGGAGAGCGTGGGGTCAGAGCGGGCCGCGGCTGGGCGGGGACGGACCCAAGACCTCCACCCCGCGTGCACACCCCACACCTCCGCCCGGTGTGCCCTGGGCTGCCCCATCCACCCCCTGCCCCTTCCTTGGGCGTGCGTGTGGCTCCTCCCAGTGGGCCCGGGCCTCTGGGGACGCGTCCTTCTGCTGTGACCCCCTGCCCCGCCCTGGGCACACCTTCCTTGGCCCCAGTGAAGTGGTCGGTGATTGCCGAGCCCAAAGGCTTGAGCCAGTCGTGGACGGGGAGGAGGGGAAGCCGTTCCATTCATTAACAGAGGCAGGCGAGAAGTGGAGATAAAAGTTGGGAAAATGTCATCCTTTGACATTTACGTTTTCAGGAGAGCTGGAGGGGCCGTGGGCTGGGAGGTGTTTGATCATCGCCCAGCCCCTCCGTCCCGGGACGGGGCCGCCGGCCAGGGGCGCTGTGGGGCCCGCGCAGGCTCCTTGCTCCCCTACAGGGCGGTGCGTCCTGCGCCCTGTCTTTCCCCGGGGGGCTGCCGCCACCCCTCGTCTGACCCCACGACTGTCTCGGGAGGCCCCACGCCTGCTCCCGGCAGCCCCTGCCCTCGGTCACTGCAGTGGGGGGTCCCTGCGGTGGGCTCTCCCCCGCAAAGCACTCCTGTTTCTACCCAGATGCCAGCAGGGAGCACGCAGCCCTGGCAGACCCAGGACCAGGGCACCTCCGGGAGAGATGTTGACCCTGGCTCGACGGGAACCCAGAGCCGAGTCCCTCACAATTGCCGATGACAGATTCCAGCCTGGGGCAGAGTGTCTGCGGGCTCGGGGCGGAGAAGCCACTGTGTCTTCTGCTGGGACGGTGGGCGCGTGGACACGTCAGAGACCTGCTTTGGCTCGCTCCCCCGCGGCAGCCCCTCCGTGCCTGGGGCTCCCTCTGTATGGGGCAGAGGCTTTGTGCTAACCCCAGGTCAGGAGACAGGTTCCGTCTCCTGGGCCAGGGCTGACCGATGGCTGCCGAGCGTGGGATCTGCCAGGAGGACTCTGGCCCCTGTCCGGCCGGCTGGGGAGGAGTGCGGCAGGGGATTAACAACGTCAGCCGTGGAGGTGTGGGAGCGGGTGGCTTGTGCCCCCGAACCCTTCAAGCTCTGCCATTCGTTCCTAGCTTCTAGCAAATAACCGTAAGCACATAGCAATAATGCTTCACTCTTTGTTCTCCCTGAACGCCTGGAGCTCTCACGGGCTGACAGTAACAGCCAGAGCCAGGAGGCTCATTACTCGCGAAACACCCTTGGAGCACACGGGCGCGGGGCCGTGGCCGGGCCAGCCGAGTCCTCTCTGGGGAGGCACAGAAGGACCCCGACGTTCTGCAGCTTCCTGACTCCCACGGCCCGGCCCCTCAAGTGTGGCCACCTCCGGGAAGACCCCTCACAGCACTTACCTCGTCGGCCGAGGTCGCGGACTGAGCAAAGGGGCTTTCTGTACGGCTTGGGTTTTTCCCTCCCGTTCGGAAAATTGCGGCTAAAACAAGTCTGTGAAATGCGTCTCAGCTGGGGGCTTTAGGCAAGAGACCTTGCCTCAGTTTGCCAGGCTCCCAAATGTGCATAGCGGGCCTGGCCGGGTAGGGTGAGGATTCCCCGGGACGGTGCACGTAAAAGGCCCGATGGGCTCGCTTCCTGGGGCAGCCAGCAGCCGGCAGGGGTGTCCGTGGCTTTAGCCGGTGGTCATCGTGGGCCATGTTCATGGGCCCTGTCGCCAGACACACACAGACTGTACCCACGCGCACACATGCGCGCGCGCACACACACACACACACACACACACACACACACACACAGACACAGGCGGGCCCATGGACACTTACACAAGGAAGCCTCAAAGCCCAGGCTTGCGTCTGCTTCGTCAGCATGTGATGTCGGGCACAGCAGGTGCCCCGTGAATTCTGTAACGAATCGTGAGCAGCTCAATGCGTTTTATTTTACTTTATTTTATTTTATTTATTTTTAATTAACCAATTTATTTTTTTAACGTTCACTTATTTTTTGAGAGAGAGATACAGTGTGAGCAGGAGAGGGGCAGAGAGAGGGAGACACAGAATCCGAAGCAGGTTCCAGGCTCCGAGCCGTCCGCGCAGAGCCCGACGCGGGGCTCGAACTCACAAACCGTGAGATCACGACCTGAGCCGAAGTCGGACGCTCAACCGACTGAGCCACCCACGCGCCCCGTGTTTTTTTTTATTTATTTAAAAATATTTATTTATTTTTGACAGAGAGAGAGTGGGAGAGAGCGCACACAAACGGGAGGGGCAGAGAGAGGGAGACAGAGGATCCCAAGCAGCCTCTGTGCTGAGAACAGAGACCCTGACGCAGGGCTCGAACTCACAGACCACAAAATCACGACCTGAGCCGAAGTCAGATACCTAACTGACTGAGCCACCCAGGCGCCCCTCATGTGTTTTATACTCTGTCCTCTGGGGCGGCCACTCCCCTCTCTCTGCCTCAGTTTCCCCGTAACCCTCTGTGGAGCCTCATGCCTGCTTGCTGCCTGTTGGGTGTAACTGTGTTGGGGCTTCTGAGGCTGGGGGACAGGCGGGCCCCATGTGTCTGGAGGGGGCTGCCTGGGGCACAGGGCAGGACGGGTGTGGCCGGGGGCAGCCAAGAAGGAACAGCCACTGCTCATGGTTCAGCACTTGAGAACCTCTGCCCTGACAAGCACATTGGTCTGGGGAGATAGCGCTCGGATCCCCTCATGCGGGCTGAGCCTGGTTCCGTTCGCCCTGACCCTTTGAGGGGGCCAGGCATCAGTTTAGAAGGTCAAATGGAGGGAGGAGGGGCCAAAGGGGGGGGAGCACCACGTCAGCGCTGCGCCCCAAGCTGCCGTGTAACTTCGGGCAAGTCGCTTGACTTCTCTGGTCCTCTCCCAATCTCTGAACTGGGTCAGCACCTACTGGGAACATGCTGTGAATCATCCGGTAGCTTCCAGAACAGCAGCATGGGATGAGCACTTTGTAAGCGTGACGCCCGTTAGGACTGTCAGCGGCCCCGATGAGGTCAACCCCTGTGTGGGTGAGGACGCGGCCCTGCCTGGGGTTAATAGCTGGCGCCCGGAGGGCGGAACGGGTGAGCCCGGCCCCGCCCCTCCGCACGGCCCTCCGCGAACCTTGGTGCGCAACACGTTTTGTGCCATACGCAACATAGGTATCCAGCCCGCAAACGTTACACGGTGTGTGTGGGATTGTTCTTCCAAGACGAGATGTGCTTAGTGAACAACTCTCTGTGCACAATACCCTTCGTTGTGGTTCTGCGATGACTTTCTGGTTTCTCGTGGAATGACAGAAGCGTCTTTCTGGTCTCCCCAGGTCATCTCTGCCGTGTCCAGACTCTCCCTGCACCACGTGGCCCAGAACAAAGGAATCAGGTGAGCTCATCGGCGCTGACAAGTGCCGCCCTCTCGTCCTCCCTGCCACCCGCGTGCCTGGCCTCAGATATTAGAGTTTTCAGCAGATGTCCTCAGCCCGTGGCCTTATCATGAATTTTCAACGTGGTCTCGTGTCGCCTGTTGGCAACAGGAAGGGGCAGCGGCAGGGGTTGGGGGGGGCCCTCCGCTTCCCACCAGGGAGACCTTGCACGCGTGTTCGACTGACGGCTGCGAAATCCCTTTCGATATCGGTAATAAGATCAGCAGATTAATCCTTTCACAGATCATTGCCTACCTAAGCACACTCCCCACGCATCACAACCGGGGGGGCTCGGCCGTGAGGGTGGGGACCCGTCCCGAGGGGGGGCCTCGAGTCCCTGGGTTGGACTTCTCACTCCCGGTACCCCTGCGGTTTGGCCTCTGGTCCCCGACACGGGACCGGGCACGCAGGCAGCCGGGACAGGGGAGGGCAGCCCCAGTGAGATTCTGGCCCACAGGCGCGGGGTCAGGGAGACGTCTAAATGGGGACCAGGTTCCAGGTCGGGCGGGGACAAGCAGAGGACGTGCCCTTCCTCAGTGTCCCTGGAGGACATGGGCCCAAAGGGTGGGGATGAGAGGTTTGGGAACCCGAAACAGCCCCATCTGAGGGTGGAGTGCCGTGGGGTCACGGCCTGGGTGCCCGTGACATCGTGAGGGTGGTCTCTATGGGAGGGACTTCCCAGCAGCTGTGTGGCCTGAGTCTGGGGTCCCAGGACCAGGCCAGCCCAGCCGCCCCTCGGTGGGGCTGTTTGCACAGATTCAGAGAGTCACCGGGACAGATGCAAAGGTTAGGGTCCCCCCCCCCATCACTGGAACGTCATTTATTATATTGTCAGAGAGAGAGTCCTTTGAACTGGGGGTTTTTGTTTTTTGTTGTAAGTCAGAGACAGGATAGGCTCTTCAAAAATGTCTCTAGACTCTCCGCTGAATGCATACAGAAGGGCATTTATAACACGTTTAGGGTAACACCATAAGACAAGGCTCACACCCTGGGACACCAGTGACACCTGGACGCCCCTCCCCCCCAGCGTCACCCGCTGGTATTCAGGGTGGCTTCTGTGAGGTCTGCAGCAGGGACAGTTCAAAACCGCTAACGCAGAGTAAGTGTGGTATTTCTGGATAGGAAGGAGCACGTAGTTTTGGTGTTTTGGCTTTTTTCTGGAAACGATCGTCCGTCGGCTCTCCCGCTGGCGGCCCTCCCGCTAGCCTGAGCCGCTACCGGGCGTTGCTGTCCCACTTCCAGTGTGTTTCTCGCCTGGACGCGTGTCTGCGTGCCCACGTGGGCGCGAGTGAAGTCCGTGCAGCAGCACTTAGTCACGTCATTTGCTCGTTGACGGAAGGCTAGAGCCTGATCTCTTCTCTGTGTCCATTTCTCCCCGCGGCAGGCCTGGCACGGGGAGCCCGGTTACATCCGGGGGCACGCGGACCCGCCTGGCTTTGCCCTGGACGGGCCACCCTCCTGCCTTCCAGGCTCTCCGTGCCCGTGCCCCCAGAGCCCGAGGCCGAGTTAACCCTTCAGGGCACCGGGAGGAGGAGGAAGTGAGGGGGCGGGGGGAGGCATTTGCAGCGCAAGAAAGGTCCGGGCCTCCCCCGCCACCTCCGTGGACCGGCAGCCTCTGCAGAGAGAGCTCCCGCCTCTCGCCTTCGCGCCCTCCTGCCCTCGTGGCCCCGGGACGGTGGGGCTGCCTGGGCACAGCACGCCGAGTCCCCCGCACAGGCTGGGATTGCCACAGGTGACTGGGGATTCTGGGAACCACCAGTGCTCTGCACCTCCTGTGAATTTAGGAGCAATTTCACAGTGTTACTCATTTCCTGAGGTTTCGGCTTGGCCAGACCCTTTCCCTTTTTGAAAAGCCAGCCGCCAAGCCCGCAGCCCTGAAGAGCGTCTTCCCCGTTTGTTTCGTGGCTGGATAGGAGCCCAGCGAGCTCCTTTAGAAAAATGATCATTTTTACAGCCGTTGCACTTTGCATAATGAGCTGATTTTCCGTAAAAGCCCCGATTATACTTCTCAGAGGCTGATGAATAGGGGGCTTAATCTGAGGGCCCCACCCTGGGGCCGGCCGGAGGACCAGGAGTGAGGCTGGGGTGGGGTGGGGGTGGGGGCGCGTGGAGGGCCTTGTCACAGCCAGAGCTGGCCGTCCAGAGTGAGGAACGTCCCGTGGGGGGTCATCACCGGATGGCGGGCAGAGGAAAGGGCAAAGGGCAGAACTCTCCCTGTTACTGAAGCTGGCAGGTGAGGCCAAGGAACCCCCAGCCCACGAAGGTCACCTCTGCCAGCCACCTGCTCGCCCAGTGGCCTTACGCAGGGATGCTCTTGGGGCCTCTGTCTCTTCTTCTGTAGCTGGGAAGGGTCCCCTGCTGGGCAGAGTCACCGTGAGCCTACTCACTGCACGGCACCTGACACCCTGTGGAGGCTCAAGGCGCTGGCCGGGGTGGTGGGCTGACAGGGGGCCCCCAAAAGCTACACCCCCCTGCTGGCTCCTGGCCCTAATGTGACAGGGAAGGGGTTCTCTGCAGGTGTAATCAGGTTGTTATAGGCGTGATTATATCGTAAGGAAAAGAGGGGGGCAGGAGGGTGGGAGCGGAGCAAGGAGACGAGACGGCAGAGCAGAGGTTGGGGCGATGTGGCCACAAGCCGAGGAATGCTGGGGTCTTAGGGAAAGGCAAGGAGCTGCCAGGCCACGAAGGGGGCGTGGCCACTGCCACTGGCCCCGTGGCTCCCCCAGCACACTGCCTCCTGCCTGTTCTTGTGACCCCACAACTCTGCTTTTGAAGGTTAATACGGGCTGCCTGGGGGTCCTCATGCTTGGTCTTTTCCTCCAGTCTGAGAGACCCCAGACCCATTTGAGGGGGGCTGTCCTGTGGGCAGGCTGCAGGGTGGCTGGGTGGGTGGGGCAGGGACAGGGGTGGGAGAGACCCGTCTGCCCCCAGGCCCCAGCGAGCTGGGACGTCCTTTTTCTTTTTTTTTTTTTTTTAATTTTTTTTTCAACGTTTTTTATTTACTTTTTTTTTGGGGGGGGACAGAGAGAAACAGAGCATGAACGGGGGAGGGGCAGAGAGAGAGGGAGACACAGCATCGGAAACAGGCTCCAGGCCATCAGCCCAGAGCCTGACGCGGGGCTCGAACTCACGGACCGTGAGATCGTGACCTGGCTGAAGTCGGACGCTTAACCGACTGCGCCACCCAGGCGCCCCAGGGACGTCCTTTTTCAATTTCAAGGGAATTCTCAGAATGTCAGACACACCGGATCCAAATCTGAGTGCGGGAAAGTGTTCTGGAACTGCAAAGAAGTCCCTCTTGTCCCGTCGCTGGCTGCAGAGGACCTGTCCTTGGTCTTCCTGCGTCAGGGGAACGGGGAGTGAGCCTTCACCCCGGATGCTCTCCTGGGTTGCAGACATAAGGCGAAGGAGCCCAGGCAGGGGTCAGCCTTGCTGCCCGAGGGGTCTCCCGAGGGCGTGTCCCGCCTTGGCCTGAAGCCAGCGTCTCTGTGGGATGGTGGGGGATCCTGTGTACCCTGTGTTTCTAGGCAGGAGAGGCAGGACCTCCCTCCATCCTCAAAGGGGCTCCTCCCCAAGTAAAGGTCCTGTCCTGCCGTGGGGCTCCCCGTGTCGGTGACGTCGGCCGTGGCTCTCTTGGGCACAGTCCCCAGCTCTCTCCGCTGTCCCCCTCCCTGCCCATGTCCCTTTCTCATCTGGTGCCACCTGGTTAATTCCAGGTGACGGGACTGTGCACGAGAGAGGCTCGGATGGAAAGCGGCGATTTTCACGCGCTCATAGCTCATTCTGTGGCAAGATGGTTTTAATGGTCCCACCTGGTGACACCAGGCACCTGGCCACTTGTCCTCAGTGGAGAGCCTGCGTTCCTCTCCTTTTGTGATGACCGCGGGGCTGGCACCGTTGCGTTGGCCGTGGGGGAGTCATTGGAAGACACGAGACTCCTTCCCGGGAGGGGCTCCCATGAGGCCACCTGTGGGCTGTTGGGGGTCTCGGATGCGCCCGGCCTCCCCTGGCGGCTCGGTCCGGCTGGTGCCTGCCCCGCACCCCATGCCCCACTCGTCCCGCCAGGGTGAGCGAGGTCGTCGGTGGTTGTCACGTGCAGAGCCCCAGCCTGGCCTGGTTGCTGCCTCACTCCCCGCGTCTGCCGGGGCCGCTGCTCAGGTCTCCAGGCTTCGGCCGAATGAGCCATGTCGGAGTGTGTGTGTGTGTGTGTGTGTGTGCACGTGTGCCTGGCGTGTTCCCTGCGTGTTTTCTCGCACACCGCGCTGGGACCGCCCACTCACGTCTGCATCCTGGTGTCTTGTCCGTCGGCGTGCCGACAGCTGAACCTGCACCCGGACGTGCCAGCCGGGGCGGTGGGGGCCCAGAGTGCTCCAGATCCTCCCTCGGGGCTCCGTGGAAGGTTCTAGAAGGGATGGCATGCCTAGTGGTGAAGGCAGGGGTGGGAAGAAAGGTGGGCAGGCAAGGAAGGCAGAGGTGTTTGGCCATCCTGCCTGGGCAGTGTCGGAGGAGAGAGTGTGGGCAGGGGGAGGGGGGGACCTTCTGGTTTAAGGGTCCCGGAGCTGGTGTGGCAGCCGGGCCAGTGACAGGGCCGTCACTGCAGGGGTGGGGGGCGCTTCATGCGGCACAGGGGGCTTGTGTTGTGTGGGCCAGGCCCCAGCGTGGGCAGGGGGGCAGATGTGGGTGTGGCTCAGGTCTGGCCTGGCCCGTGTGTGTCACACAGAACCTGCCTCCGAGAAGGAGGGGCTGCCAGGACAGGGCCCACCCCAGTGGGACGAGGGCGCCTTTTCTGTTCACCTGACAAAGTGACACCAGCTCGTCCTGCTTGTCCTGCTTCGGAGCCCCTCCTGGGAAGGACTCTCACGGCATTCCCTACAGCCTCCTGTCCCCTCTCTCCCCAACTTGGTGACGGTGGCCCACTGTCAGGGACGAGGGGAGGCCTCAGGGCAGAGAGGAGAACGACACGCTGACCTTGGTGGCACTGAGGCCGTGTCCTGTCCACACTGGCCACCAGGACAGAGCTCCTGGGAGGCAGCCCACCGTCCTTCCTCTGGACACCTGAGTGGTTGTCACCTGCAGGTGAGATCCGGCCACCGTGTCAGGACCAAGTGGAAAAGCCAGGCAGCCGGGCATGGTGGCTGGCACCTGACGAACGGCAGCCAGGTGACTTTTGCAGGGAGTCTCTCCCAAGACCCCAGGAGGGACCCTGCCTCCTCTTGTCACTGCCCCCCCCCCCCCGCCCCGAACGGGATTCCCGGGGAACCCTCGGTGCACTTGTCTCCGCCACTCCGCTGTGGGCACCGGAGCTGGAAGGACACACGCTTGTTCAAAATGTATTAACGGGCCGTTTTGTGCCAGGACAGCGGGGAGCTGATTCACGCTGGGGACAGTCAGGAGGAGCAGGCCGGCTGCCCGGCGGGAGGGCCGTGAACCGCCAGCTGGAGCCTCCACGGCCGGCAGGGTCTCGAAAAGGACAGAGGACCGCTGATTGCGCCCGCTCCCCTCCCGGATCTCTGGTCCTGGTGGCGGGGCTCGCGGGGTGGGGGTGGGGAGCCCCCGTGCCGTCCGCTCGCCCACAGAGCGCACTCAGCTGGCTGACCTCTCGGCCCTCCCCCCCGCACCCCGGCCTCCCATCCTCTGTTCATGCGACCAGTCAGCTCTGCATCTGTCCATCTGTCCCTTTGCCCCCCATCCATCCCCCCATCTGTCCACCTGTCCCTCCGTCGATACGTCGTCTGCACGCTTACCCGTCCTTCTACCCACCCGAATGTCCTTCCATCCCCCCTCTGCCCATGTCACGTGAACGTGGGTAGGCTGGTCTCAGCGCGGTGCTGTGATGTGGTTAAGGTCACAGCCTCGTGCCGTGGTCCAGGCCCGGCAGCGCTAAGGCGAGGCCCGGTCTGCTCCCCAGCGCGGACCAGGCGCTCGGCCGTGTTTCATCGGGGGGGGGGGGGCGGACAAAGGGGTGACCCAGCTGACCTGGGTGGTGGCCAGATGCTGGGCCCATTTCCTGCTCCTGAGCCCGTACGGACCCTTTGGTAAAGCAGCTCACAACCCCCCTGGGCCGTTGTGAACATTCAGACGACCCCCGTCGAGCCCTCCACACCGGCCCTGACAGGTGGTAGGCGGAGGGGCCGCCTCTTTGTGTCTCAGTTTCCTCGTCTGCAAACAGGGGTCTGCCCACACCCACCTGGAGGGCTGAGTGGGTTAAAGCAGGTCGTGCGTGAGTTTCCTGCTTCGACGTGGGTGGAGGGAGCGTGGGCCCTGCCTGCGGACGATCTTGGCAATGCTCACGCCTCCGAGAGCCCGGGGTCACGGCCGCGCTCGAGGTGCTCGTGCAGGACAGTCGGGGACAGCGCGCTTCCAAGCCCGAGCGTCTGCTCCAGTGTGTGGCTCAGGAGCATCCCCGCCGGGCCTTCCTGGGGCAAAAGTTCAGAGTCATGGCCGGGAGATGTCACTGGTGGCTGCATCGGCCTGTCCTCGCTGACAGACGTTCCTGGTGCCAAGACAAGAGCCTCGCTGCTTGAGGAAAACCCCAGGAGCGTGAGCTGCCTCCCTGGCCGAGGACCCGTCTGCGCCAGGCAGTGAGACGGAAAACAAGGGCGGGGGGGGGGGGGGGCCTGGCATAGTCTCTGTGACCCTTGCAGATTCATCAGGTCCCCGGGGACAAATTTCAGACCTTTTGCCCGGCTCCCACAGCCTGGCACCTTCACGCTGGAGGGGCCCTTCATCCCTCCTTTTACATGAGGGGAAACTGAGGCCCAGAGGACCTTTCCTAAGGTCCCTTACCCGAGGAAGTCAGCAGTCATTCATTCATCTGCTCATTCATTCATTCTGTCTGTGCCTCATGATGTCTGCCCCCAGGCCAGGTGCTGGGACACAGCCAGAACTGACTGCTGTCGGGCAGGGAGTTGGACACAGGGCCCCGGTCACAGGCAGGTGACCGTGCCACAGCAGGCCGCGGGGCAGGGCGGGATGAGTGGGGAACATGACCTGAAACCCGGAGGCACAGGGTGAAGGGCAGGCCTGAGTTAGTCGGGTCCAGCTGCCGGTGGGATTTTCAGCAGGTGCATTAGCCCTGAGCCTGTTTCCTGGTCTCTGAAAGGGAGGCTCGCGTTGGCCGATGGTCAGAGCCCTTAGTGAGTCCCAGGGCCCGAGCAGCCCCGAGCAGTGGTTCTCAGGTGAGGCCTGAGGACGCCTTCGAAGGAGAGCCCAGACCGGGTGGGCGTGGGCCGAACGGTGGCTTTAAAAAGATACACCCCGGACCTGTGAATGTGAGCTCGCTAGGGAAACCCAGGGGGCCCTAATCCGATGGCCAATGTCCTTATAAGAGACGCGTGGGAGAGAGACGCAGGCAGAGGGGCCGTGTGCAGACGGAGGCAGGGACCGAAGGCCTCTGCCACAGCCCAGGGACACCGGGGCCCCCGGGAGCTGGGAACGGCAGGAGGGACCCCCGCCCTAGAGCCTTGCCCGGCCCTGCCCACATCTCGACTGGGATTTCCGACCTCTAGCGCCGAAAGCGTGGATTTCTGCTGTGTTCAGCCTCCCGGTTTGTGGCACTTGGTTATTGGCAGCTGTGGGACTCTCACGCGGTGGGTGAGGCTGGGCAGCGGGCGCTGGGGCGGGGGCCAGGTGGGGGCCCCAGCCTCCAGCATGCCTGGCGTGTGGAGCTGCGAAGTGCCCTTCCCAGAGGCTGATCTGTGTCCCCACGAGCCCCAACCACCGACACCTGCCCGCGGCGGGGATCGGGGGCTCAGAGACGCCCCTGTGGTTAGCAGGGACGGGGGCTCCTTCTTCAACAGCGTTCGTTGTTGGGGGGCGGTGAGGATCTCCACCTGTACCGGGTCCCGAGCCCTCTCAACTCCTGCCCTTCCCTCTGGGGAGCGAAGATGGCTTCACTCTGTGGCAAGCCAGACAATAAAAGCCTGCCTCTTCGGCAAATGTCGCCATTAAAAATTTATCAGGGCAGCTGCGCGACATTATCGGCGCGTTTTCGGAGACCAAGCAGCAAGCGTTGTTGTGCGGTGGGATTTACACACGTGCAGAGGGGAGGTGCGGTCGTCAAAAGCGCCCGTGGAGCAGAGCGTGATGTCCTGACACGGTGGTGGTGTTGGGACTGTGGCCTGGCGGGGGGCGGGGGCGGGGGGGGGGGGCGCGCTGTCGTTAGCAGGGTCCCCCAGCCCAGCTCCGGGGTGAGGTCTGTCGTGCTCTGTACAGCCGTGAGCCCGGCTCCCAAGCGTGGGGACAGCCCGCACCTGTCCTCACCGGCAGGGGCCCCGTTTTCCCCCGGACGTCACCCGGGGTGTCCGCCTCAGGGGGGGTTCTCGTCTGTCCTGTCCCTCCTCGCCACTGGCTGCTTCTGTTAGGCTGGGCCAGGTTCTGCAGTGGGAACGGAGAGCCCCCGAGGCCCGTGACTCAGAGCAGCCAGCGTTCGTGTCTTGCCCACGTGTTGCCACGTCGCCTGCTCCCACGACCAGGCCGGCGGGTGGCCTCCTGCTGGAACAGCGCGGCCGTCACGGCAGGGACGCGGCCCCGACGGCTCGTGCGCCGGCCCCTGCGGACCGTGCCCTGTCGGCGAAGCCATGATGCTTGGTGACAGGGACTCAGCCTCTCCCGCTGCTCGACGCTGCTCGTCCCCAGGGTGGGGGACTGTTGCTCCCCTTTCACAGAGGAGGAAACTGAGGCCGGGAGGCTGAGGGGCTTGCCGGAGGGGGTCTCGTGACGAGGGAGCGGGAGAGCTGAGCCGGGCCCTGAGCCCGCCCGGTCACCCGTGGTGATCTCGCTCACCTGCTGTTCATCGTGCCGAGATGCACTGGTCCCCCCCCCCACCACGTGGCCCCCCTTTTGGCCAACACGTGGCAGTAAGTATTCTGACAGGAGAGAGGGGGGTCTTGGAATGGACCACCTTTTCTTGGCCTTCTTAGTCCCCATTTGTTCTGATCTTTTCCTCTTCTGTTTATTTTTATTTACTTATTTATTTTTATTTTTGAGAGAGAGAGAGAGAGAGAGACAGAGCATGTGTGGGGAAGGGGCAGACAGAGAGGGAGACACAGAATCCGAAGCAGGCTCCAGGCTACGAGCTGTCCGCACAGAGCCCGACGCGGGGCTCGGACTCACAAACCGCGAGATCGTGACCTGAGCCGAAGTCGGATGCTCAACTGACTGAGCCACCCGGGTGCCCCTTCTGTTTATTCATTTAACTTTTAATTATTTTGAGCCCTCTTGAGCCCTCCAGTCAACCCAGGGAGCTAGAACATTCCAGCTCACGGGGCCCCAGGAGACTCAGGACCCGGCCCTGCTCCCGCACCCACCACCTGCCTGGTCCTGTCTAGTTAGTTTTACTAAATCTCACGTGTAGTTTCGTCTAGTCCTCCTCGTTTTGGACGTTTAACGAAGAGAGTCCGTCAGGTTGGCTCCGGGGACTCGCTGTTTTCTCTGGCCGTCCTGTGACGCATCAGGTCGCGGTATGCGGCCCTGGGCCCTGTCCCCCGCGCCACAGCTCCCTGTGGGTCAGCGCTTGGAATGCCCACCCCCACCCGGGAGTCGGGGGTCTCGGCCCCGCTTTGCAGAGGGGAGGCCCCGAGGGAAGCCTCCGGCCCGGTGTCCCAGCCGGTCGGTGGTGGGGCCGGGACCCCGTTCCGTGGGAGTCAGCGGGGCGTTGGGGGTCCCGGGGCCTGGCCCTGCACTGAGCCGGACACCCCAGCCCTACCGGCCTCAGTTCCCTGCAGGGCTCCATCCCCGCTTTGCGGACGCTGGGTGGGAGACCTGGACGCGTCTCTACCCCGACCTGGCCCGGAGGCTCTGGCGTCCCTGATGCCG
Organism: Lynx rufus; assembly: GCF_022079265.1. Taxonomy (NCBI): domain Eukaryota; kingdom Metazoa; phylum Chordata; class Mammalia; order Carnivora; family Felidae; genus Lynx; species Lynx rufus. Next base: position 2,626,986 of record NW_025814852.1, on the reverse strand, counting down.
AGCTGCTCGGGGCACGGGCGCCTTGCTGGCTCTGTCCCCCGTCCCCGGTGGGGTTGGTGGCCGCAGAAAGCTGGATTTTCTGCCATGTGGAAGAATTCCCTCCTCGAGCACCCCCGGGTCTCGGGGCCCTGGACGTCACTGCGGCGTGGGAACCCGGCCGGCAGTCCTGAAGCAGGGTTTGGGCGGAACAGTGTCCAGCCGTGGCCCCTCTGATTATTATTTCCTAAAGCCGAGGCCTGGAGCCCGGCCCCGGAGCTCGGCTGGGCCCTTGGCCCTGCACACGCCAGGGTGGGCGATGACCCACACGCGGCTCCACACCCAGAGCCACCTTCAGACCCAGGGCTGGCGCCATCTGGGAGGGCTGAGGCCCGGTTCTGATCCATAGTGGCCACGCCAGAGTCCACGGGGCACGGTGGGAGGGCTGCGGTCCGTCCTTGTCCTCGCGTGGGCCCAGGGCAGCCCGCTCCTGGGGACACAGCTGATTACGGCTCTCCCCTGTCCCCAGGGCCTCCCCTGTCACCCTCTTGAGGCCCAGGCTCCAGGGGGAGGGGGGGCACTCAGATCCCCTGGGCAGGGCACCTCGATCCGGCTGAGCCCCAGGGAGTGAGCAGTGGCAGGCCCGGGGCAGCGGACGCCCCGGCAGAGGCTTCCGGAGGGAACACACTTGGTGTCCTGGGGGATGGAGAGGGGCCAGGGACAGTGGGAAGGAGACTGCGTGGGGAGGGATGGGCAGGGCACAGGGTCTCCGAGCCTCCGAGTGGGAGGGGTTTCAGCGGGGCCGTGGCCTCTGAGATCTTGTCTGGAACCCTCCGGCCAGGACCGGTGAGGGGGCGCCCATGGCCGGATGCCCGGGCACAGGGCGGGGGTGGGGGTGGGGGGCATGGGCTTGCTCCTGCCTGTGTCTCCTGCGCTCTCTGGCCCCTCTTGGGGGCAGTCCTGGTTCCAAGCCCAGCTTTCTTCACCTCCCTGGGCCTTGATGTCCTCGTTTGTGATGAGATGGTCACCCCCGTCTTGTGGACAGTTGTCATGACTGACTGAGAGCTTGAGGACGCCCCCTCCTTGTCCTGAGGCCTCCCGGGCCCCTTGTTTGTGAATGGGAGGGGGGGCTCGGGTTTCACGCATGCCCCACCTCACCCACACCCCCGGCCGGCGGGTGGAGGCTCGACCGGACTGCCCTGGACCGGCCCCGCATCTGGGCCGTAGGTGCCGTGATGGAGGGGTGGCCAGAGCTCCCCGGGACGCCGACCTGCTTTTCTAACCAGAGCCCACGGGTCAGGCTTCCCCTCGGAGTGCGATCCACCCCACCACTGACCGTGGCTGATCAGCGATGCCGTCACATGGAGGGGGCGCCGGCAGGCCGGCCTTGGTTTGGCCTCTCCGCCCGGGGGGATCCACTGAGGGCGGGGGTGCTGGCTCCGGGGGGCCTGCAGAGGCCTTCTTAGGTCTCGGTGCTTTGGGGTTCGCAGCTACCATTTCCCAGGAGACAGGCAGGAAGTGGGAGGGGCACAAGAGTGCCTCCAGCTCTGTGTCACCCTGGTGTCACCCCCCGCACCCCCCGCTCCACCCACACGGTTTGTTCTTGGAGAGGAGAGAATGGTGGCCCAGAGAGGGGAGGGATCTTGCCTGAGGTCACACAGCGACTTGGTCAGTCCGATTCCCCAGTAGGGTCCCCATCTAGTCTCCCAGCTTTTGCGTATTTCCTGAGGAGATCTAGGTCTGCTAACCCACCGACTTGGCCTCCTTCCGGAGCCAGCGGCGTGCATTTGACCCCCGGCACGGCGAATGAACGTTTCCGTGTCTTTCTGTCCCCACTCCCACCAGTGCGTCCGCCACAGGCTCGGACAAGCTGCCATTTTCTGCGTGCCAGTGCCACTGGGTCACGTAATTAGGGAGCAGAGGGGGGTCGGGGAGGGCCTGAGCTCCACCCCAGCATTACAGACCTGTGCTGGGACCGGAGAGGTCATTTCAGAGAGCCACATCTACGTTCAGATGTGGACGTGGCAAAGGAGAAAAGGGAAGAGTCTCTATCTCCAGTGGATTTCAGTCCGTGTTCCCAGCTGCCCTGGTGGGAGCAGTTTGGTAAAGACCCCATCAGAGCAGGGAGCCTATCGAGCTTCCGGCCTGGAGGCTGGTGGGCTCTGGAGCCTTCGAACGGCCACCCCGCCAGGCCTGCTTGCTCCTCGGGAGTCGGGCCTGTCGTCCGTCCGTCCATCCCTGACTACAGTCCCGCCCCGGCCGGCCCCGTGTGCCTCCCACTGCCCGGCGTGTCCGAGCTGGGCACGGCTTCCCCAGCCAAGGCCAGAGGACGTTTAGGGGCTCTGGGCCATCCGTCCCCAGTTTGGAAACTTTGTGCGGAGCGGGCACGCTGGGTTTCTGTTGGCACAAATGGGGGTGTGCAGAGGCCCCAGCCCACAGACTGGGAAGAGGGGCCAGGCAGGCGGTGGCTCTGGGAACCCCCTCTCTGCGGGTCTGTGGCCAGTTCCGAGACGCTTCCCGTCCCCTAGTGGACGTGGCCAGACTGTCCCGTTCGGGCAGGGCACGGGCTGCGGGGATTTCCTGCCCCCCACCCCCCAGGCATGGGAGGAAACAGCGGAGTGGCTGCGGGGGCTGGGCCCTGCCGACCCCCTGGCCTTTCCGCTTCTAACTGCTGCCGTTCCGAGAAGTGTGCCGGAAAATCAAAAATACACTGATTTTCGGGGCTGCTGAGAAGTGGCCGCTCCGGGCCCCGCCCTCCCGACGGTGGGATGGCCCGGCCGGGACGAGGTCAGAGCGTCTCCCTCCGCCCTGCTAGGGTTTGGGAAGCAAGGGCGGAAACAGGCTGGGATTTGGGGATCGCTTGGGCTTCCTCTCTGGGGGGGGGGTGCTTGCCATCTCCCCGGGTCGCCCCACTTCCCCGCTCAGCCTGGCGTCTGCTGGGCCTGCCGCGGCTGTGATGGACATGTGGCTTCACTTTGGTGTCCCTGCTTCCCAAGCCCCCGCCACACGGGAGGCAGAGAGGGGGGATTAATCCCCATTTTACAGCCCAGTTCATCGAGGCCGGGGCTCGGACCCTTTGGCAAGCTCTCGGGCTAGGAGACCGGCCAGTTCCGACTCCCTCCTACACGAGGCTGGGACCCTGCACTCAGCATCAGCATCAGACTTTGCTCTCCAAGCCAGCTCACCCCCGCCACCTCCTGTGAGCAGCCCTCCTGATTGCCCCAGGCCAGGACTGCCCTTCCACCCGGACTCCCTCCTGCTCTCTGCGCCCCTGTGGCTCCCTGCGCCCTTCAACCCCGTGTGGGTCACCCTCGTCTCCGACACGGGGTGTGGCCTGCACCGGCTGCGGGCGTGGGCGGGGTGCACGGCCGGCGCTGCCCCCTGACGCGAGGGCCCGTCTGTGCTGGGCGGCGGCCGGCTGAGAAAAGAAACCGGATCCGTCGGCTTGTTTTGACAATCGGTGCCGTGTGGTGGGAGGGCCGTTTTTAATAAGGAACCCTGGGTGCTTCAAGGCCTCGCAGCCAATTAGCAGACGGCACCCAGGTGACTCTCTCGATAATTAAACGGGCCCGTCGCGTCCTCCAGGCCGCTGTTCTTGATGTGCCTTTCAAGTGTGCCCGGCCACCGCTGCCCTGGCAAACTGGTGCCGGGGGGGTGTTGCCCCCCCACCCCCACCCCCCATGCTGGCCGCTTCCTTCTCACCAGCCCCTGGGCACACCTGCGCACACCCAGGCACACGTGGAGAGACGTGGCCAGTCCCGATGGTGTCCTGGTACCAGGCTCTCCCACAGCCCCACTACACCCAATTTGGAGGCCGGCTTCAGAAGAGGAAACTGAGACCTGGCCGAGATGTAGGCTGCCCACCCGTGCCCCGAATGGAAGCACCGTTGTCTCCCGCGTGCGGGACTAGGAGGCCAGCACTGAAATTCCCTGGTTCCGGGCAAACCGGATGGCGGTCGCCCGCTGCAGGGCAGTGCTGGGTGCCCCTGGGCCTCTGGGGCCCCGTCCGCCGGTCTACCCCTCCGGGGTGTGGACTCAGGGCTCTGGCCCCCACCCTTCTCTGGGGCGCAGCGGGCTGGCCAAGGAGGACTGAGCCATCCGCGACCCTGCCAGTAAACCCGGCCCTTGGAGGTCACTTGCAGGGAGTCAGAATTGTGCTTTCTTCTGGAAGGCGCCAAGTGAAAGATGAAGTTTGGCTGTGTCTCAGGCCCTGGGTCCCTTTCATCTGAACGCCCGCAGAACCTGGGAAAATGAACGCCATGTCCTACGTTCTCTGAGCAGTGCTGAGTGACCCACATCGGAGCCAAACGCTGACCCGGAACGTTCTTACCTTCCTGAGTGCCAACTTTTGTTTCCAGACGATGTCCTTCATCTGAGGCACGGGGTGGGGGAGAAGAGCTCTGGGGGTGGGGAGCAGGGCCCGGTGACGGTGCTGACCTTGGGCCAGGGGCTGCCCGCTGGGGCTGGCTCCGGGAGTCAGCACCGGGAGCTGTTGGGCAGGAGGCCGCGGGAGCCTTGGGGACTGGACTGTCTGTGTCTGAGCCCTGGACTGGGCAGGTGGGCTCTTGGGGTGGGCCACCCAGAGGGGAGGAAGGGTGACCCGTCCTGTCAGATACTCTCCAGACACTCGCTGGGTAGAAGGGCCTGACCTTAGAGGCTCACGGTGTTAACTTGTTCCAGTGACTGCTACTCCCATTCTACAATTAGGGAAACTGAGGCAGAGAAGAGGGTGCCCTGCTCAGGGCCACATAGTGAGCCTGCAGCACAGTCAGGATTTGAACCCGGGTCTTCGTTCTTAGCTCTGCCCTCAAGGCCTCCTCTAAAACGAAGCTGATAGACGTGGCTTTCTGTTTTGGCTTCCGGGGTGTTGGGGATAGAGCTGGGGGACGGCGCATCCGGGCCCTGGGCTGGGCCACCTGCACACACAGCTCGGTGAGGAGAGGTGCACCTGCCGTGTTCCCGGGCTTCCTGGTCTGGGGCGAAGGACCCCCCCCCCACCCCCCACCCCGGGAAGCAGGCCCAGGAGCCCCCGTGTGGCCCTGCACAGTGGAGTGTGGAGTAGGGGTAATAATGTGGAGGAGGCGCCACCTGGCACCAGCCACCAGACGGGCCACGGGCGCATGCCACACACACGGAGAAGTCAGGCAGCGGGAGGCACACTGGCCCTGGGCACAGCCCCGCGTTCCCTCCCGTTGGCTGCTGCCTGGACAAGTACTCAGGCAACTCGGACAGGAGGATCATTTCTCTTGGAGCCCCACTGCCCAGGTCCCACAGCCCAGGTCCCACCACCCAGGTCCCACATCCCAGGTCCCACGGCCCAGGTCCCACGGCCCAGGTCCCACATCTCAGGTCCCACGGCCCAGGTCCCACGGCCCAGGTCCCACATCCCAGGTCCCACATCCCAGGTCCCACCGCCCAGGTCCCACATCCCAGATCCCACGGCCCAGGTCCCACGGCCCAGGTCTCACGGCCCAGGTCCCACGGCCCAGGTCTCACGGCCCAGGTCCCACATCCCAGGTCCCACCGCCCAGGTCCCACATCCCAGGTCCCATGGCCCAGGTCCCACATCCCAGGTCCCACATCCCAGGTCCCACCGCCCAGGTCCCACATCCCAGGTCTCACAGCCCAGTCCCAGGTCCCACGGCCCAGGTCTCACGGCCCAGGTCCCACATCCCAGGTCCCACCGCCCAGGTCCCGCATCCCAGGTCTCACAGCCCAGTCCCACGGCCCAGGTCCCACCGCCCAGATCCCACCACCCAGGTCCCACGGCCCAGGTCTCACGGCCCAGGTCCCACCGCCCAGGTCCCACCACCCAGGTCCCACGGCCCAGGTCCCACGGCCCAGGTCTCACGGCCCAGGTCCCACGGCCCAGGTCTCACGGCCCAGGTCCCACATCCCAGGTCCCACCGCCCAGGTCCCACATCCCAGGTCCCACGGCCCAGGTCCCACATCCCAGGTCCCACATCCTAGGTCCCACCGCCCAGGTCCCACCGCCCAGATCCCACCACCCAGGTCCCACATCCCAGGTCTCACGGCCCAGTCCCACGGCCCAGGTCCCACGGCCCAGGTCTCACGGCCCAGGTCCCACATCCCAGGTCCCACCGCCCAGGTCCCACATCCCAGGTCTCACAGCCCAGTCCCACGGCCCAGGTCCCACCGCCCAGATCCCACCACCCAGGTCCCACGGCCCAGGTCTCACGGCCCAGGTCCCACTGCCCAGGTCCCACCGCCCAGGTCCCACCGCCCAGGTCCCACGGCCCAGGTCCCACGGCCCAGGTCCCACTGCCCAGATCCCACGGCCCAAGTCCCACCGCCCAGGTCCCACCGCCCAGGTCCCACATCCCAGGTCCCACCGCCCAGGTCCCACATCCCAGGTCCCACCGCCCAGGTCCCACATCCCAGGTCTCACAGCCCAGTCCCACGGCCCAGGTCCCACGGCCCAGGTCCCACGGCCCAGGTCTCACGGCCCAGGTCCCACGGCCCAGATCCCACAGCCCAAGTCCCATGGCCCAAGTCCCACGGCCCAGGTCCCACATCCCAGGTCCCACATCCTAGGTCCCACGGCCCAGGTCCCACATCCCAGGTCCCACCACCCAGGTCCCACATCCCAGGTCTCACAGCCCAGTCCCACGGCCCAGGTCCCACGGCCCAGGTCTCACGGCCCAGGTCCCACGGCCCAGGTCCCACGGCCCAGGTCCCACATCCCAGGTCCCACCGCCCAGGTCCCACATCCCAGGTCCCACGGCCCAGGTCCCACATCCCAGGTCCCACATCCCAGGTCCCACCGCCCAGGTCCCACATCCCAGGTCCCACCGCCCAGGTCCCACATCCCAGGTCTCACAGCCCAGTCCCACGGCCCAGGTCCCACCGCCCAGATCCCACCGCCCAGGTCCCACGGCCCAGGTCCCACCGCCCAGGTCCCACATCCCAGGTCCCACGGCCCAGGTCCCACATCCCAGGTCCCACATCCCAGGTCCCACCGCCCAGGTCCCACATCCCAGGTCCCACCGCCCAGGTCCCACATCCCAGGTCTCACAGCCCAGTCCCACGGCCCAGGTCCCACCGCCCAGATCCCACCGCCCAGGTCCCACCGCCCAGGTCCCACCACCCAGGTCCCACGGCCCAGGTCCCACGGCCCAGGTCCCACTGCCCAGATCCCACAGCCCAAGTCCCACGGCCCAAGTCCCACTGCCCAGGTCCCACAGCCCAGGTCCCACCACCCAGGTCCCACAGCCCAGGTCTCACGGCCCAGGTCCCACATCTCAGGTCCCACTGCCCAGGTCCCACGGCCCAGGTCCCACGGCCCAGGTCCCACATCCCAGGTCCCACATCCCAGGTCCCACCGCCCAGGTCCCACGGCCCAGGTCCCACCGCCCAGGTCCCACATCCCAGGTCCCACCGCCCAGGTCCCACATCCCAGGTCCCACGGCCCAGGTCCCACATCCCAGGTCCCACCGCCCAGGTCCCACGGCCCAGGTCCCACCGCCCAGGTCCCACGGCCCAGGTCCCACATCCCAGGTCCCACGGCCCAGGTCCCACCGCCCAGGTCCCACCGCCCAGGTCCCACATCCCAGGTCCCACGGCCCAGGTCCCACATCCCAGGTCCCACGGCCCAGGTCCCACATCCCAGGTCCCACATCCCAGGTCCCACATCCCAGGTCCCACCGCCCAGGTCCCACATCCCAGGTCCCACGGCCCAGGTCCCACCGCCCAGGTCCCACGGCCCAGGTCTCACAGCCCAGTCCCACGGCCCAGGTCCCACGGCCCAGGTCTCACGGCCCAGGTCCCACATCCCAGGTCCCACGGCCCAGGTCCCACCGCCCAGGTCCCACATCCCAGGTCCCACGGCCCAGGTCCCACATCCCAGGTCCCACGGCCCAGGTCCCACATCCCAGGTCCCACATCCCAGCTCCCACCGCCCAGGTCCCACATCCCAGGTCCCACGGCCCAGGTCCCACCACCCAGGTCCCACGGCCCAGGTCCCACAGCCCAGTCCCACGGCCCAGGTCCCACGGCCCAGGTCTCACGGCCCAGGTCCCACATCCCAGGTCCCACAGCCCAGGTCTCACGGCCCAGGTCCCACATCCCAGGTCCCACCGCCCAGGTCCCACATCCCAGGTCCCACGGCCCAGGTCCCACCACCCAGGTCCCACGGCCCAGGTCTCACAGCCCAGTCCCACGGCCCAGGTCCCACGGCCCAGGTCCCACGGCCCAGGTCCCACATCCCAGGTCCCACGGCCCAGGTCCCACCGCCCAGGTCCCACATCCCAGGTCCCACGGCCCAGGTCCCACATCCCAGGTCCCACGGCCCAGGTCCCACGGCCCAGGTCCCACATCCCAGGTCCCACGGCCCAGGTCCCATGGCCCAGGTCCCGCTGCCCAGATCCCACAGCCCAGGTCCCACGGCCCAAGTCCCACCGCCCAGGTCCCACGGCCCTCACCACAGCACAGGAGGATGTGAAGCTAACTGGTCCTCCTGCGTCAGAGACCCGGAACCTGCTTCTCAAGGAGGGTGTTGTGTCTGGAGGTCCTCTCTTTGGCTGGTTTGGGCTTTGTCTTATAAAGCAAATCTGGCTGCCCACTGCTCAGGTCCTTCCCAGAAAGCAAACCTGAACCATCTGCCTGAGCTCCTGGAGTCCCAGCCGGCATGGACCTGAGCCCACCACGTTCAGCTCCAGGACCCCCAGGGCGTAGTCTGGCCCCCTTTCGGACCACGCATCCTCTCCCCTTGGACCTGTAGGCACATGGGGGGCACATGTCACGCCCTTAGAGGCCATAGTTTTTTAGCAGATTCTTGGAGAAGTCCTGAGGACGAAGAGCAGAGCCTGATGTCTTGGTTCCAGAGCTAGATTGAAGCTGCACCTTCTCCCTGGAGCCCAGAGCAGGTGCCCAGGAAGTACCAGTGAATGAATGAAGGAGAACGAAGCAGGAGGATTTAGAAACAGGAGGCGGGCCCTCGTCCGTTCTTTGTTCAGGGGTTTCGGTTCAGGCCCCCTTAGGGTGCCCTGTTTTCGGTGTCCTCTTTCTCTAGCCGGTGACCCCTTGTGCCCCCAGCACTGGGGCTGTGATTGTCCTGGGCAAGACGTGGCCACGCTGGATGCGGACATTGTACTTGGGGCGGGGGGAGGTGTCATCTGAGGGGGGTTCCTCCGGAAGCAGCCGTGTGCACCTGTCACTGCCTGTCCCCGGGAGGGGGGTGTGCTGGGTGGGGAAGCCTGGTGGGGTGGAGGAGACATTGCCTGATGCTTCTGGCCCGGCCATCCCCTCTATCCCCTTGGAGGTCCGGGTGGGAAACTTGGCTTCCCAGAAGCTGGGCACCAGGAAGTGTGGTCTCAGGAAGGGCCCGATGGGACGAGAGGATCCCAGCCTGCCCCGATAGGCTGAGGGGGGAGGGCTCGCCATCATTTCTGTGCTTCCGTCTCATTTCCTCCTCTTAAAGAGCACACGGGCTCTACTGTTAACGTCTGGATGTCTCGTTGAGCTGGGAGGGGGATGGGGGGCAGATGCGGCCCGGGGGATCTGGGTCGTCAGCTGGTGCCTGAGACAGAAGGGACAGAGCCAGCACTGGGGGCAGAGTGCCCACCCAGTCGCCCCTGCTCCAGCCCCACCCGAGCTTTAAGGCACAGCTGGGACGTAGCCCCAGAAGCAGCTCAGGTGCTCTCTGTGTAAATGGGCGTCCCCAGTGTTAAACCAGGGTCAGTGCTGCGGGGTCACGACTCGTGGGTGACTTGAACACCTGTGCGTGGTTTCTTATAAGCTCCCGACGGGGCTTTCCCGCCTCTAATTCACCGCTGCCCTTTGTTGTTGTTTCCCGGGGCAAAGAGCAGCTGGAGAGCACGTGACATCTGTCCGTCGTCCACCCATTCGTCCGTCTGTCCGTCCGTCTGTCCATGCCTTTCTAGTGCCAGGCTCTGTGCTGGGCGGACGTGCACCCAGGCTGAGAGCGTGGTCAGATCTTCCCACCTGAGGTGGGGCTTGAGTTGAACCTTGAAGGGAGTTCGGCTTGGGGGGGACGGGCTGGGGCAGGGGACGGAGGGCAGAGGGCGCACACGAGGGCTGCGGGCAGGGCGGACTGGGGGGGTAAGGCCGCCCCCACCCTGGGTACTCCTGTCTCAGGGCCAGCCCCCCGCGGCCAGGTGGCCGCCCCTCCCTCTCCTGCTCTGGCCCACCCTGGCCGTCGCCGGTCTCTGGCTGTGGCAGAAATGAAATGAACTTCTGCAGCCCAGTTCTTGAGGGGGTTTGTGGCCCGGGACGGGGACGTTAGAATAAAAGAAGCAGATTCTGTTCTGCCCAGATGGACACCTGGGTGCTGAGGACCACAGCCGGCCCTGCCCCCCTGACCGCCCCCCCTTCTCTCCTAGATGCAGTTTGGGAAGACAGTTGGTAGGGACCCTGGGGGTCCCCCCCCCCAGTATGGAACTATGAGAAAATAAAGGACCTCAAGTCCAGATAAGCTTGGGACTCACGGCCCACTCTGTCTGCTGGACAGATGTGAGAGGCCCTGACAAGGCCCGCAGCAGAGAAGCACAACCCACCCCCCGCCAGGAACTCTGTCCCACACCCTCCAAAAATCAGGGGTTCACCACCTCCAAAATCAGCCTTCGGATTCGACGGTGTCAGGGTCTCTCTCACCCTTGTCTGGAGGAGTTTCGTTGGGGGAGTGGATGCAAGTTGAAGGGACAGAGAGGAGGTGTTGGGGGGAGCTGTCGGTAGAGACAGATGGACTGTTCCTGAGGCACAAGGCCGAGGGAGGGGAACGTGGCAGGTGCTGGGGGCCCGGGGTGTGGCACCAAGGGGCTGTGTACCCAGGGGGTGACCCAGGAGGGACGGAGCTTCGGTGTGGCCATCGAGAAGACATTAAAGAGACTGCCGTGCTCCTCTTGGGGCTCCTCCCCTCGTGGCTCCCTTTCCAGAAGGGAGGCAGGGCCTTTGGGAAGGCAGCGGGGACAGGAGGACACGCTGTGACCCCGAGCCAGGCCCCGGGGCGCGGGCGAGCACCAGCCTTCTTACAGGCCACGGCGCGTGCCCAGCGTGATGGGCAGCCTCCCACACGGCACGCTGGTCCTCGCCCCTGTCCCTGTCCCTGTCCCTGTTCCAGAAGCTCCCCCGTCCCCACCAGAATCCCGTCCTTCGCCCTGTCCTCCGGGAGGATGACGCTGACAGTCCTTCTGGCCGGTGCTAACCACAAGGGCGCCCGGAGAGCCCCAGCGCTGTCACACGGGCGAAGGCTCCCTGCCGTCCCTGACGCTGTTCCCTCATTTGCCAACAGGGCCGCGGGGGCCCACGGAGAGTGACCGACCACCAGTGTCCCAGGGCCAAGCTGGGCACGGCCGTGCTCACCCCTGACGCCTCCACCTGGCTGGTCCCGATGCACGCGCCACCGTCGTGCGGACCCTGCTTCTTCCGCGAGGGCAGACAGAAGCCCGGCGTTGCAGACCCATGGGGGATTTGAGGCCGGGCGCCCGGCAGGCCGTACAGACCTGCTCACCCCTCTCTCGTCTCTCCACAGGCCCTTTCCCTCGGAGGAGACCGCGGAAAACGACGATGATGTCTATCGCAGCCTGGAGGAGCTGGCCGAGTAAGGAACCGGCAGGGAGGGGTGGGTCGGGGCCAGGGAAGTCTCGCCCGGCTGCCCTGCCCAGGGCCTCTCTGCTCGGGCTCCCCCAGGCCAGAGCGAGAACTCGGGCCTCCGTGAGAGCTCAGACGGATGAGCACGTCTTCACTTCATGCCCCCCTCCGGGTTCTGGAGGCCTCCCGGCTCCCGCTGGCCATGGGGGGAGCTGGTGTTTCCAGAAGCAGGGGCCCCTGGAGCACAGGCTACAAGCAGAGGCGGTTTGTGGGCTCAGGGCTGTCTCGCGGCCCGACGGGGGTGGGCGAGGGGCTGAGACCAGGTCACCTGAAGCCACAGGGGGCGTCCACCCCCTGCTCCGCGGCCCCGCCCTTGCATTGCTCTGTGTCTGCTTCCGGCCCGGCCCCCCTGTCCCGGGGCCCCCAGGGACCAGCTAGGAGCCCGGGGCGGTGGCTCTTCGTGAGGAGGTGGTCCGGCCCTGCAGGGCCAGCTGTGGCCGAGGGTCACGCGGCCGCTGCTCAGAGAAGGGGGCGGGCGGCTTCCCCGAGGAGGGGCCGTGGGGTGGGGGAGCTGGGGTGCCCCGACCGCGGGCGAGGAGGCCCTAGAAGCGATGGGCCCGCCCAGGCCCTGGGGTGGCGGCTGGTGGCTTCTGCCCCGGCCGGCCCCCTGCCCTTCCCAGCTCCTGCCGGCTGACTGCGCCCCTCTTTCCCCTTCGGTAGCAGACATCGCCTTGTCCGGGGGACTCCCCATCTCTCTCCCCTCCTCTTACAACAGACTGAACCCGAAATCCAGTGAGCATAAGAGCCGGGGTCTGTCGTGCACCTGCCGCGTGGGGGCGCTGTTTGCCGCCCTCCCTTGCTTATGGGGCTGCCTCTAGGGTGAGGGGCGTGGCCCATGTTTTTGCAGGATTCCCACGGATGTAAGCGATCTGAGTCACCCAAAAACCAGCGTGTCAGCACCATGCTGGTGGCCCAGCCTCATGGGAGTCTGCGAAGGAAACACCTCGCCGGCCTGTGGGAGCAGCGTCTCCCCCCAGCCCACCTTCCTGAAGCTGGGCTGGTCCCCAGGGCCCTGGGGGGACCCCGCAGTGAAGTGTGGGGCTCCTGGGGGCGCCTGGTTGGCCCCATTCGGGTTAGAGTCTGGAGAGTGCTCTGAAGGAGGCAAGCGGAGGTCAGGGCCCACTCGAGTCACATCCAGGTCCTGGACCACCCCCCCCCCCCCCCCCCCGGATGCCACTGGTCACCCTGACCGGTCTCAGGAATCGCAGAGGGACTCGGCTTCTTGGGGTGCCGGCTTGAGTGAGAGGCTGCTCCCCCGACCCTGTAAAGGGCGGGGAAACCGAGCCTCAGAGAGGCACGGCTGGAGGGAGGGCCCCCTGGGGGTGAGGGCCCAGCCCATCCCCCGTCTCCCACCTGCTGATGGCAGGCCCCCTTGCTGCTCGACTCAGGGCTACAACTGCGCCTCGCCCTCCCTTCCTGGCTTTTCCTGCCTGGGAGGTCCTTCTCGCCTACCACATCTGGGCCGAAGTGTCCCCCACTTGGGGAAGCCTCTCGTACCCACTCCCCGACCCCACAGGGCACCCACAGCCCCGTTTGCCGTTGGGCCGTCCGTGGGGTGCATCACGGTTGGACGGTGAAGTGTCTGTCTTCCGTAGACTGGAAGGTTCTGCGGTCCGACTCTGTGTCTCTTCCATGCCCCCCACCTCCCGCCCCCAGCTGCACACGCCTCCTGCACGTGGTGTGACGGCAAGTCCCGAGCGGTAACGACAGTTCTAGCGGGGGGGGGGGGTGCCCCTTTGCGGGGCCAGGCACTGCTGGGGCTTCACCTCCTTAGGAAGTCTCTGTGAGGTTCGCTCTGTGGGCTCCCCATGTCACAGACAAGGAGGTAAAGCCCGGAGCCTGAGAGCCCCGTCCAGCGCCGAGGGGGTGGGGTCCTCATCTGTCACTTCTCCAAAGTCACCAATGTGAGGTGGAGGGTCTGTGCCCTCTGGAAACATCCCCCCCCCCCCCCCCGTGGTCAGCAGAGACTGAGGGCTCCAGCAGGAGCCGGCCGTGTGCGGCCCAGGCCAGGCAGGAGACACGTCCTCAGACCAGCCGGGGACCCTCCCCTCAGCATCCCCCCCACCCCGCCAGGATTCCTGCCTATCTCTGATGGCTGGCTTTGCATGTTCAGTATCGAGGGTGCCTGTGCGCGGAGTCCGGCGGTGGCCCTGGGGTGCCCGCGGCCGCCCTTCCCCGCCCCGCTGCCCCCCGACCTCCAGAACCAAACACGGGGTGCGATCCCTGTCACATGGAGAAGCCGGTGCGGGGGACGCCTGGCCTCGCGCAGTTCAGCAGGGCGGCTCTGTGACATTAAGAGCGGACCTCCTCCGTCCACTGAGCTCCTCGTGAACGCGGTTGCTGCCAACGAAAGTCGTAGATCACGGGGACAGGTTGACTCTGCGTCTTTAACTTCGGTTTGGTCCCAGCTTCTAGCTTAATACATTTTTCTTGCTCTTTCCCCCCCTTCTCCTTTCACCGAGAAGCACGTTTTCCTTGCATCTCGTCTCTGCGGGCTCGGGATTGATGTTGATCCGTTATGGCAGTTGGCAAGACCCAAGCCGACCTGCCGTTTCCTACCTGGCCCTGCTGGGGACGGGAGGTGGCCACGCGTCCTCCGGGCTGGAGCCGGGGCAGTGGCTCGGGTCCGTCCTGACAGTGGCGGGGAGCAGGCGGTGACATTTGGAGTGGAGCCGGCTAATTCCTTGCCTTGGGCTCTGGGCCAGGTGTCCGAAGTGATGATCTCCTTGTGCTGCCGAAGGGCCTCCCAGCCGCCCGACCGCAGACGCTTGGCCGCTGTTCGAGGTCGTCAGAGAGCCCGGCGTGGTTCTCGGGGCGCGGGTGAGGGGCCGACATGTGTGCGTGGCCCCGTGTACGGCTTTCATTCCGTCGGTCAGCCACGTACGTGTTCAGTGGCCCACTGAACACAAGCGCTCCCTGGCTGTCAGCTCGGGGCCAGGAGCTGGAAGTACAAAGGGGAGGGAGACCCAGCTCCTGCCTCCGGGACCCCGGGTTCGGCAGAGGGTGGCGACACTTACGAGCTAATGGGCCATTTTGGGGTCAGCGTGGTGAGGGTGGCAAGAGGGGCGAACCTGCCCCTGGCATCGCTGGAGGAGAGAGGGGGGCCTCCCGTGTGCGGCCTTTGGGAATACTCACCGGGGGCGTCCAGAACCTTCACTGTCCCCGGTGTGCCCAGGAGGTTCCTGAGAGCCTTGCAGCGTCAGCCCAGGCTCCGCAGCGAGAGCCCCCTTCTGGGCCCCCTGGAACAGGTGCATCAACTGCGTGGGAGAATCTGTCCGTCCGACGGGCCTGGGAGCCTCGGCTCTGGCACCTACTTGCATGGTCTTTCCAAGTTACCCGCCTCTGTGCCTCGGTTTCCCTCTGTGTACCACGCGGTGTCAGGACCTGCTTCGGGAAGACCGTCAGTGATGTTGCGGGTGGTGCCGCGCCCCAGGGGCACACCGCGAGCCCCCCCCCCCCCGCCCCCCGTCTGCCCGTTTCACCAAGATTGTGGCTTTTTTCCCCCCAGTTTCCGAATGGCCGTGGCAGTGCTGTCCGGGAGAATGAGGACACAGCCACACGCACGACTGCAGATTTTCCAGTAGCCACATCAAAACAGAAAAAGGCAGCATTAATTCTAAGAACGTGTCTTTAACCCCACGGGCCCGAAGCGTGTGGTCAGCGAGACTGATCATCGGGCAGCTTGCCTTCTCTCGTGCCGCACAAAGTCCAGGCTGGTGCGTGTTAGACGCTGACGGCACAGCTCAGTTTACGGGGCCACGTCTGTGAGCTCGCAGCCACGTGTGGCCGGTGGCCCCTGGGAGCCCAGCTGGACCCCTCGCGGATCCAGCACGTGGTTCCAGGAGCCTGTGCGGAGCCCTCCCCACGTCTGGATGGACGGTCGTCGTGCTCTCAAGCGCTCCAAGCTCACTTTCGAGATCCCTGAATAATGTATAATCACACGATAGAGCAGCTGGTTGCAAAAATTAACACAAAACGTTGCCACTCAAATGGCCTGTTTCCAGCTCCCGGGGCGCCATTACTGACCGCGGGGCTGGGGGCTGTGCTCTCGGGGTCCCCCGCCCCACATTTGGACATGGCACCTTTGGGATTTGGAAGTACACGTTCCCTGCGCTTTGGGACTAGGAGTGTGTGGAGGGTTTTCTTGGCCCAAAGGAGGCGGGGGGGGTGTGGCTGGGTCACAGCCACAGGACATCCCGGTTCTGCTCAGCGGCCCTACCTGAGGGAGTGGGGGTGGGAGGCAGGGACGGCCTGTCAAGCCCCACGGTGACAGATGGCGGGCCAGCCACCCGGGAGATGTGCGGGAGGGTGAGGCCGAGGTGCCCTGACATGTGCGGGCTCCCAGTGGAAGGGCTGTCCTCCCACCCGTGCCGGCCACCTCCTGAGCCCCTGGGACAGGAGCTCGGAGAGATCACCAGTGCGGGGCCTGGGCTCCTTCTCTGCTGTCCCCTGGGACTCGGGACCGGGCTCTGGCTTCGCTCGGTGACTTTCCCTGTCCTTTCCAGGGGACTCCGTTGCCCCAGTGACTTGGTGCCGTTGACTCCCGCCGTGTTGGCGAGCCTCTGCTCGTTCCAGCCCTAGAGGAGCAGCAAAGGCGCTGTTCCATCTTACTTGGGACACGTTCAATCCTTCTCAGGGCCTCAGTTTCCCCACCTCAGAGGTGAAAGCAGCCGGCTGGTGTCCGGGTCCGTTGGAGCCCGAAGGAGCCACGGCTCTGTGACCGAGGACCCCCCGTGCTCAGCCCCTCGTTGCTTCCCTGGGGGTGGTAGTGACTTGCAGACGTAAACAAATGTAACTGTGGCGTAGGGACAGAATTTACCCGAAAATGTATAGCTGCGTGCTTTGCCGAATCCTAAAATCACTTTGCGGCTTTCAACGTGTCATGTTGGCATCATTGGGATAATTTTTTTTAATGTCAACTTATTTATTTTTGAGAGAGAGACAGAGTACAAGCAGGGGAGAGGCAGAGAGAGAGGGAGACACAGAATCCGAAGCAGGTTCCAGGCTCTGAGCCATCAGCACAGAGCCTGATGCGGGGCTCGAACTCATAGACCACGAGATCATGACCTGAGCCGAAATGAACAGTCGGACGCTCAACCGCCTGAGCTCCCCCCCCTCCCCCCCCGCCCGATGCCCCTGGGGTAATTTTTTAAGATGCGTAAAATGTAGGCATGTCCCAAGTTGATGCTCCTTCAATGACACGAGGATGTCTTTTGCAGCGGGGGCTTTCCCCGTCCTCGGGAGGAAGGTGGGGCGCACAGGGGTGGGGGGCAGACGCTGTGCTTCTCCTGCCCCACCCTCAGGTGCCCCTTGTGGGCAGGGGATGAGAACAGTCGCTGTGCCCGACCGTGACCTTCACCCGAGTGACAGCGCATCCCCACCCTCCGTCCTCGCCCGTCCGCCTCTCCCAGCCACGAAGAAAGCTTATTCGAAACCTGTCCCCAGTTCACGGACGTTCAAGCCACCTGCGTGAAAGTTCCGTGTCTCGTGGACAGACCTGCACGTGTGGGGACGCCCACCTTGTGTCGGGGGTGGGGGCGCAGGCTTGGGGACGTCTGCTGTTCACCCCAGAGGATGGCTTTTCCAGAGGGGACAAGCTTGGAAACAGACTATGTAGGAACAGTCCCGTTAAAAACAAATAGCAGCCCCCAGCCCTGTCGGGCAGCCCCTCCCCAGCCCCTGTCCCCTGTGGAGGACCCGGAAGAACAGCCCCACAGTCTGGAGGAGGTCGAGGCAAAGCCCCCCCAGGGTGGACGCCCTCCTAGGTCATCCTGGGAGGCCGCCGTCCTTAGGCTCACAACAGGAGCCTGGCTGGAGGGGACGAGGGCGGGG
Source organism: Lynx rufus (assembly GCF_022079265.1). NCBI lineage: Eukaryota > Metazoa > Chordata > Mammalia > Carnivora > Felidae > Lynx > Lynx rufus. The sequence continues at coordinate 2,609,550 of NW_025814852.1, read as the reverse complement.
GCGGGCGGGAGGGTCTGTGCAGGTGTCTCACTGCCCCAGGGCACCTTCCAGAACTCAGTGCCCTGGCTCTGGGCTGGGGAGGCGGTGACAGCCGGGCACAGCCCTCTTGCGACAAGGCCGCCTTCCGTGCCGGCCGAGCCTCCTCTCACCTGGCCGTTCGGGCTTCCTTTGCACAACTGTGTGCCGGGCACGTGCGGCCCCAGCCGGGGTCTCCTGGGCAGCACGTGGCGCCTCAGACCCTGCGGAGGGTCTCCCCGTGCTCCTGCGAGCTCCGTGAGGCCCGGCCAAGTGGAGGGTGCGAAGCCATCATCCCTGGGGTACACGCCGGGTCTGTTCCCACGCAGAGCCCCGCGGGTGGGTCCTGGAGCCTTCCCTCTGGACGCAGAGAAGGGCAAAGGTGCCCGAATGCAGCGACTAAAGAGCAGAGCTTGAACCAGGTCCGACCCCGAGGGCCACGGGCCTCACCGCCCTCTCTGCCCCAGGGCCGTCTGACAGAGCCCGCCTTGGACCTGCTCTTGTGACTCCTGCCGAGCTATCCAGGTTCCGTCCACGGGGCCCGGGACCCTGGGAGGGCTTCTTGGAGGAGGTGTTGCTGGAAGTACACCTTGAGGGAGGGAGCGTAGGATTTGCTGGCGTGTGATTTAGGAAACCTTCCCCCACCCCCACCGGGCTGGTTACCGCCTCATGTTGGGCCAGGGTCCTGGGAGCATCTGGGTCTCAGCTGTGTCCGTCTGTCACTTAGGAATTGAGGGCTGGCAGTCTTGTCCCCAAAGTCACCCTGTCTGAATGTGTGGCCCGGTGGTGGGGCAGGCAGCCCTGGGGCCCTGGCCTCTCTCTCCTGCCCCTGTGGTCTGGACAAGCCGCCTGATGCCCCCCCACCCCCACCCCAGCCCTTCCAGAGCTGGGCAGAGGGCAGTCCGTCTGAGCCCTGCCCGGTAAACAGGCTCCAGTACCTTCCTGTCATTCTGGTGACGGAGACGACTGGCCACAGCTGGCGAGACTGGCCGCCCAGCGCCGTGCTCCCCGCAGCTCTGGGGTTTCCTGCTCTGCCCCCGGAACACCTCGCTCTCTCCGTGCACGGGCCTGAGCTGCCCTGGTGGCCTGGGCCTTCGGTGGCCTTGCAGCCCTGCTCCCCGACCCCAGCACTGCGGGAAAGAAGTCTGCTCATGCTCTGTGCTGAAGCGGGCCGGGGGGCCCTTATCAGTGAGTGCCGCCCAGCTGCCCCGTTGCCACCCTGCCCTGCTAGAGATTCATGTATGCAGGCGAGCGGATAGAACACAGGCTTCTGTGAATTTCTGTTTTTAATACCTCATTAGGCCCGGTCTTTTCAGGACCAAGGCGGTCATAGCGCTTCCGTGGCCTGATTTAACAGTCTCTGCAGGTGGGGAGGCCAGTGCAGAAGGAAAGCTTTCGAGATGTGAATATTCAGCTTGGTCCCAGAAGGAAGCAGGGACCAGCTGGGCTTGGCCGGAAGGAGAGGTTCCCCTTCTGTCTAACAAGGGCCTTTCTCAATCACTTTCTTGATAGTGTCTTCTGGGACGCCATGAGTATTAAAGACTAGGTCTCTTTGACATTATGTCTCTTGTGTTCAATCGTGCCTGACACAACGAATAGGCCTGACATCCCGGATCGCATCACGAAAAGTCCTGTCGTGTGGAGGTACCTGCTGTCCCCGATTACAAAACTGCATCCCACAAAACCCAGCCTAGAGGTCACCTCCTCCGAGAAGCCACCCTGACTTTACTCGGCTGAATGAAGTCCTTCTTCCCTAGAAGATTAAAAACCACACCAGGATTTCTTTGTCACTGTGTTGTCGTGGCCTCCCCGTGTTTGTCCCCCACCCCTGGAAGCGAGCTCCCCTTCAAGGGCGGGCAGCTTGACCTGAGCCCTGCACGCTGGCACAGAGAACGTGCCGGGTGGTAGTGGGGGAGGTCCCGAGCCTTTGCTCTTTCCGCTCTGGGGACCGGAGCGCAGTCCCCAAGTGCTAGGCCCTGGTCTTTCACAACACTGCAAAGTGGGTGGTCCTGCCCCCATTCTGCAGTTGAAGAGATGAAGGCTCAGAGACGGTAGGTGACTTGGCTGTGGTCACACAGCACACTTGACATGAGCAAAGTGGGGATTGAAACCCTGAGCCATCTGCTGCTGTGGCCCGGGACCTTCCTCTGGCTTCCCCTTATGACCCAGCTCAGGGGGTGGGGATGCTTTTGCATCCCTGGAAAAGAGAGAGAGCTTCGGTAGAGAGCACGGTGCTGGTGAACTGGGCTTCCCCTGGGAGCCTGGGAGCCGTGGTCTCGTCTTCGTGTGCTCCCACGTGGCTTGGCAACCTTGGGGGACTGTCTTGCCCTCTCTGGGCCCTGGCTTCCCCACCTGTGGGAACGGCAGCGTCTCCCACGCAGGTTGGGGTGAGGGTCTGCCGGAGGCATGTAGGCCGGCCTTCCTCGCGTGGGAGCAGCGTCTGGTCCCTTGTCTGTCTGTCTGTCTGTCCCTACAAGCAGCCGTGCAGCCCACAGCTCGGAGGCCCCCTCTCTCTGCTGCCCGGCGCAAACCGGGGTCAGGAAGTGTCCGATTCGATTTCCAAGTAACAAGTTAAGGGTGGCTCGGGGTCCCTGCTTCCCAGCATCAGACCGCCCGGGGCTGGCGCACCTCCGCGCCTGTCAACAGTGTTTTATGTCCGCATAAACACGCGGGCTCGCCCGGGGCGGATGGCGGAGAGTTTGTTCGCTGTTCTTTGATTTTCCTCAGGCGGCGGGGGCGGCGGGGGCCTCTCGGAGCAGCTGACTTTCTGTAACAAAATCGGGGCGGGCGGGCCGGGCTTTGGGGGCCAGACCCCGGGGTCTGAGGCGGGAGGGGCCGCGGGCCATTGTGAGGACGAAAATAATTGCCGGGATTTAGCATCTGTCAGAGCAGCTGCCCGCTGGAAAACTGCAGAGCAAAAAGATGGGGGGAGGGGAGAGGGGAGACCGGGAGGGGGCGGGGGGTGCAGGTCACTGGCCCCGGCGGGGTGGGGGCCGGGGAGGTCGAGGGGAACCGGGCAGGTCTCTCTGGGGCGTGGGGCCCCGAGGCTCACCTGCCCTTTCCGACTTGGTCCAGGATCTCCCCCCCACCCGCCCCATTCACACCGTCCTTGGGCTCGCTCGTAGGTGCGGGGGCAGAGAAGGGCCATCTCTGAAACCCGTGAGGCCCAGGTCAGCACTGATGCCTGGGGTCTGGACCCCGCACCTCTGTGTTTCAAAACCTGGGCGTCTTTAATGCCGATGGCGTCTGTTCATGGAGTGCGGGCCCCTGTGCCGAATACAGGCCCGTCCAACCTCCCCTCCCACCCCCTGCAGAGGCAGGCAGGCCGCAGCCACCGCCTACCGAGCACCGGCTGGATGCTAGACCTCAGCTAGCCATTTGCATCGTGGTTGATCCTTCCAACGAGGGGTGGGGTTATTCCTACTTCACGGATGGGGAAACTGAGGCTTAGGCTCTCCTGCCCAGAGTGACAGAGCCATGACTGCTTCACCTCGGGGTCGGGGAGGGGGTGTGTGGAGGGCGGACCAGTGAGAGTCAGGTTCCCAACTTGAGTAGGGAGACCTGGTGTGCACCTGTCTGGCCTGAGGAGGCGGGGACCTGTCGGCTCTTGTCCAGTGCTGATCGAGTGCTGTTAGCCACACAGTCCGGTGTGACAGGGACGCTGAGTTTTTCCATGAAGTGTAGCCTCTGGTAACTTACAACCTCCACAAGGTGCGTCTCTGTTGGCCCGAGGGGCCGATGCGCAGAGAATTAAGGTACAGTCGGAACGAAAGCCAATCGGAGCTCGGTGGAATGGCCCTCTGCTGATGCGCAAGGCGTTTCCGGCTTTTGCAGGACTGGGGGCAGTTGGGCTGGGGCTGGGTCAAGTGCTCCGGGCCCAGGTGGGAGGCCCCCTCCCCCATGGGACCGTGTGCAGGCCCTGGGTCATAGCCAGACACTCAGGGAGTGGTGTCACCAGAGAACAGAGGCCAGGGTCCTCCCACGGGCGGCTCTACGTGCCGGACACTCCGACAATCGGGGGACCTTCTGCCGCCCATTCCCCAACCCCCCATCTGTCGTTTCCTTTTCCTCCCCTCCGACAGCCACGGCCGTCAGGTGCACTGGGCCCAGCTGGTCATGACATAAACGAATCTGTTTCAACAGATGCCTGAGACTCGTAATCTGGTACCCTACCCTGTTTAGGAAACTCACTCTTGGAGACGATGCCTTTGCTAAAAACCAAGGTGATGGTGGGATGTCCGTGCCAGTGTTGGCCAGAGGAACTGAACTGTTGGGATGCAGAGCTTGTCACCCCTACTGTATTCTAGAAGCATCTGTATCTCAGACATGACTGCTGCCCTGTCAGTCTCCCCACCTGGACCGTGAGATCCACGTCATAGAGTCGATGCCTTCGTCAAGTTGCTGGCACAGAATCGGTCTTAGGATAGGTATTGATTTAACCAATCGAATCTGATAGGTGTTTTCTCTTAGTTGCCGAGTTAAACAAATGTTTGATTTTACTTTCGTAATTGTTTAAGGTTTATTTAAGTAATTTCTGTACCCAACATGGGGCTCCAACTCGTGATCCCGAGATCAAGAACCACGTGCTCTGCCGACTGAGCCAGCCGGGTGCCCTCATAACTTTGTATTAAGAAGAAACCCTCTCTCTACTTTGCTGTTTCGTGTATTCCCCTCCCTTCTCCCATAACATGGAGCGTGCTTGAAGTGTCATTCTAATGCCGCTATTTTGTGGTTTCAGATAATATGCACGGACCTTCATTGGCCTGCATTAAACAGCGTTTGGGAGAGTGTTTTCGTAAGTGAAAGGAAGGTAAATGTAGAAAGCGTGGGGTTGTGAGTGGTCTACGGCCGTAGGATGAGGACCCTTTGAGGAGGGGAAACTGAGGCCAGTATAGTCAGGTGACCGACAAGTCACTTCCCCAGTCTTCAGCAGGCTTTGGGTAACAGACATTTTGCACAGCAGAGACAAGGGAGGGTGTCTGCATTTTTAAGATTTTTCTGTCGCAAGTTAAGACACAAGTGTACCACTCTTCATCTCGGGTTTCCAGGGGCCCGTTTTCAGCCGCAGGGCCCTGAGTGAATCAGAAGAGGTGAATGGGAAGGGGTGTGGAAAGAGGGGTCCCCATATGAATGAATGCTCCTTCTCTTTGTTGATTTTGACAAAGGAAACAGGCTGAGAACCTGGTAGTGGACGTGTGTTGGGGTAACCGCCCTGGGTGTATTCCCAGGGCCCTAGTCTGTGGCATCTTGTCCCTTCTGAATACAGGGAAGTAACTGTGTCCCGTCACTCTCCCCTGGAGGAACCCCAGGTTCTTCAAGGTGTGCACGCTGTGGGAGGGAACGGGGAGCCTGTAGGCTTTGCCCAAGGGTGCTTCCCGGTCCAAGTAGAAAGCTGCAGTCATGCCGGCTTAAGGTGTCAGAGGAAAGACATGGGTGCTGGTAGAGCGGCCAGAAAATTAGGAGGAAAATGCTGGAAGGGAGGGACCCAGGAGAAAAGGAGCCCCAAGCCGCCAAATCTAATAATCCACCGAAAGCCTTAGCTGGCCATTAAATCTCATCACACAAGAAAGACCCTGAGGTTTCCAGTAAAAAGGAAGGAAGGAAGGTAGGAACAATGGAACCTCTGTAATGGGTCATCGGTCAGGTCTGATGTCCAATAAAAAGTCCTCAGACTTGCGAAGAAACAGACAAGAGTCATATTCAGGAAGAAAAAGTCAACCTTGAGATGACTCTGATGTGACCATTAGCAATTTTGTAAACACGGTCAGGAACTTCGAGGAAAATATGTGCCAAATGAATGAACAGACGGGGAGCCTCAGCAGAGAAATAGACAGCCCTATGAAAAGGGCCAAGTGGAAACGTTAAAACTGAAAAGCATGATCGCTGAAATGAACGATCCGTGGATCCGCTTTAACAGAAGGTGGCAGACGGCAGAGGAGGGAGTCGCCGACTGCGAGATCGCTCGGTGGAAGTAACACGCTCTGAGTAACAGAGAAAAGAAGGGTCCGACGGAGGTGTAAGTGGAGTCCTAGGAGAAGAGAAAGAGAATGAGGCAGGAAAAGAAGTTGACAAAACCTAAGAAATGGCAGTGTATGTACCATGTTCATGGATCGGAAGAGTATGTTGTTAAGATGCTTGTCTTCCCAGGGGGCTTTGTGTGTGTGTGTGTGTGTGTGTGTGTGTGTGTGTGTGTGTGTGTTTGTTTTTGTTTGTTTTTAAATTTTTTTTTGGCAAGATGATTATAAAGTTTATACAGAAATACAGAGGACCTTAGAATAGCCTTAAACAAGCTCATAAAAGAACAAAGCTGGGAACTTAAACCACCTGGTTTCAAGACTTTCTATAAAAAAAGAAGTAATCAAACCAGAGTGCTATCGCCATAAGCACAGGTGAATAGGTTGATGGGATAGATTATAAAATTCCAAAGTAGACCCACACTCATGTGGTCAGTCGGTCTTGGTCAAAGGAATCCAGCGGGAAGAAGAAAGTTTTCAACAAATTGTCCTGAAAACTCCCGGGTATCCCTGAGGAGAAATGGACCTCAATTTCTACCCCATGCCATACATGAAAATCTGAGCCGGATCAGAGGTCTGTAAGTGTAAGCACTGAAATTATATGGCTCTTAGAAGAAAATATAAGCTTTGCAGCTTAGAAAACAAAGATTTTGGAGCACCTGGGTGGCTCAGTCGGTGAAGCGTCCAACTTCGGCTCAGGTCATGATCTCACAGTTCATGAGTTCCAGCCCCGCGTCGGGCTCAGTGCTGACAGCTGAGAGCCTGGAGCCTGATTCGGGTTCTGTGTCTCCCTCTCTCTCTGCCCCTCCCCGGCTTGCACTCTATCTGTCTCTCTCTCTCTCTCTCAAAAATAAACATTAAAAAAAATTTTTTTTAAAAGTTGGAGGCAACCCAAGCGTTCACCGAAAGGTGGGTGGAGGACAAGTTGTGGGTTGTTCATACAGTGGCTGGTTCTCAGCAATGAACAGGAATGAGCCTCTGTGTGAGCAACACCATGGATGAATCCGCAGAGACGTGACGACGGTGGCGAAGAAGCCAGACGCGAAAGTGATCCTAACACAGGATGCCAAGGATGTCCAGTTTGAGAACAGGAAAGGCTAGTCTTTGGGGAAGGGTAGTCTGAAGGGTGGTCACGGGGAAAGGGGAGGGGACTGATCAGGAAGAGGAGGAACTTTTCGGGGCAGATGAGAACGTTCTATAAAGGGACGGGTGTGGGTTACACGGCGGTATCCATCTGTCACAGGGTATGGTGAGCATGCGTCTTGATCTGTGGAAGTCGTAGCAAAAACCCGGTGGAAAACCGTTGTGGGGCGTTGCGGCCATGCCTGAAACACGGCAGTGCCCTGTGGACGTGGGGTGTGCCTGGGTGGACGAGTGAGCTCAGGCTTGCAGGAGGTGCCAGGGGAGAGAGGGGTGGAGAAACACGTTTTCCGGGACCCAGCTTCTCAAAGCATCTTCAGGTTCAGCCTGTGCAGGAAGCTTCCCCCGCCCTCACCATCCTTTTTCCCCTTAGAATGCTACCGCTCATCTTAGGGCTCATAATGGGGCTGGCGCCTGCTTCACTCCGAGATCCGTAGATCCGCCCTCGTTTTTCTCTGAATGCGCCTCAGTGCCGACTCCAGAGCTTGGTATGTCATCAGTCACTCGGTGAAAGAAAGTGTGGTGACCGGTCCACCTGGCCGGGAGGCAGCACAACGCGACGATGGCCTCCAGAAGATCCGGAAGGTCTTGGCAAGGTCCCGGGCGCCATGCACCCTGGCTCACTTGTCTCTGCCACAGACAGCCTTGGGCTCGTTGGCGAAAGCGAAGAAATTGCGTCTGGAGCTCGGGTTGTGGCTGATCTGAGGTGGGACTGCGCCGAGGTCTTCCCTTCTGAGCAGGTGGCACAGAGAGTCCAGGGGTCCATCAGGATGTCCCCCTCAAACGTGGGCCGAGGAGGGGGAGCCCTGTGCTGACAGCTGGCTGTCCCTGAACCAGGTGACCTCGAGGCCCCTCTCCAGGCCTGTTTTCAGTCTTTGTTATCATTGCATCAGCGCTTAGCGTATTTAACTGTCACGGTCCCCCCACCCCCTTCCCCCAGCCCATCAGAGCAGAGCCGAGGTCTGTCTCCAGACGGCATGGATGGCCTCAGCTGCCTTTGAACTTGTCTAATTTAGCAGCCCGCGAGCTTCCCCGTCTCTGCTCTGTTCCACGCCGTCAGAATTCCCGACAGTGGCTTTGTCACCAGCCTCGCTCTGCTGTGCGACAAACATCTGGAGTGGTGGGCGCCCGCCAAAGAGAACCCGGGCAGGCACTTGCCTGGACACCCAGTAACCTGGCGGGCACAGCTGCCCGAGCTGTTTCCTTTGGGGACAGAGTCTGGAGAGGCACGGAAGGTGATTTGTGTCTCCGAGAGGGGCCCTTCCCCGGGCCCACCCAGGGCAACGGGCCTCGGAGTCGGTGGGTTCTCACCCGTGAGTCGCAAGCACCCTTCCCGGCTTTGCTCCCTGCTGGTTCCAAGCAGGGCCTCTGTCACCGTCTGAGCACCGTGCTGCTGCGTGAGGCCTCGGGGCAGCCATCCAGACCCACACAGGGGTCGGCGGGGCGGGGGGGGGGGGGTGGCGCGGGTGCAGGGAGGCTACGCCTGGGCGAACCCTCCCCTCCCAGCCTGCTGCGGGGCCTCAGGGTGTGTCTGTCATCTGTGAAATGGCCATGGTGTTCTCTGTCTCCCAGGGTTTGTGAGGTTAAAAAGCATAAATGTTCTTCAAGGGCCTCGCAGGGCTCACCAGGGGGCAGGTGTCTGTTGGTGTAGTTAGGGAGTCTGTTAGCTGGTCTAGCCCCAAGTGACCCGTCCCCGGCCAGCTTCCGCTCCTTCCCTGGCGTATGGGCTGCTCGCGGGACCCTCCTCTAGTCCGGAGCTGATTCACGGCCCCCTGGGCCCCCCAGAGGGAAGCCCGGACGTGTGGGCCTGGTCGTGCTCAGTCTCAGGGGGAGGTACCCGGGTCTTTGGCTGCAGAGGCCTTTCCTGACTACAGGCGCTGCCTCCCTAACTCAGGCCCGCCCAGCCTGTCCGATGACAGCTAATATTCACAAGCCGGGTTTGAGACCCGGCGAGCCGCCGGGTGTCATTTCTGCTGTCTCTGTCCCCCGCCGTTGCCTCTGTCGCCTTGAATTCTGGCCGCCCGGTGCCGTGGGGGAGGAGAGGTGCTTTACCGGATCTCTGTGCCTTCCGGAAGCCAACTTTGCCAGGTGCCGCTCTGAGCCCAGGCTCTGAGTCTCCGGTGTCGGGCACAGGTAGGGATGGAGTGGGCTTCCAGGGCGAGCTGGCCTGTGAACACGACCTGCCCCGAGGACAGGCCCCACGGCAGCCGACGGAAGGGCCGGTCAGCTCTGGCCCTGGGACAGAGTGACCCCGCCGCACGTGGTTGGACCGGCTCGTTTGCCGATGCGTGAACACCTACCGCCTACTAGGAAGGGCGACCCGACGGGGTTAAGCAGTTGGGTTTTGTCCAGGGAAGAGATAGGTTCACTCTCAGGCACTTACAAGATAACGGGAGCTCGGGAGGGATGTACTTCGTATGAGAGGAGGGTGGGGGGTGGGTCCTGGGTCACAGACGGGGCCGGGAATCCCCGGAGGCCTCCTGGAGGAGGTGTCCCATGACCTGAGTCTGGGAGGTGGGGGAGGTGGGGGAGGACAGCTTGTTAGAGGGGAGTCAGAGCACGGTCGTGCGCTGAAACGAAGCTCGGTTGCATTATAAAGTGAGTCGTGGCTTCCTGGCACTCGTTCGGGAAGCTGCACCCCAAACTCCGTGTCCGTCTCCACTCGCTGTGCTTCTGCACCCCCTGGTAGGTGCGAGCTCTGCTCCTTGACCCCCACACCTGGGCTGACCCAGGGAGAGGCCCCAGCGCAGGGCACTCCGGGTGACGAGCCATGCGAGAATTCCCCTTCAGGCAGTGACTCACCCCGGGCCTCCTCCGGCAAGAGTCCCCAGCACTGACCAAAGGGTGGAGGAGTGGGGGTGTGATCACGGTAGGTCCTTCTAGAAGAACGGCAGGCACGGCACGAGGGGGTGCTCTCTGTGCTGCCTGGTTCAAACTCCAAGAAACCCCGGGGAGGCCCCCTGCACCGCGTCCCCGGAACCTGCCTTCCACCCGCCTGACCCGCTTCTCTCCCGCGCAGCGAGCATGACCTGGGGGAAGACATCTATGACTGTGTCCCGTGCGAAGATGAGGGCGACGACATCTACGAGGACATCATCAAGGTGGAGGTACAGCAGCCCATGGTAAGCCGTCCGTCGCCCGCAGCCCAGCCCCCTCTCTCAGCGCTCCCAGCTACCGGGGGTCGGGCGGGGGCACTGCGGGAGCCCCAGAGACCTCCCGGCCCCCGCGGGGGTTCCTCCCCTTCCTTGGGCCCAGTCCTGCCTCCGGAACGTTCTAGGAGACCGGGGTGTGACCCCACTGCCACTGAGCCCCCCCCCCCCCCCCGGAGGCACTGTCGCGGAGTTCTCCCAGAGGTGTGCGGGATTCCAAGTCCTTCCTGCCCGGGGAGTCTGAGCACAGCGACTGGATGCTCAGACGTGCACAGCGCGCCTCATTTTCCGCCTTTGTGCGGAGAGCGAGGAGACCGCCACTGGCTCAATTAGCCAGCTGTGCGTCTTTTATGTGGGAGGATATTTATTTCCGACCGGCGCTGGCGAGCACTTTCTCGGACACCAGTGTGCTGCAGGGCGGATTTATTGCCAGCAGCTGCTGTGTGGAGGGTGGGGGTCCCGCAGGGCTGGGATGGGGGCGGGGGGGGCCCTGGAGGGGACAGCCGCAACCCCCTGCGTCCCCGCGCTCCCGGGGGCTGGTCGAGGTGCCAGTTGCCGACCGTGGAGGCTTTTTGATGCTTTCACTAAAGAAGTGGGAGGAATTTCTCAAAAGGCAGATTTTAGCGTTTTCCTCCAGTGTGGGAGTGACCAGTTGGTGGGGGGGGGGGGGCACGAAGCGGGGGCGACGGCTCCCCTCCAAGGCCTTTCAGAGAGGCCTTTCCCACACTGGGGGCGCCTGCCCTCCCCCGGCCTCACGCCAGGAGAGGCAGAGAAGTGTGGCTGCGGCCCTCACAGCCCCCAAACTCTGCTCTTCAGAAAGGGTTTCTCATTCTGTCCCTGGAGGGTCTGAAGGGTCCCCATCTTTACCAGGGGTCTCTCTCTGTGACCCCGGGTCTGCCCAGGGCCGATTCTGCCCTTTTCCCCCCCCCACAGCCTTGCAGTGGGGCGGCTCTGCCCCTGAGCCTTCCCGGGAGGTCAGTCACGGGGCTGGAAGGCCAAGCCGTTGCCCCGCTAACGGACGTCCTCTGCCTTGCCTAGAAGCCGAGCCAGCATTCTGGGTCTGGGGCCAGCTCACTCCCAAGCCCTTAGAAGTCGAGCGTCCTGTGGGTAAAGCGGGAGCAGTGAAGGCAATGGCCCTTGCACTTGTCTGGAGGATCCCTTGCCTTCGGGCCGGAGACGCCCCTGAGAGGCCCCCGAGTGGGCCGTCCCCAGAGCCTGCTGCTGTCCCTGGTCCTGAAGCACACTTGGCCGGACCCTGGCTGTCTGCAGGACCCGCGGGGGGCTGTGAGGGGACAAGCTGGCGTCCCACCTGCCCTACTCTGTTTAGTGTCCGAACAGCGCTCCGTGCTGCTGCCCTCGAGCTGTCCTGTCGATCTGGCAGGGCGGGCCTCCTGCCCGTCCTCTGAGATAAAACAGCTGGCTTTATTTCCTCCCCGGTCATGTCTGGAGCTGTCTGGACAGCCTGAGTGGAAGGTAGATGGAGACCTTTCCAAAGGAAGATAAAGCCAAGGGAAGGCAGGTGTCGCTCCCCACACGTGAGGGAGACCCTGGCGACGTGCTGGGTCCCCGTGCTGTCCCTCGCCACCCGGCCAGGCTCCTGCTGGAGCGGGCGGGCGGTCGTGATGTGTCCCTGGGGCCGTTGGCTTGCCCCCACCTCCCGAGCAGGGCCCGGATAACGAGCACTGCTAACTGGTTCTGTCTGTGGTTTGTTTCCTCCATGCGTTCAGATCAGATACATGCAGGTAAGTGGCAGGTGGAAGGGGACCCGGGGTAAGTTCTGCCAGCACCGTCTTCCTCCACCTTTCGGGGAAGGTCTCAGACCTCTTGGGAAAAGCCTCCCTGTCCCCAGGGAGATGCCATCAGGCACTACACTTTTGCACCTAGTTTTAGGGGATCGTGGGCCCCCAACATCCCCCTGAAGCCCCTACATTAGCAGTGTAGCACCCCGGCCGGTGGGACAGCGGGCTCGGGAAGAAGCCCCTGGGTGATGTGCCCCGTCTGGATGAAGGACGATGGCGTAAGGGCAGATATGAATGAGTCCAAATGGCATGTCACGTGGCCCAGCACTGTTTCCCCAGAGCCTCACTTAGGGACAGATCTGGCCCGCTCAGCCTAAAGGAACGTAAGGGGGGTGTCTGGAAATCCACAGCTGCCTCTGAACAGTTCCCCCATCTGCGGGCTCTACCCCCTATGGCCACACGGTCTCCTGGTCAATCCCGCCTCTGGCCACATCCCCCCCCCCATAGGAGCTGGGGAGCAGGCTCTGCCCCGAAACGTGTCCCCAGTGACCCCTGCAATGAGCTGTTCCCTCAGGACCCCGAGTGGAGGCCAGGGGACACTGGGAAGGCCCAGGCCTGCAGGGCATTGGCATCTTTGTCAGAGGCCCTCACAGGTCGCTCAGCTGGTGGGCATGGGTCCTCGGAGCTGGCCAGAGCCTTTCCCTGTGCACAGAGTGGGTGCTTTAAGCCATGCCACGCCTGCTGTATATGCTGGGGGGGGCTGGAGCGTGCTTGGTCTGCTAGGATTCACAGAGGGCAGCGGGAGCCCAGACTCTACAAGGCCCCGTGCCTTCCTCGAGCTGTCGCCAGCCCCCAGGCACATGCCCATCCCTTCCCTGTGCCTCAGTTTCCCCATCTGCAAACAGGAGGGGAAGGGCTCGGGCCCCCTTCTGCCTCCTGTCCGGCCCCTCCGTTTCCCACTTGGCAGCCAGGCCTCGGCGGTCTGCAGGCGGTGGGCCCGGCGGGAACCCGGCTCACGTCTTGTGTCCTTCCTTTAGAAGATGGGCATGTCCGAGGACGACAAGAGAAACTGCTGCCTGCTGGAGATTCAGGAGACCGAGGCCAAGTACTACCGGACCCTGGAGGACATTGAGAAGGTGGGTGTGGGCCTTGGTGCCATCCTGGGACTGCCGGTCCCCTGGGGCGGTGCTGTCCCCAGGCAGGGACACAGGGCAGCAGTGACAGGTGCAGAGGCTTCGTGGCCCTCTCGGCTTTGCCGTCAGGCACCCCTCGGCCTCTGCTCCCCACACAGGCCAGTGTCCTCGTCGGCTGTCACCCTTGTCCCTGATCCCACCTCCCACCGCTCGGCCCTGGACCACCCCGAACTGGTCTCTGCTGCTCTTTCTGGCCTAAACTGGGTATCGTTACAGCTTCTGTTCCCGATTGCACTGGGCTAACCTCCTTCTGTGTACTCTTTCATGCAGACTCGGCACTAGGTTAAGTGCTTTCTGTATTCCTTCTCACCCAAGACATTCTCTGTGAGATCCCACTCTGTGAGCTGGGATCACAGCAAGGCCACCCCATAGATGGCTGTGCGTGTCCTGCCCCTGGGGCATGGTCAGACCCCATGATGGGAACCTGCAGAGCCCCCATGGAGCACCCTGTGCTCCCCTGAATGGCTGGTCAGTCCTCTCTCCCCGGCTGGCCCCCTGAGCTCCCAGAAGACCACGGATGGGCCTCCTCCTTCCCCCCTGCCCTGCTCTGGCCTCCCGTGCACGCTGGCTCAGTGACATTTCCCTGTCGCTTGAAGGTCCTTGTTGCCAGCTGCTGGTGCTTACTGGGTGAACATCCCACATTGTTTAAGGATCCTCTGTGGCTCTTTGCTTGCAGCGTAGGGCAAGTGTGGCCATGACGGCGGGGCCTCCAGCCGGGAGTCCTGCGATGCCCCTTGGCCCCAGGCCCCCGCCTCCAGTCTCAGCCAGGGCTGTGTGCCCGCCCTCCCACCCCACTGGCCACCGGCCTTGCTGCAAACACACCAGCCCCATCCCTGCTGCACGCCCTGGCCCCCACTCTCCATCGGCCCCTCCCCGGGCAGTCTACTCCTCCCGCCAGTCCCAGCTCCCAGGCCAGCTCCCTCCGGGGCCCTGCAGACCTCTGCAGTCCCTCCGCACAGCCCAAGTCCTAAGCTGCGGCCGTCTGTCTCAACCCTGGGACGTGACCAGCCTTCGAGGGCAGGTGCTGCTGATCCCAGGCGTGATGCACGTAGCGGGTTAAGCAGGGAGTGTGCTTGGCCAGGGCACGCGGTGTGCTGAGCACTTGGGGGGACAGTCACATTTTAATCTTCCCCTAGCCATCGAGGTCATTGTTGCTACCCCCACGTCCCACGCGAGAAAACCGAGTGCTAGCCTGTCCTCGGCACAGGGAAGAAGCTTGTGCACTTGGATGGTTCTCTCCTGCTCTGCACGGCGGCCAAGGAGGAGCCCAAGGGGCCAGGACCCCATGGGGAGAAAGGTGGCAGGTCCTGCGCCATAGGGCCTCTGGGGCGCCACCTGATGGTCTCCCCTGTGCACATCTCCTCGGAGGCCAGGCCCGGAGGACTCCGGAGAACCACTCCCTGCCCCGGCGGGGCTTCCGGGTCAGGGAGTATCTCTTTTGATGGCAGGTTTAGGGCCGTACCTAGGCTCAGGTGGGAAGTGTGGCCCTGTCACTGTCCAGAGGTGTACCCACGGGTGATGCCCTCACCTCTCTGGCCTCCGTTCCCGGAAATGTATCGAACGGCGGTAGCATCTCCCACCCCGGGTTGCAGCAGGGTTCAAGTCCCATCTGCTGGACGCCTCGGAGCTTTGCCCGTGTGGTGGGCGTGGGTGCTTAGGCCAATCCCGCCCGCCCCTGCACATTCCCGTCCTGCCACCACCCTGCACGATGGAGCACACCCCCCCTAGGATGCACACATTCTCCAGCAACACTGCACCAGGCCTGCATAACCGCCCCACGGAGAACCCCCATCCCCTGGACCCTGGACCTTGGCGAGGTGGTCTGAGCCCCTCCCGTCGGTGGCTCTGGCCTCAAAGGGGGCTGGCCCCCTCCAGGCGAGCTGACGGTGATGGGCTTCTCTGTTGCAGAACTACATGGCCCCTCTGAGGCCGGTGCTGAGCCCGGCGGACATGACAGCCATCTTCATCAACCTGGAGGTAAGGGTCCGGGCCTGCGGCTCACCGTGTGCAGGCCCAGGTCTCCAACCGGCTCGGATGTCAGGCAGGCTCCAGCCCGACTGTCCCCATGGGTCCTGGAGAGCTGCGTCCCTGCCAGCTGCATGGTTGGTCGGAACCACGGGTGTTTTTAGGACAGATGCGTAGGAGGGGAGTAGCCGCCCTGCCCTCCGGGAACTTTGGTGTTCGGAGGCCGGAGGACAGGGTTTCAGCAGAAACCTCTCTGTCAGCAGGGTGGGGAGGGTTGGCGTGAGGCCCCAGAAGCTACACGTGGGTGCGTTTCGTCCAGGAATGCCCAGTGGGTGCAGCATGCCAGCAGCTGGTGCAGCGGCTCCTGCCTGGCTCCCTCAGCCCCTTATCACCCCAAGAGGTGGGTGCTGGTCTCCTGGTTGAGGCTGAGCCAGACTCCAGACTCGGGAGGCTCTAGCTCCCTGTGCCCCCTACTCAGAGTCTACCCTGCCTTGGGTGGTGGCCAGCACAAACGGCCATGGACAGAATGGGAGCCTGGACTGGGGACGATGGGGAGCCCTGGGGGGGCAGGAGCCTGGATCAAGGGACATGGGGAGCCCCAGGGGGCCAGGAGCCTGGATCGGGGGCCGTGGGGAGCCCTGAGGTGTTGCCTGCCGGTCGCCCAGCTGCTCTGAAACGTGGACAGAGCACCTGTCCCCATGGAGGGACTCCATCCCGCAGAACCTAAGATCAGGGCAGAGAGCCCCTCTGTCCCTGCACACAGCAAGATAGTACAAGGATGCTGAGTGGGAACAGCCCCCCGGGGGGCCATCGCTGTCACTCTGGCACCAGGGCTTGCCCCCGGCGGGCCGCCCTGTGTCTGAGCCGGCTGAGAGGTCCCTTCACACGTCTGGCACCACAGCACCTTCTAGTGTTTGCGTGGGGTGCACGCCCACGCCCGGGCCTCTCTAAGTTCTCCACCACGGCAGATGGGAACCGTTCTAGAGGGCGGCCTGGTGTGCCCGTTCACGCACCGACGGCTTTCTCTCCCCAGGACCTAATCAAAGTGCATCACAGCTTCCTGCGGGCCATTGACGTGTCCATGATGGCAGGGGGCAGCACTCTGGCCAAGGTCTTCCTGGACTTCAAGGAGAGGTGAGTGACAGGCCCGCCCCTCGCTGTCCGCGGGGCCTCGGGAGCGCCCGGGGCCTCCAGTTCCGGCCTGGGGACGGTCACAGGTGCCGGTACTCAGGTGGGAATCTCACGGCGAGGCCCTCGAGGCAGGTGGCTGTGCCCCTGTGAGCCCCTCTGAACCCCTGTCCTCGCTGGGACACGGAGAGAGCTGCCCACCCTTCCCGCCGTCACAGCCTGGAGGGGTGACCTTCCCCAGCAGGGCCTCCCGAGGACTCCACCAGCTCCCTCTGCCTCTGTGCCTGGGGGTCTTGGTGGCTGGAGGCCGTTCTCACCATCACGGTGCACCTGCTGCCTGCCAGGCTCCCCGGGAACCTGGCACCTGAGAGACCCTGCCCCTCGAGCTGCACGGGTGGCGGGCGGCAGCTGAACGACAGGACCCGAACCGGCCCCCGCAGGTCCGAGGAAGGGGCTTCCGGGCTCTGGGTGCCCAGGGGTGAGGCCAGTTCCCCGCTTCCTCGACAGTGTGTGTCACGGTCACGGTGCCGGGACTTCCTAATCTGTCCCTGAGGGACGCTGATGGTGTCTGTGCCACGTGGTGCCCCGAGGGTAAACTGAGGCCAGGCCCGTATCGCCGACGCGGCTTGTCTGTGGCCATTGAAGGGCTCCGGTGGCCGGGACCCGGCGGACAGGCGGGCGGGATGGCGGGGAGGCAGCAGCAGCTGTGGGCACGGGCACCCAGCCATCCTGGCCTCCGCCGGCCGCAGCCCCCAGCGTGGGGAGACGGGGCTCCGGACAGGCACGCGCAGGCCTGGGTCCTCCGATCGTGTGTCCGCGGCGTCGGGGCAAGTGCCCGTGAAGCCCGAGGGGGCAAAGATTCTGCCCGTCAGCCTCCGAGGCAGCGTCTCTCCTCCCCTTGGCGCCCACGGGGTCAGGCTGAGTCTAGACGCACAGACGGGGCCGGCCTCCCCACTGCCAGAAACATGCAGAATGTGGCTCCTCCCACCGTCCGGGCCCCTCGTCCGGAACCGGTATCGTCGGGGCAGGAGACTGGCAACTCATTAGACACCAGCGCGGGAACCTTCTCGAAGAATTACGTGGCTGTCGGGAGGCCTCCACGAACCTGTTTGTTGTCAAGCTTGTCTGCCTGTAAAACCCAGTGGATGGAAGGAAGAGTGTGGAGATGCCTTCCGTGCCCCGAATGTCCTGCTGGAGCCCGGCAGGGGAGGACTGGGATTCTGGAAGCTTCTGTGGCTCTGCCGTCCCAGCGAAGGTCTCAGACCCCGCCCTTCTTGCTGGAGCCCGGGCAGCGGCGTCTTTAAAGCCGGGCACGAAATGAGATGATGCAAGGACTCAGCCAGATGCCCAGGGCTGCGGGAGCCCCAGAGGACTCTGTTCCAGTCTCTGAAGTCTCGGGAGGCCCATCGGGAGGCGGTGCCCTGGCTCCTGCCCCTCGGACTCTGGAGGAGGCGCCCCCAGCTTCTGTGTTCACGGCTCCCCTGCCGGCCTGTCGTCCGAGCCACCTGGGAGCTTGTTAAGAACGCCAATTCTGGGGTCCACTCTGCAGGGTCTGAGGGGGAGGCCCCAGGGCGGCTGGTGGGCACCCTGGGTCCACCTCGTCCTTATCTGCAGGGAGGTCCCCTGCAGCACCTGCCAGGTGGCGCTCAGCTCAGCTCACGTGTCCTCCTGGCCAGGCGGCCCATCCCGGGGCTGGATTCCGGGGCCTCTCCGAGCCCCTGAAGCGGCTTCCCCTGCGTGCTCTGTGGCTCCGGGCAGGGGGCTCTCTCCCCTCCGCACGGGCAAGGATCCCTGAGCCCACTTTCTAGGGGCCATGGGTGGGGCCCCAGGCAGGCACGAGGGAGCAGGCAGTGCCTGAGGACAGGTGGCAGATGTGGCCAGAGGGCGGGTGCGCTTCCTCCAGGCACTGGCTGATGAGGGCATGCTGGCAGGCCCCGGGGTGGGGGCCAGGCGGCTCCCTTACCCGCCCCCTGCCCCCAGCAATGCTTTCTTCTCACCTGGCTACAAGCCTGGGGTGCCGGGGAAGCCAACTCAGACCCGACCCTCATCCTCACGGGTGGGGGGGGGGGGGAGGCCACGGACCTGTTGAGCCACCCCCAGGCCGAGTGGCCAAGGGACAGACTGCCCTTCCCCAGGAACCCCCTCCGGCCCAAGAGCCTGCCCCACGGTGTTTGCCCTTTACAAGGCTGCCGTCCTCTGTGCTCAGCTTTGGGCCCCACAGGGCTCTCGGGCCTTGTTTCTGCCGGGATGACCGTTGTTTCTACGGCCAGAGCGGCCGCAGGGACTGGATCGTGTTCCGGCACCGGGAGCTCGGCAGATGGGCTCTCTGTCACCGCCCAGCAAGGCTTTGGAGGCCAGGCCCTGGAGTCTGGGTAGTTTGGGGAGGGGGCTGGCTGCGTCTCATCAGAGCTCGTTTTCCAGCCCTCATGATCTGTCCCGGCGTCCATCTTTTCTGCCCCTTCGCCTCCTCGTCTCTGAGTCAACACCTGAGGTCCTGACGTGCGATTCGGCGAGCATTTATAGAGTGCCTGCTGTGTCCCAGACAGGACAGGCTCTGCTCTCACTGGGCGGGGAGGTCAGGAAGCAAGTTCACAGGCAGAGGACTCGAGAGCACGGGGAAAGGGAGAGGGTGGGGGCAGTAGGGGCTCGTAGCAGAGGAGGGGGCGCTGAGGACCTGGGCGAGAGCCCACCACCCCTGAGGTGGGGGCAGGGTGGGGGCAAAGCCGCAGGGAAGGCCCCGGGAGAGGCAGGAGCGGGACTGTTTGGGACCTGGCAGAGGCCAGAGGAGCAGGACTGAAGTGAGCAAAGCAGAGACTGTCCAAGGAGTGACTTGCCGCTTCTGCAAGAGCCTAGAAGATCAAGATAGGGATTTAGGAAGAAGCCCCTGAGGAATTTTAGTGGCAAGATCCTGGCAGCTCATCACGGATAAAGGATGGACTAGCGTCCAAAGTGGCAGAGGACAATCCCCTCCCTCTTTTTGGAGCGAATACTTCTGTTCATACAGCCTTAGTCCTCAGACAAAGCAGATGTTCCTCTTAGCCTTGCCTTGTGGACCTGAGGGGACAAGTCCCACACGGTGGGACCTGGGCCTTGGGAAGGGTTTGCATTTTGCAGATGCGGATGGAACAGAGAGCCACATGGTTTATCTGTGGCTGGGGGTGGCCAAGCCAGGTCAGTGGGGCGGGACTACAAAGGGAACCGGCCACAGCGAGTCCGTGTCCCGGAGAGAAGGCGAGGGTCTGGCTCTTAGGAGGAACTCTCTGGAGCTTTTTGCACAAGCGCTTTTCGAAGGAGCAGCCGTCAGAGTACGACTGACGGCGTCTCCACCCGCCCAGACCCGTGGGCGCTTCGAGAGAAAGGCTGGGCCGGAGGCGGGCGCTTTGCACTCTGCGGTTTCTGGCTGCTCAGGGTGTTGGGCCGGGTCGCGCCGCTCTCTGGTTGTGGTTCCCGCCGCAGGCCTGGGTCTCGGGAGGCTGGGTGGCTCCTGTCAGTCTGTCAGCGCGTGCAGGGAGGGAGCCCACCCAGGGCCGAGCTCCTCGAGCCCCCGCGGCAGGGCCGCCTGGGACCCTCTGACCCCGAGAGGCCTTCGCCCACCTCCTGATCCTCCTTCCCCAGGCGGGGAGGTTGAGGGCGGGAGAGCATTGGCCACCACCTGGCCGTGGTCCCGACTCGTGCCTGTGTCTCCGGGAGTGTGTCCGGGACCTGCTCTGGCCTTGTCCCTGGGCACTGCGTCCCTTGGGGTTCTGTGACAAGGGACGGAGTGACGCGGTCACCCGGGGGGCAGGTGAGGGTCCCCCTGATAGATGCATCTACTCCCCCTCCGTAGCGGGGTCCGAGTTGCACGTTCAGGAAGTTACGTGACGTAGCCCTCGAACAGAGAGACCCCAGCTCGTGTCAGATACCTACCGACCGGCGTGTGAGGCGCCCGTGCGCCGAGTCGGCGGGGAAAGAAGGCAGCACCGAGGCAGCGACGCCAGCCGCACACCGTTGGGGTGTCCTCTCCGACAGGGCGGCGAGCGTCTACACCCCGGCAGTCTCCCACCAGGCCACGAGGCCCCGGTGGCCGAGGCCGGCTGCTGTTTCCAGGGGCCCCACGGAACCCCTGAACCGTGAACGAAGCCCCCGTGTGCGTGTTGCGTGACTTCCAAGCGTCGGATGGTTTTTCTCAGCAGCAGAGAGATGCTCGTGGTTAAAAGGAAGGCCTGTCAGCTTTCACTTCCCTAAGTGACTTCCTTCTGTAGGCTCAGAGCGTAAGGTCCGCGGCCCACGCCGCCCGGCACGGGGCAGGGCATAGACGCAGGCCAGAGATCCGAGTGCGTGTGGGGCGGAAATGGACTCTCGCAGTTTCACGGGGCCCAAATCCAGATGTGGGTGGGCGGCGCTCCCTCCGGAGGCTCTGGGGGGGCGGGGCCTTCCCCCCCTTCCAGCTGCCGGCGGCCCTGGGTGTCCCTTGGCCTGGGGCCTGCCCCTCCGGTCTCTGCTCTGTCCTCATGCGGCTTCTGGCCTATGAGGCCTCTTCTCTTCTCTCTGACAAGGACACTCTCAGCGGATTTGGGGCCCACCCGAATCTGGCGTGCTGTCTTCTCCGTCCTTGCCGTAACCGCAAAGACCCGATTTCCAAATACGCTCGCTTTCTGAGGCTCCAGGGCGCCTGCATTTCGGGGTCACTCTTCAGCCCGACACGCCATCTCTGGTCGGTCAGCCGGGCCCGCCTGCGGCTCCCTTCCCATCCCAGGCCGCCCACCGGGTCGGCGGAGGTGAACGAGGGTACAGCCCCGGGGTAGCCTGGGACTCCAGGATGGGGGCCTGGAAGACTGGTCTGGGGGCCTCATGGATGCACTTTGGGGTCTTGCTGGGCACCTTGAGAAGTCACGTCGCCTCTCAGAGCCTCAGGGCCGCTGTCTTACAAGTGGTGTTTCACGAGGACAGGCTGAGCTCGGGTGTCAGTGCCTCCCATGGCCCGGCCTCTTCAGGTCCTTAAAGCTTTGCTCTCTTCCCTGCAGTGGCTCCCCTGTCCCCCCCGGAATCGGCTGCAGCTGCTGCACTGCCTATGGTCAGGCCCCTCGCAGCCAGGCGTAAGGCCTCTGTGCAGGCCAGGCCCCCTGGCTCAATGCTGTGGTGTGGGGACAAATGAGACCCATCTCTGGAGCTCAGAGCCGGTGCAGAGGATAGATTCTCACTCGGCTTTGGACAGGCCTCTACCCCAGAGGCTCCCTACCTGTCTCCTTGCTTTTCTGTCTCACCTCCCTGGACCCGGGGACAGGGTTGGGAGGGGAAAGGTCGCAGAGCTGGAAATGATGGGGTGGGGTTTTGAGGGATGAGTAGAAGTTCACTGGCTGGAGGAGGCTGGAGGAAGTGCCGTGTGCGGTCTGGGGATGGGAGGCGTGCTGTGAAAGCAGGGTTGGGACCCGCTCTGTCCACAACCTTGGGCCAGGATGAGCCCGGGGAGTTCTGAAGTTAAGGAGGGGAACCCATAGGGCTGGCTTGGCCCACCCAGAGCTGTGAGCACCCGGTGCTTAGGAGAGGCGGCTTCACTGCCCACACAGACTTCCCTCCACGGGGGCAGCTGGGCCGTTGCCAGGTCTGCTCATTTAAAACAATCTGGCAGAAACCTTGGAGTCTCTACCCTCCCCCCCATGCTTCCAGAGATGATGCGTTTTAATCAACTTTTATACTAGAATTCTCAATTCGATAACCAGCTCATTTAAGTAGAAACCAGGGCTCAGGTTCTCATGCCAAGCGATGTCCGGTCAGCGTGTCCCAGGGCACAGCCAGGGCCAGGTGCTCTGCGGGGCTGCGGACACGGGTCCCGGCCGTGGGGCGTTCTCCTTTACAGTGGCCGGGAAGATGAGCTCCCGTGTGAGGTCCAGGACTGGATCGGTCTCTCACTAGAGTCGCGGAATCTCAGTCTGTCGATGCCGGAAGCTTCCCTGCAGGCTGGCCCCGGCCAGAGTTCTCAGGGTGGCTTGAGAATGTGGCTGCAGCTTGGCCGAGCGTCTGCGCCCTGGAGCCTGCGAGCACGGGCCGGCACGGCACAGCCCAGACGCCTGTCGGGGGCTGGGAGACGCTGCCCACCTCGGGGCCGCTCCGGGATCACGGTTCGCTGGGTTGGAAACGTGCTCCGGGCATGCAGCTTTGCCCTTCCAGAGCTGGGAGGAATGTGGGTGTCGTCTGTCCCCAG
Organism: Lynx rufus; assembly: GCF_022079265.1. Lineage (NCBI taxonomy): Eukaryota > Metazoa > Chordata > Mammalia > Carnivora > Felidae > Lynx > Lynx rufus. The sequence goes on along the minus strand of NW_025814852.1, from coordinate 2,587,026 downwards.
GCCCCTCCGGCCCCACAGCGGGAGCCTGGGGAGCCCCCCAGACCGGGATGCTTCTTCTCCAGTGCCAGCCGGCAACGGGCCCAGCTGCCGGCCCTGAGCGCCCGGCCAGGGGCCCCGCGGTGGAGCAGTGTCCACGGTGGACAGGCCCGTGTGTCCCAGCGTGTCTTGATGTGTCCCAGAGCCCGCCCCGGAGGGGCCTCCAGCCGTTTGCTGTGACACAGCACCTCTGGCACCTGGCAGGGCGTCACTGGAGGGCGGGGCCATCAGCCCTTATCAGCTGGTGACCTTGTAGCGAGTTCACTGAGGCCTCGGTTTCCCTGCCTGAGGAGCGGGGCTCACTGCTCCTCCCTGTACAAGTGGGTGAAGGGGTCCCGATGTTGTGCGTGTAGCGCCGGGCAGGAGTGGCCGTCGTTGCTTGTCACAACCAGCGTCGTCACCTGTGTGGTGCTCCCGGGGCCGAGCCCATAGTCGGGTGACAGGGCTTTCGGAGATGAAGTTTCAGGCCGGTAGCCCAAGGCCCAGAGAGTGCCGGGGGCTCCGGTCTGTGAAGTGGGGGGGGGGGGGTGCGGTCGTGGTGTTGGAGGGTGTTCGGGGGGGGGGGGGAGGAGAGAGGGCCCGAGGCTCCTCCCAGCATCCCGAGGCCCGGCGGCCATGCCCATTTTCCAGGCGTTTGGGGCTGACGCCACTCTGCCCTGAGAAAGGGGGTGCCAAGACCCCGGCGGAGAGCGTCGGCGTCACATGGAAGCAACAAGGGTTGACCTCAGGGGCCACCACCCCGGGCAGGTGCAGAGCCAGGATGGGCCTCCGTGCTCAGACCTACAGGCAGGAGGAGTCTGAGCCTTCCTGGGGTCCCCCAGCCCTGGGCGGGGGGGGGGGGGGGAGGCAGGGGGCTTCTCTCCTGTCTGACTTTGGCCTTTCCGGGGGCAGGATTGGGGTGGCAGTGAGAACCACAGAAGGGGGCTTCCCTGGGTCCGGAGAGCGTGGGGGAGCCCCCTGTCCGCAGCGTCTTGGCAGCCCCCTGGCCTGGCAGCATTTCGGGAGGGGGAGGAGGCAGCCACGTGGGAAGAACGGAACCTCGAAGCAGGTTACCGAGTGAGGAGCTGCCTCGTGGGGGGGGACGGGTCTGCCGATCCCCTGCTGTGCCTTCCACGGGGATCTAAACCCAGGCCCCCGAGCCGCAGCGTGTCACTAACTGTGCACGTATGTGTGTTCACTGCCCAGGCTTCTGATCTACGGGGAATATTGCAGCCACATGGAGCACGCCCAGAACACGCTGAACCAGCTCCTCGCCAGCCGGGAGGACTTCCGACAGAAGGTCGAGGTAATGGGGGCTTGGCGGTTGGCCCCCCCCCCCGCCCCCGCTGTCCCTGCGTCTCCAAGGCTGCAGCTCACCGGCCCCTCGCTTGCCCGTTTTGCGGGAAGGTGGACGTGAGGGCACTGGCGGGATGGTGGTTGTAGATGTTTTTCTCGGTGATTGTTTTTCCTCGGCATTTTGCTGGGGTGGGGAGGGCAGGGGGAGGTGCAGCAGAGGCAGACCCCCGGGGCTCGATCCGGCTCGGCGAGGGGCTGTGACTGAGCCCCTGTGCTGGCCTATGCAGACCCCTCGGGGACCCCAGGTGACAGACGTTTGCTGGAAGCCAAGGAGACCCCCTCTCTCGTCACCTGTCCCCACTCCCCGCCCAGGCTCAGGGCCAGTCTCTGGCACTTGTCCACTTTCCCACGTGAGCCCCTCTCCAGGCCCCCTCCCCCTCCCCCTTGTCAGGGGCACCTGAGCCGCTCCCCGAGGCTGGGGGTCCCGTGGTGTATTCGGCCAGTCGAACCCTTTCCAGAGTGAATCCTGGCTCAGGGTCCCTTTGCTGTAGCGACACTGGGAAGGACGTCCCTTGGAGACGCATGGTGCCCCTGTGTGTCCGGGAAACCGGTGGGGAGCCCCTGGTTCCTGAGGGTGGCCCCGCGATGGTGTGAGCTGGCTTCCCTGGGAGTCTCGGGCAGACCCGGTCAGCGCCGGGGTCGCTCAGAATCCCAGAGCCCTGGCGTGGCCACTGCAGACTCCTGAGGCTACAGAGAGGGGTGGGCCCCCCGCCTGCCCGCTGTGAGCCCCACCCCTCTGCACACACTTGACTTGGGAAGGGGCTTTGGGAGACGCTGCCGGGCTGGGGACCCCGGCCAGGCCAGGACCAGACACTTGGCCCCAGTTCAGGGCTTAGTCTGCCCCCCACCGCGGCTGGGGGTGGGAGCGTTGGGATCGCGGTCCGGGCCAGGATGTCGGTCATCTCCTCGCTGCTCCCCCCGATGCCCAGGAATGCACTCTGAAGGTCCAGGACGGGAAGTTTAAGCTTCAGGACCTGCTCGTGGTCCCCATGCAGAGGGTGCTCAAGTATCACCTGCTCCTGAAGGTGAGACGGTGTGCGAGCTCCGCGGCCGCCCCCGGGGAGCGGGATTGGGGCCCGGTGGCCGGCAGGGGCGTAAATGGGGCCCGGGTGGGCCAGCGTCACGGAGAAGCCGGCAGGCAAATCTGTCCAGACGAGCCGTGCGGCTGTATTAGGAACGTTCATCACAGTAAACGTGCGAAGGGAAACTGGGATTGGAATCAGTAAGAGAACTGGGAAACCGAAACCAAAGAATGTCCTCGGACCAGGACTAGGAGATGGCCTGTCCTTGACGCCTTGACCCAGGCTCTGAGCTTCCTGGTAGGCAGGAGAGCAGTGGAAATAGGAAGCCCTTGTGCACAGACTCGCCAGAGAGACTGGTTTCTGTGCCGTGTGAGGCTCTTCAGTGAATCAGCCGGTTACCCTGCGGCCTTAAAGTCCCTGCCATTCTGCACAGGATTTGGGGACCCCTCACCCTGAGGCAGTGTGTCAACCGGGAGGGGCCTTGCTGTCTGTCTGCTGGGCTGGGCAGCCGAGCCAGAGCAGAGCCTGGGGCCGGAGGGGGCGGCAGGGAGTCTGCCCCGAGGGTCTTGCTCTGTGCCCACACCCTGTGCCCGGTGGGAGCAGGGGCGGAGGCCGGCACCCCCGAGCGGTGACCCGTGACTCCTCTCCCACACGTCCAGGAACTCCTGAGCCACTCCGCGGATCGGCCCGAGAGGCAGCAGCTCAAAGAGGCACTGGAAGCCATGCAGGTGGGTAAACTGAGGCAGGGGAGGGGCCCGGCCAACCTGGGGCTGCAGGTACCCGGTCTGTGTCCTTTGACTGGAGCCGGGCTCACTCACAGGCCTTGTTCTGTGACCAGAGATGTGGCTTTTCCTGGAAAGACAAGAGGCGGAGCAGAGGCAGGGCGGTGGGTGGGACGCACCCTTGGGCAGGGAGGGTGGGTAGAGGGAGCCTCAGGCCCTTGCCCCAAGTGTCCAGATCCCTAACCTTGTCCGGCCTGCGGTGCCTTCCCTGGGCCTGCCTTCCTCCTGCTGCCCGACCGTCCGTCAGGGCCGTTGCCAGTTCCCAGGCTCTAGACTCGGTCTGGGCCATCTGGCCTGGGCCGCCCGCTGCCCAGTCCTGTGGCTTTTGCTTCTGAAACGCCCATTCCACCCAGCCACGCCTCCTCTCCCCTCCTGCTTATGTCCATTGGAAGCCTACCGTGCAGTAAGTCCCCGGAAGGAGAGCTCAGTTCATGCCACGCCCTTGTTCAAGAGCCTTCTGTGGCTCCCCGGTGCCCACTGAGTCGGGCTCAGGCTCCACGTCCGGGCACGCGGGCCTCCACAGACACGCACGCCTAGCTTTGCGGCTGTGTTTGCCACTAATGCCTGAAATTCCAGGTGAGCGTGCCACTCCCAGGCCAAAATGGCGTTCCCCATCGTTTTCTATCTCTGTGGGCTCAGGCTGGACCTTCTCCTTGTCACCTGGCTGCGGCCTGTACATCTTTAGTCTTTGCAAGGTGACATTTCCCAGGATGATTGCCCCCCCCCCACACGGTTCTGACCCCTGGGGATGGCTGTCACCCCTTTTGTGCCCATTGCCCCCTGATCATGCTCACCTGGGTCCCCAGGCCGGGCCCAATACCCAGCACGGGCTAGGTCCCCTCAGCACTGCGGCTGGCCAGGGTCGGGGGACAGTACCCCCAGCCCCTCCCAGGGTGCACACCTGACCTCTGTCTCCTCTGGGCTTTGGGCTTCCTTTTGCCTTCTGTCTCCATCTGTGGCTTCTACCCCGTCCCCTGGCCCTTGGGTGGTCTGTGCTGGCGGGTGTCGCTGATGAGCCAGGCCTATCCTGTAACGTTTCTGCCTCGGGGTCTCAGATTCTGCCCCGCCAGTGGGGTCCTTCTAGGAGGTGCTGGAGGGGAGGCTGGATCCGGCTCCCCACCTCGGCCTGGCTCAGGGATTCCACCCAAGGCGGCCCGTCCCCCTGCCGGGCTTGGGTCTCTGGCCCCCAGTCAGGGCCGGCTGCCTGGACTGCAGCGGGCACCGCCCCCTGGTGGCCATTGGGAGGACAGCAGCACATGGACGGCCGGAGCTAGACCTCGGGGTCACCCAGTTCTGTGAGGCTGTGCGGGAGCTCGGGGCCTGCCGGGTGCCCACTTCCCGAGAGCTAAGAAGCGGGCTGGTCAAGTCTAGGTCGCTGACTGTTTTCCTTTTGTCCGAGCTAGAAGGGGGTCGAGTGACAGGGCAGAGAGACACTGTCCTAAGAGGCAGGGACTTGGGGTTCTTGGCCCAGGGACACGTGCCGTTTGGGGTCGGTTTTACCTCTCCTGCCTTAGTTTACTCGTGTGTCACCCCCGTGGGGTCTCGAAGGCCGCCAGCTGCGGTGGCTGGCAGCCCGCCAACCCCTCCCCCGCCTCGTTGTTTCCAGGACTTGGCGATGTACATAAACGAAGTTAAGCGGGACAAGGAGACCCTGAAGAAAATCAGTGAATTTCAGAGTTGTATAGAAAACTTGGTAAGTGTAGCTGATTCTCCAAAGCGTGGAGATTAATTACGACCGTATACACGCATTTTAGAAATTACTTTCACGATCCTGATATTCAGTAAGCAGGTGGGTGAACACACTCTGTCCGTCTGTCCGTGCACACTTCACCCACCCCACACGCTCTGTGGGGCACGAAGGTGGTCCGCTCGCTGAGGGGCAGGGTCTGGGGAGGAATGGTATTGACCCCTCCCACCACCCACCCCCCTCCCCCCCCCCCCGGCCTGGACCAAGGACTCTCTGGGGTCCAGCCTAGAGCCCGACACGGGGCTCGAACTCACAAACCAGGAGATCGTGACCTGAGCCAAACTCGGACGCTCGCTTAACCGACTGAGCCCCCCAGGTGCCCCGAGATCTGCTGAATGTTTCAACCAGGCTCTCTACACCCCGACACTGTTGACATTTGGAAACGTTCTTTGTTTTGGGGTCTGTTCCGTGCATTGTAGGATTTCGAGCAGCACCCCTTGTCCGGGCACTCTGGATGTCAGTAGCACCCCTCCCTTGGGGGGCCCAGACGTGGCCAGATGTCCCCCGAGTACAGAGTTACTCTGGCCGAGAACCACTTTCACTGTCCAGTCCCTGAACTGGGCAGAGTCCGGGTGAGTCCATCAGGGGCAAATCAACACAGAAACTTTTGCAAGAGCAGCCCCTGGATGCCTTTGCCCCGTCCGTCACCCACCAGGCCACCTGTACACACGTGTGGCACGGGACACGTTCCTGATGTGTGGTCAGCTGAGAACAGATGTTGCCAAACAGCGTTATGAAGCAACCCCACCTTTCTGTCTTTTCAGAAAGAGAAAAATGCTGAGGGCCGAGGAGGTGAAGGGTAGATGTGCCCAGCCCGTTGGCAGTGGTGCTAAGTGCCCGGTGGGGTCCTCCCCTGGGATCACCTGATCACCGATGTTTTGGGGTGTTTTTTTTAAAGAAGTTTTTACATGTGATTGATCGTGTTCCTTAAATAACAAAAACGAAACAGCGGTGTTGAGCAGCGTGGAGCGTCCCCTGGACCGGGCGCGTGCCCGGCCCTGCGGTTCTCCCGCGGACCCCGTCACCGGCAGGTGGACGTGGTCCGTCGGCTTCGGCACATCAGAGGTGGGACGCGGGCCAGGGCTGGCGGCCGCGTGGGTGCTTGGCCCCCCACCCCCACCCCCACCCCGGGCTCTCCGCCTCGGCCCGACAGCTCGTGCAGAATTCAGGAATCTCACAGAGAACCGGCCGTCGTAGCGCCACGGCCACGGCCCCGCCAACGTGCTGGAGCACTTCCCTCCTCCCCTCTCCGGCGTGGGTAGACCCTTCCTTTGTGAGCCACGCAAGGAACGCGTCACGACGCGCCCTCCCTGAATCGAAGCGGGGTGGAGATACAAGCCCAGCGAAATGAGATCTCGGCAGAGCGGAGAGGGCTTCCACTCGAGGCCTCTTCCTGCGGCGGACGCAGCGCTGGCCCCCGTCTGATAGGCGCCGTTTGTTCTCTTGAGCTCGGTGTCCCTGGCCCTCCCTCCCAGGGCCCTGCTCTGGGCCGCACACAACAGCAGCCTGTTCCCGTTGCCCTGACCCACGCCGTCAATGGCTCCTTGTTCCCGCCGTGCTGAAGGGAGTGCTCCACGGGGCCAGGGGAGGGCCCGGTCCTCCCCCGCCATCCCCTCCCACCCCGCCCTGCGCACCAGCCGGGAGGCACAGGCTCCCATCCCTCGGTTCTGCCTCCCGTGTCCGTGGGAAGCAGGCCCGCCTGGGCGCCCGCCCCACTCCGGCACTGGGGCTCACGGCCTCGCCCTCTCTTTCCAGCAGGTGAAACTGGAGGAGTTCGGGAGGCCGAAGATTGACGGGGAACTGAAGGTCCGGTCCATAGTCAACCACACGAAGCAAGATAGGTGAGCGGGCAGGGTGGCAGCCCGGGGTGGTCGGGCACCTGCTCCCCAGCGGGCTGGAAGCGGCTTTTCCCGGGGAAGGAGCGCGTGCCCGGTCAGCCCTGTGTCCTGCCTCAGTCGCTTCCTTCCTTCTCGTGAGACCGTCCACACCACACCAGCCAGTGGCCGCCCTGCCCGCAGCTGGCACTGGGCTGGGCTAGGCTAGGGGGCAGCCAGAGGCCCTGGCGTGCGAGCTCCCAGGCTCCCCGGGACTGGCATGGGCAGCGAGGCTGCGTGACTGCAGGGGAGGGCTTAGCTTCGCACGGCCCCTGCTTGCTCAGAGCCCTCCACACCACCTACTCTGTGCGAGGCCTGGGGCTGTGGCTGGGGTCACGGTAGATAGGGATCCTGCCCCCACAAGGCTTCCAGTCTGGTGGAGGATGGAGCGTGGGGGCCTCAGGACCCATATGATCCTTGGGCCGTGGGGGCAGGTAGCCAAGGAGGGCTTCCCGGGGGAGTTGTATGGAGAAGCTGAGACCTGCCGGTGGGGGAGCCGGGGGCAGGGGGGCGGTCAGAGATGGCAGGTGAGCCAGGCGTAGGGGTGCGGCTCCGGGTCGGTGAGGGATCAGCCCTCCTGCTGCCCGCCCCGGCCGCACGCTGGCGGTCGGGGGCCTCGGAGCCCGGGGCGCTGGCCGCACTGACGGGCCCCCTGGCCTCACTGCTGGGCCAGGTACTTGTTCCTGTTTGACAAGGTGGTCATCGTCTGCAAGAGGAGGGGCTACAGCTATGAGCTGAAGGAGGTCATCGAGCTGCTCTTCCACAAGATGACCGACGACCCCATGAACAACAAGGACGTCAAGAAGGTGGGCCCTGGGCCGCCTGGTGGCCGGCAGCCTTCTGGGCCGAGGGAGGAGTCGTGGGGAGGCCTTGAGAACGGCGTGAGCCGGGCCGGAGGTCAGCATGGACGCCGACTGGGTGGCTCCGCAGTGTGGACAGGGGCTTCCCTTCTGTCACCCTCTTGTCCTTCTGACTTGTGAGGACAGCACGCTCACTCCGTGCCAAGTCCGGCGCTTCCCTGGCCCTTTGACTTTTCTCGGGGCGGGGACGCCCCTGGGATCATGGTTCCCGGGTGAGGGGAATGCAGAGGGGCTCTGGAGAGAGCCAAGCTGAGACCACGGCCATCTGACTCCAGCCCACCTTCCCCCTGCAGCAAGCAGCCCTTCCCTTTGGAGGAGGGGTCCGAGTGGGCCTCACTGTGGGTCCTCAGACACGAAGACGAGCCGGGGGGCTGTGGTAGCTGAGGCGGGGCTGTGGCTATGGGGGGTGGGGGTATGGCTTCTGGAGGGTGGGGCCGTGGCTGCTGGGGGTGGGGCTTTGGCAGCTAGGGGCGGGGCGGGACCGCTGGGGGCGGAGCATGGCTGCTGAGGGGGGCCATGACTGCTGCCAGGGGCAGGGGTGTGACTGCTGGGCGTGGGGCTTGGCTTTTGGGGGTGAGGGCATGGCTGCTGGGGCGAGGGCATGGCTGCTGGAAGGTAGGGCCGTGACTGCCGGGGGTGGAGCCGTGAGTGCTGGGGTGGGGCTGTGACTCCTGGAGGGTGGAGAGGGACTGCTGCTGGGGGTGGGGGCATGACTGCTAGGGGGTGGGGCCTTGACTACTGGGGGCGGGGCCGTGACTGCTGGGGTGGGGCCTTGACTACTGGGGGCGGGGCCGTGACTGCTGGGGTGGGGCTGCCACCCGCCCGGGTTCAGTCTGGTTCGGAGGCTATTGCATTCAGTGTTTGAGCACCTACTGTGTGCATCCCAGGCTAGATCTGGGGACCAGGAGCCAATGTGCTGAAAGTTCCAGACTCTGGACTTCAGAGCTTGCAGTACAGAATGCAGCTACCTTCTGGAAGGGCTATTGGGGGTAAACCACTCATCCCCACCCGATGTCTGAAACAGTTCCCCAGGGTTCGGGGCTGAAGGCACAGTCCCCGGGCCCAGCCCCTGGCTCTGGGAGGCAGGACCTTGCCCTTGGCAGTGGCGGGTCCAGGGCTGCGGTGCCCAGCACAGGTCCAGGCTGAATCTCTTAACCATCTGTCTCCCCTTTTTCTCCCCTCTCCTCATGCTTCCTAGTCTCATGGGAAAATGGTAAGCACCCGGGCCCTCTTCCTTTGCCTTCCTTCCCTCAGGGCCCAGCCGGCCCTTCCTTCCTGAGCCTGAGCGGGAGTGGGGGCCCCAGGTGGGCCCGAGCAGGGCCAGGGCCAGGGCCAGGGCCAGGGCCAGGCTCCTGGCTTTCTTCTTCCTTGGTCAGGCCCTCGGTGTCTTCATCAGGAAGGTGGTGTGCATTCATGATGAAGAATGCTGTTACAGAGGGTAGGAAGGAAGGCCCACCTGCTTGCCCTGGCCCCGCCCACCGCCCCCAGGTCCCTCCTGGTGAAGGATCACAGGTGGTCTTTCAGTGGGCGGGGCTTTTGTGTATTCTCACTCTGTGTCTGTCCTATTTTCTTCCCCTCTCCTCCTCCCTTCCCTGCTTCCCTCCTTCCCTTCCCTCCTCTCCCCTTCCTTCCTTCTCTCCTTCCCCATCTCCTCCCTCCCTCATTTCTTTCTTCCTCCATTTTTTCTAACACAAATGGGCTCAGACTTTCCGCACTCTTTCTGGGCCTCTTAGAAAGCCCCTAGAGATGGCCAGGCCTGGTGGGTGGTCAGGGCAGCTGTGGGCTGGCTCTGCTGCAGCCCTCCCCCCCCCCCCCCCCCCGCCGCCCCAGCCCACGGCCTTCTCCAACCTTTTGTTTTGTTTGGTTTCTGTTCTTTTACTTCAGAGCAGTGAGTTTTTTAGCATCCCATTTAGGAACTGAAAGTGGGCAGGCCCGTTCTGAGCACAGGCTCCCTGGGGACCCAGCTCCAGCCTTAGAGACGGCCCTGGCTGAACCCGCCGAGAGTTCAGTCGAGGGCACACCTCGGAGGGGGTAGGAGAGGGGTCCTGGACGTCTTGTGAGAGGGGTGTGCACGTGCGTGTGCACGTGCAGACACAGGCATGGGTGCGCCATACACGTGCACGCAGGTGCAGGAACGGGTGACCTGGACGCGCGTGCGTGTGTGTCCTCGTGCCCAAGCCCATGCCAGTTGCGAGCTGGTGCCCCGTCTCCTCCCGCAGTGGTCCTACGGCTTCTATCTAATCCACCTCCAAGGAAAGCAGGGCTTCCAGTTTTTCTGCAAGACCGAGGACATGAAGCGGAAATGGATGGAACAGTTTGAGATGGCCATGTGAGTTCAAGGGCGGCCGCGGCGGAGCCCCAGGGGGGCTTTATCCAGGACCCCCGCAGACCGGGGTATTGCAAACACCCAGAGACTGGGGCAGGCTCTGTCACACCAAGACCCCAGGCGCACCTCGGTGGCACCCCAGCTGCGTTAAACTCTGCCTGGGGCAGGAGAGCCTCCCTCTGGGACAGCCTGAGGCCCCTGAGGCCCAGCCTGGCACAGGTGCCCAGCAGAGCAGTGGGCGGCCAGGGAGGGCTTCCGTGCCCAATGGACTCCCGGTAACCCGGGTCCTCAGGGCCTTACAGGCTGGTGGATGGTCACTTTTTTGTGAAGGCACGGGGCTCTTTCTCCATGAAATCTAGAAGGAGCCTCCATACGTCCAACAGAGAGAGGTGATCAGGGGGTCCCCAGACACAGCAGACCCGGAGGCCAGAGTGGCAGGGTCCTTCTGCACGTGGGTCCTACGGCCAGGCAGGCTGGGGGCCCCCGGGCAGGTGCGCTCCCCTCCCTGTAAACAACTTCGGGCTCCGTCTCGAACACCTGGCCTTACTGTGTCACGTCCCGTCGTCCATCTGTACTTAGGTCAGTACACCGTTTAGACTTTCAGTTTCAGGTCTGCGTCCAGCGAGGCCCCTGAGTGTACGTCGGCTGAGCTGTGACAAACCCCGCACCTGCCTACAAACCCTCGCCTAGACACAGCCCCTTACCATCCTCCCAGAAGGCTCTCGTGCCGGCGCGGCCCCGTTTTAAAGCCCCCACTCAGATCCTCACTCTGCCCGGTGGGGTGTCGGGGCCCATCCGGGCCGTGAGTCCTGGCCTCCCGCTCCGGAGCCTGGCTGGTCCCCAGGTAGGCACTGCTGTCTCGGTGGAGCTCAGGGAGCCCGGCCCTCTTTCCCTCCCGTCAGGTCAAACATCAAGCCAGACAAAGCCAATGCCAACCACCACAGCTTCCAGATGTACACTTTTGACAAGACCACCAACTGCAAAGCCTGCAGGATGTTCCTCAGGTGAGGCCCCTGGCCCGGCCCCTGCCCCCTCCCCAACCCCAGCCCGCCTTCAGGGGAGCCTTGTGCTGTGTCTGTCCTATGTCCCGTCACCCCGACCACCTACCACCCACCAGGCCGGTGCTGTGCTGGGCCCAGAGGCGCTGGGGAGTAGTGGGGGGGTCACTAGACCTTCAGCGTCTCTAGATCCGTCCGCCGGGTGTTCCGGATCGAGCCGGGAGGGAACATGGCTGTCCCTGTGGTGCCCAGGGCCTGCTCTGCGGCGTGGCAGGAACAGGGCCGGGAGCGGTCTGGGCGGAGAGCCAGCACCAGGGTCGTGGGGGCCTGGGGTTTTGAGGGACGACGCGTCGTGCGAGGGGCAGATGGCAAGGCGGGCAAGGCAGGCCTGGTGGACTTCGGGCCTTGCCCTCGGCACTGTGTCTGACTCACGTCCCACCCTCCCCCTGCGCAGGGGTACCTTCTACCAGGGCTACCTGTGCACCAAGTGTGGTGTCGGGGCGCACAAGGAATGTCTGGAAGTGACCCCTCCCTGCAAGATCAGTGAGTACCAGCTCCTGCCCTGCCCCGGGGGCTGGTCCTCGGGGCCCCCTGCCCGCTCCCAGCGAAGGGCCCCATGGCTCACAGCTGCCCTGGTACCTCCCTCCGGGCCCCGGCTGCCTTCACACGCTCTCCTTTCCTACCGCGGGGACCCCCTGGGGCCGGGACCAGATGAGAAAACCGGGGGCCCAGAGAGGAGAGGACACCTGCCCCGGGTCACACAGTACAAAGAGACCCAGCCGCTGGGCTGTCCCCTGCCGGGGCCTTCCCTCCTGGGGCGCTCCAGCATTTCTCTCCGCCTCTTTGCCTCCCCCACCCCACTGCCCCACTCATTTACAACTTGGAGACTCTCTACCCCAAACGGGCACAGAACATTTGTGGCAGGTGCGTGCAAGTTTCCTATCACAGAGAAACATCGGTCATGACTGTGCCTTGTCCCCGGTTCTCCTGTACCCGGAGAGGACTGGCATTCCGTAGCCACAGCGACAACCCCCTCAGCAGACGGTTTACGTGCACACGTGTGCGCACACAGGCACGGCACCTGCAGCACTCTCGTTCTCTCTGTGCCCATTGGTCAGGGGGGAGCCTGAGGCTCAGGGAGGAGAAAGGACCAGAACCTGCCCAGATATCAGCCGGACTCCTGCGGGGGGTGAATTCTGGGGAGTTCCCAGCCTGCAACCGCTGTGGCAGGAGTCCACAGGCGCAAACTACAGCTTTTTAGCTTTGCCTCTCGATACCGCCCTCTGGTGGCAGCGTGCCCATCATATTAGTCGACGGGGCAGTTCATGTGTTCTGGCATTTTTTTTTTTTTTTTTTGATCCTAAAAGTAACATATTTACTTACCAAAGATTTGGGGTGGGGGGGGGGAGAAAAAACATAAAAAAGAAGAAAGTAAATATCGCCCTTGAACTTACCAAGAAATAACCAAAGGTAGTATCTTGATCGATTATTTCCTTCTAACTTTTCTGATTTAAAATGAATCTTTCTGGGTTTTTAGTCTCCTGGTTATTAAACAGTCATTCCCCATAGAAAACGTGGGAAAAGTAGAGAAGTGTGAAGCAGAAGATGACCTCCTCACGACCCCACCAGACAGACTCACCGCCGTTCACGGACCCCTTTTCCCTCTGCAGACACGCGCCCGCCCACCTGCCCAGTCTCTTCTTACGTTTGTGTGTTTTTCATAACGCCTATAGTTGGGGTGTCACCAGATGGACAGTTTCGTATCTTTTGCAAGCCCAAGTTCTCATGACCAGCCGCCCCATGTCATTAAAAGCCTGCGGTGGGTGCCTGGTTTTATTCCGGAGAGTTCTGAGCTGGGCTGGTCCTCGGGCCTTTCGTGCCGGGCCTGGGCTCTGGACAGGACTCCTTGGCCTTCGTCAGCTCTGGCTCCGGGCTGGGCCCCTGACCCGAGGAAAGGCAGATTAACTCTTTGTTGCCCCAGGGGCCAGCAGGTCCCAGAACGGTGCCGGCCACTCCCAGAGGGCCTCTCCCGTGGGAAGCCTTGCTGGCTCCTCCTGTGTGGGTGCCAGCTACGCATCACCCGCTCCTCCCCGCCCGATGCCCACGGGGTCTGTAGCCTCTGCTCTGCAGAGGCTGTCGGCGACCGTCCACAGCAGTCGACCACGTGCGTGTCGGATGGCGTTGAGGTCACCATAGCCACGCACTTTAGGCATCGTGGTCCCTGCTTTGTCCGGTGGCGGACTGGTGGCCCAGCTTGTCAGATGGCTGGGGCCCAGCCTGGGACTGTTCCTCCCCTGGGGTCACCCCGAGGCAGGCAGAAAGGATCTTGGGAACACCTGCCTTCCGTCTGACATGCCCGTGAGCGAGCACACCGGCCCCTAGGTAGCACGCGTCCTGACATCTCTTGTCACTCGGCCGTGGCGGGCATCACTAATCGGTGGTGGGAGCTTTGCCTCTGAGCCCACGTGGGCCCCAGTGGTTCAGGCAGCTTCGGCCGTCGGAGCAGACCTGGCCCACGCAGGGAACCTGTGTGCCAGGCTGGGGTCCCCCGCGGGGCCCCTAAAGCCAGAGCTCAGAATTTGCCAGCAGAAGGAATTGAGAGACTTTTGTAGTCACCTGCTGTGTGTGCCTGTGACCCATGTCTGCAACCAGCGGCCTTGACCTTTGCCTTGCTTACCCACCTAGGCACCCCGGGCAGCTCCTGCTATGCGGGCGGGAGCCACCTGGGTCCCCAGGGCTGGTGGCTTGCCTGCCAATGTGTCTCCCGCTTCCTTTTCAGGTTCTCCTGCAGACCTGGTGAGTCTTCCAGACTGTTCTCCTCCCGGTGCTCCATGCCCCACACGGCCCGTGTGCCTGAGCCCAAAACACCCTGCGGTTCCTGATATCATCCCTCCCCCACCCCGGGGCCACACTGGCCAGCACACAGGCCACTGTTGGTCACCGGGGGCCTTTGATTTCCTTCGTGGTCCCCGGGCACAGCCAGCTGGCAGCCCCTGACAGCCATCGCCCTGGCCGGGCAGCCCCCCCCCCCACTCTGCTTGCCTGGTGGCTTATGGGTGCCCAGCTCTGTGACATGCGTCTGCCCACCTGCCCCCCATCCTGGCTTAGAGCCCTCTGTTCAGCTGACTTAAGGATGACGTCCCTGAATTCACTTACGGGGTGTGGACATCACGTCTCGCCCCAGTTGTGGGATCTGGTCAAATTAACTAGCACTTAGAGGGTGCTTACTAGGCCTTGTGGGGGGTACAAAACACCCTCATGGGGGAGGAAAGACATAGCATTTAGTCTCACGCAGCAGGACATGTCCCAGAGAGAGATGACAAGCTCCAGGCTCAGAGCAGGGAGGTCCCACGGCTGGTGTGGTCAGGGCAGGCTTCCTGGAGGAGGTGGGAATTAATGCGAAGGGATGGGAGAGGAAGGGATGGATGTCCCAGGGCTGTGGAGGGGCACAATGGTGGAGGGTGTAAGTGAGAATGGGGGGGGGGGGTGTCCTAGTGAACCAGTGTCACATCTACCTGTGGGTGTCTGGATGTGTCCCTCACCTCCCCTCCCGCTTCCTGCCTCAACCCTTCTCTCTGGGGGTGTGGGGGGCATGGAGTGGCGATGCTTGGCCGCCCTCCCTGATCGCCGTGGTTTGTCCTTGCCCTCACAGGACGCCTCTGGAGCAGGACCGGGTGAGTCTGTGGGACCCGGGCCCTCTCAGCTACTGTCCCTATCAGCGGTCACTCTGGGAGGCGGGCCTGGCCACAGTGACCTGCCAGCCTCCCCCAGCCTGGCCCAGCCTTCCGGACTCCAGGCTCCCAGGGAGTGTGCTCCCTCTACAGCCCGGTCTCCGTATATAACTATATCCCTCCGATCAGGTTCCGATGAGCCACAGAGCTGCAGAGAAGGGTCGGGTCCTTTCAGGAGGGAGGGGCTGTAGCCGGAGACCCCCTCCTCCTCCCCCTCCCTGTGCAGGGTGGGCCTCACAGCACCTCCACTGTCACTTGGCCGTGTTCCCCATGTGCCCCGTGTCCTCATTCCCCCTGCTTTGCGCTGCGTGATAGGAACGTGGCTTTTAGCCGTTGAGGACGGGAGGCCTCACGAGCGGTGCGGCCGGAGCCGTGATGGGCCGGCAGCCGGCCGGGACCAAGTTGCTGAGCGAGGGTCCCCCTCCTGCCCCGTATCCTCAGGTCCCAAGATGGTGGCCGTGCAGAATTACCATGGCAACCCTGCTCCCCCTGGGAAGCCAGTGCTGACCTTCCAGACGGGTGATGTGATCGAGCTGCTGAGGGGCGACCCCGAGTCTCAATGGTGGGAGGTGGGTCCTGGGGACCCGGAGGGGGTTGAAGCCCCTTGGGGCAGATGCACAGAGTCCTGTCGCCCGGGAGGGGCAGGTGTGGGGGTGAAGGACCGTCCCGGGGAGAGGGAAGTAGGCTGTTGGCAGGACTGCGGTTGCCTCTTGGCCGTCATCGTTGTTTTGTGATGGTCCTTGTCACTACATACTTACTTATGAATTTGTTGTACTAGACCGTGCCTTCACAGAACTGGAGATTCGGAAGGTGCAGAAGGGTGTCTGTGATATAAAGTCTCTGTCCCACTCTGACCCCAGCTGCCCGGTTCCCTGCCCCGTGTGTCACCAGAGCCATCGGTTCTGGGTGGCCTTGCAGACGGGCTTTGCTGAGGTGATGGGGGGGGGGGTGAGGCGGAGCTGCCTAGAGGACCATGGGAGGCTGTCCCGGGCAGAGGGGAGAGCGAAGGCCGAGCCCCGGCCCCTGTAGACCCTCCCAGGCAGCGTCTGCCTTCCACCGGTCCACACGCCCCTTCCGTGTAGAAACACCCTTGTAGAGCAGAGAGCTGGGGGTGGGGCTCTAGCCCCAACCCCGGGCCTCAGCGTTCCCATCTGTGAAGTGGGGACACCACGTGCCTTCCTGCCTGACGGTCATAAGGTCAGCTGAGGCTACGGCAGGAAGTGGTACCAACGCACGGTCTTCTTGGGAACTGTCCTCGCCCAGTCCTTAGGCTAAGCCGCTCACCCCATGCACTCCCGCCGGCCAGGCCCGGCCCCCATCATCTGTCTCCTTCCAGGGTCGGCTGGTGCAGACCAGAAAGTCAGGCTACTTTCCTAGCTCGTCCGTGAAGCCCTGCCCCGTGGATGGAAGGGTGAGCACTTTGCACAGAAGCTTCTGGAACTCAGTGGCCGGAAGGAAGCCTGGGGGCTCTGCGGGCTGTCTCCTCACTCGGAGCGTCTGGGCTCGTTCAGGACGCCCTTGCTAAGTGGCTGTTGTGAGCTGGCCCCGGAGCTGAGGACTGGGCCCGGAGAGCAGATGGATGGATGGGGGGCGGGGGGGCAGGGGCAGGGGGCTGGGTGCTGCATTTCTCGTGGTTTTAGAAACACAGAAACGGGCATTTCAGCAGCAGTCGTGATGGACAGAAGACCAAGAAGGTTGCCTTTCTCCGAATTTTGGGGACTCTGTACGTCTCCTGGGACCATTGCACAGCCCCCAGGGAGCAGAAGACTCCCGCAGACGTCAGAATTCAGAGCCAGACTTTAGGGTGTTTAGAAAAAAGGCAGTATGGCCTTTCTTTCGGCCGAGTTGTGTGGACCAAGCCTTCCTCTGCTACAGAAGGCATCACACAGTCAGCCTTGAATAATTTAATTACCTCCACCCACCCCCCAAGAGGGCATTGTATTCATTCATTCATTCATTCATTTTATTTATTTTGAGAGAGAGAGAGAGAGAGAGAGCAAGTGGGGGAGGGGGCAGAGAATCTTAGGCAGGCTCCAGGCTCAGCATGGACCCGGACGCGGGGCTCGATCCCACAACCCTGGGATCGCGACCTGAGCTGAAATCAGGAGTCGGACACTGAACTGACTGAGCCCCCCCAGACGCCCCCCCCCGCCCCCCGCCAAAGGCATTTAAAAGTACAAGAGGGAACTTTCTCCAGAGGGAGCGGGAGGCGGGCCCCAGACCGCACAGGAGCCCTGCTACAGCCTTCAGGCCCTGCCCGGGGCCTCAGTTTCCCCATCTGCGTGGTGAAGGGCCTCGCCCAGCCTGTGGCACGGTGAGGGGAGGCCAGGCGTGGGGTCTCGGGCTGCCCGGCCCGCGTGTGGCCTGCCGCCTGGATGCCTTTGGGGCTGTGAACCCATCTGTGGCAGAGAACTCGGCTGTAGGCTGTACCCCCTGTCACTGCTCTGAAATTCCCGCGGTCTTTGGTCACCCCTTCCCTGGGGGATAAGTGCCTTGTCGGTTGGTTGCCGTTCGTTCAGTCTCATCAGTCAGTCAAACCCCCTGAGCATCTACTCAGGGACAGCGAGTCCCGGCTGCTGCCCTTAGGGACGTCCCCATCCAGTGGCTCCGGGGCTGAGTCCACAGACGCCCTGGTAGCCAGTGCTGGGCTCGAGGGTCGGGTCACTGATGACAAGCCCCCTCTGGCCCCACTCGGGGCGGCCCCTGGGGGGACGTTAACGTGTATGTCCTCTCCTGCCAGCCGCCCGCCAGCCGCCCGCCCTCCCGGGAGATCGACTACACGGAATACCCCTGGTGAGTGGGTCAGCCGCGGTGCCCTCCCCCCTGCCCGCGAGCAGGCTGGGACGCGGGGCCCCAGGGTGGCTGAGCCCTCTCTGGCTGTGTGTCTCTGGGAGCCTGGCGGGGGGGGGGGGGTCTTCTGTTCCCCAGGACAGGTGTTCCTATCGGCTAAAAGAGGTCACGGGGAGAACGAAGCTTTTTTTTTTTTTTTTTTTTTTTTTTTTAACGTGAGTTTAATGGCGCTTCGTCGTAGAAACTCTACGAAAGCGGTGTATTTAAGGCTATTGACAATTGCACCCTGATCCATGTTGTCGCTCCAGGAGAACAGTGGGGCCGTTTGGACGGACAAAAGCACGAAGCCGGGTTTTCTAGGATTGGGGCACAGACCCCAGTCGGACTCGGGGTCCAGCTTTTATCGCTCTGCCCACTGGGCGCCCCGGGGCGGCCTCGGTGGTAGTAGGTGCCTGTGCCTTGCGCCCTGTGGTGGCCCCAGAGCGGCGGGCAAACTCCTACCCCGGGAGCATCTGGCCTTGGGATTTGCATTCGGGGCTCGCCCCACGGGCCCGGCGGCGTGACGCTTGCGTGCTTGGTGTCCCGGCCTCTGCACGTGGGCTTGGCCTCCCCCTCCACGTCGGAGATGCCGCGGGGTCCACCCCACACGTGAGCTCTTTTGTGTCGCCGCGTTTTCAACGGCGAAAACCCAGAAACGCGCTCCAACGCACGTGCTGCGTCGGGCGCCTCTCGCAGGCCGGGTTCTGCAGCAAAGCCCTTGGGGCCGGGCCGAGGTCTGGGGTCCGGAGACCGACCCCCCCCCCCCCCCCCCCGCCAGCCCCTCCCGCAGGGGCTCAGCCTCGTCCCCGGACGGCTGCCTACGCAGGTCAGCGCGGTGGCCGAGGCCTGGGCGTCCTCGGCTGTCCCGGTGTTAACCGTCCACTTCCTCCCGGCCGCCAGGTTCGCGGGCAGCATGGAGAGACAGCAGACAGACAACCTACTGAAGTCGCACGCCAGCGGGACCTACCTGGTCAGGGAGCGGCCGGCCGAGGCGGAGCGCTTTGCCATAAGCATCAAGTACGCGGTGGCCCCACCCAGGGACGCCCCCCGCCCCGGGGCCACCCGGGACCACGGAGCCCCCGTCCCTCTAGGTCCTGCGCTCTTGGGTTGGGGAGTGGCCATGGACCGTATTGCCCAAAGCAGGACACTTTGGAGACGGGAGAGCGTCTGCGGGTCCGCACAGCGTGGCCGGCCCGGGACGTGGGTGAAAACGTCCCGCCCAAAGCCACCCCGTGGGCTCAGTCCCCCGTTGTTCGGGTTGCGGGAACCACGCGGGCTCAGGTGCAGAGTGGGACGGGGCCGGGGCAGGGACGCCATACGAGGTCAGGGACTTCCCGGCACCAGTGGGCTTCGGGGGAGGGGGAAGGTCACACCGCTGCGACCTGCGGCCTCGGCCTTTGGCCTGGGTGTCCTCCTGCCCAGCGGCCGCCCCCTCGTGCACTGTGCCACCGCCCCCTCAACAGATGGAATCTGACCGGTGGGCGGCCACCTTCGGCCCAGGACGCCCACGAGATGGGCGTCTTGGGTCAGGCCCCCGACAGCCCACAGGCCAGCAAATAGAGGGGTCTGTCTGCCGTGGTGACCCCCCAAGGTCCAGTGTGCTTTGTGTGCTGCCCCAGAGGGCGGCCTGTGTCCAAGGGCAGGCCCCTCCCGGCCTCACACCCCAGCGTTAGCAAGCCCCTTCCTCTGCACCTGGACCCAGTGGGGGCCGAGAGCCCGGCCTGAGGGCACAGCCCTCACACGCGGTCAGCCACCACGCCTGTGTGCATGTGCATGTGCGAGAATGCCCCTCCCCTGCTCCAAATCCAAGAGAGGACGGTGGGTGGGGACCCGTGCTCATCCAGGGCCGGGGTCCCCCTGTGCAGACGGGCGCTGAGGGCCCCCAGAGGTGGGATTGCTGGAGGTCGGAATCTGCCCCAGCCTTTCCACAAATGCTTGGAGCCGGAAACCAGCACGCTGGCTCTACAGTACAGAGAACAAGGAAGACCGGCGTGGGGAGGGACAGACGTCCGGTGAAACAGGCGGGCGCGGCCCAGGCCACCCGCTAGGCGGGGCCCGCTCCCCAGCTGAGGTCGCCGTGCACCGCGGTGGCCAAGGGGAGCCTCGCGAGGTGTGACCGTGCGGTGGGGCTGTGACGGCCTCAGCAGGGCCCTGGGAGGAAGTGGGGTGTGGACCGTGTGGCAGGTCTGTGGTGGAGGTGACAGAGATATCACTCGCCAGATAGGAGTGATAGGAGTTCACCTGGCACCTCTGTGTGGCCGGCCTGCAGGGCTCCCCCTGGGGCTGAGACCGGCCCAAGGAGTTGGGGTGCGGTGAGCGTGCACGGCCGACTTTGAACCCTTGAGAAACAGTGGGCAGCGGACGGAGGCCCCTCGGGAGAGGATGCTGGGCAGCCGGCACCTGATTATTTGCCGGTTGTTTATGCCACCCACTGATTTCCGGTTGTGAAACCGGCCGTGCATTCTTGGAGTGTCCCACTTGGCTGTGGTGTGAGGTCCTTTTAACTGTCCGGGTTAGATAGACGTACGCGTGGGGAGAGATTCAGTTTGCCGAGGACTTTTGCATCTGTAGAGGTGTTGGTGTGTTTCCTTTTCCCGTGATGTCTTCGTCTGGAGTGGTGTTTGCGGGGGAAGGGAGGCTCTCCGACAGGGTCACATTGGAACCGAGACCTGAGGACTCGAGCTCAAGGAGGGGAGGATGGCGGGGGGGTGGGCCTTCCCGGCAGAGGGGCAGCTCTGGTGGGCGTGCGTGTGGCCTGTCTGGGGATGCCCGTCGGCTGGAGTGGAGGGTGCAGAGGACAATGTTAGGCGGCATCGGAGCTGGGCGGGCTGCTCCCCTGGGGCTCAGGGGGCCACGGTCAGACCTTTGACTTTATAAACCAAGCTGTGAAGGCCTCGCCAGGCGACGGGGAAACAGGGAGAAGGATGACGTCCCCCGTGCAGAGAGGGGGATGAGCAGAATCCCAGGACAGGAGGCCCCCGTGGGCTGGCTGGGGCCTGAGACCCTGCTGGCTGATGGAGAGGCCCAGGAGGGGGTGGGCCAGAAGGGCCGGGGGCTGGGGGTGAGAAGGCGAGGGCAGACAGGTAATAAGCCTGGACCCCTGGGGGCCGGGGGCCACGTGGCCCGAGTGGTGACCCCAAGGCCCACGCGTTTGCCCAGGTTCAACGATGAAGTGAAGCACATCAAGGTGGTCGAGAAAGACAGTTGGATCCACATTACAGAAGCGAAGAAGTTTGAAAGCCTCTTGGTAGGTGATCCCGTGGCTCCCTCGGGAGGGAGGCCTGGCCTGCAGGGTCGTGGGAGGGCCCGGGTGCCCCACTGCCGCCGTGGCCCCTGTAGGCTGCACTTTCCCGCCACCAGGGAAGATCCAGGGAAGTGGGTTTGGAGGGCACCTTGGGACAGTTAGGTCACAGCCCCTGCGTTGAGGCTTCTGCCCCCAGAGGGCCCGGTGGGTTCACAGTGAGGGGAGGGCCTGGCCTGGCCTGCCGTGCGTCACTGCAGCCACCCCCCCACCCCCACCCCAGCGCCTAGCCCCGCAGCCCGGCCCCCAGGCGCCCCAAGGCACAGTTCTTAGCGATTTTTAAGTTAGGCCTATTGTGTCTTTCCTAAATGACCTGAGGTCTTAGACAAGGCCTCTGTGGCCACAGAAAAGCACAGAGTAGAGAAACGTATCCCCGGTTGCCCCGCCCAAAACCCCGTGTTCGCATTCAGGGGAGGCCCCTCGACCTGTCACCGTGGCTGGGGTGTGGCTCGTATCTACGGTTTTGAAACAGAACTGTTGCCCATGACGTTCGCATACTTTCCGCGAGGTAGACTTCCCCGTTGGCACAGCCCTCTCCTCCCCACGCCGGTAATCGTAGGGCATTCGGTCTCTGGCGCGTGCTGTTCTTTCTGGAAGCCCTTCCCCGCTGTCGGGGCATCCCAGCGCCATCCTCCGCGTCGGCCCCTGGCTTTCCTGTAGCAACAGCTGGAGGGAAGCTACTGGCTCAGGGGCCCCTCGGATTCTGACCGCCCACCCTGGGCGGCGTGCTGGGCCGAGAGCAGGAGTGGGGAGCCCTCAGGGGCCCAGAACACAGGTCCCCCAAGTGAAACCGAGGTGGGAGAGGGAGGCCAGGGCGCCTGGGAGGACTGCCTGGAGGCGGTGACAGCGGCAGTGAGCACGTGTGTCCCGTAGGAGCTGGTGGAGTACTATCAGTGCCACTCGCTCAAGGAGAGCTTCAAGCAGCTGGACACCACGCTCAAGTACCCCTACAAGTCACGGGAGCGCGCGGCCTCCAGGGCCTCCAGCCGGTCCCCAGGTAACGCCCGCACCCGCCCGGCACACCGGTGCTCACCCGGAGGTGTCCGTTCTGCCCGCTTCCCACGGCCCTGGCTTTCGCTGCCCACCCGCCCTCGAGGAAGGCTTTCCTGGGGGACCCAAGCCACTGGCCCAGGCGCCCCCCCGCCCCAGCCCATCACCAGCACCCCCCCGAACCAGGGTGTCCTCCTGGTCCCTGTGACGGGTAGGGAGTGCCAGCTCTGGACGGCTGCTCCCTGTCCTGGCGCCCTTGCCCGGGGGTCGGCAGGGGGTGAGAACGGGGCAGGTCCCCCCTGCGCTCAGATCCCTCCCTGACCCCCAGCCCCCCGGGGTCCTCACTGGGAGGGAGCGAGATCTGGCACCTCGTTTGCGGGCAGGACTCCACGGGGACAGGGCAGCGTCTTGCTTGAGGCCACCTGGAGTTAGAGGCAGGGTGGGCCCAGCGTGTTTGAAGTCCCGCCCGTGACGGGCCCTTGAGTGCGCACCTGGCGAGTGTGGACAGGTGGCTTCACACACGCCGGAGCCCGCCCGCCCGCCGGGAGGGGGTCCCGTGTTGTCCAGGCAACAGGCGCGGAGAGGTGGCGGGAGGGGCAGCCCCGCCCGGCAGGCCTGGCCCCGCACCCCTGCGCTCTGCCTGCGCGCCCCTTTCACGTTCTCTCTCGCCTCTTTGCAGCTTCCTGCGTCTCCTACAACTTTTCTTTTCTCAGTCCTCAGGGCCTCAGCTTTGCCTCCCAGGGCTCCTCCGCTCCCTTCTGGTCAGGTACCGCTGGTGCCCGGGGCGTGGGGGGGCCCGGCCTGCCGCCCGCCGGCCCGCGGCCCCCGCCGGAAGGCGTCCGCAGCTGCCCGTAGCCCGGCACGGGACAGGGCCGAGGGCACAGGCACAGGGAAGGGACGGCCTGGCCGGCGGGGACAGGGCGGAGGACGCGGTCAGGCTCGGTGCCACCCTCCTCACCGCCGTCACCTCTCTCACGCGCTCACCCCGACGGCCACCCCCCAGCTTGTCACCCCCTAGCCCCCCTCGCTCGCTGAGGGCTTTGCCTCTGGTAGCGGCGGAGAGCCGGGTGGCCGCCCCCAGGGTGACAGAGGGATCACACCGGCGGACCCCCCCGGGCGGGCCCTGGAGACAGGGGGACTGGGTCTCAGCTGGGCCCGACTGCTTGGCCCTCCGCTGCCAGAGTCAGAGCCCTTCCCTGGCCGCTGCGTCTGTCCCCTCCACCGCGGTCATTGTCCCCTGCCCACCAGGACTCCTGGGTCCCCAGACGAGCTGGCCCAGCCCCGTGTCCAGTTTGGTCTGGGGACCTGGAAGCCAGGCGCTGGCACCCCGGGGTCTGGCCCCAGGTGCTCCGTCAGCACGCAGGCTGGGTCAGCTGAGTGACCACTGGGCAGGTGACACTCGTGCACCGGGCTTGCAGGGGTGGGGCCCACGCGAGTCGTAGTGATCAGAACCTGAGCACCTGCTCTGAGCCCACGATCACATTTGTTGGCTGTGACTCGGTGTGAGTGCCTTCGCGGGAGGGTCGCGTGGGCCATGGCCTGCAGGTCTGGGTGGAATTGGAGAATAGCCTGTCCCTTCAGAGCCTTTCTGCAGGACAGCCCTCCTCTCTGGGCACGGGGCCGGGCACCGGGGGGACCAAGCTGGGCCCCCTCCCCCGCCGGCTGTGTGACCCTGCCCATCTCCCCCAACAGTGTTCACACCCCGCGTCATCGGCACGGCCGTGGCCAGGTACAACTTTGCTGCCCGGGATATGCGTGAGCTCTCACTGCGGGAAGGCGACCTGGTGAAGATATATAGCCGCATTGGCGGGGACCAGGGCTGGTGGAAGGGCGAGGCCAACGGACGGGTAAGCGGCTCAGCCCGGGCCAGGTTGGGGCAGGCTGGCACCTCAGCGTACCTGCCCCAGCACTGTGACGCCCCCTCTGAGCCATAGACCCGAGCTGCCCGGGTCGGAGCCGGATGCTCGGTCCCGTTCTGTGGTTGTGGCCACTGCAGGGGAACGTGTTTTACACACACGCTCCACATTACCTGCACGTACTCAAGCCCTCTTTGCAGGCAGAGAGGCCGCAGGACCACAGCAGGGCGCTCAGGTGTCCTCACTGGCCTCCCTTACACGCTGGGGAGACGGGAAGGGGCACACTGTGTTCCCACCCCACTCTGCCTGAGGACGCCCTTCCCCGTCTACCCCATGACCTTGCAGCATTCCATGGCCCCTTATTCCCGTACCCCTTCTGGACCCCCTGGCTTTGACCGGGTTCGTGAGCACTCACCCAGCAGGGTCCTGGAGCTCGCGTGGGGCAGCTGCCCTTGGCAGGCACACCGGGCTGTGCAGGGTCGCCTGCCTTGGCTCCCGTGGCTCGTCATTCCATTGTCAGGTGGTGGAGCTGGCCTGCTTCCACCCAGCGTGTTGTCTGCCCCTCGGAGGCCTCGGGTCAGATCCATTTTCCCCCCGACAGCCCTTCAGAAGCATGAGGCCACCGAGTCCTAGGTGCTGGCCCGGAGGGCCGAACCACTGGTTTTCAAAGTGGCCCTAGGGGCACCAACATTGGAGGCTCCTGGGGCTGTATACTGAGGTCCTCCTCACCCAGATCATGGGTAAAGCAGTTTCCCAGGTGATTCAGAACTACTGGTTTAGAGTGTGACTAGATAGTCCTGTTGCTTTGGCCCCATTATGAAGTGATTCTTTTTGTCCCTGGCAGTCCTTGCTTCCAAGTCTACTTCGTCCGCTCTTTGAGCAGCCCAGCTTGTTTGGAAGGAGTTAATGTTTTGCGTGGCAGTCTTCACTCTCTCATGCCTTACTTTCAACTTTTCTGTATTCTTAAATTCAAGGTAGAGATAAGATGTTATGTTCCACATATTTTAAAGCCAGTCTGATCTGACCATCTCTGCCTTTTAATAAGAGCATTAGCCCATTTACATTTAATGTAATTACTGAGCGAAGATTTAAATCCATCATCTTTCTGTTTATTTTCTATTTGTCACATCCATTTCTTCTTCTTTTTCTTCTTTTTTTTTCTTCTTCTGCCTCCTCCTCCTCCTTCTCCTTCTTTTTTGCCTACTTTTGAATTGTCAGCAATTTTTTTTTTTTTCTATTCCACTTCCTGCCTCCTTGGTTGGTGAGTTACACATTCTTTTCCTATTACTTGAATGGTTACTCAGGGATTACAGCGTGCACTCTGACTTCTGAGAGACTATTTTAAATTAGTACTTTTACTGCTTCCCAGATAACGCAAGGACCTTACAACTTCTGACTGTACTCATCCCCTCCCAAATTTGATACAGGTGTTGTCGTGTATCTTAATTCTACATATTTTTTTAGTCCCATTAGACATTATTTTTGTTTTAAGCAGTTAGTTTCGTTTAGAGTTCCCACCTGTTTACCTTGCCCCAGGCTCCCCATTCTTTCCTGCTTTGTTGTATTTCCACCCAAAAGCATATTCCTGCTGCCTGAAATTCCTTCTTCTAAGTATGTTTTCTAGGGTGAGTCTGCTACTAATAAATTCCCAGTTTTTGTGGAATCTGAACACCTCTTTGTTTTACTTCCTTTTTTTCAATGTTCTTATTAGGAAATGTTTACAATTTTTTTTTAAGTTTATTTATTTTAGGTGGGTGAGGGACACAGGGAGAGGGAGAAAGAAAGAAAGAGAGAATCCCAAGCAGGCTCCGAGCTATCAGCGCAGAGCCCGACGTGGGGCTTGAACTCATGAATCGTGAGATCATGACCTGAGCTGAAGTCAGACACTTAACCAACTGAGCCACCCAAGCGCCCCTCTAATTTGTTTGGATACAGTTTCAAGCTTAAAGAAAAGTTGCTGTGGCTCTTTGTGCCCAGAGTTACCAATTAAGAGTCGTTTGTGCATTTATCACTTACGTTCTCCTTCGCTCTCTGCTTGTTTTTCTCTTAACCATTCGACAGTAAATTATAGAAGTCCTATCCTTTCCCCCACTAAAGCCCTAAGTACTTCAGTGTCCTACAATCAAGGACATTCCCCTTTAATAGAATATGATTCTCTAACCCACAGTCCATATTCAGATGTCACCGGTTATCCCGTGTCTCGTCTACCCAAAGGAATTGCATTTACTTGCCATGGCCCTTAACTCTCTTTCTTCTGGAACGATTCCTCAGCCTTTCTCAGTCTTATATGACTTTGACCTTTTTGAGGAGTATAGGCCAGTTATTTTTGTAGGCTATCCCTCAGTTTAGGTTTGTTTGATATTTTCTTCATGATGAGGTTGAGGTCATATATCTTTGGTGGGAACATAATTTGGGTGTTGTACCCCTTTCAGTACTGTAGTGTCCCATCCAGAGGTATATGAGGTCAGTTTGTCCTGTTGTTGTGACGTTAATTTTGATGACTTGGTTAAAGCGATTATCTGTTGAGTTTCTCCACCACGAATTTACTGTTACTCATGAGTACCTTGCAGGGTAACACTTTGAAATCAGGTAAATATCCTGTTCCCCATCAAACTTTCATCTACTAGTTCTATCACTTACTGATGAATTTTGTCTGGTCAATTCTTTCTATCATGGTTGAAAAACAGTGATTTTCTGGCCGTTGTTTCTTGAACACCCGTCGAGGGACGTTCTATGCTAAGAGACAGTTTTCCCCTCTCCTGGTCATCCCCCGAGGGATCAGTCGTACCTCCAGCGAGACCTGCTTCCTTTTTGTGAGGAATTGTGTCAAGTTCATTTTTGGATAGTATTGTCCAGGGGATTACTACTAATCCGGTAGTAATCCGTTTCCGTTACCTGCATTTTCTCCTACTTTCTGTCACCGGGTCCTGATTGAATAACGAGCCTGTGTATAGAACAGAGGCTTGGCGTGATGTTATTTTCCTCCAGGGAGGATTTAATTTTTTTCTGGCTGGCAGGTAGAGGGAGAATATGTCATCTTGAGCTGCCGGGGGCGGGCGCATTTGAGGGTCATTCCTACCCCGGGGCCGCAGCTCCCCCAGGCTCCCAGTCTTTGCCGGGGCTCCCCCTTGGGGTAAGCCTGGCTTCGAACTCCAGTCTTTTGAAGGATCCCCCATTTCCAGGAGCCTCTGCTGACCCTCACCCCGACACGTGCACATACGTGTGCAGACGCGCGCAGACCCGTGCGCACACGCTCTCTCATGTGACCCCGCCACCTTTTTCAGATCGGCTGGTTTCCTTCAACATATGTAGAAGAGGAGGGCATCCAGTGACGACAACAACACGGACAGGGCTCATGGATTTTCTTCGAAGAGTCCAGCTCTGAAGTCTGTCTCTAGCTCTGTGACTCAGAGGGGACACGCCCGCCAACCTTCCAGTCTTCAGCAGCCCATGGGGATGGGGAGGGTGTTCAAAATCCTACATGCAAACCGGCCCACCTTCAGTCTGCCCTCGGTGGCCTGTCCTGGGTACGCTACTTGTACATAGAGGAGAGCCGGGCCAGCCCTGTCGTGACGGCCACCACCAGAGCGCCGAGGGGAGGGAGCGCCTGGGGCGTCCTGAGCCAGGCTCTGGGTGACAGCTGAGGCCGGAGCTCACCTGGCCCCTGTCCTGTTGAGACGGCATTCGGGAGCCGAGGTCGGAACAGCAGGTGCTCCCGGGGAGGACTGGGACGGCAGAGGGGGCCTTCCCCCAGCCCCTTCTGCTCGGCCCTGGACGCTCAGCATGCCTGCTTCCTGCCGCTCCCGGGGGGCAGCCTGGGGCCCAGAGAGTCAGAAGGGACCGGAGCCAGGCCGTTTGCCGCAGCCCGTGCTCAGCCCCAGCTGTGCTCAGGTGTAGGCGAAGAGAGCATCGCCAGGGGTCCGCGCGGGCCCCCTTGACTCCTCGTGGCCCTCCGCGTGAGGGGTGTGCAGGCTCCGGCCGGGGAGGGGGTCCCTCTCTCGGGAGGGGGCCTGAGCGAACGATGAAGGGGCCGACCCTCCTCCCCAGCCAATGGTACTGTTCCTGCCCTGAACCCCAGGAATGCGTCTGTCCTGTCCTGCTGTCAGGTGGATACACCTTTTGTAAACCCTGATGTGGGTGAGAAGAAAACAAGAGTTTTCCCCCCGCTCGGTCCCTGCTGTTCACATTCCTCTCCAGAAGGAGCGCCCCCCCCCGCCCCGGTCCCCCCCCACCCCGGAGTCTCCTGTGTCGTGCGGGGTGGTTCCTGAGGGGCCTCCCAGCCTCCCCACCGGTGCCGGTACCAGCCCTTGCGAGACTTCCTCCTGCCGCCCCGAACTGGGCCTGTGGCCAGCTCGAAATAAGTGCTCTTGGGGGTGGCCCCCCTACCCCCCGAACTCCCCCTCCTGACTCCCCCTGGCCTTTGACCTCTGGCTCTCTCGTCCAGACCCTCTCCCTCCCTCGGCCTGGATGTTGCACGAGACCTAGCGGCGCCACCTCCCTGCGAGCTCCGTGCCAAAGCTGCTGGTGAAACCTGGGCTGTGTGTCCCCTGCCCCTCGGCCAGCTGCCCTGCCCCCTGCAGGGCGCGGGGACCGGGCAAGGCCGGGCGTGGGGAAGGCCAGCCCCTGCCGCCGTGGCTGCTGTTGCCCCGCTGCACCCTGGGGTTCCTCTGAAGTCAGCCGTGTGGCCTCCAGGCTCAGCTCACACGCGCAGTGTCCCGGCCCGGGGAGGAGGCAGGGAGGGGTCAGGGAAGGTGGTCCGCAGAGGCTTGAGGCGCGAGGGTGAACAGGATCGTGTTGGGGGGCAGAGGGACACGGGGAGGGAAGCAGAGAGTTGGCCTCGGAGAGAGCAGCCCCGAGTCCCCATCGTCAGGGCACATCCAGCACTTTGCACACGCAGCCCTCTGCCGATGGCCCAGCCACGAGCCTGGGGAGTGTGGGGGGGGGGGGGACCCAGCCGGCCCCTTTCGTGTTTACTGTTGTCAAAAGGGTTTTGTTTCTCTTGTTTCGATTGTTTCGTTTCCGGTTTGGCCTGTTTGTTTTTTAAGGGAAAAAACCGTTTGTAATTATTTCCTCCAAAGCTCCCATTATATATCTGTGAATAAGAAGGAAGATATTTTATAAGAGCAAGAAAATGATGTATATTTGAGGTTATCGTGAAACGAGGCGTCACGACAACGCAGGATACCGAGAAAACATAATTTAGAACGCTGGTTTTTGTGAATGTTTTGTTTTTGTTTTTCGTTTGTTTTGAAACGTGTTTGGGTTTGCACTGCATGAACCCGGAGGGGAGGCAGGCCGGGGGCAGGCTGGGAAGCGGGGGTGGGGGGTTTCGGCAGGAGACAGGACGAGCTCCGGAGGGGCTTTGGACCCGGGGCCTGACATTAGCTGTGAACACTTAGGAGCCCGGTGCATGCGGGTCAGGGGTCTGGGGGTCCCACAGCTGGTGACGACCCCCCAGTGGGACGCAAACTGTACATTTGCCAATAGGTTTTTTCAGACCACGGTTTTTACTGCAAATAAACCTAAGTTCTTTTCTGCAGGAGTGGCTGGCCTTTCATGCCAGGGAGGAGGGAGTGGCTGGATTCTTCTGTCAGTGTCCAGCAGAATCAGCCCCACCCGGACACTGTGAGCCCAGGATGCTGTGGCCTGGGTCAGATAGAGGCCTTGGGGAGGCAAGAGGCTGTGGGTCTGGGATAGATCGTGATGCCAGGGCCACTGCCCGGGCGCCTCCGCCCGGCTGGCCCCGTGCCATGGGCTTCCCACGCCGTGTCCCACAGAATCCTCCCGCGGCCATCAGAGACAGTCTTCCCATTTGGGCGGGATTCAACCCTAGCCCTGCCGCCTCTCGGGTATGTCCTTCAGGCCAGCCAGTTTCTTTGTAGGTATATGTTGGAGATAAAAAATAATCTCTCCAGAGAGTGGGTCTATGGCCTTCGACAGAAAATCAGAACAGTAAGGGAGAGATTTATTTCTCCCTCATGGAGACGTAGTCCAGACAAGGTTCCAGGCACGGTTTGGTGCCCCATCCCCAAACCCAGGCCCCTCCCCTCCTCAGCATTGTGCGTCCATCCTCGCTGTGGCCTCATGGTCCAAGGTGGCTGCTGGAGCTCCTGCCATCGAGGCCATGGGCAGAGGCAGAGGTTGGCACAGTGCTTCCCTTTCCCCTCCTTACCCAGAGCTGAGGCACGTGGCCACTCCTGCCTGTGGTGGAGGCTCATACTGACTGCAGGACTTGAGCGGGACACATAGCCTCCCTGGGGAGTGTTGGGGTCCTGTTACTGAGGAGACAGGGGCATAGCTGACGGGGTGGGTGACCCGCCCCGGGACCTACCTCAAGGTGGTGAGGATCAAGTGAGACTTGGAGCCTGGTACACAGCCGGCACTCAGATTTTGTTGCAAACCAGGAGGCCGGTGCCGATGTTTGAGGTGACACAGATAGAGTGTTGGAGCTCACCCGGCCCTGGTCTCCGGGACCCACAGCCCCGGAGTGCGGCTCACTGTGATGCCCCTGAGAACCCGATGGGAGGCCCGCCTTTTCTGGACCAGCCCTCTCTCAATGAGTTTCTCAGGCCCGAGGCCCCGAGAGGCCTGGTTGTCCCAACCCCACCTCCCGAGAGAGCCGGCTGCAGTTCTGAATTCTCACGCCCACGTGGGGGATGGACAGGCACAGACGCTCCCTCAGCAGCCCTGGGGTCAGCGGTCCCCGGCTGCCCCGAGCAGGGCCAAGCGAGCTGCAGAGAGCCACGGTGGCGTGAGGGGAAGTGCAGGTGGAATTGGGGGTGCTAGGGGCAGGGAAGCTTCGAGGGAGGGCCTCAAAGCACCTGCTGTGGAGCCCAGACCCAGGAAGAGTGGGAAGCCCCAGGCCTGTTCAGGGGCCCACGCGTGGACCAGGGTGGAGGCCTGGAGGGAGGAGGAGGCTGCCGCCTGAGGTCACCCCGGGATGTAGGAAAGCTGATGGGAGCCACGCACCCCTGGTCAGAGGGCTTGCTGCCCGCAGGGCTCTCAGGGTGCCAGGGCGCCATGTCCCTTCATCTGACGGTGTGGGCACTCCTGGATGGGGCAGCCGCAGAGGCCGCCCTGTGGAGCTCTAGGAAAGCTCCCTGGACGAGATGGGAACCGCCCACTTTCTGAGGTGAGGAGGACACCTCTCCCACCGCTGCACCACAAACACAGGAACGCCATATAAAAAGAGAATGCAAGACTGAGCTTGGAACAAGGTGGCCTGTCCCAGAAAGGAGAGACACAAAACCAGAGCAGATACGGGAGCCTATGCCAGGGCAGCCTCGAGGATCTCAAGCCCTCTGGGGTGGAGACCAGGGATTCCAACACTCAAGACACTGGCCCCAGGGCCTCGGAGGCCAGAGCCGGAACTGGCCTCCTGCATAAAGCTGGGCATCTCAAGGAGCACCCCCATCGTGAAAAGGAAATTAACACACCAAATAGGACAAAGGTTTCAATCAGTTTGTTAACTTTCCAGAAGTAAAACAATGTAAAGGCATTGGTTTGCCCCAGGACAAATTAACACAGTGTAGTTAACCCTGGACTTCAAAGATGAAAAATAGAAATTCACAGTGTAGGGGTGCCTGGGTGGCTGTCGGTTGGGCATCCGACTGCGGCTCAGGACGTATCTCACGGTTTGTGAGTTCAAGCCCCACGTCGGGCTCTGCGCTGACAGCTCGGAGCCTGTAGCCTGCTTTGGATTCCGTGTCTCCCTCTCTCTCTGCCCCTCCCCTGCTCATGCTCTGTCTCTATCTTTCGATAATGAATAAATGTTTAAAAAAAAAAAAAGAAAAATTCACAGTGTAGTCAAGTTAAAAGTTAATGTCATACCAAACAGATTTTAAAGCAAACCAAACAAAAAAAGGCATCACCAGAGTTTTAAAAGGCTTGTTACCTAATGAATTAAAATTGTTTTAAAAGGCTTGTTACCTAATGAGTTAAAATTCTCATTTATTAGAAAAACATGACAGTTTTAAAGTCATATGCTCCTTATAACATAACCTCAAAATTCATAAAGCAAAATTCACAGAAGAACAGAAAGAATGAGACAAACCCATCATCACACATGGGAAGCTCTAATACAACTTTCTCTTTCTGTCTCTAACTGAAAAGTGAAGCAGACATTGAAACAAAAACAGTAAGAGTAAAATAACCATTAGCTGTTGCATATGCAGAATGTTGTGACCCCTTGGAGAGTACACATCATCTCCACGAAGATTTACCTCGTACCGGCCCATAATGCAGATCTCAAAGGATTTCAAGTCACCTTACAGACTAGTTTCTCTCGCCACAATGAGCAAGGGTAGAAATCAGTAATAAAATATATACAAGAAATTTCCATATGTTTGCAAATTAAGAAACGTACTTCTAAATAAAAATCAAAAAGGAAATTATAAAATACTTCAAATTTATTCTTAAAGGATAGAAATATTTGATAGCACAACTTGTAATATACTACTGAAACGGGACTTGACCGGAAACTGGTGACCTTGATAGCTCGTATTGCAAAAGCCGAGGACCGGAGGTAGGCTTTCCCTCTTACGGGCTGAAACAAAACATGACTTCCTTGAACAAAAGTTTTAGGTATCCATTCAAATTATCTATTTAAAATGGGACTTTTCCAAGTAGAAAATTACAAATGTATTAAATGTGCACAAATCACAGGGTTTTATAATTGCAGCTCTCGTTTGGATGGCTCCGACTGGCCACGGGGACTGGCTGGCCCCACCGCTGGAGGAGGGGGTAGCGGCGGGGGGGAGGACCCATAAGATTTTACATTTGTGAGTTAGACTCCTGTTCTTTAGTCGTGATTGCTGTATTTCTTTTCTTAACAATTTAGTTTTGATCCTTTAATTTCCCTAGAAAAAGAAAGCCTACATGTGCATATAGGATCTGTATGGGAGTTTTGTTCCCCTGGATTCTCTCTGGATAATCATTCCACATCTTGACCCCTATGTGCCCTTGGGGCTGTGACGAGATGGCTGAAGCGAGACCCCCACCCGCAATTCTCTGAAGTCGTACCCCAATGCAAGCCTTGGGCTGTTAGGGTTACAATCTGGCCACGGTTGATGGGCAGCCTATAAGACAAGAGATGGAAATAGCCATTTCTTGCTCACCTAATAGTCTGGGTAGCGACCCAGGCTCACACTGTCAGGGACCTAGGTCTTTCCGAGTTTTCTTTTTGGTCTCCTGGGTGTGGCTTCACATGCTCCCAGATGGGACTTCAGGTCCAGCCTTGGAATCCACCTTCCAGCCAATAGGAAGGAGAAGGAGCAGGGAAGGGGCATGACCATCTTTCTTTAAGGACACCTTCTGGCCATAACTTGGCCAGATGGCCACACCTGGCTGCCTAGGGGGCTGGGAAATGCAGTCTTTATTCTGGTCTGATTACCAGAGAAAGATAAGAGAATGGGGGGAAGCAGGAGGTGACAGCAGCCTCTGCCAACGGAGACAGAGACCAGTGGCCATGAGGGGTCCGTGGGGCAAACACAGGCTGTCAGGCCCCCTCGAGGCATGTCTTGGTGGTGGATGGATAATCTTGATTCATGGGGAAAATGCACAGAATGATGAACTTCCTCAGACGCTCCACAGTCCTTTCCCACTTCGGATATGAACAACACCCTGAATAACTCAATTCACACAAGTGAGCTACACCCACATCGTGTAGGGAGTAAAGCACACACACTTGGGAGAGAACGTAAGGTTCTATTTCAACTGCCCCAATGGCTTTTTGGTCTGACATATTTTTTAAAAACCTTTTTTAATGTTTACTTGTGTGTGAGAGAGAGAGAGGGAGAGAGAGAGCAGGGGAGGGACAGAGAGAGAGGGAGACACAGAATCCAAAGCAGGTTCCAGGCTCCAAGCTGTCAGCACAGAGCCCGATGCGGGGCTTGAACTCGCAAACCACGAGATCATGACCTGAGCTGAAGTCGGATGCTCAGCCGACTGAGCCGTCCAGTCGCCCCTGGTCTGATGTATTTTGTTTCTTAGAACTGTCTTCTGACACCCCCTCTAAACCCCAAACCCTAACCAATGTGCCAAGCGCATGCTTCTAGTTCTCTCCCCGATTAGGGGGCTCAGCGAGTTCAGCAGAAAAGGACAAAGTGTGTTCCCAGGGTGGAGACCGGCAGCCGGGCCAGGTGAGAGCCTCTTGTCTGTGGGCCCCGCACTCTGCTCTGTCGGCTCCCGGGAGAAGCCGCTGTCCCCAGTGGTGGGAGGTCACAGCTTTGTGTCACACTCTAAAGTAGGAATGTGCTGGGCACCACTGAGACATCATGTCACAGAAATATTGAAAGCAGACGATGGGAAAAGATGCACCAGGCAGGTGTCAGAGCGCAGAGAACAATATTGGTATCAGACCAATATTTGCTTTGGGGCAAAAAGCGTTAACGTATAAAAACAGTGGTGGTCACAAGTGGCTCGTGCTAAGTCCTGTGGGCCTCCTTCCGGCTCTGGGTTCAGCGACTCCCCGCTGGCAGCTTGAACTTGGTGCTGGCGGGAGTATTTACACCAAAGGGATCAGCCAACGCTCCCCACCTCGAGCCAAATGTTAAATATTTAGCAGCACCCCCCCCCCCCCGGATAAAGAGGTTCATTATTTCATGATAAAAAGGGACAATGAAATGATAAGCTAGAACAATC
Source organism: Lynx rufus (assembly GCF_022079265.1). Classification (NCBI taxonomy): domain Eukaryota; kingdom Metazoa; phylum Chordata; class Mammalia; order Carnivora; family Felidae; genus Lynx; species Lynx rufus. Next base: position 2,552,698 of record NW_025814852.1, on the reverse strand, counting down.
CTGGAGCTTAATACACTTCACAACAGAGCCTGAAAATCTATAAGAGGAAAGCTGGCCGAATTATGGGGAGAAATGGACACATCCCACGAGGAGAGGGCGCGTCTCAAGCTGATCTCGGAAACTGAGACAAAGCCGAGAGCAATCAGGAAGGAAGCTCCCTGCCAGGGGCGTGTTCCGTGAGGACAGCGTGAGAGCCCGAAGGAGCCCAGGATGCCAGTCCCAGTGGGGGGGACCCACCTTCCAGTCTGCCTGCGGGTTCCCTCTTGGGGCAATAGTGCCCATCCTGGGGCCCGGTCCTGGTCTGGGGTCCAGCTCTCCCAGGGTGTCATGCTCACATATGGACACCAGGGGGCGGTGTTTCTGTAAAGATTCAGCCTCCTGGGGCGGGGGCGGGGGCCAAGCCCCCCATCCACGGGGAGCTGCTGCCCTCGCCTAAGCGCCCAGAGGCCTTTCAGATCCCAGGGCTGAAGACAGCACCGCACAGCCCCCTCACCCTCTGCTCACTGCAAGACCCGTTTCCCTGGGTGGGTTCCTGTTTCCGGGAGCTCTGGCCCCCTGAGCCGGAGAGAGGAAGACTGTCTTTGCCTCGGGCAATACCTGGGGGCTCCCAGTCTTTGGGCAAAGCTCCCCGAGGCCAGCAGGAAATGTGAAAGGGCAAACTGGCAGGGTGGGGACAGTGGCCAAGTAGACAGAACAGGCCCATCTAAGTGCATCTGGCTGGGGGGGGGGGGGCGGTGGCCCATGTGGCCCAGCCTCTCAACTTTTCAAGAGGAGCTTGGAAATCTGCATTTTTGTAGGAAATCTCCAGGGTAACACATACAAAGCCACAAGCACAGCCTGAATCGTGGGTGGGTGGGGGGTGGGGGAGGCCTCCTGACCCCGGGGGTTGTTGATGTGAGAGCCTAGAGGGTTTGGCTGACCGGCAGGGGGCCTGGCTGGGGTGTGTGTGTGTGTGTGTGTGTGTGTGTGTGTAGGGGGGGGCCTTGTGTCCGTGGTCACTGCTTTTCCATCTCCCGCTTCCAACAGCCTCTGCAGGGTCTCCCCCCGAAGCTCCGTTCTGTCCCCCTCCCCTGGGCAGTATGGTACCTGAAGCTCAGTGTGGCAGCCCCAGGTGACCCGTGAAACCCTCAGTCGGCCTGGCCCCGCAAGAAGGAGCAACCAGTCCCCCCCCCCCCCCCCCCGACTACACACACACTATTTCACTCACAAATACTTTGCGGAACAAATCAGAGTGAAGCGGGAGCCTTGGGGCCCTGCACAGAGCCGCCCACACCCGCTGTGTGGGTCCCAGGGGTGTGGAGGGACCCTTCGGCCTCCCACTGCTAGGAACAGCTGTGCCCAAGTGGCCGCAGCCCTGAGTGTGCGGGGCGGGGAGGGGGCCGCCTGCCTCTGGGGGGAGGACCACCCCTTAGCCCCGGATGAAGAAACACCCTGTCGTCATGAAGTCATGGGGGGAGTTGATGTTTTTGTAGGGTCTCTATTGGAAAAAGAAAATCTTGGAAGCGTTCTAATTCCAGCCCTCAAAGTCTTTCTGGAAACTTCCCTGCTCCCTGGATTGCCCTGCCTGACACCCCTTGGCTGTGCTGTGCCTCAGTCAACGGCACCGGTCTTTTCTTTTCTCTGAGGTGACACGTGTAGAGCGCTCATGGCTCGTCCCCCAGTGAGGCCCCCGGAGCACCTCGCAGAGGCCACTGGGGCCAGGCTGGGCGCTACCTTCCTCTGGGTCGGATGGCAGTGAGTGCTGCCCTGTTGTTATTTAGTGTCCCTCTTTTGCAGGGCCACGCAGGGAGCTCTCTGGAGGAGGCTCCTCCCCCGGCCCATCCCCCTGCTCCACCTTGGCCGTCTGCCCAGTCAGAGGGCGGCCTGCAGGCGTCTCCCTCTGTCCTGAAGGCCTGGCCAGCGGGTGGGGGCGGAGGGCCGGCCAGGGCCTGTGCGGAGGGCCGCCAGGGCAAGGAGGGTGCTGGCCCAGGTGCATGCAGGCCATGCGGGCAGGGGGCAGCCCTCCAGGGTGTCGGTCCAGGGACAGGGGGAGGGCTGGCACTGGGGGTGACCCCTGACCCTCAAGGGTCAACTGTCACCCCGCTTTGCACCACGGCTCTCTTCAAAGGGCACCGAAAGTAGAAGGTAACATAGGGAAATTTACAAAACTTCCCTAAAACTGACACTACAGGGGTTATAGTCCTTGCGCCCCAGATGGGGAAACTGAGGCTCGGCCAGAGGAGACCAGCCCTGCCTCAGCGTCCCTGGCTGGAGCCTGCCCACCTCTGGAGCTGTGCCCTCCAGCAGCCTGGGGAGACGAGGTGGCCCATCCACCTGTCCCGGACCCGAGCCGGGCCTGATCAATCACCTATCCTATAACGCTGACCCACAGCCAGGCCTGGCCCGCCAGCCACCACCCCTCGTCCAAAGTCCAGGGCAACTCTGCTGCTCGCTTGGCTTGGGACAATTTTGCAACCGCCGCTTGTCTCTGAGTGCAGGGCCAGGAGAGGCCCGGGCTGCCTCGGCCGCTGCCCTGGGGCCACAGCAACCGCTGTGTCCCCGGTGCACCTCATGTCTAGTGCTCTGAGGACGCTGTGGCCGCGCTCCGTCTTCACTCTGTCTGACCTGTCCTTCGCCTCACTGAGTGATGCAGCCTGGCCCCAGGCTGCTGGCCTGGCCCACCGTGTGCTGAGTGAGCAGGCTGGGCCCCCTGCCCTTGGCCCGAGCACCATCCAGTGAAGCCTTGCACCTGTGGGGCGACCTTCCTTGGTGGGGGGCGGGGGGGGGAGGGGCGACCTTCCTTGGTGGGGGGCGGGGGGGGGGGAGAGGGGCGAGCAGGGGAGTGAGTGGTCTCTCCTCTGGGCAGACACTGAACGGCCTAGGTCCAGAGTCAGACCGAAGGCTTCTGTGTGGCCCAAGGCAGGCTGACGCCCCTCTGTGGGTCCCAAGGTCCCCAGCAGTCACATGGAGGCAGGCATTCCTGCCCAGGGGAGCTGGGCACTGTGCAGCTGGCAAGCCGGAGGCTCAGGGACATCTCAGAAAGCGACGGAGGGATCCAGGAGTTCTGGAGGGCAGGGTGCAGACAGCCAGCCTTTCTGGCTTGCCCCTGAAGGCGGTGGGCACCCCTCCCCCGGGAGCAAGCAAGCCGGAGCTGGACAGGCAGGTGCTTGCGAAGGCCCTGGATCCCCTCCCCAGGGGCCCTCACGAGCCACGGGGCCTGGCACAACCCTGTTGCTTACCCAGCACTTTTTGCCCACCTCACCTGTGCTAAGCTCATTTGGGGGCATTGGAGAGCACAGACAGGCACGGGCAGGCAGGGGTGCACGGGGGCACCGGAGCATACCCGTAACCCCTGTTTTAGCGATGAGGAGGTGAGGTCACCCGCCCCAACACCCAGGGTTAATGGGGCCTCGGGGTGCACAGCACTGCTCTGCGGCCCACATGCTTGGCGGCCCCGGCGGCCAAGAAGCCAGAGGCGGTGGGCGGTCCCTCCCGGCGGGGTGGGGGGCGGCGACAGGGGCGGGCCGGGGGCGGGCCGGGGGGCGGGCAGCCCGGTTCCGGCTGGGCTGCTGCTGAGGAGGAAGGAAGGGACGGCACCCTGCAGCCCCTGGGCCAGGCACTGGCAGGGGGCGCCAAGCGGAGCAGTGGCCGGCTGGAGGCACCGCCCACCCCGGGAGGGGCAGGGCCCGGGCCCTCCCCTGGGCGGGCGGGGTTGGGACAGATCAAGACTTCTCTCGGCCTCTGGCTGCAGGAACCTTCGGGCTGCGAGGGCGCGAGCCCTCCTCCACCAGGCGGAGGCTCCGTCCACCTCCTTCACCCCACAGCCCCTGAGGAGCGCTCCTCTGGCTCCGGCTTCACAGCTCAGGTGACGTTGTCGCTCAAGTCCCCACCCCGTCCTAATGCCCCCGCGCCCTGGGCTGCGCCGCGCCCTCACCCCGGGGAACACACGGGCCACGCTGCTGACCGGGCGGGAGAGGGTCAGCGGGGCCGGAGAGCGAGTTCACGTCGAAGCAGCTGCTTCGGGTGGGGGGAGCACCGGCGGCCCCGCGGCACTGGGAGAGCCCCAGGCCCCGCCCCCGCCCCCCGGGAGTCCCCGCGGGTCACCGGAGGGTGGGGAGGGGGCACGTGGCGGCCCCCGGGGCGGGAGGCACTCGAGCTGGCAGGACGGGAGCGGGGAAGGGGCAGCGCGGGCGGGCGCGGGGGCGGATGCCCAGCCTTGAACGTGCCCCACAGCCACGTGACGCCGACTTTCCACTGGCAGGGCGCCACTGTTGGGGGTTCCTGGAAGATTAGGGCACTTTGGAGACAGAAGGTAAGTTCAGATACGTGGCCGGGGAGCCCCTCTGTGGGCAGGAGGCAGGTGGGCCTTTAGACTGGGGGGCAGAGGGACTGAGGTGCCTTGTCGCCCCCACCCCGCTGGGGGGGGGGGGGTGGGGCGCCCGGGCAGCCCTGAGCAGCCGGAGAGCTGGGCCCCTCACCCGCGTCCCCACTGTTGAGGTGGAACAGGTGTGGCGGCGAGGCTCCCCTCCCGCAGACCAGGTCCCGGGAGAGCCTGCAGGCCTGGGCTGTGCTCGGCCACTCGGCCGCCCTGTGACCTTGGCCACCTTAGCCTTCCAGCACCTTGCTCTCCTCCCCTGTAAAATGGGGACAGGGGTCATACTGACCTGAGAGCATTTCTCGGTTGCTGAAGGAGGAAGTTTGGCACCTGGCACACTCTTGGAGACAGGTCTACTTTTTATTTTATTTACTTGTTATTTATTTATTTTTAAATTTTAATGTTTATTTATTATTGAGAGACAGAGAGAGAGAGACAGAGTGCGACTGGGGGAGGGGCAGAGAGAGAGGGAGACACAGAATCCAAAGCAGGCTCCAGGCTCCGAGCTGTCAGCACAGAGCCCGACACGGGGCTCTAACACGCAAACCACGAGATCATGACCTGAGTTGAAGCCGGACGCTCAACCGACTGAGCCACCCAGGCGCCCCAGAGGTCGACTTTTTAAATTCAGTTAACCAGGTCATAAATATCAGTCATGACTATGACTGTAGGTGGCACTCGTGCACCTCACGTTCACGACTAAATCCCTCTTGCTTGTCCTACTGACCCCAGAAGGGGGCCCGGGAGGCCCCTCCCAGCGGTCCTGTCCTCCCCGTGGTGGGCAGGATACATCCCCAGGGAGACACCTCTTGGCCCCTTTGCTCCTTAGGAGGGGGGCCTCCTGTCGTGTTCTTGTAATTGTGTGACTTTTCTGGTTGGGAGGGCTTCCTGAAGGAGGAGGGATTTGAGGTGAGCCCTGAAGGCCCCTGGGGGACACCGAGGAGGAGGCAGAGGGGCAGGGAGGGGGCTTCCCCTCCCCCCACCCCCACGCTCCCGTCTGTGTGCCCAGGTGACTCCTTCACCGCGGCCCCTGCCCCAGGCCCTCTGGGAATGACACCTCCCTCGGTCTCCCCCCCCCGCTGCCAAACCTGTCCCATCACCACACCGCCGTGCCGGGGGCTCTTCCTGCAGACCTGTGGGACGCGGGGTGCGGTGCTCAGGAAGATACTCTGCCCCGTGTCCTGAGCCCCCTCCCCCTGCAGCCTGCCTCTCCCCCTCCGGAGGTCATCTCTCTGGGTCCTGGATCCCCCCGACACCTGAGCTCCTGCTTGTCCTCAGCGCTCAGGTCCCCTCCCCGCTCCCTGCCCTCCCTCACCGGTGACCCCACTTCCCCAGGTCTCCTATCGGCCCCCTGCTCCCCACCTCCCCTGTGCCCCTGACACCCCCCATCCCCCAGCCCAGGGCCGGTGCTCTGTCACAGCCCGGTTCACTGTCCGTGTCCGTCCACGGAGGGCGAGGAGAGACGGACAGAAGCAGGCCACTGTCGGTGGCAGGTGGCAGGGTTAGCAAGCAAGGGGCCTCGCCACGAGGCCCGTCTCGGGGCCGGGAGACAGTGGGTCTCTGCACCCACCTGCCAGATCTAAGTTTCTGCAGCGGCCTTACGGGGCCCAGTCACTTGAACTGTCCAGAGGGTCCCAGTGACGCTTTGCTCCCTCGAGCCTTCGTTCCTGAAAACGGCTCCCATTGTGGGAAGGGGGGCAGAATGTACATTCCCGGGATGTGGGAGGGGGTGAGGGGCCTCTGACTGCCTGGGTCCAGCTCGTGGGTCAACCTGCAGTCATGTCCCCTCGATGACCTACTCCAGCAGCCCGCCCCTGGGCTGGCAGGGACCTCCTGCCTCCCACCAAGGTCGCCCTGGGCTCTCCAATGCCCACAGGCCCTCAGTCCCTGAGCACTGGGCTGCAGGTGCACTCGGGGCCCCGGGGAGGCGGAGGAAGGAGGGCCTGGAGGGCATGGGAGGCTGTCCCCCCGGGTATCACCTGGTGCCGCCCCCACCCCTCCGCGCCCCAGCCAGCCCTGGCTCTCTCCCCAGCTCCCTGCGGTGCTGAGTCTGGAGTCCCCATGGCCTCGCTGAGCAGAGCCCTGCGTGTGGCCGCCACATGCCCTCGCCGGAGCCGGACGTGGGGCCTGGGGCTGCGCGCCCTGACCGGCCAGGCCGGCCCCACCGCCGAGAAGAGTGTGCCATACCGGCGGACCCTGAAGGACCCCCAGGGCCCCTCGACGGCGGCCCGGGGCCCAAGCCAGCCCCTGCCCAGCACAGCCAATGTGGTGGTCATCGGCGGGGGCAGCTTGGGCTGCCAGACCCTGTACCACCTGGCCAAGCTGGGCGTGAGCGGGGCAGTGCTGCTGGAGCGGGAGCGGCTGACCTCCGGGACCACCTGGCACACGGCAGGTAGGGGCCGGGGCAGGGGGTGCTGGAAGGGGCTGATTCCGGGCTGGCAACCCGAGGCAGCCGCGCTGGAGGAGGAGGGACACGGAAGACGCGGGTTCACCCGAAGGTGGGGGGTCCTCCTGGCCCCCCACGTCTCTGAAGAGCAGAGGCGGGGAGGAGGGAGCGGGGCTGTCACCGGAGCTGGGGCCCAGACAGCTGTCTGTCCCGAGAGCGGAAACCCCTCCCCAGACAGAGCCACCGTGGATGAGGGGGGTCCTCCGGCGGGTCTAGAGCACAGACGGGGGAGGAGCCATCGGGGTGATGCAGAGCGGTGTCCTCCGTGGGCACCAGGTGCGTCCGTGAGTCTCAACCTGCTAGCTAGCCAGTGGGCACGCATGAAGCGCCTACGGTATGCACGCAGCCGACCCTCTGCCTTAACCCCGGGTCCTGGGTTAAGTTTGCCAGTTTCTGGGGGGTAAACACCCCCACCTTGGCTAACGTCATGCTGCCAGCGTGAGGTCACTGGACGTGGAGTTGGGAAGCAGTCCGGGCCTCGCGCTCAGGCCTGCACACCGCTGCCTCTGCCTTCCCACCGTCCCGTCGCTGTGAGACCGGCCTCAGCCCTGGCCACCCACGCCCCACGCTCTGCTCTGAATGGAGCAGCTTTGCTGCTCGACAGCCTGCACCTGGGCTTGTCGGTCCTGGGTCGGGGTCCTGGCCCCATCGCCACCTGCTCTGCTGTCCCGAGAGTGGAACTTTTGGTGCCATTTGATGTCACCGTAAGCTAATCATGCTGACCCCAGGGGCTGCTCTGTCAGCCTGTGACAGGCTGAGCCCTGGGCTTGGCACGCAGAAAGTGTTCGTAAATAGGACCTTCGATAGTGCCACACTCTGAGGTGCTCAGGGGCCAGGAGCCTGGTCCGCAAATCATCTTGGACCCTGTGATTTGTTTTTAAATTTTATTTATTCTTAGAGAGAGAGAGAGAGAGAGAGAGAGAGCGTGCACAGTGGTGGTGGGGTGGGGGTGGAGAGAAAGAGAGAGAATCCCAGGAAGGCCTCTCGCTGTCACCACAGAGCCCGACGTGGGGCTCAAGGCGGGGCTCGGCCTCACGAACCACGAGATGGTGACCTGAGCCCCAGTCGGATGCTTAACCGACCGAGCCCCCCAGGCGCCCGGCGCTGTGATTTCTTGCTCCTCTGCCTCTCCAATCCCCCATGGCCTTCAGAGGAAGACCCAGGCCCGCCGCCTGTTCCTTGGGAGCCCGGGGCCTGCCGGGAGGGAGGAAGGGGTGCCCCACCGCCTTGCCGGGAACTGATGGTGCCCGCCCCTTCCCGGCCAGGCCTGCTGTGGCAGCTTCGGCCCAGCGACGTGGAGGTGGAGCTTCTGGCCCACACCCGGCGTGTGGTGAGCCACGACCTGGAGGAGGAGACGGGGCTGCACACGGGCTGGATCCGGAATGGGGGCCTGTTCATAGCATCCAACCGGCAGCGTCTGGATGAGTACAAAAGGCTCATGTCGGTGGGTGGGAGCTCGGGCCTGGCACCGGCAGGGCGGGGACGGGACGGCACGGCTCAGGGAAGGAGCCCTTGCTGGCGGGCCGCCTGGGACAGGCGAGCCTTGGCACGCTCGCCTTCAAAATGGGACCGTGTTGTGGAGCACGGTCGCCGAGCCCCGGACACGGGGGAGGCCCCACAGTGGAGCTGTTACCGTCACCGGGCTGTGCTCAGGGGAGGCAGGATCAGTAGCAGGTCGCATTCACCAGGAGGCGTCCCCGACAAGGAGAAAGCTTTACGCTGCCGAAGAGCCTTGTATTGAGGTGGGGACATGGGTGAGGCCGGCTTCTCCAGCCATCGGTCCCCTTATAGAGCACCGACTGAATGCCCGCTCAGGGCGCAGTGAGCAGTGTGGCCAGCAGGGGCTCGTTGTCACAGGGATGCTGAGTCCCCTGGGACCCCAGGCTGCAGGCAGGGGCAGCTGGCTTCACCAGGGCAGGTGTGGGTTCCTGGGCAGAGGCGCTGGCCCCATTCGGCCTCACCCTGCCCCTGGGCTCGCTCGTCAGCTGGGACCGAGGCCTCCAAAGAAAGCCCCGGCCCCAGCCTTCCAGCCCAAGTTCCCAGCAGCTCCCTGAAGCCTCAGCCACTTTCATTCTGAGACAGAGAATCCGATTGGCTCAGCTTCTTTCTAGTTGGGTGGGGCGTGTCCCCTTGTGATACCTGGGGACACTTGATTGGCTGCCCGTGGGCCAATCAAATGTGCCGGTGTGGCCAGTCCTGCTAAGCCGGGGGCCTGGGACCCAGGATCGGGTTGGCCTCCTGGGAGCTGGTCCGACTGGGGAGTCTGGTCCTCAAGCCCAAAATGTTTGTTTCTGTAAGAAGCCCCTTCCTCACCAGAGACTGGTCTGAGCCCGTTAGGGGTGTCAACCACATCAGCCATTGTCACCCCATGTCCCCAGGGGAACTTCCTGGAGGAGGCAAGGTTGGAGCTGCAGCTCGGAGGCCCGGAGGCCCAGACGGGGAGGAGAGCGGCCAGAGGATATCTGCTCCCCGAGGGCTGACTTACTTGCCTTTGGGTCCCTCTAGTTGGGCAAGGCGTATGGCGTGGAGTCCCACGTGCTGAGCCCGGCCGAGACGAAGGCACTGTACCCGCTGATGAACGTGGACGACCTGTACGGGACCCTGTATGTGCCGCACGACGGTACGATGGACCCGGCCGGCACGTGTACCGCCCTCACCAGGGCTGCTGCTGCCCGGGGAGCCCAGGTACCAAAGGCCGCCTGGCCCTGTGCCCCCCGCTCCTGGCCCCAGGAACCCCAAGAGCCCAAGGAAAGGAAACAGGTGCCATTCTCTCTGCTGTGTGACCCTGGGCCGGGGGACGGCCTCTCTGAGCCTTTTGATCTGCTCCTGCAAAGGTGGGCCGTGCCTCGGGGGATGTCAGCCCTCCTTCCTTCCCCAAGGCTCTGGCCGTGCTAGACAAGGGAGTCCTCTCCAGATCTCTTCTTGTGTTTCTCGTCTTTTATCCGAGATAAACACAGAGTTGTAGAACTTATTGGAAAGGACAGAAAAGCAAAAGAGAAGAAATGAAAATCACCAAGAGGGGAAAAATGTTGAGATTTTAGTTTGACCCCAAATACGTGTTTAGGAAGAGACACTTGTATACAACGTGGAAGCAAGCCACACTGATCGGTGACCTTTTTACCGAAGGACTAGACCACAGACACCCGTTAGCGACTCGAGCCTTGCTTTTTAAAAGCCACTTTGTGAGAAAGAGCCCCGGGTCTGGGATCAAGTTCCCCAAGTCAAGGAGCTCCTGGGGCTAGTTTCCAGCGCCATGGTCTCCCCACTTCCCCGACGGTGCCCCAGGTCCCATCCAGGCGAGGCGGGGGGACGTCAGGGGTGATCAGCACCCTCGGGGAGCCCTGCATGGCTCTGGAAGCAGCCCCTCTCGCTCCCAGGTCATCGAGAACTGCCCCGTGACCGGCATCCGTGTGCGGACCGACGACTTCGGGGTGCGGCGGGTCGCAGCCGTGGAGACAGAGCACGGCTCCATCCAGACGCCCTGCGTGGTCAATTGTGCAGGTGAGCAGGACTGTCCCCTGGCTCTCGGGTGGCCACGCTGGCTGCTCCCTCAGCCGGGCCTTTCTCTGGGGGGGCGGGGAGGGGCCTGGGTGTGACGTAGAGGAATCGCCCCGGGACAGAGGTGCCTGCACGGGCGCCCCGCCCCTCAGGCACAGCAGCGCTGACCTATCCCTGCTCTGCCCGCAGGAGTGTGGGCCAGCGCCGTGGGCCGGATGGCCGGAGTCAAGGTCCCGCTGGTGGCCATGCACCATGCCTACGTCGTCACCGAGCGCATTGAGGGGATCCAGGTACATAGACTGTGGGAGGCGCGGGGACCTGGCTCTGAGCCCTAGCACTTGGCGGGTGGCTCGCCACCCTGAGCCTCAGCCACCTCATCTGTGAAATGGGCATCATAACCCCGGGTGTTTGGGGTGGGGTGACGGTTAAATGAAGTAACACGGGTGTGACCCTGCTGGTGCTGACTCCCTTGACCCTCGGGGCACAGCTCCGCACTGACGCCCAAGGTTGTCCTGCCTGGTGCAGTCAGTCAGTGCTTCGGCATGTTCTGTGCCCCAGGTACCTCTTCGGGGGACCCTCATGTGTCTGCGTCCCCCAGATATGCCCCGGGTGACAGTCCTGGCAAGGATTCCCCACCCTCAGGTCCTCCCCAGGGAGACCCCTCCACCCCTCCAGCCCTCCGTCCTTCTACCCCTTCATCCCTCCCCCCTCTTTCGCCTCTCCCTCCCTCCACCCCTTCACCCCTCCCTCCACCCCTCCCTCCAGCCCTCCAGCCCTCAGGCCGACCACCCTCCAGCCCTTGTCCTTCTACCCCTCCACCCCACCCCCCTCCCTAGGCCCCTCTCTCCCTCCCTCCACCCCAGCACCCCCCCCACCCCCATTTACCTACCATTCCATGTAACCCTCCCTCCTTCACCCTGCTCACACCCTGCAAACATCGCTGCGTCTCAGGCCCTATCCTAGAAACCAGGGCTGTGACGTGACGGAGAGAAGGACCCAGTTCTTGTCTGGGTGAAGCTGAGGGGAGGTACAGACAGGCAAAGGAGCAAATCCGGAGCAGACTGATGGGGGCGCAATGGCAGTGGTGGGGCAGGGCTCTGAGGAGGCCGGCACAGGGCTTCTTCCCGGACTCCCAGCCCAGGGAGGGAGTGCAGGAAGAGGGCAGGAGGAGGGCGGTGCGGGACCCACGGGCAGTTCAGAGAGGGGCCTGACGGTGGTGGTGGGAGAGTGGGAGGTGGGACCCCGCCAAGAGGGTCTTGGGAGCCTCCTCCCTGCCCTGGAAGAGCCTGGCTTCCCTCGTCAGTGGTTGGCTGCTAGGTGGCCTCCCCACCACTCCTGCCCCTGCCCCTGTTTGTGGACGAGTTTAATGTGATCCCGCCGAGGCCTCCAAAGGGCTGCTCTGTGCCACGTGCTCCCTGATTCTGTGGGGAGGACTCCCCGGGTGGCCGCCAGGGGTCGCCCTCAGGCCACCGTGGGCTCAGACCACAGCTGGGGAAAGCTGGGGACAGCCTGTGGGCAGGACAGGGGCTGTGTCCCGGGGAGGGATCACTCTCCTTGGGTGGCCACAGGGCTGTGCTACCCTGGGCACCCCTGAGGGTCTGACCCAGGCCTGAGTCCAGGCCAAGCAGTGCCCCCAGCTCCTCTGTGACCTGGCGCCTTCCCTCTCTGGGCCTGGTGTCTGTGGCTGACAAACAGAGTGCCTAGTGCTCTCTGCTGGTCTGGCTTTCCCACCAACCTCTGCCTGCTTCTGCAGAAGCTATTCTGCCCGGGCACAGAGCGATGGGAAAGCCCAGGCTCGGGGGCTGCACTTCAGCCCCCAATAACGCAGCCAGGAAAGTCATAGTGCTGGGTGGGCCTCAGTTTCCTTTTCTGCAAAACGAGCGATAACCATATGGACTGCACAGGGCTGCGTGAGGTGAAGGGCCAAACACGGTGCTTGGCCTGTAGCCGGTGGTGAGGATGACGATGACCAGGACCAAGGGGGCACAGAGGGGTCTGGCCAGCTGGTGCTTCAGAGGAAGAGATTAGGGAAAGCTGGAACGATCCGGAAGGCTTCCCAGAGGAAGTGGCCAACAGGTTTTGGATGGATGGGGGGCAGGAGAAATAATGCAAGGGAGTGGGCTGAGGTCCGGAGGCAGGGACATCAGTGGGACAGGGTCATACCTGTGGGCGGGGGGGGGGGGGGGCTTCTGCGTGGAGATGGCAGTGAGAGTGCCCAGAGGACGCCTCGGGGCTGAACTGAGCATGTGCTGGGCACTCAAGGCAGCTCAGTGTGCTGGGGCCAGGAGCTGGGGACGCTGATCCTGCTGGAGCAAAAGTCTGGGACTTCCCTGGCCACCAGGTGTCCCCACTGTCCTGCTCTATGGAGCTCCAGAGTTTCTGTTTCGCTTGTAGAGTGGTAGTGACAATGGAAGTAATGATATGATGATTACTGTTTCCGAAGTGCTCCGTTACGGAGAACTTCTTACACGTTCTTGACAACAGTCCTTCGACTGTTGTCTTCGACAATAGTCCTCCTAGTTCTCCAGCTAACTAGGAGACTGGAGTGGGAGGGAGGGGCATCCACCAGGTTATCCCTTTCGGTCTCTGCGTGGAGACGGGGCAGAGGAGTCCCACATCATGTGCCCGTCTCCAGGGTAAGTGGTCCATGAGGGAAGGCAGCTCCTCCAGAGCCAAAGGGCAGCAGGGGACGTGGTGTCTCCTGACTCTTGGTCAGTTTCTAAAGTGATTTTGGTTTGTTTTTGGTGAAATCAGTAGGCAGTGTTTACAATATAATGACAATGTAAATATTGTTAACTCCTGAGCAAAATAGTGTCTGACTTTTGTGTTTCCTGGAGTTATTGTTTTCCAGTTGCTCAGTTTTCTATGTAACTGTCACTAATTCTATCTATCTATCTGTCTATCAACATTACCTTCATCCCCCCAAACCCCATACCCATTTTCAGTCACTCCCCATTTCCCACCCAACCCTCAGTCTTAGATAATCACTAATCTGATTTCTATCTCTATGGATTTTCCTATTCTGGACATTTAATAAAATGAAATCATACCATATGCGACCTTTTGCGTCTGACTTCTTTCACTCAGTATGACATTTTCAAAGTTCATCCATGTGGTGCATGTATCAGAATTTCATTCCTTTCAATGGCTAACTAATATTCTATCCTAGACCACCTTTTATTTGTCCAGTCATCTGTTGATGGACATTTGAGTTGTTTCCACTTTTTGGCTGTTATGAATAATGCTGCTATGAACATTCATGAACATGTTTTTGTGTTGACATATGTGTTCATTTCTCTTGAGTAGATATCATGGAGTGGAATTGCTGAGTCACATAGTAACTCTATGTTTAACTGTTTGAGGAACCGTCAGATTGTTTTCAAAGCACATGCACTGTTTTACGTTCCCACGCACAGTGGGTGAGGGTTGTGACTTCTCCAAGTCCTCGCCACCACTGGTGATTCTCTCTCTTTGATCCCAGCCATCCTAGTGGGTGTGAGGTGGGATCTCACTGGGGTTTGGAGCTGCATTTCCCTACTGGCTAATGATGGCGAGCGTCTTCCCATGTGCTTACTGGCCATTCGTGCATCTTCTTTGGAGAAATGTCTATTCAGACACCTTGCTCATTTAAATTGGGTTACTGGTCTTTGTATTGAGTTATAAGAGTTCCTGTTATATGCTGGGTACAAGTCTTTTATCAGATTTATGCCTTCCAGATACTTCCTCCCATTCTGTGGGTTGTCTTTTCCCTTTCTTGATGGAGTTGTTGGCAGCACAAAACGTCTTGATTTTGGTGAAATCCAACTTACGGATTGTTTCTTTTGTTGCTTGTGCTTCTGGGGTCATATTTCAGAAGGCATTTCCTAACCCAAGGCCACAAAGACTTACTCCCATGTTTTCTTCTAAGAATCGTATAGTTTAGCTCTTACTCTTAGGTCTGGGACCCACTTTGACTATGGTTCGTGTATGGTGTGAGGTAGGGGCCCAGCCTCCTTCTCTGCGTGTGGCTGTCCAGCTGCACGGGCACCATGTGTTGACGACCGTGGCTTCCCCCTCGCCTGGCCTTGGCATCCTTGTGGAAAAGCAGTGACCATAAACATGCGGGTTTATTTCCGGACTCTCAACCCCATTCCAGTGATTTATATGCGTATCCTTGTGTTAGTGTCTTGATTACAATGGTTTTGTAGTGAGTTTTGAAATCAGGAAGCGTGAGTCTCCCAGCTTGGTCCTTCTTTTTCAAGATGGTTTTAGCTATTCTGGGTCCCTTGCGTTTCCATGTGAATTTTAGGATCAGTTTGTCGATTTCTGCCAAGAAGCCCGCTGCGATTTTAACGGCGATCGTGTTGAATCTGGATCCGTTTGGAGAGCACATCATCTTAGCAATATCAAGTCTTCATTTTGTAATCATGGGATGTCTTTCCACTCGTTCAGGCCTTCTTTAATTTCTTTCAAAAATATTGCTGAGTTTTCAGAGTACAAGTTTTGCACTTTTGTTGAATTTGTGGGTATTTTAAAATTCTTTCTGATGACGTAGGTGGAATTATTTTCTTAATTCATTTTTTTTTTTTTGCTCATCATTAGTGAAGTGAAGAAATACAATAATTTTTGTCTGTTACACATTGATCTTGTATCTTGCCACCTTATTGAACTATTTTGTTAGTTGTAACAGTTTTTTAGTGGGTTCCTTAGGGGTTTCTATATGTAAGATCACGTCATCTGCAACAAGAAAGTTTTGCTCCTTCTTCCAATGTTAATGCCTCTCATTATTTTTTCTTGTCTAATTGCTGCCTCAGCTAGAACCTCTGATATGATGCTGAGTAGAAGTGGTGAGGTAGACATCCTATCATTAGGCTAACCTTAAAGGAAGAGCTGAAAATAAGTATGTTTTAGCTGTGGGTGTGTCTTAGGTACCCTTTGTCAGGAAGTTCCCTCCTATTTCTAGATTGCTGAGTGTTTTTGTCATGAAGGGTGTTGGAAATCCTTTTTCTGCATCTATTGAAATGATTGGTTTTCATCCTTTAGTCTGTTGCTATGGTGTATCGCAAGGATTTATTTTCAGATATCAAGCCAACCTTGCATTCCTGGGATAACCCCCATTAGGTCATGGCATACACTCCTCTTGTATGCTGCTGGGTTCAGTTGGCTGGTATTTTGTTGAGGTTATTTGCATGTATGTTCGTAACTGTCACATTTCCGCCCCCCCCCCCCCAACATTTCAACATGTCTGTCAACTAGCTCTCAATAGTATGTTCTGCACAACTTGTGCATACCAGAGAAATCACATACGGTCTCTATGTCCCATTCTCCCTGCCCCGGAGGAAGCCTTCTGCTCTTCTGAGTGGCTCTTTTCTGGGCTGTCTGCCTCTTGGCCTCTGCTCAGCTCTGACCCTGGGGCCGTCTTCACGCCTCTTCTGTTTGGATCCTTGGCGTGCATGCGCTCTGGTTGCTTACTGAGAAGGGGCACATGGGAAGTAAAATGTTTTTGTGTTCATCCATGTCTGAAATAATCCTTATTCTTTCCGGACACTTGATTGAGGGATTGACGGGGTCTAGAATTCTCCATCTAAAATTGTCTGTGGATAGGGCGCCTGGGTGGCTCAGTCGGTTAAGCACCAGACTTCAGCTCAGGTCGTGATCTCACAGTTTGTGAGTTCGAGCCCCGCGTCGGGCTCTGTGCTGACAGCTCGGAGCCCGGAGCCTGCTTCGGATTCTGTGTCTCCCTCTCTCTCTGCCCCTCCCCCGTTCGTGCTCTGTCTCTCTCTGTCTCAAAAATAAATAAACGTTAAAAAAATTTTTTTAAAAATAATAAATAAAATAAAATTGTCTGTGGAATTTTGGAGACTCCACTCCAGGTCCTTCGGCCTCCAGGATGCTATTCCCATGTTTCACCCCAGCATGCCTCAGTGCCGGCCTGTCCATTCATGGGGCGTGATAGGACTCCTTTAATATGGAGATTCATGACTTTCAGTCTGAGAAGTTGTCCAGGTTCATTGCTCTGATGTTCCTCTACTCCATTTCCTCTGTCTTTCTGGAACCCCCGATAAGGTGGATGTTGGACCTTTAGGGTTGACCTTGTGATTTCGTTATTTTTTCCTTTCCCGATTTCCATTTCTTCATCTTGTTTAGCTTCCTATATGGAAGATGGTCTTATCCAACCCGCCTGTTGCATTTTTCATTTTGATGATCATCTCCTGTTTCGAGACCTCTTTCTTGATCTGGGATTGTTCCTTTTCCATGGCACCTTATTTCACGGACCCAGTCTTGCCACAGCTCCGAAGTCCCCGGTTTCGCTTTTAAGTCCACAGGCCGACTGGAGGCTTGGAGAGGGAGGGCATCTCACAGGGGGTGAGGGTGAGCCATCCTTTTTGGCGAGCGGCCCTGGTGTCAGCATCTGGAGCCTTCCACGGGCCACTGCGTGTCTCCACAGTAGGGTCCCCGGGCTGCTGTCTAGGGGGAACAAGAGCCCACTCCTCACCACCCCGAACCTGGAGACTCACTTCTCCAGCCCGTGGGGCTGTCCCCAGGCTGGGCCTTAGCTGGGGAGGACGGAGGGGATCTGGGCCCACTGCTTTGAAGAGACCCTGGCCTGTCTTCCCGTTCACACACATTCTCTTTGTCTCCCACTCACACATGTGCACACGCATGCACACATTCTCACATTCACACGTGTGTGCACACACACAATGCACTCTGCCCGTCGGCCCCTGCAGAGGGAGCTGGGTTGCCACAAGCTGGGTCTCTACGGATTGGAGGGGATGGAGGGTGGCACTGGCTCGACTTGTGCAGTCTCCCCGCCCCAAACCCGAGCTGGGGCATGGCCTCCGCTCCACACCCTCCAGCGTTGGTTCCTTTCTCCTGCGTGCGCTTGTCCCCCCCCATGCGCTTGTCCCCCCGCGGCTCTCCTAGCGTTGTGGGCTACACCTCATCCCTCTCGCCTCGCTCTCCCTACGGCTGCTGTTTTATGGGGTTTGGGGAAGGGGAGACTTGAGCGGGGGTGGTTTGTCCACAGTGTAGCCTGAGACCCCGGGTCCACTCTGCCCTCCTACAAAAAGGAGGCACCATAGTCCACCGTGGGCCTGTGCCCCCTGGTGGAGGTACTGGACCCACGGCCCAGCCCTGGCTGACCCTGAGGCCTCTCTGCTCTGCCTTCCAGAACATGCCGAATGTCCGCGACCACGATGCCTCTGTCTACCTCCGCCTCCAAGGAGATGCCTTGTCTGTGGGTGGCTATGAGACCAACCCCATCTTCTGGGAGGAGGTAAGACACAGAGGGATCGGGGAGGGGAGTGGTTCAGGGCTGCGTCTCAGTGTGAAGAAGCCTTCCTCCAGGAAGCCCACCTTCCTGAAGCTCCTCGGGTGCACACCTGAGAAATGGCAGGTCCCTGGGCCCCAGAAGGGCCAACCCGGTTTTCTCTGAACGTGGCACACAGGTAGACCCAGACCTGGGGCAGGGAGAGGGCTGGCCTCAAACAGCAGTAGTTACAGGCTGTGGAGATGTCAAATCCCAGCTTTGGAAGACGACAAAAACATTAAAACCCTGTGTCCACAGCAAACAACCCTGAGCCCGGACCCACGGCAGTGGCGTCTGTCCGGGCCCCGCGGCTCTCCCGGCAGCTTCTGGGGCTGCATGGAAGTCGGGCGGCCCCCTCGGCCCCCTCGAGCACGCCTGGGCCGCCCCCGCTCCTGGGTTCATGCAGACATCGAATGATTAAGTGACAACCTTGGGTCAGATTCTGTTTTACTTCCTGGGGACAGAGGGAGAGCAGCACGAAAGCCCCTGTCCCGGGGTGCCTGTGTTTGGGCGGGGAGACCCACAGTAAACAGACAAGCAGCGGTGACCTGTGCTGAAGGAAGCCAGCGGGTTGGGAACAAGCCTCGTAAGAGTGGAGGCCTATGCTTCGTGCCGTGGTCAGGCAGGGCGCCCCGAGGAGGTGACGTCAGAGCAGAGCCCCCCTGGAGAGAGCACGGTCGGTGAGGAGCTGCCTCAGACTGAGGGTGAAGGCCCCGAGGTCTGGCCAAGCTTGTCCTTGAACTGAAGGAAGGTCAGCGTGGCCGTGGGCCAGTGATGGACGGGGGCAGGGCCTGCCCTTGTAGGCCTCGGTGGGCCACAGAGTCACAGGGAGCCACAGGGCTCCTGGAGACCAAGAGAGGGCATGGTCTGACTTAGGAGAAGGTCGAAGGAGGGTAGGAAGGCAGGGTGACCAGGTGGAGGCCATTGCAAGAGTCTAGCGCAGAGCTGGGGGGCCTGGGTCAGCACGGGGGAAGGGAGGGGACGGGCCCCACTGATGGGTTGGTGCAGGAGACCTGAGGGGCCCAGCCCTGTCACCCCCCCTAACCCAGGGGAGACTGGCCGGGCTCGGCTCCCACTGGGCGGCTCCCCCCACCCGCCTCCCCAGGTGTCAGACAAGTTTGCCTTTGGCCTCTTTGACCTGGACTGGGACGTGTTCACCCAGCACATCGAAGGTGCCATCAACCGCGTCCCAGTGCTGGAGAAGACGGGGGTCAAGTCCACAGTCTGTGGCCCAGGTGAGTGAGGAGGCTGGAAGCAAGGGCAGGCATGCTGGGTCCTTCTGCCCGAGACCGAGGCTGGCCTGTGTCGGGCACGGACGTGGGCCGTCCCTGCCGCGAGCAGGACAGACACGACACCCCTGTTGCCGTCCCAGCAGAAGCACTGGGACTCCCACTGGGTGTCTCCCCCACCCCCTCTTTCTTCCTGGCACACACACGGTCCCTTTAATCCTCAGTCAAGGCAAAAACACGGGTAGGGCAGGCCTTGCCCCATATCAGGCCTGGGGAGATAGGTTCGGAAAGACACAGTGTTGTCCAAAGAGGAAACTTTGTGTCTGAGGCTCTGGGTGCCTCAGTGTCCTCGTCTGTGAAATGGGTGACAGCGTACCCACTCAGCAGGAGTGGACCAAGGAGGAGAAGCCACACGTGAGGTGCGGGGCACGGCCCGGACCATCAGACTGCCGTCAGTCCTGAGGGGAAGGGGTGAGCCGGAGGCCGGAGAGTAACGGGTCATCCACAGGCATGCAGGGGGTGAGGGGCCGGCCAGGACAGGAGAGGGGAAGGTTCTGATGCCCAGGGGCCTGTGGCCTGCCGGGGGGGGGGGGGGGGGGGCCAGCCCTCTCCGCCCGGTGCCCCTGGAGCCGCTTGGATCTGTTGGGCTCGTGAGGCGGCCCAGCCGCGGTGGGCAGGATGGACGTGCCCCTGAGTGCTGGACTCGGGGTGCAGGGCGTGGGCGGGGGGCCGAAGGCTCGCTGCCCTTCCCCCCGCAGCTTCCCCGGGCTTGTGTGGGGCTGGAATGAGAAGCACAGGCCTGAAACGATCCCAGGGGCCCGAGTCACCCGGGAACATCCTCTGTTTAATTGGACTGGGGAGTCATTGCTCCCAGGGAGCCCTATCTGGGGGGGATGTGTGTGTGAAGACATCTTGTGTCTGGCTTCCGGCCTGTGGGGGAGGGTTCGCGGGGAACAGAGCGCTTCCCCTTGCCAGGGAGGACGAGAGCGGTCAGTGGCCTTTGGCTTCCAGAACAGAACTGGGAAGTCCCAGGCCCCCTTGACTCCGGGGCATCCGGGGGCGGGCAGAGCTCCCATTCCGGGTCCCAGGGGTCCCGGCCAAGGTGGGGGCCCCGTCTGTGCTGCCCAAACATCCCATCATTCTGCATCCATCCCCAAGCTGCTCGGTCGTGAGTCATTGGCTGAACGTTCTCGTCCCCCCCCCCCCCCCCCCCCACGAAGCTCTCTCCTCAGATGCCCCGTGAGGTTGTCCTCACCTTCCTGTCCGCCTGGAAACATCCCCAGCCCTCCCGAAGCGCTCCCCGGGTGGGTGACCCAGCCACACCACTGTCACCCTCACCCTCGCCGCCCCTGTGCCCCCTGCCACCGCCAGACACCCCCCCCTCCTCCCCCAGGGCCCGGGAAGCTCCCGACCTTCCTCACACGGGGTCGTGTCCGTCCCCATCCCGCGCGGGACAGACCCGCGCAGAGGCTGAGAACTCCGGCTGGGGGTCAGGCAGCCCTGAGCCGGCTCCTGGCTCCCTGCTTCACTGGTAGGGTGACCCAGTTCCCGCATCTGTTCCACAGTTAGTGACCATGGTGCCTACCAGAAGGGTCACTCACACCGCCCCTCCTCCCGTCGTCATTTCTTCCCAGACATTCTCTGTTTTGCTTATTTGCGTATTTACCGTCCCCTCTCGTCAGCTGCCTGAGGGGTGGGAGCAGTCGTGGTCGGAGCCGAGCCCTGGGCACATTCCGGGGGGCGGCAAGTATTTGTAGATGGACTGACTCGGCCCTGTGAAGTCAGTGCCGTGATCCCCGTTTTACAGACGAGGACACTGAGGCTCAGAGAGGTGAAGTGACTCGGCCAGGGTCACAGGGCTACGAGAGGGTAAAGCAGGGCTCAAGCCCAGGATTGTGGCTACAAAGCTCAGCCCTTTATAATGATTTCCCAAGGGTCCCTTGCCCTCCGTGCTCTGGGTTCCGCCTGTGACACACCTTCGGCCAACAGAGCAGAAGCCCCCGTCCCTCTCCCGGAGAACTTGGGGTCAGCCCTTCATTCAGGGACATTTATCGAACACCTGCTGTTTGCTGGGCCCCATGCTAGGCCTTGGGACACAGTACTGAGTGGAGCCCCGTCCCTGCCCTCATGCACTCGTGGTCTAGTGGGCGAGAATGACCAGCAGTGACGCGGCAGGAAGGTGGCGCCCTGTGACGGGGGCTTGAGGGAAAGGCCCCTCCTCGGCAGGAGGCAACCCTGGATGCCGCAGAGCAGAACCCGGTCCCGGCAGGGTGGTTCTGGCAGTAAATGCTGAGGAGCTCGGGAGCGTGGCAGGAGCAGTCAGGGAGGCCCCCCGGAGGAAGTGGCATTGAGCGGCGTGGTGAGGATGGGGAAATCTGGGTGAAGGGGCAGCGGCAGACCCCGCTCCGATCACTGCCCTCTCGGGAGACCCCGCCCCGGGTGCATATGGCCCGGGGAGAGCTTCAGGCCCCCCTCCCTTTCAGAGTCCTTCACACCTGACCACAAGCCCCTGATGGGGGAGGCACCTGAACTCCGAGGGTTCTTCCTGGGCTGCGGTTTCAACAGTGCAGGTGCGTGTGAGAGGCCCCTCCTTGACACCCACCACCCTGATCTTAAAGCTCCCCCAGGCAAAAAAAAAAAAAAAAAGGTTCCCCGGGCAGAGTGTGGGGGGCTCAGGAGCACAGCGGCCCCTGGCAGGGGTGAGGGCAGAGGAGGGCCGCAGGGAGGGGTGAGGTCCTGTTAGCAGAGTACAGCACCCCAGGTGTGAGATGCAGGGTTCGGGGGGTGATGCTGGCTGTGGACACGGAAGGGGCATGATACTGGGGTGGGGGCTCGGGCGGACGGCAGACCTCTGGCCCTACTCCTCCTAGGAATGATGCTGGGCGGCGGCTGTGGGCAGGAGCTGGCCCACTGGATCGTCCACGGGCGCCCAGAGAAGGACATGTACAGCTATGACATCAGGCGAGTGTGCACCAGAGACCGTGGGCGGGGCGGCTGCTTACCGGTGCCCTGGGATTAGGTAGAGCCGGGTATACAGCGAGGGCTGTTTAGAAAGGAGCCTTCTCTGAAATCCAGAGGGCTTCTTGGAAGAGGCGCCAGTAAGGGAAGAAGGGGGAGAAGGCTGCCAGCAGGGGCGGTTCTGCAGGTGCCCGGGGTTTGGCAGATTCACGGCCCTTGGCAGTTTCCGGGATTTCTTGTCCCAGTGTCCTCCTCGACCCGCCGGGTGGCTCCAGGATCAGCAGCGGGATCGCCTCATCCCATTTGGCAGATGGGGAGACTGAGGCCTGGGGAGCAGGAGGGACCCCACGCGTTGCCCAGGGAGTGAGGCTGAGTTGGGTGGTTATGATCAGTGCGTGCGCAGCAGCTGGGAGTCAGACGGCCCCGAGCCCAGATGCCAGCTGAACATTCACGTCCAAGGTGGCGGGAATACATCAGACCCGGTGCCCGGCGCTCTCCTCACCGTAGCCCCGGGTAATGACGCGCGTGCTGCTAATGTCGGGGGCAGCCAGGGCGTCTGTGTAGGCATGACTCTCTGTGTCACGTCTGCAAGGAAACGCTAGACAAGCCTGAGCCGGGGGGGGGGGGGGCGCTGTCGTCAGAGCAGGGGGAGGGGGTCCTGGTCTCCATCACCCTCTGCAGGCGGGGCGAAGGCACTCACTCCCAGGCAGGGTCCGGAGGGTGGGTGTTGGTGGGGCCGGGGTGTCGTGCAGGGGGCAGTCGAGGCGACGGCTTGGAGGGGCGCCCCTGTGGGCAGGCAGCCCGTTCCGTTACTGCTCCTGGCAGACAGCCTCCCTGGGGAGACCCCAGCTGCCCGGGGTGGGGGGGGGGTGCTGGGGTGCTGGTTCCGCTCAACATGCCCCCTGCTCCTCTGCTAACCTCACCCCTTCCTGGCCTGATGAAGACATTAGACCCGCTGGGGAAGGGGGGGGGGGATGTCTGGCCCCCACAGAGGCAGACAGACAGACACTGAGATTCCCCCACGGCCACCCCCTCCACGGCGCCTGGCACAGCTCTGCTCTGTGGCTGCCTCCGAGCCCGTCTGGGGCTGCGCCCACGCGCTCCCGAGAGAGGAATGTTCCAGAAATGATAGCTTCAAGGGGCCTCGGGGATGGGCCGGTCCAAGCCCCTCCTGCTACAAACGGCGAGAAGAGGCACCGATGTGGGAGGCCGCTTGTCTGAAGTCGCCCCGTGCGGGCGCCAGAGCGGGTAGGGACACAGCGCCTCGCCTCCCTCGGGGGCGAGGGCTCCGGCACAGGAACAGACCGCCGCGTCGGGGCTCACCCCAGGCCTCGGCGGGCGGCCTCCCGGTGCCGCAGCGTCCACGGCTGCAGAACGGGGCTGGCATGCCTGCCCCCCTCCTGGGCTGGGGGAGGCCTGGCGGGGAGGGGGTGCACGGTCCTGGATTCAGCGGGAAGCCCCGAGGCTGCCTGTGAAACCCCTGCCCGGTTAGGAACGGGTCTGGGCCTCCCGTCGTCAGCTGCCTTGCCTGGCAGGAGTGTTTTGTGGGCTGGTTCGTGGCGGGGAGGCTGGGCCTGGGCGTCACAGGCTGGGAGGCAGATGGTATGGTGGGGGGAGGGGGGGGTGGGGAGCCCCTACGAGCTGGCGCCTGGGGGGGGGGTAGAGGGAGGGCAGTGAACTAGCCCACTCACCCTTGTGGCTCCGGCAGAGGGTTTCCCCATCTGTGAAATGGGGGTGATGACTCACCTCTCGGTGGAGCGCATCTGGGACTCGCTTGTACGCGTCCCGGTGCCTGGCACGGGCAGGGTCTGGGGTGTAGGCCGTGACTGTTAGTGAAAGCCCTTGGGTCCGAGTAACCGGGAGGAGGCATCATGGTTTGAGCGCTGAGGGTGGCCGGACCCTAGCCCCGGCTTGGGCCCCCTGCTCCCAGGAGGAGCGCTGAAGCCAGCCTGCGTGGCCACAGGGAGGGGCCCATTCCCCTGCCGATCCCTGGTCGTGCTCTGGCTGAGCTCGAGCCCACGCCCCTGCCATGCACACGTGCGCACAGACGTGAGCCGAGGCGGCAGTCCTGGGCGACGGGGAACCTGCCGGAGGGGCCGTGGAAGGGCCGTGTCTGTGCGTGCAGGGATCACCCGGCCCCGCCCCAGATCCAGCTTCCTCTTTTGTCCTGGGGGCGTGAGGAAGGAAATCCAGGACTCCCTCTTCCCACTTCCCGCTCCCCACCCCCAGCCAGGACTCTCAAAGCAGCGAGGAAGGTCACCAGTCCGGTCCTGGGAGAACCATGCCAGCTCCTGGTGACTGGGTCTGAATCTGACCAGAGTGGCCATCAGCCTCCTAGCCCCCTTCCTGCCCGCCTCAGCCCCTCCAAAGCCGGCCAGGCATTTCCAAACCCCGCACCCCAGCACGCTTCTCCTTCAGGAACTCCCTAGACCCCTTGGCCTGGCTCCGTGGCTCCCTCCCCTGCCCTGCAGCTCATCCCAGAAGCTCCCGGCTCTGCTCAGTGCCCAGTGCCGGCTGGATCGCCCCTCGTGTGCAAATGAGTCAAACCAGGGGGCAGCGTGAGGCCGCACTGAAGATTGAGACAGGTTCTCGCACACAGCACTCACCCCTGGGCCGACAGCAGGAAGGGGCCCCTTGGACGATCGCAGCGACTCGCGATAATATCCATAACGATAAACTCACATCCGTAGCCCCGCCCCCTGCCCCCACCAGAACATCGTGCTCGCTAGAACTGCGTGCAAACTGAGAGTCAATTAGCCCCGGTGAGGCTCCGACAGGCCTCACGGAGGATGGAACGTGGATGGGGAGGAGGGCCGGGAGGGCGCGTGAGATGCCAGCGGGTGGACAGTGAGGGAAGGGACGGATGGGGATGCGGTGTCGCAGTGAGGAGGCCTAGCTGCCCAAGGCTCCAGGGCGGGAGACTAGAGCCCGGACCCCCTCCCGAACCCATGCCCCAGGGAGGACTCTGGTGGAGGGATGAGGGTCCGGTTTGGCCCCCGGTCCTTGGCCGGCCCTTCCCTCACAGCCCCCGAGGCAGTGACCGGCCCCTCCGCCCGCCACAGGCGTTTCCATCACCTGCTCACCGACCACCGCCGCTGGATCCGCGAGCGCAGCCACGAGTCCTACGCCAAGAACTACTCTGTTGTGTTCCCCCACGACGAGCCCCTGGCGGGGCGCAACATGAGGACAGACCCCCTGCACGAGGTACCACACCCCGACGAGCGGTCACTCTCGGGGAGTCCGGGGCACTGGGGCGACGGAAAGGCGTGCTCTGGGCCGGGTGAGGTGACGCGGTGGCTCGGCCATTCCCAGCTCTCACCAACGGAGCGTGCTCGGAGCGCACACCCCGGCATCTTCCCTAACTGCCGACGGCGGTCGTGGGGGGCGGGGGCACCGGCCCGTGTGTGCGGCCACCCATCGGGGACGGGCACTGACAGAGAGCAGCGTAGCCCCAGAGACATGTGTCCTGCGCGTGGGGCCTGCTTGGGATGCCTTTCCTCCCCGGCAAGCTCCTACTCGTATGACGAAACCCACTGTCAGGTGCCCTCCCCGGAGCCCGGCCTTGGCACTCTCCCAAGCCCCTGACGGTCCCCTTCCTCGTGCTCCCAACCCACCTCCGTGTCCCCTCTCCCACCCCCATCTTGTGCTGCAAGCTGTGCTCATCTAGGGCCCCGGGAACAGGAGCTCTGCCCTAGTCTCTCCGGTTCTGAGCACTGAGCACGGAGCCTGACTTTTAATACGTGTTCAGGGGTGTTTGTTGAATGGAGGCAGGCAGGCTCTGAGGCTGAATAACGGAACCTCCGCACCTGGACCCCAGAGGGACCCGGCCTCCACTGCCCTGCCCCTCAGCTGAGCTTAGTGGGCCAGCTGGGATCTCGGGCCACGGTGACCCCCGGCTCCCCTCTGCCGTCCCGGGTCACCCCGTCCCGACGGCCCCAGAGCTTCCCCGACAAACACGGGGGCTGCCTGACTTGCGCTGGAAGGAGATGGGCTCAGAAGCGCCCACCTCTTGTCCGCGCTGTCAGCCCTGCTCGCGACACCCCCCCAGCCACGGCCGGTTTTATTAGAGGCGGCTACGCCCCTATTTTCCCTCCCTGGGAAGGTGACCTCCTCCTCGATCCACGGGACCCCATCACTCATGCCGGGGGATTTTCTTGTGTTGAGAACTGCCCCTGTGCTGCCCCCTGGGGTGTCCGAGGAGGACATTTCTTGGTGCCACCGTTGGCAGTGTCCTCTTGGCCACTGCTCTGCCCGCTCAGGGTGTGGGTGTGTCCTTGGGAGGCAGTGGGTGGGTCGGGGGCCGCGGGCGCCTGCGCACTTGCCTGCCTCTGCCAGACCCAGCTTCCGAGGCTGCTCGGCCCGGGGCTCTGGGCCCTCCTGCCAGTCCGACAAGGCTGCCCGTGGCCACGGGGCCCTTCCAAACTTGAGGGCGGAGATGATCGTTTTTCCCCAACCCGAACTCACAGTCAAAGAAATCTGCCGTGATGTCACTTAATTGTGTCCGTGTGATATTGTGACTTATGATAAGAAATAGGAATTCAGTCTTCGTCCAGTCCATTTCTGGCGCAGCGTTCCCCCAACCCTTGGAATTTCCTAAATGGCGAGGGCCACAAAGACGGAGAGGCCGGAGGTGGCCTCAGTCACCAGTGGCCACCGAGGCAATCAGCCGTGCCCGTATCACGGAGCCTCCATAAAAACCCAAAAGGAGGGGCTCAGAGAGCTTCCGGGTTGGTGAGCACAGGGAGGTTTGTGCACAGTGGCACCTGGAGGGGCACGGAAGCCACACGCCCTTTCCCCACACCAGGGGCTACTTTCCTCTTGCATCTGGCTGTCCCTGAGCTATAACCTTCTAGAAACACCAGCCATGCAGTGGGTAAAACGTTTCTCTGAGTCTTGTGAGCGGCTCGGACAAATGCATCCAGCCCGAGGAGGGGGCCTGCTCTATAGCCGGTCGGTCACCAGTCTAGGTAACCTGGAGGGACTCGAGTAGGAGACGGGGGCAGCCTTGTGGGACTGAGTCCCCAGCCTGGGGAATCTGATGCCGTCCTCGGGGAGACAGTGTCAGAGTTGAGTTGGCTTCTGGGACGTTCTGCCGGGGTCGGAGAATTGCTTGCTGCTGTGTGGCAGGTCCCCACACACGTGCACGTGCAGACTGGGCCCAGGAAACGAACTCAGTCCGTTACGTTTTCGTATTGCGCTAAAGCACACAGCACATAAAACTTGCCATTTTAGCCGTTCTTAAAGCCTACGATTCGGGGAGATGAAGTACATTCACGGTCCTGTGCGTCCCTCACCACTCTCTGGTGCCAGAACATTTTCATCACCCCGAAAGGAAACCCTGTGCCCACGAAGCAGTGATCCCTCATTCTCCCCAGCCTAGAAAGGCCACTGATCTGTTTTCTGTCTGGGGATTCGCCTCCTCTGGACGCTTGATGTAAGTGGGTCGTGAAGGGTCACGAGAGAAGGTCACACGCGTGTTGTGTTTGAGGCTGGTCTGAGGTGCGGCACCCGTCGGAGCTCGGTTGCATTTTAAGGCCCAGTCTCCCTGCACCATGTGGGTCCACCAGGCGTGTTCGTCTGTTTTCATCGGTCGTGCGCACTGTTGCTTCCAGCTGCCGGCGGGTGTGAACTTGGGTGTGCAGAGACCTGCTTCCTCCCTGTTCTCTCAGGGGTGCACCTGCGGGGGGGATCGCCGGGTCTCGTGCTGGGTCAGCCTGCTCCCGCTGGAACAATAGCACAGACCGGGGGTGCAGGGGGGGGAGAAGCCATAAGAAATTCCTTGCTCCCAGGTCTGGACGCTGAGCGGCTCCAGCTGGGGCCCCCTCCCCAGCTGTCTGGAAGCCTGCCTTCTCCCTGGGTCCCCCTGTCCTGGGATCAGGGCCCCACCCCATGACCTCATTCCTCCCTAATCGCCTCTTTGAAGGCCTCACCTCCGTATTCGGTCACACTGGGGGCGTTAGGGCTTCAAGCAGGAATTTGGGGCTGGGGGTGGGGCTCTGGGGTAGGAGTTGCAGCCTGGGCTTGGGTCCTGGCTCCGAGCCTCAGGACCTCTTTGCCCTCTGCTCCTTGGGGTGTATCCCCTTGGGGGGAATCCGGTCACTCACTGCCCTGCGTGGCGGGAGGCGGGGGGGGGGGTGTCTGGCCGGGCCTGAAGGGTGCTGGTTCCCCACCCCTACCCAGGAACTACTGGCCCAAGGCTGCGTCTTCCAGGAGCGACAGGGCTGGGAGCGGCCGGGATGGTTCACCCCGAAAGGCACAGCTCCGGTGAGTGGCCACCCGGGCCTAGCCCACCCCCACTCCCATCCACACCACCCGAGGCGGGGCCCGCGGGGCGGGTGAGTCACCTTGCGGGCGGGAAGGCTGAGCCCCCTGTAGATGTGCCCGTGAGCACGGGGCCGTCCCCTGCAGATGTCCCCAGGGCCGTCACTCACCGCCCACAACAGCCAGGCCTTCCGAGGCCCAGATAAGCCCGGGGCCCCCGGGAAAGCTGGTGTTCCACAGTGAGGGGGCCGCGCGCAAGACTCCCCCGCCGTGCCGGAGAAATTAGCACATCTTCCCATAATTTTGCTCATATATTTTTGGCAAATGCCACTGTTATTTTATGTTAGTAGGAGCATTTAGCACAAAATTATGCATTCCGTGTTGGTTTGTCACTTGGGATTTCACAGCCTCCCGGCCTCTGGGTGCCCTCCTGGGGGCTCCCCAACTCCCCCAGTGCCTCCCACGGGCCCAGGTTGTCAGAGAAGAACCCAACCAGCCTGCTTGTGAAATTCGTGGGCTGGGGTCCCCTGAGGGGGCGGGGGACAGAATTTGATCCGGATTTATGCAAATTAAAACCCCTCTTCTGCTGCTGTAATTTACCAGTCCCCTTCCAGGGCAACCACCTCCCATCTCCATAGCAACTCACGGCCCAAGGCGGGTCCCAGGGCATCGTTAGGCAAGAGTGGGCTCTCTAAGACCACCAGGGGGAGCAGCCTGTCCCCAGGAGGCTGAGAGGCTGGAGCCACCAGGACAGGGTGGGGCTCGAACAGCCCCCTGCAAAGCCCTCCGTGTCCCAGCTGACCTCTCCCAGGAAGCCCTTGGCCCCTGGGGGAGGAGAGGACCCTGGATCAGGGATCGGGAACATTCCCTTGGTCCGGAGATGGGCAAGCTCTGTGCCCTCTCACCTGTGAAAAGAGGCTGGGCAAGTCTGGCCGTGCTGGGGAGGGACAGTTGACTGGCTCCCTCAGTAGGGGCAGGGCTGGGGAAGGGCCCAGTGGCATGTGGGCATCTCAGAGCCGCTGACAGAGGGCAGGACAGGCCACGGCCAGTGGCGGTCAAGGAGCCAGCCTCTGGGGCCCACGTGCCGCAAGGCCTGTGCCAGGCCTGTGACATCAGGCGAGTTTTCATCTCTCTGCCTCAGTTTCTCGTCTGTAGAAAGGATCTCCCTGCCTAGAAGCTCGAGGCACCGGAGCAGGGCTCGGTCCTGACTGCCATGACAGTGCCGTCCGGCCCCCAGCTCCGTCACCCTCTTCCTCAGAGAGCTGGTTCCGGGGTCTCATCCCGCTGCCTCAGCCTTGAGTTGAAAGCCCTGACGGTGGCCCAGGGGTCCCAGGTGACCCGCCCGTCTCTCCCCAGCCCGAGTACACCCCACTTTTTCTCCATCCTTCTGGGCCCCAACGGATGCAGCCCCGCCTCCCCACCGGCCCTCAGCCGCACCACCACCACGGCAGTTAGGGTGTTATTTGTGCAAGGGTTTGTGGGCTGCCTGAACCCCTTCACCGCCCCCCAGGCCGTGCCCCCAGCACAGCCCTCCCGAGGGCGGCCGGGTGAGGCCAGATCTGCTCCACCCGGCTGCCTGCCCGCCAAGCCGTGTGCGTGCGCGTGTGCGCCCTTGTGAACGTGTGTGCACGTGCGAGTGCAGGGCGGAGGCGGAGGGAAGGAAGGACCAGGAGGAGGGAGGAAGGGGCACAGTGACGAGCGTGTCTCCTCCCAGGTCCTGCGGTACGACTACTACGGGGCGTATGGGAACCGGATGCACGAGGACCACGCCTACGGCCGGCTGCTGGGGGACGAGTACACGTTCGACTTCCCGCCCCACCACGACGTGGTCAGTGGCTGAGTCCCCCCACCCCCCATCCCTCATGGAGGAGAAAGTCGGGCTCCCGGTAGGGCTGACCCCCGGGGGCCCTCCGAGAGTCCTGCCAGAGACTCTGTGGACTGCATCCAGTTCACCCCCCGTTTCGGGCTGACTCAGTTTTGAGGAGCAAGCCGGTGATGTCTTCCTCTCTGCCCCCCTCTGTGCCGAGGCCTCGCCACGGGCAGTGGGGGCTGGGGCTGGCTGTGTGGCCGCAGGCCAGGGGCCGCCCCTCTCTGGGCCTCCTTCCCTCCTGCGCTGGATCTGTTCTGAGACTCCTGTGACAGGCGTGAGTGACGAGCTCTTCCTTAGGGCTGCTGTCGGTGGCTCTCTCACAGAGTAGATTCAGGACACACAGACCCAAGACGGGCCCCTCCAGAGGACGAGCAGGAGGTCTGTGGTCTGGGGTCTGCTCGCTGCCCCTCTGGCCCCAGAAGTGGGCAGATGAGGCTGGTCAGAGCCCCGGCCGGGCTGCCTGGGCCCGGGGTGGGGGTGACGAGGCCTGGGGCCGGGCTGCCCCCCGCAGTCTGCACCGGGCAGAGGTGCTCTTGAGGGCAGCTTCGGCAGAAAGAGCGACGCCAGCCTCCACGCTGAGCGGCCCCGCCGTTTTGCCAAGGGGTCACCCAGCAGAACGGGGCTGAGCCGTGGCCTCGTGGCTGCCCCAAGAGAGCGAGAGAGGCCTCAGCTGCCCTCTGATGTGGGTGCCCAGCCCGGGGCCGCCCGGGAAGCACTGTCTCGGGGGAAAAGGCAGCCGGCCAGCTTCCTGGGTGTACGGCCTGTGAGGTCACCCAGGGCCTGGCTCAGAAGGGCCCTGAGTGGGGCTTAACGCTCCGCTGTCGCCACCTTGAAACTCTTAAGACTTTAGGAACCGGGGCCCGCGGTTTCATTTTGCATCAGGCCTCACAAATTCTGCAGCCGGTCCCCAAGGGAAAGAAACATTCCCTCCCGTGCTTTCCCCCAAAGCTGGCTCTGGTGGTAAAGGCACTGGGGGAGGGGCTTGGGCGGCGGAAGCAGGAGGCACGTGCGTCCCCAGGCTCCGGGGTCCCTGGCACCGCCTCGAGTCTGGCACCTCGGCTCCCGCGGCTCCCAGGGCCTGCAGGACGTCTGGCCCTCGGGGACGTGGGAGCCCGGAGGGGATGCCAACTTGGCTTGGTGGCTTCATCCAGCCTCCGCAAACGCGCCTGAACAGTCCCAAAGCATGAAACACACACTTGTTCTCAGCATTGGCAGCCTCCCCAGCCCGGGGAGACGGGGAGACGAGAGTCAGCCCGGAGACCGTGTCGGGTTTTGCTCTGCGGCCCCAGTGTCGGGGAAGGTCCTGCAGCGCCTGACGGGTCGCGGGAGCCCCACAGAGGACAGCGGTGTCTGCAGGGCGGTGCGGTCGCGGCATCTGGGGCTCCGGCGGGGTGCCAGCTCCCCCGGGGAAGCCCGACTGGGGCCTTGGCCGGTTTCCCCGGTGTAAATGCTCTCACCGCTCACACCGATACACCCACGTGGAGCTGGGGGTGGGGGGGCTGGGGCACCGTGACAGCACGGGCCGGATGCACGGCTCCGCGATCTTCTAGCCGCCTGGCCCCCGACAGACCGCGCGTCCCCTCCCCGGGCCCCAGAGGGCAGCGTCCTCGTGGGAAGTGGTGTTGGAACCTCGGGGTGGAGGAGGTGACACAGGTCCCCGACGCACAGCCAGTGCTCGGCAAGGGGTAGCTTTGCTGCCACAATTTTTCCTTCAATGAGCAGCAAAGGTGGGGCCTCCCCTCAGCGGCTGGGTGATGTGTGTAGAACAAAGACGCAGTGGCTCGGGGACAGAAGACGGAGGAGAAAAACGGATGGACAACTCGGGACCTGGAGGGCCTGGCAGGGGCATCTGTATACCGGCCAGCAGGCATGCTGTGTTCTTTGTGTAAAAAAAAAAAAAAAAAAAAAAAAAAAAAAAAAAATATATATATATATATATATATATATATATATATATATATAGCTTTACTGAGATAGAATTCACGTACCACACAATGCATCCACTGAAAGTCTATAATTGAGTGCTTTTTAAAAATTTTTTTAATGTTTATTTTTGAGAGAGAGAGAGAGAGAGAGAGACAGAATCAGAAGTAGGATCTGGGCTCTGAGCTGTCAGCACAGAGCCCGATGTGGGGCTCGAACTCACGAGCTGTGAGATTGCAACCTGAGCGGAAGTCGGGCACTTGATGGACTGAGCCACAATTCGGCGGTGTTTTTTAGTGTCCCCCTGGGCCCGTGCAGCCGTCACCACGATGTGATGTTAGAACGTTTTGTCCACCCCCAGGAGAAACCCTGACCTGCCAGCTGTCACCCCCATCCCCCACCCTCTCCCACCCCATCCTCCCCTCAGGCAGCCACTAAAGCTCCTTCTGTCCCTGGAGCTTTACCTGCTGGGACGTTTCGTATCAATGGAGTCCTACAACGTGCGGTCTCCCGTGACTGGCTTCTTGCGCTCGGCGCCGTAGTTTCAAGGTCCGTCCACGTTTTGGGGCGTGTCCGTGCTTCGTCACTTCTTTTTCTGAGCAGTTTTCAGTTACGTGGATGCTCTGCAATGTGTCCGGACATTCGAGCTGGCCCCGCTTTTTGCTTGTTAGGAATAACGTCGCTACGATCATGCCCGGACGGGTTTCTGTGTGCACATAGGTATTCATTTCTCTTGGGCAGATGTCTGGCACGTGCGTTGCTGGGTCATGGGACCTCGATGCTTAACGTTTTGAGGATCTGTGGGTGAGGGTTGTGACTTCTCCAAGTCCTCGCCACCACTGGTGATTCTCTCTCTTTGATCCCAGCCATCCTAGTGGGTGTGAGGTGGGATCTCACTGGGGTTTCGAGCCGCATTTCCCTACTGGCTAATGATGGCGAGCGTCTTCCCATGTGCTTACTGGCCATTCGTGCATCTTCTTTGGAGAAATGTCTATTCAGACACCTTGCTCATTTAAATTGGGTTACTGGTCTTTGTATTGAGTTGTAAGAGTTCCTGTTATATGCTGGGTACAAGTCTCTTATCAGATTTATGCCTTCCAGATACTTCCTCCCATTCTGTGGGTTGTCTTTTCCCTTTCTTGATGGTGTTGTTAGCAGCACAAAAGGTCTTGATTTTGGTGAAACCCAACTTACGGATTGTTTCTTTTGTTGCTTGTGCTTCTGGGGTCATATTTCAGAAGGCATTTCCTAACCCAAGGCCACAAAGACTTACTCCCATGTTTTCTTCTAAGAATCGTATAGTTTAGCTCTTACTCTTAGGTCTGGGACCCACTTTGACTATGGTTCGTGTATGGTGTGAGGTAGGGGCCCAGCCTCCTTCTCTGCGTGTGGCTGTCCAGCTGCACGGGCACCATGTGTTGACGACCGTGGCGTCCCCCTCGCCCGGCCTTGGCATCCTTGTGGAAAAGCAGTGACCATAAACGTGCGGGTTTATTTCCGGACTCTCAACCCCATTCCAGTGATCTATATGCGTATCCTTGTGTTAGTGTCTTGATTACAATGGTTTTGTAGTGAGTTTTGAAATCAGGAAGCGTGAGTCTCCCAGCTTGGTCCTTCTTTTTCAAGATGGTTTTAACTATTCTGGGTCCCTTGCATTTCCATGTGAATTTTAGGATCAGTTTGTCGATTTCTGCCAAGAAGCCCGCTGCGATTTTAACGGCGATCGTGTTGAATCTGGATCCGTTTGGAGAGCACATCATCTTAGCAATATCAAGTCTTCATTTTGTAATCATGGGATGTCTTTCCACTCGTTCAGGCCTTCTTTAATTTCTTTCAAAAATGTTGCTGAGTTTTCAGAGTACAAGTTTTGCACTTTTGTTGAATTTGTGGGTATTTTAAAATTCTTTCTGATGACGTAGGTGGAATTATTTTCTTTTCTTTATTTTTTAACTTTTTTTTTTTTTTTGAGAGACAGAGAAAGACAAAGCAGGAGCAGGGGAGGGGCAGAGAGAGAGGGAGACACAGAATCCAAAGGAGGCTCCAGGCTCAAGCTGTCAGCACAGAGACCGATGCGGGGCTCAAACTCACGGATCGTGAGATCATGACCTGAGCCGAAGTCGTACACTCAACCACCCGAGCCACCCGGGGAACCCTTCTTCTTCAGTCAGTTTTAATAACTTGTGTCTTTCTAGGAATGTGTCCGTTTCACATGTCACACGCTGGCATGCGGTTATGCATGGTTTTCCCTTGCAATCCTTTTACTGCTGTAAGGTCGGTAGTGATGTCCCCTCTTTCCTTCCCGATTTTAGTACTTTGAGTCTCCTGTCTTATTTTCTTTGTGAGTCTAGCTGACGGTCTGCTACTTTTGTTGATCATTCCAAAGAACCAGCTCTGTTTTTGCCGATTTTCTCCATTTCTCTATTCTCCATTTCCTCTATATCCTATTCTAGTCTTTATTAAGCCTTTCCTTCTGCTTGCTTCTGGTTTAATTCACCCTTCTTTTCCAGTTCCTCCAAGTGGGAAGCTGAGGCATGGATTGAGAACTTTGGAGGCCTTTGCAGGTGTAAGGTCTCTGTGAGCAAGGCCCTGCCTTCCTTCCCTCCTTCTCAAAGTATTTCCCAACCCTCCCCCCACAAGTGATTTCCTTGATTCTTTGGTTATTCAGGGATGTGTTGTTCAATGTCACTTATATGCAAACTCCCCAAGTTTCCTCCTGCTGTGATTCTAATGTAATTCCATTGTGGTCCAAGAACATGCTGTTGAATCTGTTGTCTTCTTTTGTGGGGTATAATTCCCTGTGCTTCTGAAGAGTGGTCTTGTTGTGTTCCCAGCTGGGAGTGGGGAGGGAGTCTCAGAGCAGGTGTACCAGGGAGAGCCCAGCACGCCGTGCTCTGAGGAGGCATAGCTCAGAGCCCTCATGGCGTCCTTCCTCTCTGGAACTTTTCAGATCAAGAAGGAATGTCTGGCCTGCAGAGGGGCCGCTGCTGTGTTCAACATGTCCTACTTCGGAAAGTTCTACCTGGTGGGTTTGGATGCGAGGAAGGCTGCCGACTGGCTCTTCTCTGCTGATGTCAGCCGACCCCCAGGTACGACCTCCAGAGGGCCATGCCCCTCTCCCACTTTGGTGCCAGGAAGAACTCCCTGGGCACAGCCCTGGGTGCTGAGACCAGGCGACAAGCGAGCTCTGTCCCCTCTAGGCTTCTCCAGCTCAGGGCTCTGCCCCCTGGCTGGCCCTGGGCCCCTGCGCCTAGATCTCTCTGCCCTCATTGCCACACCTCAGGCCCTAGGCCCCCAGCACCTTCCACCGTCCCTCCCCCTGCCCTTCCTTTCCCTCCTCCCTCCCTCCCTTCTCCATTTGCTTTGTTCCAGAAAGGATGCAAGGCAGGAGGCTCTCTGTAAATGTGGAGCCCCTTCGGGCACTCCCCACAGGAACACTGTCCCCAAAGAGGGTTTCCAGAATTAAATAAAAATACAGGAAGGTCAGATGGATTTGAGTCTCCAGAATGGACGACGTTTTCCTCTTAAGTGTGTCCCATGTAATATTTGGGATGTTCATCTCCTTTTACGTTACCCCCCCCCCCCACCCGTCTGTATTAGCTCCCTGGGGCTGCTGTAACAACACACCATAAACGGGCTGGTTCTAAACAATGGAAACATGTTGTCTGATCCTTCCAGAGGCTACAAGTGCAGGCTCAAGAAGGTAGCAAGGCTGTGCTGTCTCTGAGACCGGAGGTGGGACACTTCCTGCCTCTCTGGCCCCAGGGGGTGGGGGTGGGCACCAATCTCGCCCCTGCCTTGACATCACACATCCCTGCGTTTGCTTCTCCTCATAAGGACACCAGCATCCCGGATTAGAGCCCGCCATAAGGGCCATCCTAACATGACCACATAGCAAAGCCCTGTTTCCAAATAAGCTCACGTTCACAGGTACTCGGGGTTGGGACGTCAACATGTCATTTCAGGGACACAGTTCAACCCATGACACCACGGCAGTCACCCCACCTGCTCCTCTTAAACCTCCCCCTGACCCACACCCCCTGTCCCCCCAACCCCGCCCCTCCATCCACCTTCCCGTTCACCCCCTTTCATCCATCCATCCACATAGTCGTTTATGCAGACAGACAGCAGGAGCCTCTGCTCAGCAGGCACGGGCGCACCAGAGTGAGTGAGACAGGAACCCTGCTCCTAAGAACTTTCTGGCACGTGGGGGGTGGGTGGGAGGCTGGGATGGGGGGCATCCACGTCCCGGGCCAAGGTGTTTCAAGAAGAAAGAAGCCCCACTCTTTTTTTTTTTTTTTTAATATTTTTATTCATTTTTGAGAGAGACAGAGCATGAGTGGGGGAGGGGCAGAGAGAGGGAGACACAGAATCCGAAGGAGCTCCAGGCTCTGAGCTGACAGCACAGAGCCCGACGCGGGGCTCGAACTCTCGAACCACAAGATCATGACCTGAGCCGAAGTCGGATGCTCGACTGACTGAGCCACCCAGACGCCCCGAAGCCCCACTCTTGACCCTTCCTCCTCCGGGAGCAGCAGTGCTGGGTGACCTGCCCCTCCCGCTCTGGGCCGCCCGGTCGTGGTGACGTCGCCTTTTGAGGTCACCTGCGCTAGGGCATCCCGTCGAGCGGTTACCCAGACTTGTGTGTGCCGGGCTGTGCCGAGCGGCTCCCACACTCCGGGTCTTTCTCTTGCCCCCAGGCTCGACTGTGTATACCTGCATGCTGAACCACAGGGGCGGCACCGAAAGCGACCTGACTGTCAGCCGCCTGGCCCCCGGCCTCCAGGCCTCCGCCCTGGCCCCCGCCTTCGAAGGTAGGAGATGCCCCACGGGCTGAGCGATGTTGTCACTGCAGCCCTTGTTCCGGTGACCGGCGGTGGCCGGGGACGGGCTGCCGAGGGCCGCTCTGTAATTACCTGTGGTGCCCGCAGCGGTCAGGGCTTCGGAGATTAGAGGTGTCGCTTCAGGCTGGCGGTCTGCTTTGTTCAGGCAGTGATGCGGGCTCTGAGTACTCCGTGATTATGTCTTTGAACCTGTCCGTACCGCGGAGTTTCAGAACAGCGAGGGCGTGGGCATACTCAGCGTGCCTGCCCAGAACAGAGGGAGCCACGGAGGAGGCCGTGCTTCCCACTTGAACGTACTAGCTCCTTTCTGCCACCGACATCTATGCCGAACCGACTTTGATCTCTGCTGAATCCCGTCTCAGGCCGGGGCAGGTCCTTAGAAGGTGTGCAGTTCAGTGCTCAAGCTGTTCCTGGGTTGCCCTCTGCAGCCCCTTCGCCTTTGCTTGCATGCCTCCAGTGACAGGCACCTCACTACCTGTAATGCTTGTTTGCACAGCCCTGACGGCCACGTTGAGCCAGATGTGCTGCCTGTCCCTTCACCTCCCCGACCCTGCCCCTTGGTTCACACGGAGCAAGGTCATCTCTAGTCCCGTAGCCGTCCCTGCTAGGGAGAAGAGAGACGGCTGAGATCCGCAGAGTGGGAAGCACCCTCCTTCTCCAGGGAGGCCCCGGTGCCGCTCTGAGAGACTGGATTTGCAGAGGAGAGGGTGTCTCTCTGAGAGACCCTCCAGGGGGAGGGTCCGTCAGCACCAGAACTCAGCCCGTTCAGAGAAGCTGGCAGCCCCCGCCTCCAGGGGCCTGGCTCCATGCTGCCCAGACTCGGTGAGGGTCCCCGGGGGTTGGCGGACGAGCTCCCAGGGCACTGGGGGAGGGGGAGGCGAGCGAGAAGGAGGGCGCATTAGCCAGGCGGGTGCATTCGGTACCTGCTGAGCACTTGTCGCATCCCAGGCTGTTTGAGGCACCCAGGAGGTTCTGGCCCGTGGAGTTTATATCTCTGGGTGGGGGTGCGGGGGCGATGGGACAAGGTTGCTTTGCCGGCCACAGACTCCTTTGGGGTGGATTTGGGGGCCGAGGGTGGGTGGGATTCCTGAGTCTCTGACTGACTGCTGAGAACAGCGTCGTGGGGCAGCACCGGCCGACTAGAGGCTGTGGGCACGGGTGAGCGGTCTTACTGGCGGCAGCTGGGGCTTGGGGGGCCCTTCCCTCCTGCCACTGGTGGTGCAGAGCGCCTGTGCTGTGTGAATGAACCTGTCCGCCCCTTCCTTCTCCCAGCGCTCACAAAGAGCCTTTACGGTAAGACAGATGCGGGCAGCCAGCGGTCACAGGAGGTGAAGGAGGCTGGGCGGGCCTCCAAGATCTCGCGGTAGGGACAGACAGGGCCAGGAAGAGACCGTCAGAACACCGAGTGGAAAAGCAAGGGGACGGAACAGAGCAGGACTATGGCGGCTATGGAAGTAGCCGAGCCAGGGCGAGGAAGGCTTCCTGGAGGAGGTGATGTTCTGGCCTGAGCCCCGGTGGATGAATAGGAGCTGCCGGCTGGAAAGGTGCCTGTAAGGAGCTGGCTGGAGGGGAGCAGGGGCCATTTGGAGAAGGGCTGGTGTAGCTGGGGAGGAGGGACAGAGGGACCCCGGTGAGGGCACGGGTCATCTAAATCCTGGGCCAGGTCCTGCCACTGCCTGGCTCCGCGGCCCACAGCCCCGAGCCTCACTTTCCCCATCTGGAGAACGGGGACCTTCCGGAAGGTGCCGGGGGATTCCTGGCCCTGACGGTTCGAGGAGCGCCCGCCTTGCCGGGGCGGGGGCCAGAACAGGCCGTGGAGCAGAGGCAAGGGAAAGGTGCTGATGATTCGGGAGGCGTTTTTCCCAGATTCTGGCGCCTCCCGGTCCAACCGCGTGGCTGCCTGGGCGCGGGGGACGGGCTCTTGCGCGGCCTGCCAGCGGAAGTGCGCGTGGCGCGTCGTGAGGGAGGCGCCGTGACGCCTGAGTCACATCCCGGGAGGCCCTGGAACGTGCTGCCGGGCCCGGGGACACGGCCAAACACGAGAAGACCGGCGGCATGTGGACCGTGTTTTATTTTCGGCCTTAAAAACTGTACTGTTCCTGCCATGAATATGCATGCCTGTTAAATATGCATGTTTTAGACGCGGGTTAATTATACCCGTTGCGTCAGGTCACCACGACGGCAAGAGGATGTGGTGATTGGCACGCGAGCGAGGCTGTGTGCAAAGCAGCTGTCGATGCCAAACGTGATCTTGAACCGTCTTCTCCATCCCAAAAGGAAGACGCGCTTGTAGGAGACGTGCTGACGATACAGGAAGGTGCGAGGTCAACCCCGCAGCCCCCAGCTCCCCGGCTGGAGCCCGAGCCCCTGGACTCTGCCCACTGACCGCCCTCTCCGCCACGGCCACTTGCAGGCTGGGCCCGGAGCTGCGGCCTCAGGACCTGGCACTTTGGGTCTTTGATGAGGACAGCCGTCCGGAGAACGCCGGGCCCGGCAGCTGCCCTGGCACCAGGCGGCCCCGGTATCCCCCGTCCCTTGAGGAGGGGCCTTGGGTGGCTTCGGACCCCTGGGGCTACGCGGAGGACGCGGCCTGTAAAAGTCCCCGGCCCAGGGGCCGGGGGGGCCCTTTTGGGGGCCGACTTGTCTTTTTGGCTTCTGTCTCCCTTTGTGCTCATCGGTTTAAGACGAAGGAGGAAGAGAGGAGACTTGATCATACCTGACCAGTGCTCTGGTAGACGTTTTAACCCAGTGGATGCTGTTAACGGTCCTATGGGGGCAGGTGTGGTTCAGCCCATCTTATAGATGAGAAAACGGAGGCCCAGAGAAGTAAGAAGTGAGGGCGTCGAGCCACAGAGCCACCTCTTGGCCAGGCCGGTCTGATGCCAAGGCCTA
Source organism: Lynx rufus (assembly GCF_022079265.1). Lineage (NCBI taxonomy): Eukaryota > Metazoa > Chordata > Mammalia > Carnivora > Felidae > Lynx > Lynx rufus. The sequence goes on along the minus strand of NW_025814852.1, from coordinate 2,513,135 downwards.
TGTGATTCCCAGACGGTGTCCTCCGGGGTGGGGAGGGGTAGTATCCCTGCAGAGTATCCCCACAGGGATTTGGGGGGTAGCCTGTTTTCCCCAGCCCCACGGCCCAAAGGATCCAAAGGTGGGTGCGGGGTACGGTCCTGGCTGTAGGGAGATTGTGGACGCGGGACGGCCGTGGTCCCTGGGCACGGGCAAGGGGGCAGGCCACTGCGGTGAGGTCGTGTCAGTGCTCTGCAGGATGGAGTGGGTGAGCGGGCTTCCCGGAGGAGGGGATGTTTGAGCTGGGTCCCGGAAGGTGAGGAGGAGGGGCTCAGGCCTGGCGAGGCAGTGGTGAGTGGAGGGCCTGGGTGAGGACGGACCCCCGCCCAAGAGCAGAGCCAAGTGCATCAGAGCCACGTGCCTTGTGGGCGGCAGGCTCTGACGGGCGGGGGGCGGGGGGAGCGCTTTTGGACCTCCTGAGGGCCATGGGAGCAAGGGCGATCGAGATGTGGTGAGCAGGACTGGGGGTGGGATTGGAGGCTGGGGCCAGGAGGGGACAGGTCCGGCCATCCAGCCCAGAGGTGCTGCTGCCCCGGGCGCTGAGAGGAGGGGCTTGGAGGCTGCTTCGGGATGTGGGGGTGGAGGAGACGGCGGGGCTGCTGGCCACTTGCCCTGGTATATTCAGGAAGGGCTCCCTGGAGGCTAAGGCCTCTGCGTGGGACCTAGGGGAGCACACAGCATGTGGGGTGACAAGGTGGGGAACGTCCCAGGGGTCGCCTGGACAAGGGTGGGAGGAGGCAGCTGAGGACCGCAGCCCCTGCTTCCGCTCCTTCCCAGGTGGGATTGGGGTGGGGGGGAGGCGGGCCCCAGCTCCAAGCTTCCAGCTGGTGGTCCCAGCCCAGCCCCACCCCGCCCAGGACCTCCCCCCCCCCCCCAACGAGAGCCTAGCCAGCAGCTGCTTCCTGGAGACGGACAGAGCCTGGTGCCCTTTACCCTGAGCCCTCTGCCACCGGCCAGGCCCTCCTTTGCCAGGGAAGGGTAGAGTGAGGTGGGACTGCTTTTCGATCACGGTGGGTGGCTGCGTCTATTACCACAGCTGCGGGGTGGGGGGTGTTTGGGGGGGCGGGGCTGGGACGCACCAGCGGGAGGCACCCAGGAGGGTTCCCCAGCAGGGAGCCCCCTGCCCGTCTCCACCCGTGCCCACACACTATGCCCAGCCCGCGGCAGTGATGCCCAGGCTGACAGAGGCGGCTGCCAGGGGACCCCGACGGGAGGAGGCCTTCTAGACCCTTCTGTGCCCCTCCCTGGGGCCCCGCCCACAGCAGCTGTGGGAACCCGGCCTGTGAGGGCATTTCCAGTCCCATATTCCCACCGTACAGACGGAGAAGTGGCTGAGGGGTCAGGGATCGCCTGGGGACCTCTGCTCTGGGGTGGGGGAGCCCCGTGAGAATTAATAAGGAAGGAAAGAGGGGGGATGCGAGGGGAGGTCCAGGGAAAGCTGAGAAGAAGGAGGCCTCCCGCCTCCCTCCCCACCCCCCCCAACCCCCTCCGGTTCCTCCAGAGATCATGGGCAAATGACGGGTAGGAGCCCGCCCGCCCCAGGCACAGGCAGTGGCTGGGTCTCACAGTACCCCTGCAGAGGAGCTACATAGACTCTCCATGAGAGATGAGAGCACAGGGGCTCAGGGAGGCTGTGTGATGGGTCCAAGGCCACACAGCTGTCCCAGCTCCCCAGGGCAGTGACTCTCCCCGGACGCTGGGCCGAGGCGGGCTGCCCTCCGTTCACCCAAACCTGGGTGGCAGTGTGGCCCAGGCCATGACTCAGAGCTGGACAGAGTCTGATTTTCTACCATGTGACCTCTCTGAACCTCGGTCTCCTTTTGTGAAACCCTGGGGTGGTGATGACAATCAGCCTCCGTGGGGGCGGGGGGGGGGGGGGCGGGAATCAAGGGGGTATTACTGGCAAAGCCCGGCCCGGTACCTGGCCCCAGCAAGTCCTGATGTGGCCAAAGGGGGATCCAGAGACCGGGGGACCAGGGGCGTACAGAGTGAGAGCAGAGCCAGAGAGGAAGAGATCTGTCCAAGGCTGCCCAGCACTGATGACACACAGAGCCTCGGGCCTCGACCGGGTGGGAGCTGTCCCCCTCTCCTGGTCAGGAGCCCTTTGAGAAGTGGGTGAAAGCCTCAGACTCTCCCAGAACAGTGCTCCCTTGGCGTGTGCAGCCCCCAGGGGTCCCCCACCCCGGCCCCCACTCCCTGCCCCCGGAGAGCAGCCGGTGCCCCTGGGGAGGGTCACTGCCCTCTGGCTTGTGTTTTTCACTTTCCGGGAAAGAGCAGGTGCTTCCTCGACCGAGGCCTCCGGCTAGTCCTCGCCGCCTCTCTTCCAGGGGACGGCTACTACCTGGCCGTGGGCGGGGCCGTGGCCCAGCACAACTGGTCTCACGTCAGCACGGTGCTGCAGGATCAGAAGTTCCGGTGCCAGCTCATCGACAGCTCCGAGGACCTGGGTCTGATCAGCATTCAGGGCCCGGCCAGGTGAGGACGGGACCGGGAGCCAAGCAGCCGGTGCCCAACCCCTGGGACCCACACCCGGGTCCCTCCAGCTGGCACCCGTGGGCAGAAGCAGCCCCTGGTCCCGCTGGTCCAGAATGGGACGTTCCGGGTAGCTAAAGGCTCTCGTGAACCCAGAGACGCCACGCCAGATAACTCACCTTCAAAGCCCCGGAATACAGACGAGCCCTCGGTGGGAGCGCCAGACCCAGCCAGCCAGGAATCTGCGCCTGAGGGTTCAGGGGTCACAGAAGGGCCTGTGTGTGTCGGTGGGGGGGGGGGGGGGGGGGGAGGGGTGTCTCCGGGTCACTGACGGTCTAGCAGTTGCTGATGCCACGTCCAAGTGGGCACGGCCGGGCCGGGGTTCTACCTGACACCTGGGCTGAGAATAATACCGAACACCGAGAGGCCCGCGCCCCCCCGCCCCGAACACCTCCGGGTGGATGAGTCGGTCATGCGTCCGTTCCGTAAATATTTGCTGAGCTACACTCCCACCCATGAGGAGTCAGAGCCTGCAAACCCTCAGACGCTGGCCTGTGCAGGGAGCCACGGTGGTGGGGGGGGTGGGGGCTAGGCAAAGGGGCACCTGGGCAGTTGCGTGCTTGGAAAGGTCTCTCGAGCAGGGCTCCGGGAAGGGACTCGGGGGCGGGGGACCAGTGGGGAAGGATAATCGTGGTAACAGCCACCAGCTGGGCACCTGTGATTTGCCAAACCCTGTGCCAGCGTCTCCCGAAAATCCTGATAATAGCCCTTCGAGGCGGTCCTAATTGTTCTTATTCCTTGACGGGGAGGAGACAGAGGCACACAGAGGGGGAGACGTTTGCCCAGGGTCGCGCAGCTCACCAGTGCCAGGGCGGGTGGGCACGGACTCCCCCCGAGCTCTCAGACAGCCGCGCGCCCGCAACTGCCCTTCCCGGGGAGTTACACGCCCTCTTGGTGGCGACGCACCTGCTGTGGGTGCTCCATCACTGACCCCGGAGCCCAGGCACGCGTCAGTGGTGGGGAGACTGCTCGCGGGTGGTGCACCCTGCCGGACCGGAGAGGAGAAGAAGCGGGAGAGGAGGGCCCCTGCTTCTGGGGGCCCCGTGTTCAAGGAAGGATGTGTTCCTGGAAAATGACGGGAAGAGCTGGAGGCAGAGGGAGGGAGGGGGAGGGGAGGGGGATGTGCCTGCAGCCGGATATCCCCAGGCTGCGTGCTCTGACAAAGCACGCTGTGTCCAGGTGACGTCCCTGTCAGCCAGGAGTCCCTCCGGGATCCCCGGCTGGCGTGCTCAGACCGGCCGCGGGGTCATTTTCCCTGGGGCCTTGGAGCTGATCAAGCCTGAGGCTCCCCGGCTGGGTCCTAGACAGGCCGGCCTCCCTCCCAGGCTGTGTTGTAGCTGGTTCTGTGTGGGCGTTGCTCAGGGGCACACGGCAGGCACGTGCTTGGCGAACGAATGAATGGAACCCGAGAACATCGTATACGTTAACATGGATCGGCATCTATCAAGTGTTTGCCCTCGGGCTGCCCATGAAAACCAACATCCACTAAGGGGACGTTTGGGCAAAGCCCTGGAAGAAATGAGGGATTGAGCTTTGGAGCTCTCTGGAGGGATGGTGTTCCAGGCAGAGGACACAGCAGGTGCAAAGGCCCGGTGGCTGGGATGTGCCTGTGTGGCTGAAGGAAAACAGGGAGGCCGGCTGGAGCAGGGCAGCTGGAGATGTGCTCGGGGAGCAGAGGAGGCGAGAGCCTGCGGGTCCAGGGGGCTGTGAGTGAGGGGGACTGAGCAGAGCAGAGACATGGTCAGACTTGGGCTTTCACAGGGTCTCTGATGCGGGGCCGGGCTAGGAGGTGTGTGAGGAGCCTCGGAGGCCGGAGAAGCCGGGATTTCCAGGAGGGAGCGATGAGCCACGTCCAGGTGGCCAGTGGGGCCAAGCGGGATGAAGATCCAACGTGGAGCTTTATGTTTGGGGCTTCCGGTGGAGTTGAGGGTGGTTTGCGGGACCGCTGGGCGGAAGCACGTGCAGCCAGGAAGGGAGGAGAGGAACGCGGAGCGGAGCAGAGGTTGGTGGCCACGGCTACGGGGAGGGACGTGGGGCCCAGAGAGATCACCCAGGACCCCGGCTCGCCCAGCAGATACCGTGGGGTGGTTTCCGTGTCTCCCCAGGGCCAGCCAGCTCCCCGTCTGTGGGCCCAACGGGGCCGGGGGTCCCGGCTGGCCCTCGGCAGCCTCTGCCCCCTTGCCACAGCACCCACGGTGGGGCGTGAGCTTTCTCTACTGCGGGGGGAGGCTGGTGGGCAGGGGAGGGAGGGTGCGGGCACTCAGATCAAGGCAGCGCCCCCAGGGGACAGGCCAGCCTCCTCTGCCTCATTAGAAGCCGCTCCAGGAGGGTGGTGGTGACGGCCACCTCACCGCCCCCCCGCCCCCGGAAATTTCTTTACTTACTGCTCCGATGTGTCTTCTCCTTCAAGAATAGCCCCACATTCCTGTAGAGTAACAGCCTCACTGGCACCACCACCGTGTGGGGGGGGGGGTGCTGGACCTTCTGAATTGTCAGGTGGGAAGCAATTTAGCCCGGCACCCGGACCGTGGGCGGTGCTAAGTTTCCAGCTGTCCGGTAGAACTCTCTGGAAGCGTTCCGCGATTGGGTGGGCCCGGTACAGCAGCCGCTAAGCTGTAGGTGGCCATTGAGCCCTTGAAAGGTGTCTGGAGAGACCGAATATTTCATCGTAATGAACTGAAACCCAAGCGGCCACAGGCGGCTAGTGGGTGCTCGCTATCACGGTCATCAACGCCCAGATGCTCGGCAGGTGCTTTCTCGCCGATTCCCCGCCGGGGTCCTGGGAGGTGGCATCACTGCCCCCCCCGCCCCCGCAGAGCATGGGGAGGTGGGGGGAGGCCAGGGGTGAGCAGGGGAGCCGGGACTTGAACCTGCGTCTCTGGCCCGTGCCCTCCAGCGCCACCTGCTGTCCCTCTCGTGGAGGGACAGCCTCCTGAGCCCCCGCCCACGTTAGGTAGATCGGTGCCCAGGGCTACCCGGAGTGCTGCTGACCCCCTACAGACAGACCCTCGGCCCGGCCCAGGCGGCAGCTCCAGGCTCCCGCCCCTGCCGGGAAGCAGGCAGGGAAGACGCCGGCCACCCCCCGGAGCTACGGAGGGGCCGTGCTCCTCGAGGACCGGAGGTGGGCTCTCTGGGGGCTGGCAGCACGTGGGGGCCGGGGGTGTGTGTTACATAAGGCACTCGCAGCCTGCAGCGTGCTAGGCATCTCGGGCCGGTGTGGGTGGGCAGCTCCAGCACCGTGGGGGCGGGAATTAGGGTGGGCCGCAAGCATTCTGAGCAGCGGTACCCAGCAGCCCCAGCACCCGCTGGTACCCCCACGGGGAGCTGTCTCCTGCCAACGGGGAGCCCACCCTGGGGTGCAGAGCCAGGCTGTTGTCACTCAGTTCCGTTTACCGTGTGCCCTCTGTGCCGGGCACGTTGGGACAGGAGCAAGGACAAGCCATGTGAGAGGTGCCCCGTCAGATGTATCAGAGCCTCAGATTCAGGGAGTCGGGGAGGGCTTCCTGGAGGAGGTGGCAGCCAAGCCAAGACCTGGAGGGTGACGGAGGCTTAACCAGGGGCAGGGCACCCGGGTGGCAATGCCGAGGAGTGCAGGAAGGAGTGAACTAAGTCCTGGAGGGAGACAAGGGGGCAAGGGGCCCAAGAAGTGAAGGTTTCCGTGGGTAGTGAGAGCTTTGGGCCCAGCGAGCTCTCAGGTAACCCATCAAGCACGAGAGCCGGACTCCCGGGTGCCGGTGCTGGGGTGCGGGAGGTGAGGAGGGCAGCCCCTGCCCTCAGGGAACTCGCCAACTAGGCTCCTGCCCTGGGACTTGGGGGGCACTTGGGGGCGTTAGATGGTCAGGCCACTGCCCCAGGAGCTCGGGTGAGTCTGGTCTCTACCCGGGCTGGGCTCACCGCCCATCATCGTTGCCGCTGAACGGGCTTTCTTGCGGACTGGATTTTTGGCAGGTGCTTCTCTTGGTGTGCTGTTACTAATACCTGTCCGTTGTCCGTCTGAGTCACGGCGACGGGGACTCGTCCTGCTCACTGCTCTGTCCCCAGTGCCTTCCTGGCCCAGAGCCCACGCCCACAAGTGCTCAGCAAGTTTGTTGACTGACCAGCCGACTTTGTTCTTGCCCACAGCCGGGCCATTCTCCAGGAGGTGCTGGACGCAGACCTGAGCGACGAGGCTTTTCCTTTCTCTACCCACAAGCTGGTGAGAGCCTCCGGGCACCTGGTAGGTACCAACGGGCGGCCTCTCCTGGGTTGTGGGTGGCGGCAGGGTGCCTGGGGCTCGGGCTTGGGAGCCTCTGTGCCCCACTTCGCCGTGGGGACTTAGATGGTCCTGCCCACGGGCTGTTCGGACTCCAGAGGGGTGATGGGTCCAAGTCAGGCCTCACCGGTGCTCTGCGCAGTGCCCCGCACATGCTGGGGGGCTCACCCCCAAGCTTCCACCAGGAAAGACAGCCTCGACACCCACACAGCCGCCCTCAGCGTCCCCTCGTCAGAGGCACGGGGCATCATGTCCTCTCGGGTCAGGGTGGCACGTACTTGGGACGTGTTGGAAACGACAGGACTGGGGACAGCAGAGCGGTTTGCTACCGTGGCTGGGCTCCGTGGCCTTTGGGGAGGCACTTGGCCTTCCCTGGGGTTCTTCACCCCCCACCCCGCGCCCACGTAGCGTTGTGGATGTGTGTGGGTGCTCCTCTCGAGCTGCTCCCCAGTTCTAGAAAGTGCGAGTCCCGGGACCCGAGGCTTCCGGCACTGCGGCCGGTGTCGGGGCTCTATGGGACCCGGCTCTGGCAAGAGGTTTCTTCGGAGACCACAGGGGGTGGGGGCGGTGGGCAGGGGGGACCAGGGCCGGGTCCAGCTCTGGGCCAGCACGTCCCTTCCCGGCGCCTCAGCGTCCTTGTCGGAAATGAAGCATCCTGGGCTCCGTTCTGACTCCCCGAGGCCGAGGGAAGGAGCAGACAGTAAAGGGAGCCTCGGCCACTATTTGCCGGGGGCTTGCTGGGCACCAGGCCCCGTTCTGAGCACATGGCGTGCGCGTGTCCCACTTAATGCTCACGAGTACCCAAAGGTTCCGTTACGAGGCTCCTCAGCCTCAGCACTGTGGACGTTCGGGAGGCCGGAGGCTGGCCTGAGGGGCACCCCTGGCCTCCACCCACTCGATGCCAGGAGCGCCCCCAGCAGTGACCACCACAAATGTGTCCAGACGCGACCCAGTGTCCCCAGGGGGCAGAATCGCCCAGGGAGAACAGCTAGTCTGGGATTATCCCGCGTGGCGGTCAGGGTCACGGCCAGGTGCGCTGGCCCAGGCCCTACGGCAGCTCATGATGTAGGGAACTGAGCTCAGAGAGGTTGGGCAGAGCGCCCCCGGCCCTCAGCTAGTGAAGCATTAAAGCACACAGATACGCGTCCACGAAACGGACAGGGCCGTCAGGCGGGGGCTGGGGGGTGGGGTGGGGGTGGATGGACGGCCGGGCGGGGGGTGCACCTCTCCCTTCCCTCTGCCTCCGTGTTCGTCCGGGTCGTGGAAGAGTGGGACCCTGGCCTGCAGAGGGGCTGGAGTTCGGGGCCCAACCTGGGTCCTGTTAGCACTGGGTCCTGAGGAGGCCGCCAGAGAGAGGATGGGGACAAAGGCCGGTGTGCAGAGCAGGGGAGCACTGACCTTCACTCCCCGGAGGCGGAGCTGAGGGACAGGAAGCTGGGGGGAGGGGTCTCTGTCTACCCTGTCTCGCTTGCTTCCTGCCTCCTTTGTGCAGAGCTGCTTGCCAGGACCAGAGAGGGTGGGTGCTTTGAGAAAGCGGCACAGCTCGACCCAGGCCCCGGCAGGCATCCAGCGGGCCTCGACGGCAGCTGGGCTGTGGGCCCCCATGCGGTCCATGCAGCGTCCAGCCCCATCTGGGATTGGGTTCTGGCTCGTGGAGGTGTGAAGGGGAGTTGAGAGGCTTGGTGTCCGCCCGGCCCGCGTGTGGCTGGGGTGGGGGAGTGGGGGAGAGCACCAGGTGGGAGCACTTCCCTTCCCAGCCCGGGCCGCTCCAACGAGGCACCTGGGGCTTGTTCTTGGCCAGTGTACTTCAGCCGTCTCCCGCCCCGGGGGCCGGCCCTTCTCAGCCCTGGCTGCCTCCCTAGGCCTGGCCCGTGGCCGTCTGGCTGCACTTTGGCCAGCAGGGCCGGGGAGCCGGGCTGGGTCAGGTCTCGGGCCGAGGGGAAGCGGGGCCAGACTCCGGGATGACCCCCCCTCCCTAGGGTAACAGAGGCCAGACACAAGGTGAGGGTGTCATGGGATGCCCGGGTCCAGGCACAGGACACCGATGGGGCGGCTTCTCACTGTCTCCTCTGGAACTGACCTCCTGGTTTTGTCAAAAGTGTTTTATGACTTTATGAATGAACGTTCGGTGTGGTGGTTAAGAAGGAGAGGGGCCTGGAGGCAGAGCTCCCTTCTAGCGTGACCCCTTTGAGTGTGACCTTGGACCTGTCTGAGTGTCTTCCCTCCGCCCTTGGCCCGGGGGTGGCTGGTGCGTGAGCAGGGGCCTCGCACAAGGTGCCAGCCCAGAGCCCGCCTGCCGGAGTCCGGCTGAGGGGATGGTGGGCACCGCGTCTCACTGTAAATACTGGGGACATTCGTAAACCGAGAGCAAGGACACGGAGGTCCCTGTGACTCTGCCCCCGGCAGAGCCGAGGTCAACAGGTTGACATCGCATCTGCTTCCCCCGACCTGCGTCTGTAAGGTTTAAAACAGAAGACAGCGTGTGTGCGCAGGTTTCTTCTCTGATGACGGTGGTGACAGTGTTCCGGTCCCTTTAAACATTCTCCAGGAGCCACTTTGAAAACCCCTGTGGTCGTCTCTCGGCTCCTTGAGCAGCGTCGTGCTTGGGAATAGCCTGGGGATGAGCTCCCCTTGACGGTGGCCCTTTTAGGACTCTGATCGTTGACCTACGGCGGGTCCCTCAGAACCGGAACCAGACCCAGACCCAGAGGTGTCCCAGGTACACAGTCCGGGCCCGCTGGGTCATTCCATGGTGGGGTCCTTTGGTAGCTTCTGTCTCCTCGCTGTGCCCCGCGCTGTCCCAGGCCTCTGGTGGGAGGGGCGCAAAAGTTCAGAGCTTGCCAAGCCGGGTCCCGCCTGCGAGAGGCTGGCATCCTCAGCTCACACTGGCCAGTTCGGGTTCTCCTCTGAGTGCTGACCAAACCGCAGGATCTAGTCCCGATGCTGACCTTCCTCCCCGCACCTCTGCCCTCTACCACCCAGCCCCTGCGCCCCCACCTGGCTCTAGAATTAATTCCGGGCTTGTTGGCTGGGAGCAACCCCCTCACTGGTGCCGGGACACCCGGAGGCCCTGGGATGCGCCCCTCCCTCCTCCACAGCCTGGCTCACAGCCTAGCTGGGGTGGGGGTGGGGACAGAAAGGACTCGGCAGCACAGCCCCGCCTGCATTGGAGACGGGGCCTGGTCACTCCCCGGGCAGCTGACATGGCAGTGAGGAAGGTCCCAGGAACAGGTTCCCAGGAGGGAGAATGGAGTTGTGGCAGGGCAAGCGAGGGAAGACAAGGGGACTCGGGCCTCTCAGCTGGGGAGGGGCCCGGCCCGGGACAGGGGTCCCTCATCCCACGGCCCCCTGACCCCCTTGGCAGGACGAAAGGAGCACACACCCTGGGGGTGACCAGCACAGGCTTCTTTCTCTCCACTGCCTGGCTAGAAGCGCATAGCGGCTCCTACAGGGGACGTGACAGCCAGCGCCCAGGGCGGGGGGGGACGCTGCCTCACTCCTTAGGAAGAGCGGCCAATCTCCAAACACACGGATTTAATGTCCTGCGGGGTCACTCGTGTGTGTGTGTGTGTGTGTGTGTGTGTGTGTGTGTGTGTCCTTGGATGATGCGGGGCCTTTAGGGGGCTGGGCAGTTGGGTGAGTGCAGAGCCCAGAGTCTGTCTGGCGCCTGGCTGTGTCACACAGCCCTCTTCTGGTCCCTCCTCCTCCCTGCTGCTCTGGAGGTCACGTCAAACAGCCTGGAGGTGAGGTCACTGCAGCCTGCCCTGTGGCCTACCGGGAGGACCCCATCCTGCCCTAGGGGCTGGGAGTCCCCCAGGGGGCCTGGTGGGCCCGCTCCTAGACATGACAGAAACGGGGCAAGAACATTCGACGGGTGCGACGAGGGTGGGGTAGGTTGGTGCCCAGCTGGGGCCCCAGACGCGCCGAAATCCCACCTCCGGGTATCCCCTCCCCGGGGCGATGGAGGCGTGGGCCACACGGAGCAAAGGCTGAGGTTCCTTAGTGGTGATGTGACGGGGTTTGCTGACCTCAGAATGGCCCAGGCCCCCTGTTCCAGGATGGTCCAAGCCTAGGGTGCAATGGCCTCCCCATTCACTGTCCAGGAAGGGGAGTGGGGAAGTCAGCCGCTGGCCGGGCCTCAGGCTGTGGGACCTGAGCTGCCCTCGGCCCCGTGGTGGCCTCACAGGCGGGGGGGGGGGGGGAGTGGGGAGGGAGGGGCGGGAGCTGGGTCAGCACAGAACCCGAGGGTTCGGGAACAAAGTCACCCCAGTGCTCAACAGAGCTGGGAGCCTCTAGTCTTGCCCCGGCCTTCTGGGACCACCTCTCCTGGCCCCGGTTTCCCCACCTGTAGCACGAAGCCTGGACGGTGTCTAAAATCCTTTCTGGGCTGCCCTGCGAGTCTGTCCAGACAGCCTGAACTCTGTCTGAATCCAGGGGGATTTCATATTCTCCCAAATAATATCTCGCCCCGGCTTCAGCACGTACCGACGCCACATCCCTCCGCCTGAAGAGGTGCTGGGCCAGAGCGTGGGCCGGGCCAAGTTGTACGGGAGGTAATTGGGTTCCAGCCAACCAGATGCAGAAGAGGAATGTGTAGCCGGCAAGGCCTCCTGGTCACAATGTGCGGAATGTTGGGGGCCGGAGCCCCGACCGCAGCCGGGGCCCAGGGCGGCGAGCGGGACCCTGCCACCGCCCGCCGTGACCCACACTCACGGCCGACAGACGGGTCGACGACCCCGGCTGAGCCGCGTCCTGGTTTTGCAACAAGTCCCCAAGATCTCGGGCCCCCAGCTTCCCCGAGCCTCGCATTCCTAGAGGAAGGGCAGGGAGGAGGGAAGCGTCTCCTTGGCAGGAAACTGACCAGATGTCCTTGCCTTCACATGTTGGCCTCGAGGCCAGCGAGGGTCCCAGTGGGAAGCACTCTCCCAGCGTGGTTACCGGGGGAGACGTGGTGTTCCTGGCGCCTCGGCCGAGGACGGGGGGCCCCCTCTGGAAACTCGTCACGAGGCCCGTCACGAGGCACGGTGATAAAGTGATTGTCTCCTGAAAATTAATTTCAGGTCAAAAGGAAATTGGATTTCTCCTCCCGACGGTGTGAAGGGCTCGCCGTGGCAGCGTTGGGATTCGATTAGCTCGGGATGGAATGTTCTCCCACCTGCACGCGTTTCGCGGACAGTCGGGGGCTCGGGCCTTCATACAGAGCCGCCCGTAGCTTCTCAGAGCCTGTATTCATTTGACAGTGGGCTTTTAGCGGCTGCCTAAGAAGTCGCCTCGCACAACATGCCCAGATTCGTCCGTGGCTCTGGGAAGCCAGGGGGGCGGGGGGCGGGTCCCGTGGGTGTGGTGGAGAAAGCCGCCGTGTGGCCACAGCCACTGTTCAAGGCACCCCCTGGGGGACCGGGTGGCTTCTTGCCGTGAAAGCATGAGGTGAAGACGCGTCTGGATGGCGTCCGGGGCAGGAGCTTCAGAGGTTCTGGAAGCTCCCCTGGGGTAGGGCTCTGTCCTTTCTCTACAGGCAATGAGTGGTGTTCTCGCTCTACTGTGCTCTGTGGTGTAGACAGCTCAGGGACTATCCAGGGTGGCTTGAAATCTGCGGTTCCAGGGGCGGCTGGCTGGCGAGGTGTGCTTTCCGCTAAGGAGCGCAGGGGGTAGGGTCTGTGGCGCATCCGGCCTTCCGGGGGCCTGGAAGAAGGACCCCGAGGGTCGGACAGCTTCTGTGGAGCTTTTCAGATCCTCAGAAAGGGTCAACTTGTTGTTGACTTGTTGTTGACTTTGTTGTTGTTGTTGACTGATTGATTTTGAGAGAGAGCGTGCACATGGCGGGGGGGGGGGCAGAGAGAGAGGGAGAGAGAGAATCCCAAGCAGGCTCCACACTGTCAGTGCAGAGCCCGATGTGGGGCTCGAACTCACGAACCGTGAGATCATGACCTGAGCCGAAATGAAGAGTCGGACGCTTAACTGAGCCACCCAGGCGCCCAGAAGGTCAAGTTTTTGACGTGTGACTTGAGCATCATACCTTTTATTTATTCTTATTCTTGGAAATTGGTTTGCAAACATCCTCTCCCACCCCCCCACCCCCACCCCCTTCACCATGCCCCCCAACTCCTGCCATCACCACTATCTTCGTTACCATAATCACCTTCCCCAGAGCCACCACCCCCGCTGCACACCCAGCCTTCTGGACCAGACCGCTGGGGGAAATTGCACATCCCCCCTGCAGATAGATCATTATTAGAACCGAGGATGTCTTGGGAGCCTCCAGGGAGGTTGAAAAATGAAGATCCTTGAACCTATCGCCAACATTGTCTCCCCTTTTCCTGGGGGTTCAGGACGCCAGGCCCCTGCAGAGGGCCGCCCATGCTCTGATCTCTGCCCACCCCCTGCCTCCAGGGTCCCTGGGAATCCTCATTTATGTAAGAGATGGCTGAGTTGGGAGGATGTGCACGGGGTGTTGGGGGTGCCGTTACACAACCAGATGCCTGGAAACTTGTAAGACGGCCATGAGCTAATGTGATCTGAAAAGGTTGGACATGCTGGTCTGAGTCCGTGGGCACAGCTGCCGGAGCCCTCCTGCGATATTTACCCGGAAAGGCACACTCCGGGCTTGTTCTGGTGACGCACGTGCCCAGGGCATCCCACGGGAGCCACGTGGCCTCCCCTGCCCCGGGGGCCCCTGCGTGGCCTTTGATCTGAGCCGCGGCGGCCCAGCACCTCCCCGGACTCCCGTCCCGCCCACGGAAAGCCGGCAGGAGCGCCCTGAGGCACAGCATGGAGGCAAGCTCCCGGATCACGTCTTGCTAGAACCCAAGCACCCAGTAATCTTCACGTGAGTCTGTCAGGGCAGGGAGTGTGGATCTCACGGCACGCGCACGGGCTCTCCACTTGGAAACCCTGGCGGGCCCCCCCCCCCCCCGTGCTGCCCGCTTCCCAGTTGCGAGGCCTCCCCCCGAGTACTGGGAGGGCTGGTGCCAGCGGGAGAGCCGCGGTGAAATCTGTAGGAAGACTAGTGAGCCACAGTGAAATCACCAGCAGCGGGAGGAGCATTTACACCACGGAAAGTGCTCAGTGCTACAGAACACCCCCCTACCCCACCCCGGGAGACGATTATCAAACATTTCCCGGGACATCAGCGGGCCTGGGGCAAGCGACCAAACTCCCCCTGAGTCCCCGCTTCCTTATTTGGGCCGGTAACACTACTTCCCCCGTGGTGAGCACACTGCCTGGGGCTTTATGGGGATGATTCTATTGAGTGCTCCCGTGAGCCTATGAAGGACATACGGGTTTTTATTTTTTTTAATTTTTTAATGTTTATTTATTTTTGAGAGAGAGAGAGGGAGAGGGGGAGCCACAGAATCCAAAGCAGGTTCCAGGCTCTGAGTTGTCAGCACAGGGCCCGTCGCGGGGCTCGAACCCACGAACCGAGAGATGGTGCCTGAGCCAAAGTTGAACCCTTGACCCACTGAGCCCTCCTCCCAGGTGCCCCAATGAAGGACATACTGTTATCATCCTGGACTTGCAGAAGAGACTCAGAGGGACATCAGTCACCAGGGGACTTTTTATTCACTTATTTATTTTTTTTATTTTTATTTTTAAAAGTTAATTTTTTTGAAGGGGGAGGAGCAGGGGGGGGAGAGAGAGAGAGAGAGAGAGGACGAGGGAAAGAATCTTAAGCCCACCTCCATGCTTTGCCCAACGCAGGGCTCAATCCCACGAACTGTGAGATCACGACCTGAGCGGAAATCAAGAGTCGGACATTCGACAGACTGAGCCGTCCAGGCGCCCCTGGGGACTCAGAGTTAAACCCGAGCTCACGCTCTCAGCCACCATGGTGCCTGCCGCTTCTGTGGGTGGCTGGCCCGTCATGGACCGGTGTCAGCACGAGCGTCTGCTGCCCTTCCCTTGCTCCTGGCACCCAAAACATTAAGAAAGCAGTCCCCCAGTCCCCCTGGGCTTTAGGTGCCCATCCATGGAGAAAAGGGTGTTGGTTCTGTTCTTACCATTTCAACCTTTTTTAAGCATGTAGTTGAGTAGTAGTCACTGGATTCACATTGTTGTGCGACAGATTTCCAGGGCTTTTTCATCTGGCAAAACTGAAACTCCGTATCAATTAAACAACAACCCCCATTTGCCCTGTCCCCAGCTCCTGGTAACCACCAGCTACCCTCCGTCTCTATGAGTGTGACTAGTTTAATTCCATGGAAGTGGAATCATATAGGACTTGCCTTTTTGTGTCTGGCTTATCTCACTTAGCACGATGGCCTCAAGGTTCATCCGTGTTGTAGCAGGTGTCAAAATCTTCCTTTTATTGGATGATAATATTCCATTGTATGGATAGACCCCAGTTCTGTTTATCCTTTCCTCGTTTCTCAGTCGGGTTATTTTGTTGGTGTTGAGTTGTAGGGGTTCTTTATGTATGCTTGTTATTAACCCCTTATTACATAAATGATTTGTAAATATTTCCTCCCTCTCTGTAGGTTGTCTTTTCACTGTTGGCTGTTTCCTTTGATACACAGAAATTTTCATGTTTGACGTAGCCCCATTTGACTAATTTTGCTTTTTGTTACCTGTGCCTTTGGTGTCATATGCAAGAAATCATTGCCAAGTCCAATGTCATGAAACTTTCCCCTGTTTCTCCTGGGAGTTTTACAGTTCTAAGACGTACAGTGAGGTCTTTAATCCATTTTGAGTTAATGTTCGTATATGGTGCAAATGCGGCTTCATTCTTCCGCATGTGAAGGTCCAGTTTTCCCAACACGTTTGTTGAAGAGACTGTCCCTTCCCCCATTGAGTGGTCTCGGCAGCCTTGCTGGAGATCGTTTGGCCACACACGTGAAGGTTTATTTCTGGGCCCACTTTTCTATTCCATCGGTTTGTTTGTCTGATTTTATGCCAGTACCACACGCTTTTCGGTTACGGGAGCTTTGTAGTTAGTTTTGGAATCGGGAACTGCAAGTTTTGCAGCCTTACTCATTTTCAAGATTGCTTTGGCTGTTTGAGGTCCCTTGAGATTCCGTATGAATGCTAGGATGGATTTTTCTATTTCTGCAAAAAGTGTCCCTGGGATTCTGATAGGGATACAGTGAATCTGCACACCGCGTTGGGTAGTATTGATATCAAAATGATACTGTGTTCCAATCCATGAACATGGGATGTCTTCCCATTTATTCATACCTTTTTTCGTTTCTTTCGGCAAAGTTTGGTAGACTTCAGTGTAGATGTCTTTTACCTCCATAGTTAGGTTTCTTTTTAAGTATGTTGTTCTTTTTGATACTATTATAAATGGGGTTTTTTAAAAATTTCCTTTTTGGATTGTTCATTGCTAAGGTATAAAAACCCCATTGATTTTTGTGTGTTGATTTTGAGCCTGTGTTTATTAATTCCAACAGTATCTTGGGGGGCCTTTAGGGTGAGAGAAGCGTCCTGATTTAAGGTCCTTCCTGATGACCTTCCATGATTTTGTGACTTCATCCAGGGCCTGTGGCTCCTGTAAGAGAGTGGGGCTCTGTTTTGCAAGGGGGTTGGCCTCGGTTTGGGGCTTGCTTTTGAAGGCAGTCCAACCCAGTCTTTGCTGGCAGGTGACTGTGTCCCAGGCACCATCACTGTCCTCTCCCATCTATCAGATGGGGGCACTGAGGCAGGGAGGAGAGGCTGACCAGAGCCCATGATCCAGATATCCTCATTTTTAGCTTTTCCTCTTTATTGTGTGTCCCTGCTCAGAAGAAATGAGCACCCCCTCCCCCAAATCCACTGCTTCAGTGGAAACAAATGCAAGATGTCTTGAAAACCAGCAATTCTGTGAACTTAGAAATGCACCTGGGCTTCCCCAAACTCCCTCAATTTGCCAGAAGCAGAGGCCCATCTGCCCCTGTTTTACTCCATCGTTTGGGAAGTATTTATTTAGCACCTACTGTGTGCTGAACCTGTGCACAAGGGTGCAGTAGAGAGCCAGGCAGCCGGCCCCTGGCCCCGGGGAGTGGGGCGGGGGGTGGGGGTGGGGTTCCTGGGAGCCGTGGAAGAGGCTGGAAAGAGGCTTTCCACCGATGAAATCACAGAGCCCCAGGGCCTGACCCTCTCACTTAACTGGGACCGTGTGTGTCTGACACGAACCTGGGCCATTAATGGGGGAGCTTTAAAAATGATTTTTCCTATTTCAAAATGAGATTGGCTTTGAGCCCCAAGCTCCTCCGTGGGCTGTCTAAAATTAGAACCCCGTTGACAGGCAATCTTTGTCAGGGGCCCACGGCTTGCACTAGGGAAGCAGGGAAATGTCAACAGTACGTTTTCTGTGTCGATTGTGAGTTTTTTGAGAGGCCTGGGCAAATGGCAACTCAGAGCAAATGTTCACTGTTTCCAG
This sequence comes from Lynx rufus, assembly GCF_022079265.1. Taxonomy (NCBI): domain Eukaryota; kingdom Metazoa; phylum Chordata; class Mammalia; order Carnivora; family Felidae; genus Lynx; species Lynx rufus. The sequence goes on along the minus strand of NW_025814852.1, from coordinate 2,495,961 downwards.
AGCTTTCAGAATCCAACCCCTCGGCAGCAATGTGATTAAAGTGTCAGGTTTGTAAGGAGCTGGGTCTGTGCTCGGGAGAGTGGCCTCTGCCCCCTCCTGTGTAGACAGTAATCCAGTTGGAGCCGCACAGGCTCGCAGCAGCGATGGGGTGGGCTCCTTCCTCCCCGTGAGCTCTGCACTTTGCTGTACTTTCCATGTCCCTCTTGTGACAAGGACGGTCCTGGAGCTGCGGGCTCAGGCCTTACCCCCGGGGACACCGTGGACTCGAGGATTTGCCCGAAGGCCAGGAAGCAGGCACTGTGGCTGGGTTGTAAATGACCAGTAAGCAAACCAACCATACAGGACAGGTCACAGGCCGGCGGGCAGGGCGCTGCCCGCTGCTGGCTGTGGCCCCCACACAGCTGCCAGCCTGGTACCCAGAGGCCAGCTGCCCCATCAGAGACGCATGGCGCCTCTGGGCCTCTGTTTTTGCATCATCCCCTGGGTGTTATTTACATGGGTCTCTGCCACCATGTGGGAGAAGCGCTCCAGTGACGGAATGTGTGTGCAGAACGTAGCCCAGGGAACACTGTGTCAACAGCACTGTCCTCTCCGGGCCGTTGGGGACGCACAGTCCCTTGCTGGCCCCTGGGGCCCAGCTGTCACTGAAGTGGTCCTCACAAAGGTCCTTTCGACCCCACTGTATGCCCCTCTCTCTCTGTCCTCCCCTGCGCACCTGCTCCAGCTCGGTGCCCTGGCCCCTGCTCTCCGGGAAGGCCTGTCTGCAGCGGGAAGCCCTGTCACCTGCCAGCCGGGCCGGGCCCTCCCAGGCAGGCACCTTCCTGCCCAACACTTGCCCACCCTGAGCGTGGTTGCCCGAGAACTGGCTTGTGCTTCTGGCTCTGGCCTTCTAAGCCTCCAGGCCGGGGCAGGGACGGGGGTGGGGGCAGAGGCTGTGCGTGTCTTCAGAGCCCAGCATCTGGCCAAGGCCGACCAGGCCAGGGAGCAATCACAGTGCCGACTCAGCACCTGTCTGCTTCCCCTCTCGATGTGTCAGAACCCGTCGGGTGCAGCCACGGTGACCCCTGAGCTGGGCCACCGACCTCCCCGCAACTCCCCCTCACAGACAGACCCCAGAGCTTCTTTTTTATTTTTAAGTGATTGATTGATTGGTGTTTATTTTTGAAAGAGAGAGAGAGACAGAGAGAGACAGAGTGCAAGCTGGGGAGGGACACAGAAAAGAGGGGGACACAGAATCCGAAGCGGGCTCCGGGTTCCGAGCGGTCAGCACAGAGCCCGACGCGGGGCTCGAACTCACAGACCGTGAGGTCGTGACCCGAGCTGGAGTCGGATGCTTAACCAACGGAGCCCCCAGGCGCCCCAGACCTCAGAGCTTCTTAAAACAGACAGAGCCGTGCTCCTGATCCCATTTACAGATGGCAAAGTTGAGGCCAGAGGGAGGCCAGGAGACTTGCCAAAGGTCGCTGTGGTGACTGAACGGTGGCCTCCAAAATAGGTGCCTGCGTCCTAGCCCCCCGCCCAGAACCCGGGTGTGGCCTCAGTTAGACGTAGTGTCTTTGACGTTGTGACTCAGGTAAGAATCTTAAGACAGGATCGTCCAGGACCAGGGTGGATCTTGGCTCCAGTGACAAGTGTCCCGATAACAGACCAAAGTAGACAAGACACAGAGGAGAAGCCGTGTGACACAGAGACTGGAGGGATGTGACCACAAGCCCAGGAAGCACCTGTGGCTGGAGGAGGCAGGAAGGACCCTCCCCCAGAGCTTCTGGGGGGAGCACAGAGTGCTGCCACCTTGATTTGGGGCCTCAAGCCTCCAGAACTGGGAGAGAACACACTTCTCCTCTAAGTCCCCGGTCTGTGGCCATTTGGTACGGCTGCCCCGGGACACGTGCACAGTGACTTAAAAGAGTGAGGCCTGGGAACCGTGTGTCCGCTTTCTCCTGCTCCCAGTGCTGACACCCCTCTTTCCCCCTAGAGATTTCCAGAGCAGTCTGTGTGCTGGGCGGCCAGGGCCAGGGCCAGCTAGTGAGAATGGTGACAGTAGGTGCTCGACCTGGGTCGCCTGACCCTAGCCTGGGTCTGAGTCGTGCCCTGTGCCCCCAGGTGCGGGCCATGAGGCTCTCCTTCGTGGGGGAGCTGGGCTGGGAGCTTCATGTGCCCAAGCCAGCCTGTGTGGCCGTGTACCGGGCTGTGATGGCCGCAGGCACCAAGCACGGCCTCGTCAACGCCGGGTACCGGGCCATCGACTCCCTGAGCATCGAGAAAGGTGTGTGTGGGGCCCACAGGGCGCCCCCGGGCTGCCCGGAGCCACGCTGCAGGTGGGGGGGGGGCGGGGCGGGGGGTGTCGGCCCCTGTGCTGCTTCTCTGCCCCACTCCCCTTCCCGCCTGCCCCTTTCTGTCGGCCTCCCCAGCCTTCCCCCACCAACCCCCGCACTGCCCACAGACCGTGGCTTCCACGCAGGCCTGGGGCCGGGGCTGGGGTCCCTGACAGCAGCACTTGGAGGGCGAGGGGGAGGGGTGCTTGCCCAGCCTTGGGGGGGCCGGGGCCGGAGCTGGCTTTGGACTGGGTGCCTGGGTTTCCCCGGGAGGTTGGAAGGATGTGAGGGCAGGGCTGCTCGGGTCCCTGCCTGACAGCTCACCGGCAGGGCAGAGGCTGGAAGGGGCATCTGCTCCCGGGGCCTCGCCCAGGGGACCTTCTGCAGGTTCAGGAAGAGTCCACCCCCCACGTCTGCTGGGCACCGACCCCAGGGTATCCTCCCCGCAGGCTACCGGCACTGGCACGCAGACCTGCGCCCCGACGACAGCCCCCTGGAGGCGGGCTTGGCCTTCACCTGTAAGCTCAAGTCAGCGGTCCCCTTCCTGGGACGGGAGGCCCTGGAGAAGCAGCGGGCCGAGGGCCTCCGCCGACGTCTGGTGTGCTTCACGGTGGACGAGTGAGTGGCCCGTGGTCCTGCGTCTGTCCGTCTGTCCGTCCAGTAGGACGGGGTCAGCAGGGCCCGAGGGGACCCGGGGGGGCTGGGACACACCCTGCTCACACACAGCTTTTGAAAGACAAAGGTGCCGCCAGGCCACCTCCCGTGGGTGGACCCGGGCTGAGGGCCCAGCTTCCCGGTCACCGTGTGGTGACTTCTCACCATGTTCCGGTTAAATCCCCCCCACGACAGATGGTGGAGGGAAGGCCAGGCCGTGGCCTGGAGACCTGAGGTGCCAAGGGACAGGGTAACCCAGCCGCAGGAAGGAGAGCCCGTTCCGGGGACCCGACCCCTCCACTTGCCCCCGGAGCAGGGGAGCTCTGAGCAGGTGGCTCAGTTATGTCCTCGGGATCTGGCCCGTGCTGTCCCAGGATTCCACCTGGGCGGGTGACTCTGAAATGACAGTCCCGGGCTGGTGTCTTCGCGGGAACCTGGGTAGCAACGGTCTCCAGGACGGCGGCTCGACTTTGCTGATTTGCGGCTGACAGGCTCCCACGAACGCGGCCATTCTCCCGGATTTCTGGAGCCGTCGACAGAAGTGTCAGGAGACACGAGGGGGGGCAGAGGGGGAGCCGAGCTGTGGCTTGTCATCGCCCTGCTGCTTCTCCCCGGGCTCCGGTCAGACCGGCCCCCCCGCACGCCGCTTGTCCACCTGCTGGGGAGCAGCCCAGGCTCCGGTTTGGGGGTGCAGACGGAGCAGAGCCCTGCGGAACCCCTCTGCCACCTGGCCCTCCGGGAAGCACCTGCAGCCTGACGTCTGTCTGGCTCCGGGAGCCTCCGATGCACCCGCCACAGCCCTCCGGCCCCGCTCGGGTGTTCTCTGCAGGGCCACCAAGGCAGCCGGGGCGGTTCCGGTCCTGAGGAAGGACACGGCCAGGATGCCCCCTACCCCGGCCTGTTAACTCACGTGCAAACAGCATGTGCCCCACAGGACCGGGTGGGACGAAAGGGCAGGGATTTGTCGCGGAACCGCCGTCTGTCCCACCCTCTTCCCTCATTCACTCGGGGCCCAGAGCCAGAGGCCCCCACGCCTCGTCCCCGTGCCTTTGCCCAGGGCAGGATCCACACTGCTGCGCCACCCTCTCCTGGGGGGCGGCCGGCCCCGGGCACCCGTCAGGCTGTCCACAAACACCGACCCAGCACCCAGAGGCACGAGTCTGCAGAGATTTGCACTAAATATGCCAGGCACCTCCGGGCGCTGGAGCATCTGTGATTGTAGTCTAATCTCTGCGTTTTCTCTTCTGAATTTTCAGAAATGCTCTAGTCTGCATTCATACTAAAGAAAAGTCCTTTTGATAGATAATGCAGCGTTCTGTGGAGAAAGAACCACGGTAAAACAAGCCTCGGGGGCATAAGGCTTTCAATTATTCAGAAGTCAAGGAAGAGCAAGTTAAACGGCGGGCCTTTCCCAAATACCTGGGGTCTGTCCCTGCAGACGCAGAAGTCAGGGCCCGGCAGTGGTCTGTTCTCGTTCGGGCATCCGCTTGGACGCTGTGCCTGGCGACCTGGGGGCCAGGCACTGGGATGGCTCCAGGGCCCAGGGCGCGGGTCTCCCCCCCTGGGGGCTCCGGGGCCCCAGCTCTCTCTTGCTTCTTCCAGAAAAGTGCCCATGTTTGGCCTGGAGGCCATCTGGAGAAACGGCCAGGTGGTAGGCCACGTCCGGAGGGCTGACTTTGGGTTTGCCGTTGACAAGACCCTCGCCTACGGCTACATCCGGGACCCCAGCGGCCAGTCGGTGAGTCCGCCCCACCCCCCACCCTGGCTCTGCCCAGGGAAGCTAGGCTCCCTGTCAGCGCCCCAGTGCCGCCTGCACCCCTGCGCCATGCTGGACCTGGGCGACCGGGCGCGGCGAGGTCACGGCTGATGGGGCCGCGTCTCTGGCGGGGTCGGTGGCTAGTTCTGTATTTTCTCTCTGAAAAAATCCGACTTTGGGAGCTCCAGGCTTCTCTTGGTCAGAAAGAGGCTCTGGGCCAGGGCTAACGCCCTCTGCTCCTGGAGCCAGAGACCCTAACCTCGAGGCCGGGGTGGGCGCCAGGGAGAGCAGAGGCCTGGACTTCGTCCTCCCAAGAGCGCATTCCTCTCCTCTCTTTCCTCGTCCCACATGTGCCTGCACACGCATGTACGCACACGTGTACTCGCGTACGGACACGTGCAGCCATAGACACGTTTTGCCACGTGACCATTTGCAAACCCCAGTGACCCGCACTGAGCCCGGCTCCTCCCTGCACATCGGCAGGGGGCGCAGAGGCAGAGAAAGGGCCCGTTGAGGGCCTGCAGGGGGTCAGAGCCCGGGGAGGGGGCTCGAAGCACTTGCCGGACTGGCTGGCTGGTCACGAGGGTGTCAGTGGCATGGGCTGGACGCCGTGACGCGAGCGAGGAGGGGGAGGAGCTCGCTGCCGCAGCGCCTTTGTGGCCGGGCCTGCTTGCCTTGCTCCCTGGAGGTCTGCACCAGCCCTGTGGCAGCCGGGAAACTGAGGCGCGGAAAGGCTCTGGCCGTGGGGGCTGAGATGCTCACCCAGCCGGGGCTGAGCTTTCCAGCCTCAGCCTTAGACACTCGGAGGACCCCAGGCCGCAGCTCCCCCCACATGCCACCACCAGAGGCTCCAGAGGGAGATCCACTTGGAAGGATGAGCAAGGAGGAGGCAGGTGTGAGTCAGACCAGCCCAGGCAGGGGTGCCAGGGACGTGCCGGGCCTGGCATGTGGGCCTGGGCAGGGGGCTCCCACCCTGGGCCTCTGGGGGTCCTGGGACCCGGGCTGCCTGTCCTGCATTGCTGGGAGAGAAGAGATCTCTAGGAGCAGAGCCCACGGTGCCTTGCCCACGGCCGGCCCTGGGTGCGGCCCCTGTACTGAGAGGGCAGGATCCCCATGCGGAGCCAGTGTGCCCAGGGTCTAGGCACACGGTCCTTTTCCAGTTCCCCGGTTTCGCAGGGATCCACACTTTCTCCAGCCGGAGGTGTCCCCACGGGCTGCCAGCCCGCGGCTCTGCTGGGGCCCCCGGCGGTCAAGTCCAGCTCAGGGCTCCTACGGGCTCAGGGCGGTTGTTGGGTTCAGAGGAGGGCCCGTGGCGCAGAGATGGGTTCGCCCAGAGGGAACAGGTGAGGCCGAGCCCGCCCTCCAGGAAGCAGGTAGATAGGAGCCCAGCACCCGCCAGGTAACGGGTGACCCACACCCCCTCGTGTTCTGCAACAGGTCTCTCTGGACTTTGTGAAGAGTGGTGACTATGCTCTAGAGCGGATGGGGGTGGCCTACCCTGCCCGGGCTCACCTGAAGTCTCCCTTCGACCCTGACAACAAGAGGGTGAAGGGAATCTACTGACCACCCCCCCCCCCCCGCGGGGCGGAGCCTCGGTGCATCGGGAGGCTGAGACCTGCTCCGTCCCTTGCTGACCCTCCCCACGGGGCCCGCCGCCCGGGCCCGGGACTGGACCCGGCCAGAACAGGGGTCCTCCCCGCCCTCCTAGTGCAGAGCTGCTCGCCCCCCACACAGATACCACCCGAGCGGACAGGAGACCCAGAGGGCCTGTCCTATGGTCACTGACCAGAGGCTGGCCTCTGGTCCACCCCTACCCCCCAAAACAAAGCTGCAAGGTCTTGGGCTCAGGGAGCGTGCCATGTGGCCCTCTAGAAGCTTCTGAGAAGGTGCGTAGTTAACCCCTAGTAAGCCCAGTATAGAAGCAGGGAGGCAAAGGGATCCGCCTGGTACCCCAGGCCTGCCTCACGAGCAGACTGTCCAGAGCAGAGCACCGCTGGAGAGTTTCCAGGTGCATCTGGAATTAGGGACAGAGTGAGGCTTGCTTAGTACTGTCTGCCTCGGGCGCAGTTTAAAGGCAGAGAGCAGGGGTGCCAGCTTGGCTGGGTCCCTGCGGCCAGGCCGTTGGGCGGGATGGTCCGTTCCCCAGAGGCTGGCAGAGGAGGGAATCCAGGAAGCAAATTCTTCCTGCCTTGACCTGTTTCTCACACGGGAAAGCGTTCTGAGCACCACCAGCTGGTGAAATAGGTGAGCAGAAGCAGGGGGTGGGAGGGGTGGGTCTCACATCGGTGCCCTCCCTCGCCCATGCAGAAGCCCCACCTCCTGCCTCAGTTTCCCCAAGAGCACGTCGTTCGCTAGGTCTGTGAAGGAGCGGCGTGTTGCCGGGTGAGAACCCGACAGACCCCTCCTGCCTTGTGGCCTCTGTCCTTGCTTTGTGACTGGGACGTGGCTCCCGCCTCCCCGCTCTCTCCACTTGTGGCCCCGGGGAAGGGCCTCGCACAGGGTCTTAAAAGGGGGTGCCTCCCCTGCACCCCTTCTCTGGGCCTTCAGAGCTCTCTAACATCTGCCTGTGTGACCCTCCTCCCTGCCTTCCTGGCCAGGATAAGCGTGTGTCCCACCCCGTGCCCCCGTCCCCGGTCCCTCCCCCGTCACCTCTCCGGCTCACCCCAGCAGGATCTCGGCCCCCACCGGGCAGCCCGGGGGCCGCCCATGCGGCCTTGCCCGGCATGCCTGACTCTCTGGGGAGCAGAAGGTGGCGGGTGTGCGGGGGACAAGGAGGACGGGGTCCCCGCAGACGCTCGCAGGAAGCCGCACGGTCGCTGGGGCAGGGGGCAGTCCCTGGCGAGCCCCGGCTGCTTTCGGATGCTCACATAGTGAACAGGTCAAGCTAATAAAGTTGAAGTCGTGGGAAGATGTTTGGGTTTCACATGGCCTTTGGAAAGCTCTTCGGCCCCCTCGCCAGACCACAGGCTGCGGAGCTCGGGCCTCCGGGGCTTTGCGCGCCTCCGGCAGAGGAGACCCGGAGACCTGTAGCCTCCCGGCTCACACGCAGGCCTGGCTCCCGCATGAGAGAGTCTGGGGGAAGCCCAGTGGACCCCGAGGGGCCAGAAGTGGAGAGGAGGGGAGACGGCTTCCCAGAAGGCCTGGCCTGCTTCCCCGCGCTCCGCGGTTGGGCCCCAGAGCCCTGGATTGGGCCGGGATACGTGTTCCCCCCCACAGCCTGTCCTGGGTAGGGGGAGGCTAAGTGTGAGGGGCGGGGGGCGATCCAGGTTCCCATCTGACCGCTCCCTCAGGGGCTGAGCTCAGAGACAGGAGCTTTGACTCGAGCCCTCGCTGTTGGTACGTTTGCTTCTCTGCCGCGGGGAAATAAGCCGGCCCCTCCGCGGAGGGCATCGGGCCACCACGTGGGAGAGGCCGGGGAGCCACCTCCCAGGCTCTCCTGCCAGCCGCAGGAAGGTCCAGGCGGGGCCACGGCCCCGGGCGCGCAGCCTCGGTGGCTTAGGGCAGGGTGCGCGCGTTCCCACGCCAGTGTCCCCGGACCAGCCCTCTCTCACCCCCGGTCTAGACACCTGTTGCCCTGTTTTTGAAGGTTTTACTGGACGACGACACCATGGCCCTCACGGTGGCTGAGCACCGCCTCTCAGGAACTCTGGGCTGAGCTTGGCTGGGAGTCGAGAGGAGAGGGGCCCTCAGACTCAAGCTGTGTGCTGGCCCCAGCCGTCCCTGGAGCTCAGGGGGCCCCGGGGCGGGGGGCGCAGTGCCCCCCCGGGAGGGCAGGTGGGGAGGCCCCTGCTTACGTGCCGGTCTTGCTGGGCTGCCGGAGACGGCTCGGGTCCGCAGTGGCTCGTGCATCAGGCGGCTGGCCCGCCACCTCTGGTCTTCCAGGGGTGAGTGGGGAGGAGCCCAGCTGGCAGGGAGGAGGTGCCCGCCTCCCCAGGGGGGACCAATGGCCCTGGCAGTAGAATGCCCGGGTGACTCCCAGCTCACTCCATTCCCAGGTGCCTCACATGCCCGGAGCTGGCACGCGCCCTCCTCCCTCCAGCACGGCAGATAGAAGGGACAACGGAAGTGCTGGGGAAAGAGAGGCGCTAGAATCATACCCCGAGTGACTGTGGACAAGGAGCCCATCGTGTGCTAAGGTCCTGGGGTGGATCTGACCTGCCGTGTGACCAGGGCCAGGATCATGCCTCATCTGGGCCTCAGCCAGGCCATTTGCAAATGGGAGGTGGGGGGGGGGGGCAAGGTCCTTATGTTCCCCACCCTGCCCCAGCTTGGGGACACCCCCGGTGGGGCTCCTGCCTGCCGAGGACCCTCCCTGCTCCGGTGGGAGCACCGTCTAGCCCGGATGGGGCCCGAGTGCTCATCTCATCCCCACACCCACCATGAGAGGATGCGCAGGAGGCCAGGGGCACCTGGGCACAGGACGAGGGGTGGAAGACAGCTTGTGCCACAGCACCAGGCCTCCGGGCTGCCGGCCTGGTTCTTCTGAACGAGTCCTGGTGTCCCTCACCGTCTCACTCAGTTTCCAGCATTTGCCGGCGAATCTCCTCGGCTCTCCCCTCTGGGCACATCTGGAGCCTGACCCCCTCTCCCGCCCCCACGGCTACCACCTGGCTCCTGGTTACCGCGCCGGCCTCCACCGGCCACTGCCTCCCCCCTGCAGCCTCTCTGGCCTCTCAACTTCCCGCGGCCCCCCCACCCCCGCTCAGCCTTGCCCGCCTCCCCCCTGTTCCCCACCGCACTGCACCTCGCGGCCTTTGCTCTCTCGGACTCCCCTCCTCACCTCCTTCAGGACTTTAGCGTCACTTTCTCCTTTCCCAACAAGCCTGTCCCCAGTGGCCACCCACGTGTCCCGCTCTACTCGATGCTCACTGCTATTGTCTGTTGACCGTCTGTACCCTCCCCCCCACCCATGAAAGCCGGGAGGCCCCACGTTCTGTTCAGGGTCCAGCCCCAGAGCCTCCCCCAGGGCCTGCCCCACAGCTGGGACTGGATGAGTAGCTCAGACCAGAGGCAGGAGAGGGGAGGGTGGGGGGGTGGCGAGACCCAGGACCGCGGGGACTGGGGGACAGTGGGGCCACCTCGGGGGCAACTGTGATGCCCCTGAGTCCGTTCTGGGTCCAGACCTCCTCTGTTTATGAGCAAATGTGCCGAGGGCGGCTTCCTCACCCCATTCAAGTCAGGTTTTCAAGGGGGCCACCACACCCCCCCCCCAAAGTTCCGAATCTCAGAGGGAGAGCTTCCTGGATTCTAGTCTAGAATCTTCCCTTGAAGGCTCCCCGAGTCCCTGTTAGGAATCTTCCACAAAAACAGAAGTTTCTGGCCTGGGACTCCCGGGACACAGCGGGCTGCCTTCCATCCCAGAACCTCCCAAAAAATCAGGGAAACGTGGAGTGTGTGCGTGAGGCCGGTGGGTGTGTGTGGAGAAAATAGAACGGTGCGTGTCCCAGGGAGACTGTTGGTGGTTTTCAGTGCGTGTCACAAGGGCTAGAGGGGGACTAAACGGGGGTGCTTTGTAATCAGAAGCTTTGTCTTTCGCTGCAGCGGAGCGGAGAGAAGGTGGGGGCACCGGGGATCCTTGGGACTCAGTTTCTCCGTCCGCACGACAGGCTGCGTGGGCGGGGACCAGGAGAGCCATTGGCGGCCGGGGGAGCCTGTCCCTGCGGGGCATTTGGGGACCTGTGGGAACATTCTGCTGGTCGCGATGGGGGGCGCTGCTGAGGCTGTGCACGGGGTGGGGGTGGGGGCCCAGGAGGCCAATGCTTCTGCAGCTCTTTGCAGAGCCAGCCGGGGCCGGGCCCCTGCGGCCCATCGGGCGTGTGTCCCCCCCTCCCCACCGCTCAGTGAGGCTGGTGCTGTCTGGGACCGCAGCCCCGGGGGGGCCGCGCAGCCCGGGGGAACCTGCCGCGATGAGCCAGTGCTCTCTATCCGTGCAGTATCGCAGCCACATGTAGCTGAAATGTGGCAGGGGTGACCGAGAACCCAAATGTTCCCTTGTATATCACTTTGATTCATTGAAAATTATGCTTGAATAGCCACATGAGGCCCCTGGCCACCGGGCAGCACAGCCCTGGAGCGTCCTGGGGCCAGCTCAGGCAGATACACCCGCTCTGGCTGGAACCTGCAGACTGAGAACGCCCGCCCCCCGCGCCGCCCCCCTCCGGACCCTCTCAGCATCAATCCTGCGTGAGCACACCTCGGCCTGGGACTCAGGTCACTTCACAGCTGCCCGGTCATGCCACCCTCGCAGCCCCTGCCCCTCAATGGGCAGCAAGGGAGACGGGCCCAGAGAAGGAAAGCGGCTGGCCCAGGGCCACACAGCAGAGAGAGGAATGGGAACCCAGGCTGCTAGACCCTCACTCTTCCTCCACCGGACTGCTCAGAAGAGCCCCGAGGGTCATTCGAGGGACTTGGACCAAAGTAGTACCCTCGCCCTGACGGGCTGCTTTTAGGTAATAAACCATTTCTCCCAGATGCCCTTGCCGAGTCCTTGCGGGGCACAGGGATGGTGCCTGTTGCCCAAGGAAATGGAGGTGGAGAGGCCAGCCTCTCCAGCTGACGCATCCGGGCTGGCTGCTGGGCGGCACGGCTCCCGCTGGGTGACCACAGCACCAAAGTGTCGGGCTCTATGCCTCAGTTTCCCTTCCTGCCAACGGGAGCAGAAGCAGCTATGCCGTGGGGTTGCCGGGCGGGCTGGCACAGAGCCAGTGTGCACACGGTGGCGGCTCTTAGCAAGAACGGGGGTGCAACAATCCAGGCGGGGCTGGATGGAGGGGCGGGGCGGGGCAGGATGCACGCAGGGGTCCCTGTGGGAGGCGCACAGCAGGCTGTCCCGGGGGCACGAGGCAGACGAGCCTGAGAGGGTGAGAGTGAGTGACGTGGTGGGGGGAGGGGCTGGCATCCGGGTGGCAGAAGGTTCTGGACGGGTGCGATTTCCCTATGGCCACTAATCCGCCGGGGACCCTGGGTGAGGCGTTTCTCCTCTGGGGAGATTGGGAGGCTCAAGCGCTGTGTTGGGGCTGGGGGCTCAGGAAGAAAGTGATGGTGGCCAGGAAGGGCCCAGTGGGTGTGAGGCTGGCTCGCCGTGGTCTGCGGGGCCCCCTGGCACCCTCTCCCACGGCCCCGGGCTGGCCAGGACCCTCGTCCCCGCTGGCAGTCATCGTGCTCAGAGGGAAGGGGTCTTCCTGGGCCTGCGTGTGCTCCAGGCCACCTTCCCGAGGCCCGCCCTTGCAGGGAGGGGCCTCCCCTCCACCTGTCATCCCAGACTGTAAAGGTGACAGAGGGCCGGCCGGCCCTCCGGCCTCCGTCGGGAGATCATGCCTTGTGACTTACGGCGCGGGGAGCCATGATTTATACGACGCACTGCAGTGTCTGGGCCCGTTTGCTCGCGTCTATAATGAAATGGCTCTCAGAAGGAGAGGCCGACGGGTTCTGAGCGGGGAGGCCCGGGAGGCCCATCCATCACCCTCTTGCTCCCCTAGAGGCCGTGCAGCGTTTTTGCTGAACTGGCTGAAATCCGTTAGTTGCCAAATCCGTTAGTCCCTGCAGAAACCGTCAGGGAGCCAAACGCGGCCTCAAATGGGAGGCAGCGCAGAGGGGACGGAGGTGGAGACTGGCCCAGGACGCGTGGGGCGCGTACCGGCTCCTCCAGGGGCGGAGCGCCCGCCGTGGAAAGGAGGCTCAGACGAGGCCTCCTCCCGTGGGGGCGGTGCCCCTAGGCGCCGGCCCGCGTGTGAGTTTCATGGTCTCGTTCACCCAACGGCATGGGCCCCGTTTGCTAGGTGAGGAGACTGAGGCTCAGGGAGGTGGAGTGACCCACCCCAGTCCCACCTCCACCGCAGGCCGCCGAGGAAAGCAGCCGGGGCTGATAACTCCACCTCCCCAAGGAGCTGGCACCCAGATCCCCGTCTGGGTCTCTGCCGACTCATCTCTCAGTGCTGGTGGGACTTGTCAGCATTTCCCTTTAGGTGGGCGAAGATATCTGTTTACCCTGGGAGAGAGCAGTCTCCCCAGGCAAATGTCTAACTAGCTAAGTGGCTGTCCTGCCTGCGTGGCAGGGAAGACGCCCACTGTGACAAAGGAGCCACTCTGCAGGGAAACGTTTAAGTAGCACGTGTACCCAGAGGCACCAACACAGATCGCCATCCACGGGGGCTGGGGACGCGGGGGCCGTGTCGGGGGGTCCGCCCCGCAGCCAGGACCAGCCCCTCTCGGCGAGGTAGGCGGGGCTTTGGGGGCACTGGACTCTAGGCCACCGAGGGGGGGTGTGGAGAAGGCCTTGGTCGCCCCCAGTCCCAGGTGGGTCAACAGGGGACTCTCACGGGACCCTCTCCGCATGCAGGGGATCCTTGAGGGGCAAACGCTAGAATGGACCATGGTATGAGGCCGGGGGGGAGGGGGGTTGGGCCCTGCCCGTTCATCCTGGGCACACGGGGCTCTTCACAGAGTGGGGGTGCACAGAGCTGGTGTGATCCCACAGCCGTAGCATGGAGTGGGGAGTGAGAGATAGTCCCCCACTCAACCTTTGCCCCCACCAATGTTGACCACAGTGTGGCTGGAGGGGCTCTGATCCTGGCTGGCTGGGCAGTGAGAGGTGGGCTCTTCTAGCTTGGAGATGATCTCAGGCAGAGGCTGCCGATTCCATTCACCCTGCAAGGAAAGGACCAGGAGGTAAACTGAGGCTGGAGGGGTGAGATGGGGCACCGCCTTCCCAGCCACTTTTCCCCGTGACCTCTTGGGCTCTTGCCCTCAAGTTCACCTTATCCCAACCCAACTCACCTTCCTTCCCTCCGGTTGGAGTCACCCCCGTCCCCACCCCCGCCCCGACCGCCTGTCCCTCACTTCAACTGTCACCCAGATGAAGCAAAATCAGAGGCCCCGGGTGTAGGCTGAGTTTTTAGCCCCTCCTCTCCAACAAGGCTGCACCAGATGCCACGTTTTCAACCACATGAGATGTCCACGCCGCGTCTCTCTCCCGAGCCAGCGTCAACCCCGCCCTCGGTGCCGGGAATGTTTGATTCGGCAATTAATCTGGCTCCAAAGGGCAGGAGATCTGCCTCCCAGACTTGCAGGCTCGCAGACCTTTCCACACCCCACCCTGCACCGGCCCGGCCTCCACCGGCTCGCTCTCTGCTCTCGGGAATAAGTGAGATGCCCTTGGACCCCAGCGGGCCCCACACGAGGAGGCCCCACCAGCTTCAGACTGGCTTCTCGCCTGCCCCTCCCCCCTGCCCCTTATTTCTGGGCTCTGGGGGCGTTGCTGGTGCCCCACTCACACCACCAAGACAAGCCCCGGGGTGTGATGTCGCCTGGGAGAGGGCCATCAGGCCGATCAGCCTCCCCGCTGCAGGCCGTCTGTCTGTCTGGGCCCGTCTGCACCCCCGGGTTTCTCCAGCTGTTCGGAGGGAGCGCTTTTTGCCAGCTCCTTGGGGCGCAGCCCATCGCTCCCTCCCGGGGTCCTCGGCGGGGCCTGGGGCGCACAGGGGCAGTACCGGGGGACCTGCCGCCGGGCGGGGGTCGGAAGGTGTGAGGGTGTCGCCTCGGGCGGGTGGCCTGCTCCCTGCGGCTCCCCCGCCCCCCACGCACGCACCTGGAAGCGGACGGCCGAGGACTTGTTGCAGTGCATGGAGATGGGGGCGAAGCCGTACAGGGCCCTGAGCACGTCTCGATTGAAGGAGTTCCAGGGAACCGCGGCAAACTGCTCAGGGACAGAGGCCGGGGGGCAGGTGCACACTTCCTCACCATTGAACCTGGTGGGGGGAGGAGGGAGAAGTGCGGTGGGGCCGATGGGGTGGCGGTGGGTGACTCCCCCCCCCCCGCCCCCGACAGGTGGCCTCAGGCCGCCTCCTCCCCGACCCTGCCGCCTCCACGCCAAGCGGGGGCCGGGAACGGCCGCTCCAGGGTTGGGCCCAGAGGGTTCCTCGGGCCAGTTCCAGGCTCAGCAGGACAAGAGGACGGGGATCTATCAGTGATGCCTGCCACGGGCCCCTCACAGGGCAGCATGTGCTCCCAGAACTCGGCCTGGATTGCTCACTCTTCCCCAGCTGCCTGACGGTTGGGGGGGGGGGGGTCCTCCGCCGTGCCCGGGGACGGAGACCCCCAGGCAGGCACACTCCCGTGGAACTGTCACCTGTTCACCAGGTGGAAATACTCCCGCAGGAAACCCGGGTCCACGGTGCTTTTGCAGAGCTCCAGCTGCGTCTGGGGGTAGTAGTGGACGTAGTTGACGCACATCTCCTCCAGGATACCAAAGCCCCCCTGCGAGACGGGGAGGACGCCCGTCAGGACCGGTGCCTCGTGGGGCGCCACCACCGCCGGCTTCCGGGCCTGTTCACCGCCTTCACTCGCTGGGGCACAGCACGGGTGGTGTTCCGAGTGAGCAAAGTCCCTGCCTTCTGGGGATTCCCTGTCTCCCTTGACGGGACAGACAAGCCAGCCCGCCGGTGGCCATGAGTGTCAGGAAGAAAAAGACCACGGGGTGAGGACACGGGGGTGTCAGCGCGCCCATTTTATGGATATGGAAACTGAGTCCCAGGAAAGGTAAGGGGCAAGGCCTGAGTGGACACGACCTCCCTCCCAGCCTCGGCTGAGGAGGGGTCCCCTCGCCAGCGGGAGCCTGGGGACAGAGGACAGCGGGGAAGAACTCCCCTCGCACCGTGGAACCCGCACCGTCTACCGGCCGTTTCCAGAACTCGGCTCTGAGGCGGGGGATGGCGGCCTCCCAGGGCCACCCTGCGGCTTTGTCGTGTGGGAGGGGGCAGAGTGGGTTCTTCCGGCCGCCTCGGGCTTCAGGCCCCTGGCCCGGTCCCGGTTCTTGCAGCCCAGACCCCGGAGGAGCAGGAAGCAGGCGGCCGCGGGGAGCGGGACTGGAGGAGAGGCTCCGTGTGGCAGCGGTTCCACAAGAGAACGGGCCAGCCCAGACCCCGGCGGGCCGCCCCGGCCACCTGTGCCGTGTCCTGGGCTCCCGGCCCCTTGTGCATGTTGATGCGGGCCTGGCTGGGGGTGCGGCGTGTGGCGGGCGGGGGCGTTTGGGGAAAGAGGGGCACTGCTCCTTGGCAGTAGAAACAAAGTCTGCACAGAGCCCAGCCGAAGGCCCGTCTCAGCCCCGTCCCGGTGAGGACGCCGCTCTCGAGGAGGTCAGCGCGTTCACACGGGAAATTTCCTGTGAGCAGATCTGCCTGGCTCCCGGGCGGCCCCCACCGGACGGTGTTACCTGTGTTGTTCTCCGGTTCCCCAGGGCCCCGGGGGCCCTGAGTTTATCGCCTGGCCTGGCCGCAGACGGGGAGGGTCACCTCTCTCGTTCGGTTCCAGAGCCCCCTCGCACGCCGCGCCCCGGGACGGCCAAGGAGAGTCCTGACCCCGGAAGGCTCTGCTCATGCGAGCCCTCCCTTCACCTTCGCCTCAGGATGGAAATCACATCCCAAAGCCCCTGTCTGTCTGGTGCGGGCCAGACAGTGAGTGCCTGCTGGGAGCCGTCAGCCGCCCTGCTCCTCGGTCCCTCTGGGGTGATGACAGTGACAGTTGAGAGGAGGGAGTGGGGCAGCTGGGGCCTCGGCTAGAAGAACTTGGCGTCCGAGACATCGGGGGTGGCCTGGCCTGAACATCCTGGGACCGGACACCAGTTGACCTCAAGGAGGCGGGTGGGGCAGTGACCATGGCCCTCGCAGAAGTAACACTGGGTGGGGGTGGGGCTGGGGGGTCCCCTTCACTGCCCCGCCCTGGCCCGCGGCCCCGGCAAGCCCACCTGCGGAATGGGGAGATACTGCGGTCCTGCCAGGGGCCTGGCTCATCGTACAAGAGCTCAGAGCTCTGTAGGGAGAGGCGGCCCCTGTGAGCTCGGCGGCCGGACCAGCCCTGCTGCCTGTGGGGCCGAGGGCCCTTGGCTGCTCCCCCAGCACTGTCTCCCCCTGGAACCTCCTCACAGGGTCCTGGGGAGGCTTAGAGGGTCCCTAAGCTCGGACAGGGTGAGCCGTGGGACCCAGCCCGCCGTGTGGAGAAAGCAGTCCCTGTTAGCAACTGTTGCTCTACATACTGAGCCCCTCCTCGAGACAGCGGCTGTGGGGTTCAGGCCAGGGCTGTGTGCCTGCCAGGGTCTCTTACTCCCCGAGTTTATGACCATGGACCCGGAGAAGCTGTCACCCCCAAATCCAGAGGGAGGGAGGGAGGAATCGTGCCTCAAGCGCATTGCGGGCACACGGCCGGTTATCAGCTGTGTGACCTCCAGCAAGCGTCTTCCCTCTCTGAGCCCCAGCTCTCACCTGTGAGAACACAGAGCCCCCTCCCTTGACGACCGGTGGGAAAAGCAGTGATGTGCTACCCCTGGGTACATCTCGGAAGAACCCCGAGGACGTGACGCTGGGGGCAAGACGCCCGTCAGGAAAGAGTGTGGATGACATGACTGCATTTACCTGAAGGCCCCGGGGTGGGCAAACCCACAGAGGCGGAAAGCAGGACGGGGGCCGCCCGGAGGCTGGCGGCTAAGGGGGCAGGGTTCTTTTTGCAAAGAGGACACGTTCTGACCTCGACGGCGCGGGTGGTTGCACGCAGCTGTGCCGAGCCCAAAAAGTCACTGGACGGCACACTTTAAATGGGCGAATCGTCTGACATGTGAAATACGTCTCGATAAAGCCGCGAGTGGGGTGCCCTGGGGGGGGGGGCTGTAGCCCCAGGTCTGTTCCTCCAGGAGCCTTGAGGTTCTCGGGATGCTAACGGCGGGGGGGGGGTGGGTGGGTGGGACCACGGTGACCAACAAGACAATTAGCAAAGCCGTGTTGGCCGGCGGTCAGTTTGCCAGTTCAGCCCTGGTCGATGCCTGCCGAGCACGCGTGACTATTAACAGCACTGGCTTCCGAACTCTACAGAGTGCGCCGGCCGGGTGACGGTGTCGGGGACCTGCGTATGGCCACCCACCACACAGCCAGCCCTGAAGACGGTGTCTCCTCCCGGGCCACCCACAGTGCAGCCCAAATGCATCCATCCACACCCTTGCCCGGCAGAGCCAACCCCACACCTGCACGGACTTGTCTTTGCCAAAAGGCCCCAACGGGAATGGCGTGAAAATTAGTGTTTCTGCGGCCCGTTTATTTTTGCCCTCAACAGTCTGCAGGCTCGTCACCTAAGGTCCGGGGGTGTTCTCCGTCCTCGGGGGCCTTCCCCAGCCTCCCTCTGCCCGGGCACTCGGTCACCGTCCCCCGCCCCCACCTCCCCCCCTTCCCTACTCGACGAGGCCCCCCTGGCCCCGGCCCCCGGGCCCTCCCTGTTCTGGGTTTTAGTGTTTATTCCAACTCTGCCCGTCTCCCTGGGTGATGGAGCTCCGCACAGACAGGGGTCAGCCGCACGCCCGTCTCCCCGGCATCCGCACACAGGTGCTGATGTGTCTACTGCAGAGGCTCTCAAACTCAGGCAGGCGTCAGAGTAACTTGGGGGTGCTTCTTAAACCGGAGATGGCCACATGTCACCACCCAAATTCCGACTCAAGGTCTGGAGTAGAGCCTGTGAGTTTTTGCTTCTCCCAAGTTCCCAGGGGGGCCTGGCCGAGGGACCCCTACCCCGAGAACCTCCAGTTTACCGAATGAATGAGGGACGGCACCCCCTGCCCTCCGGCAACCTACGCTCTAGGTAATGAGTTAAGACTTGTCCTCCCGAAAGGGTAGAGAGCCCCGAGAGGGACCGCCCCCCACCCCCCCGCCCCCCGCCCTGCCCCGGCCTCACACGGTCCGTGAGCAGGCAGCAGGGAAAAGTCAGCGCGACTTACCACGGTGGCCAGCTCCCTGTCTTCTGTGTTGTACGTACAGGAAGTGACGAGCACGTCCCCCTGGGGAGCCGAGCCAAGAGACGCTCGTCAGCGCCTGTGCGCTTGGGGGTAACAGGTGCACCGGGCTGCTCCCACGTTTGACCAAACCCCCGCCGGAGGAGAGAAAGGCACGAAGGCACGTGTCACGGTCCGCAGTCATCCATCAATTACTGAGGAAGCTCAGGGTGGCCTCCGGGCCCCCCACACGTGAGGGTCAAAATCTGGGTGTTCCCAGCGACTGACTGCCCGTTGGCATTGGCTTCTGCGCCCCTCAGTACCCAGGTCACAGGCAGGCAGGACTGCTGTGCGGACCGGTTGCTCACGTCACAGCCCATGGGTGAACTGGGGCAAGCCCCGGCCTGAGCCCCGGCTCCCCTTCTGCATGACCAGGGGCCCCACCAGCGACCCCCATGCCTTTGTCTTTCCCTAAAGCTCGGGGCTTGTTGCTGGCTGATTGGGCATGTCGCCTGTGCACCAGGCCCCCCGGGGCTGCCCGCGCCGGGCCCTCACCGTGGGATGGCCCCAGCCCCCGCCTCGCGTGGACGTGCTTCTAGAAGTCCTCACACGGCCCGTGCCGTCCTTCGTGCCTTTCTCTCCTCCTGTGGGGGGCGCCCCCAGCCCTCCCCGCCTCCCCGTTCCTGACTGGGCACTCACCGGGCGCACGGACACCGTCTTCTTCAACATGCGGATCTCCTGGGTGGGCGGAGGGGAGAGTTCAGAGGGCTGCAGACCAGCTCCCAGCCACCTCTCCTCTGCAGCCCTCTGGGGCCGTGCTCCCAGCCCCTCGGGGGGGACGCCAGGACCGGTCAAGTGTGGCCTCCAGCCAGAAAGCGTTTAGCCCCAGAAGGTGGTATTCCGGGACGGACTTTAGCATCGTAAAGCCACATGCCAGAATCTGCCACCAGAGTCCCTCCCTTGGATTGAACCCCCAAAGGGGAGGGGCTGGCCGCTGTGAGCTCGCAGGTGTCTGGCCTGGCCCAGGACGAGGAACCCGACATGGGCGTGCTCCGGTGGCCGTGGGAGACAGAAGGGGAAACAGGCCCCCAGCCCGGGCACCGAACGGGCCCCGCGGGGCGGGCGGCCCCTACCTGGAAGTGAGGGCTGTAGTGGTCGTCCCTGTTCACGATCTCCGTCTCTCGGCCGTCCCGGACCAGCACAGTGACCACCTTCCTCCCCGTCAGGTGTGTGTGGAGCTGGGAGGCGAAGATGTGGATCCCTGAGGGAGGCAGGGCCTGCAGGGCGGGGCAGATGGGGGCAGGGTCAGAGCCCGGCACGCGGGGGACCCTGCCACCTGCCCTCGTGCTGACCGCCGGCCCGGATCGCGGGCCGCGGGACAGCGACACCACCGAGCCCGTGTCCCCAGAACGTCTGCCCTGCCCAGCCTCGTCTTTCTCCCTGGACGGTTGAGTCCCCATCAGGAAACTCCGTAGGGAGGGAGCTGCCCGCAGAGCGGTGTCACGGTCACGGCCCTGGTCTTCCAAAGCAGCTGCCTGCGGGAGCCTGCAGAGGCTCGTCAGGGGGCGCAGCCGGCTTCCTTCTTCGAGTCCCTGAAGGCCGCTGCGTCCACTTTTCATGCACTCAACAGACTTTAAGGGGAGCGCCCGGCGGGCAGGGGGCCACCCGGGTGAGCACAGTGGGACCCCCCCCCCCCGGCTCGGCGGGCTCGGGTCCGGTGCTAGGCGGTCCTGTCCAGCGCCCGCCGGGCACCAGCATCAGCAGCTGCTCTGTGGCACGACCCACGGGAGACCTTCCCCTGCTTCACGGTCACGCTGTCTTCCGGCCGTGGCACTGACCACCGTGGCACTGAGCGCAGAGGCCGTCGGCTGGCACTCAGAAGGGGCCTCCAGCCCTCACATCGAGACGCCTGCCCTCCCCGTTGAGGTGTGAGGGGACTTCCCAGAGGAAGGACGCTCTCCCTGACATCACGTGGACTTGGCTTCGACAGAACGTTTCCTCAAACGGTTACGCGTGTGAAGCGTTTTCCCCACCCGCCGTCTCCCCGACGGCACCCCACCATGCTCCGCTCTGCTCCGTCCACACTGTTGGCGGCTCGGGGGCTCCTGCAGCCGTGGCTCTGTCGCCGAGCGACCCCAGGCTGCAGAGATTTCTGCCCGTCGGCTGATTTCACCTCGTGCTTTCCCTCTTGCCCTCCACCTGCTGCTGTCCTGCCCTTGGCATCTTGGAAACTTCCGGCCCCCGCTCAATGACTTGAGGCTGGGAAGGCTTACGGCCAAGCCTGTGACAACTGGGAGCCTCCGCTTGCTTGCGGGACCCTGGGTTTCTCTCCCCGCGGCCCCAGAGGCTGGTCGCTCGCCCGGGGGCCTGTGGTCTCGAACGCTATACTTTTTCTTGGCTTGTCCATCTGGACGAGGATAAGTCGACCACACCGGCCTTTCAGCTGCCGAATTTATGCCCCTCGGTGATGTGCTAAAGGAGAGACAGGACCAGGCTCTGTGGAGACCCTTCAGCAGGTTTTCCACATCATGCGATTTTCAGAAAAATTGAAGGGGAAGAGGGGTAAACTGAGTTTTTCTCTCCTGGTGGTAAAGTATCTGGAGGCTGGTCTACATTGCCAGGAAGGACGCTCTCCCTAACGCCAGGCAGACTTGGTTTCGACAGAACATTTCCCAAAACGCTGGCTAGAGGCATTCTCCAGAGGTCAGAGTGCCACGGGGCCACTTGCCCTGGTGCGTCCTCAGTGGGTCACGCCCCAGGCCCACGCCTGGGGCCACAGAGCCTCTCCAGTGTCAGGAGGAATCACCGACGGGAGCTCTGGGGGTGCGGGCAAGAGCGCCAGAGGCTGGTCTCAGAAGAGAAGAAACCGATCGAGGCTGATGGCTCGATCTCTCTTCGGCTCGGGGAGCCCACGCGGAGCACAAGTCCACATGGAGAGCCAGCTCGCTGGGGAGACACGCGCACCCGATGCCACGTCGCAAAGCAGCCCGCTGCGGTGGCCGCAGCTCTGCAGGTCAGACCCACGCGCGCCTCCGCGCCGTGCACCTGCTGGGACTGTGGCCCCGGCCCCCGGCTCCTTGGCTGCAGGGCGTGGCGGTCAGCGCTCACCCAGCGGGGCGCTGTGGGAAGCCAACGGTGTGGCGGCATTCGCCACAGACAGAAAACAAAAAGAACCCCCGGCGACAAATCTAAGACGAGCCAACAGCCCGCTAGGAAAACAAAGTTGTGAGCAGATGTTCACAGGAAAGAACACGGCGGATGAGACGAATGAAAAGACCCTCACCGTCAAGCTCTGCAAAGAGTCGGGGAAATTCACGCTCAACAGTGAAGCGTTCTTCCAAGTGACCGGGGAGATATTGAAAATATTGATAACGTGGCGGGGGTGGGGGGAACAGATACGCTTTCTGGAGGGCACTTTGTGAGATTTATTCAAATTCAAGCTCACGTCCTCTGTGCGGGGCATCTTCTGGACTCTACCTGAGAAAACGTCTTCCTGGTGTGCAAGGACGTCCCAGTAGCCTTCTTCTCGTCGCCGGTGAGAAGTCGGCAGGGGTCTGCACACGGGCGGCTAGGGGGCAGGTGGACACAGGCGGGGCCGGACGAGGCAGGGGAGCGCCAAGGGCGCAGAGCCTGGGAAGGCGCCGCCGCTCCTTTGGAAGCGAGGTCCCCACCGCCGTCCCCACCGCCTGCTCCGGCTCTACGTCCGACCTGCGCCCCACCCGCCCTCGCACGGCCCCGAGATCGGTGCCCCCTGGCCGCGGCGGTCTGGCCCTGGTGAGGTCCACAGTGGAACCACGCTGGGCGAGGGCATGTGGCCGCCAAAAGGCAAGTGAGTGGCAGGACACACGTCTCCTATTCGGTCTGTTTGCTTTTAGACAGCACATATAAGGGCACGTCGCAATTTATAGTCTGGAAGGACACAAGGGAGCCGAAAACGGGGTGTCTGGGGGAGGGGAGGGGGGCTTTATCTGCAGTACCCATGGTTTAGCGGTGAACGCACGTCTCTCTTATTCTCGGAATGAAAGCCTGGTCTTCAGTGCGGCGCGAGGAAGTGCTGGCCGGCACGTGCTGTAGACCGGGTGGGAACCGCCCGTAGGACCCCAGCCGGGGGAACCAGGGCGAGGGAGGGTGAGGTGCCCGGCCCAGCCCCGCTTACCAGCTGGGTGCACTTGTCCGTGCAGTAGCCGGTGAGGACGAAGGCCGTCTCCCGCGGGGGGATGGCCATCACGGGCGAGTACACAAGCCCCAGCTCCATGATGCCCGCGTTGAAGCGACGTAGCGTGGCCGTGTAGTGCAGGCGGATGCCCGAGGAGTCGCGACGGCCTGGCAGAAAGAGGGGCGCAGGGGAGCGGAAGGGCTCGCGGCTGCCCCTGCCGGTCGGCCCCGTGCTCTGGCTCCGGCAGCCCCCCCAGCCGCCCTCGGCCGCGCCCTGCACCTGCTCCCACACCTGTTTATGCCAGGCGTTGACGCGCTCTGTGCGACACCCACGTGGAGAGAAAGAGCCGTTGTTTCTATGAAAACTAAGTTGACGCTTTGGAAAGACTTGATAAAGGCGGGTAACGAAAACCGAGCGATGCGTCAGTGGGGGGTGAGGCGCCCGCGAGATATCTAGAAAGCTCGCAACGCCTCAGGCGGCTTTGCAAATGCTCTGATGCTCTCCGCCCCCCCCCCCCCCACGTTCAGAGGCGTCTGCCCTGGAATCTGTGCAAATAGGAGGGTGGGGAACAGCGTCCGCCCCAGCCCGCCCCCCCCCCAGGGCGGACCAGCCCCTGGCAAACGTGGGCGAGCAAGGGCGTCCGCGTGTTCTAGTCGACAAGAAGCAGCCTCCCACTTTACTCCTTTGATTACCGCCCTGCAAGGTCAAGGCAGACCCAGGGCGTGCGCTGAGGGCATCGCAAAACAACGAGAGCGGGAGGGTGGGGCCCTGGAGCAGGGCGGGCGTTGGGCTCACGCACGATCCCGGACTCCCCTTGGCCGACAGTGTGCTGTTGTCTCAGACAAGTCGCCGTCCTTCTCTGGGCCTCTCTGGGCTCAAATTCAAGAGCCTCCTCCAAAGGAGAACTCAGGGCTTCTGCCCATCACTGTCCAGCCACACCGGCCCGTTCTTCTTGTGGTTTGCTAATTGCACCGTCCGTGAGGCTCCCCGGGCAGGCCTCCCAGCGGTCACATGAAGCTGATGGTCAGAGGTCAGGGATGCTGGCAGCCACAGGCACAGCCACACAACCACGTGGCCTCCAGGAGCCCCTGCTCTACCCCTGCCCGGAATCGGTCAGCCGAGGCCCCACATATGTCAGGGCAGAGCCCTGGGCCAGTCCCATTGTCGGGGGGGGGGGGGAGATAAGGGGGCCGGACGTGGCTCCACCCCTCAGAACGTACTGCAGAGCTGGGACGTGGGCAGAGGAGCCCATGTCACCGAAGAATCATCCGCCCCGATTTATAGATGAGGAAACCGAGGCTCGCAGCCCGAGCTGGAGACCTTGCCCAAGATCGCAGGTCGGGAGAGTGTCGGAGCGGGACCTGAGCCCGGAGCATTGCCAGGGGCCGCGGACTCACTGCTCATTCACCCCGAGGTGGGGCCAAGATCGCCCCCTCTTGCCTCTGCCTCCCCCTGCCCTACTCCCGGCCCCCCCACCCCATGCAATGTCCAAACTCAGCCTCTGTATCTCTGGGCTGGTTACATCAGAGGATAATAATAACAAGGGAGATGCCATTGGTTAAAATTCAGATGGGGATTAAATAATGAAATAATTGTGGCATTTTGATATTTATAGAAAAGCGGCCCATCTCCAGATTTGTGAAGTGACTGAGCGTCCTTATATTTGGCAAAGGATCCATAAATATAACCAGATAATCAGGAAGAGACAGACCTCCCTGACGCTTAAGGAGTTTTCAAAAATCCATTTGCTTTCAGGTTTTAAATGAGCAATAAATCCCATATCATGCTAAAGCCCGAGCTGACTTATGCCCTGCTCTGTGCACACTATAGATAATTCCGGGGGTGGCAGAAAGTCTTAGTTATGCCGCCAGGACGACGATCACTGGCAGCCGCTGGCGGAGCACACCCCGGTGCCCACGTCCAGCGGGGGCCGCAGGCCAGAGCTCTGGCAGCCTCGGGACAGCTGCATGATGGGGGGAGGGGTCGCCCGCCAGGGTCATGCAGCTAGAGAGGAACGGGCTGGGGCCCAGCCTGACGTTCCTGCTCTCATCTCTCAGACTATTCTGTTCCTCATGCACACAAATGAAAGCAAGCATCCCTTAAAACCAAAAAAAAGACAGAGAGCTAGAAGAACAGGGCTATGTGGCCGTATGGGGCAGAAGGTGCCGGGGCAGCAGAGAGATGGAAACATTTCTATTTCCGATGAGGCGGCAACTGGCATCGCCAGCCCGAACATCCACCCTGGTCGTCCGCCTGCAGGCACGGGGCGATCCGGCAGCCAGCGCTGCCCAGGGCAGACATCGCTGAAAAGCGACAGCACTGCCCTGCTGCGGCCCCGGCCAGCCTCGGGTGCCCTTCCGCCAGGAGCCCCGTGCCTCTGCTGAGGGTCAGTTAGAGGAGCCCCCGTCACAGAACCATGTGGATAGAAAGTCCCACAGGCGTGCTCGGGCTCCAGCGTGCGGCTGCTGTGTTGGGCTTCAAGGAGCAGGGGGGACGCTCCCAGCCAGAAATGCCGCCCCCTCCCCCAAGCCAGGCACTCTTCCCTTGACCTGAAGATAGTCCTGGGGGCGGTGCCTTCAGCGGGCCGGCCGTCGCAGGGTGGGTGCTGGGCAGGGGCCACGCTGGCCCCGGAGTGGCCTGCCGTCCCGCCGGGTGGCCCCGTTCCGGCCCAGCCAGTTGTGGGGAGGGCAGAGGCATCGGGCCTGGATGCTGGAGGCCACCCGTTGTGGGGGGAGGGGGGGGACAGTTGGGGACAAGAGGCAGCTACTGGTCTGACAGCCTCAGAGAAGTGGGACTTCCAGGGAAACCGGGGACAGTGCTCTGGCCCGGGACCTCTCCTCACTGAGCTTGAGCCTATCGGCCCCACTACAGAGCGAGGACGGGGTGTGGGGAGGAGGGCGGGCCGCTGGACCGAGCCAGTACCTAAGTGATTCCTTACAGCTCTGGAGTCCGCCCCACCTTGGCGGTTCAGGTGTGGGTCCAGCCACTGGAGGATACGTGGCTGAGGCCGCCCACGGTCCAGACCCAGACCTCCTGGCCCCTCCTGCCCACTTCGCGGCCCTGGTGGGGGTCCCTTCACCCTTCACCCTTCACCTCTGGGCCTTAATTTCCTCATCCGCAAATGGGCAAGAAACCTCTGCCTGCCTTTCCCAGAGGGTGGTTCTGGCAGCGGGTGCGTTCGAGAAAGATGGGGGTGCCGAGCCCCCACTGCGTGGGGTGCAGCGACGAGCCAGCCAGCCGGGGCCCCGTCCCGGGGAGCGCTCTGCCGTCACGGGAGAGGAGCAGAGGGAAAGGCGTGAGAGGCCGTCATGCCTCGATGGGGCGTCCGAGGAGGCTGGACCTCGGAGAGTAGGGTCACCCCAAGCCCCTCCCAGACTGCAGCTGGCTGAGTCCCGGCACAGGGACTCCCCGAGTCCAAGGAGCACAGGGGTAGGAATGCACGCTCAGAGATCCGTACCTTGGATCTTCAGCGGGTTGTGGTAGTGAACTTCCAGACGGAGAAATCTGGAGGACCCGGCGCCCCCAAAGGCAAGGCCTGCTTCCTCCGGGTAGTAAAAGGCCTGCAGGGTGGGGGAAGGAGGTGTGCCAGGCGGTTTGGGCACCGCAG
This sequence comes from Lynx rufus, assembly GCF_022079265.1. Lineage (NCBI taxonomy): Eukaryota > Metazoa > Chordata > Mammalia > Carnivora > Felidae > Lynx > Lynx rufus. Next base: position 2,469,729 of record NW_025814852.1, on the reverse strand, counting down.
CCCAGACAGGCAGACCGGCGTCTCGCGAGGGGCTCCCAGACGCGGGTCGGGGCAAACCCACCCACCCGTTGGGGCCTGAGCTGCGGCGTGGGGTGTCGGTGAGGCAGCAGGACCAGAACGAGGCTCTCCCGCTGACGGGCAGCTCATTACCAGCCCGCCCGGATGTCCCTATTCAACTCGGGGTCAGGAGTAGAGGGAGCCGGCGCCCCGCGGCGAGCCTACCCCCCACCCCCGGGCCCTGCGCTCGGCCCTGCCGCGCCCCCTGCATCGGCGGCGGGAGCGGCTGGCGGAAGCCCCTCGGTGCAGCCCGTGGAGGCCGCCAGCCAGGACCGCCCTGTGCACAACCCCACATCCAGCGGGGAAATGAGATCCATACCCACAAAGTGCCCACGCTCACGTTGTGCACTTTTGTAGAAGAGCCTTCCGGGCCCGAGAGCAGTGGGGGCACCGCCGGGCCTGGGGCTGACTTGGGGCGGGGCCCTCTCTGGTGGCCTCGCCAGCACCCTCTGGAGCCTCTCAGACGGAGAGGAGAGGCCGGGGGACACAGGCGCGGAAGGGGCGGGACCCCAAGGAGCGCAGAGGAGGCCGGGAGAGGGGGGCGGGGGCACGCACCTTGGCACCCAGGGCCCAGGCGGCCAGCACGTGGCGGCAGTAATTGAGGCGTCTGGGCTTCATCTTGGAATCGCAGGGCCCGCTGAACTCGGGGAAGGTCTCAAACTGGGCGGCACACTGGAAGACCTCCATGTGGTGCACCAGGGCCTCGTTGCCCTTGGTGACGATGGGCTCGTACTGGGGCGGGGGGTGGGGGGAGGACACTGAGCCCGGGGCGGCGGATGCCTGCCTGCTCACCCCCTGGTGGGGGCTCAGCTCCCCCCATGGCCCCTGCTTGCCCATCTGTAAAATGGGAGGGCTAAGGGAGGAGCTTCTGGGGCCCAGGGTTTTGAAGGTGGAGCCACCGACCCGAAGCCAGTCAGAATCTTCCAGAAGCCCACAAAGACCTCCAGAGCGAAGGGAATAAGGACCCTGGCCAACCATTTCCCGATAAGGTGGGGACAGGAAGGCAGCTGTCCTGGGCAAGGACACAGAGACTGCCCTGAGGGCTAAGCCTGAGCCCAGGCGGACCCGGCCGGCCACCCCTGTGGGTCTTTGCGCACTCCCACAACCTCTCTGGGCTGTGCTTTCTCTGCTGGAAACAGTGGTGACAAAATACTACTGGGGAGAAGAGCGAGCCCCCCCCCCCTCCCCTCCCGCAGGGCCAGGAAAATAGGTGACAATCAGCCACTAACAGCCGCTAGCCTCGAGGTATATCTCTGGGTGGGTGTTTAGAGCAACTGAGGTCTGAACTGAGCTGCTTTTTTGTGAGGGGGATGTGACCTGATAGACAGGCAGACAGAATCAGTGTCCTTTGGTCCCGCCTAGGAAGTCGGGCCACAGGGGCCCGGGGAGGGTGGGCTGTGAGCAAGGTGACAGGATGACAGGGTGACGGGGGGTCAGGAAGTTCAGACCGTGCCCCAGGTTCAGGCGGGAAGAGGACATCGGGTTCAAGCTGAGCCGCGGACGGCTTTCCAGCACAGGGACGTCTCTGCACGCCCCTCCGAGGCCCCAGGTGGAAAGCAGAGCTGGGACGAGGCCCTGGGGCCCGGGCCGCCCGCCATGTGCCCTCCGCCCCCCCCCCACCCCCACCCCCAGGTACCATGACGATGTGGTGCTGGGAGAAGCCGTCTGGAAGCTCAGTGATGTGGCACCAGTATGTGGTCGGCTGGTCGGGGATCAGGATGTCCGGGGTGCGGATCTCCATGGTGTGCGTGTCCATGGGCAAGGCCGGGATGGGGATACTGGGCTTTAACAGCTGTACCCTCTGCAGCCCCGTCTGCAGCCCCGAGGTGTTGATGGCCTCCAGCGTCCGGAACGGCTCCTCCAGGACCCCGTATACCAGGTGGACGGTGCCATCCTGCAGCCAAGACACCCAGACGCCCCAGAGCTGGGCTCCTTGGCACCCGGGGCCGGCCTGGCCCCTGCCCGCCTCACCTGGCGGGTGACACGCCCGGTTCGTGTCTCTGCGAGGCAGGGGTGCCTTTGAGGCTCCCCAAGGGCCCGGCCGAGCCAGGCTAATCACCCCACAGCCCTCAGCTTGCACCAGGCGTCACGCTTCTCCTTTCCAAATACGCTCTGGCCGCGTCCTCTAGGCATCGGTTCAGCTAGCCACTGCTGGGCCGGACCAGCCGGCCCACCTCAGACATCTGTCCCCTCCACCGCCCCCAGGGTCACCGGGGACAAGCTGTGGGTCATCACCTCCGGTCCCGTGAACAGCTCAGCGTGAGGAGTCAGCGCCCCCACGAAGAGAAACAGACCAACTCGAGGCTTTGCCTGTCCTCGTCTCGTCCGTGGGGAAGGCGGGTCAGGAGCGTGAGGACCCCGTGACCTGCTGGAAGGACACGGAGGGCCCAGCTCTGTCCCACCATGCCGTGGGGCCCTGGGCAACTCCTTCCCCTGCCTGGCCTCAGTTTCCTTGTCTGGCACACAGACAGCCGGTCACTGCCGTAACGTAAGGTTTACACAAGGGGACCGAGGTCAAAGGGCGCCGGGGAAAATTCAAAGAATTTTGTCTTCAAGGCCAAGCGGGGTTGCTTTTCTGCAGTGGGTGTGTTGGAGCCGCGTGAGAAGCCTATGGTGTTTCTGGACCCACCGTGGCTCTGAGCTCCTGGGCAGAGCTGGTGGGGTCTTAGAGGCCAGCCTGCTCTCTCCCCTCCCCCACACTTCACACACAGGTAAACCGAGGACGTCTGGGGGAGGGAGGGACCGGCCCCAAGCCTCACAGCCCGTTGGCAACAGGGCAGGTTGGGAAACCAGGTCTCCTGGGCTCTTTCCAGAATTCCACCTGAAGGTGATGGGCCAGGAGGAGAGAAAGGCACGAGTAAGATCGTTCTGGTCCCACTTTGAGAGGCTTGGGGGCAGGACCCGCATCTACAACCCTGTTGGCTGGGTGTCAGCCAGGAATACGTCCTGAAGGGGTCAGAGGCTGATAACAGCGCTGGTCTCTTGTCCCCTCCCAGCCGCCTCGGAGATCCTTCCCTGGCTGTCTCTCTGCACGCTGCCCCAGGATGCGGGAATGCTCCACGATCTCCTGAGCACGTGGGGCCACCACCTACCTCAATGAGGTAATCCTTGGGGTCACAGGTGTCAAAGGGCCTCCTGAAGACCAGGCTCAGGCCTTCCGGGGTTCTCCGCGCCCTCAGCAGCTGGTAATCCTGCCGGGAATCCAGGTGGATCTGTCCCCTCTGGTCACTCCAGGCGTCCTGCAGAGACAAGGACCGACCCTGAACACAAGGGGCCGAGCGGGAGGGCCAGAGCTCAAGGTTGGTTGCCCACAGTGTGGATCCCAGGGGTCCTCCTGGGTCTGGCGGGGGGGTGACCCCCACTTTGTGCGTCTGCCTAGAGATAGCACAGTCATACTCCAATCCCACTCACTTCCTCTGCGCCTCGAAGCAGGGCTCTCAAATCCAGCCGGGACTCGGGGCGGCTGGTTAGGGACAGGGAGGTCTCCCCGCAGACCTCTGAGACCCCAGGGGACGGGGAGAGGGGGGATGAAGACTCGGGCCTCGGACACGCCAGTGCAACGTGACGGTGTGCCCGCAGAAGCCATCCCAAGCCAGAGTCTCAAACCTCTGGGTACACCCAGGAATCTATTGCTAAGAAGGCACCATGATTGGTGATGGGTGTCTGGGACACATACCGCTCCCCCCTACCCGTCTGCAGAGGGAGGGGCACGACAGCACGTGGAGACCGGGTCAGATGGGGGAGGCGAGGAAGAAACCCGCCGCGGGGGTTCAGGTGGCTCTCTCCTCCCGTGCCCTCCCTGACCTCACGCACCCCTGAGAGCGAGCACCCCTTCACTCACTGTGCCCCAGGCTTCTCACTCCCCTCGCCCAGCCCTGACCTTGCCTGGAGAGAGTAAACTGAGGCCCGGGGAGGAAATAGGCCTGCGGCATTTTGCCCGGGCATTAGTGGGTGGCTGATCTGACCGAGCCCTGCCCTCCCCTCCCCGAACCTGTTTCCTGTGCACCTGACTCTCAGGTCTAGTCTTGCAGGCCAGTGCCGGGAAAGCAGTCACCTACAGAGGATGCTCGGAGGGAGGGAAGAGCCCGCCCCACCGGCCAAAGGCCTCTGTTCCCATTCGGGAACACCACGAGGCCTTGGCCTTGGGATTTTGTTTTTAACCAACTGTGTCCCCAAACATGTGTGCTCCATTTCCTTGAGAAGAAAAAGAAACCTGCAGAGAATTTTGCAACACTTCCCCTAGAGAAAAGCCCCACAGTGAAGTTCCTGCTAAGAGACACTACTAATTTGCAGGCCTAATTTAAAAGCAGAGGCAGAAAGTTAGTGTATGAGAGTTCAGCTGGAGATCTAGAATGTACTTGTTGAACATACGGCTAACGGAGGAAAAACAAGTCTGGCATTTGTTTGCACAGGAGTTTGTTGCGCAAATTAATCTTGCAGTGTGCGGGGGTGGGGGGGGCACCCAGGCTCTCTTGGCAGCTGGCATCGCTGCCCCTCAAGGAGCTCTCGCACTCCTGATCCGGGGGCCCGGCTACTCCCGTTCAGAGCTGGGGTGCCCCAGGTCTTTCTTGGCCGTGACCCCTCCCCGGGGCCACCGAGCATCCTTACGGCGAGCAGACGGTGCAGCCCAGCAAACCAGATCTGGGCCCCAACCGGGCAACCGCACCCCATTCTGCCTGGGGGGCCCCTGCAGCTTCCCCCACTTAAACGGATTAAGAAAAACCCTCTGCTCACAGATAAAGACCTTAAAAAAAAAGTTGCGGGGGACACCTGGGTGGCTCAGTGGCTTGAGCGTCTGACTTCGGCTCCGGTCACGATCTCACGGTCCGTGGGTTCGAGCCCCGCGTCGGGCTCTGTGCTGACGGCTCGGAGCCCGGAGCCCGCTTCCGATTCTGTGTCTCCCTCTTTCTCTGACTCCACCCTGCTCACGCTCTGTCTCCATCTCTGCTCCTCCCCTATTCGTGCTCTGTCTCTGTCTGTCTCTGTCTCTCTCTCTCAAAAACAAATAAACATTAAAAAAAAAATTAAAACAAAGAAGTTAGGCCCTCCTGTGTCTGTTTTTGTGGAGAGAGGTGGGTTTCATCCCCAGAGAGGCCCATCTGGGGCCGAGGGTGGGAGCGGTGGCTCAGGCCAGGGGCTGCCTCCGTGCACCTTCACCTCCCTGGAGCTTGTTGAGGGCCCCACAGCCCCTCCGTCTCTGGTCTGAAGGGAAACTTCCTCCTTCCTCTACAGTTTACGGTAAAAACTACGGGTAAATTTTGGAGGTGCGGAGTCAAGAGCACCTCCCATTTTGGGTGAGCTCGGTGGGTTTGTACCACACCTGGGCGGGGGGGCGGGGGTCCACACCTGCTCACTGCGCCCTCACGTGCAAGCTAGGTCTGTGGGTGCTTGCTGCTGTGCTCGGCCACGTGCAGCCACCAGGCCCACAGGGTGTGCTGGGGGGGGGAGGTTGGTGCCGGTGGGGGGACGCAGGCTCCACCCTCATCGGTGGGGGGCAGCGGATGCCTTCATCTGCTTGGCACGCGAGTGGCCGGTGCACAGGCGTGCTGGCGCGCCGCGTCCTGTTTGGGGATGTGCGGTCAGAGACGGCAAGGGCGTCCCGTTTTGTCCTCGGATCGGAATCCCCGAGATGCCCGAGCTTGGGGCGTGGACTTGGCTAAGGTCAGAGTAAACAGGAAGGCAGAGGAGGGAGAGCTTCCTCTGCTGGGTTAAGAGAGGGGGTGAGTGCAGGGTGAAGGCCGGGCGGGGGCTGGGTGAGGACAAGGTCAGGCGCGCTGGGGTGCGGCACGACTTACCCCAAAGTAGGTGCTGTCTCCGTCGGTCCAGAGCACCACCAGGTCAGCATTTTCCAACTCGCCGCGGTCCGACATCCCAAACAGGACCCCGGCCTTGAGCTCCTGCACCAGGAGTTGGAAGTGGACCGTCTTCTGCGCGTAGCTAACATTCCAGGAAAGCTCCAGGGACCCCTCGGGATCCAAGGGTACTCGGTAGGGGAAGGGATTCTCGGGGGGGGCCGAGCTCTGCAGTGTGGCCACCAAGATGACCAGGAAGACGGCCACCACCGTGCCATACATGGACGCTGCCTCTCTCGTGCTGGGGCTGGGGACCTGCATGGCCGGGCGAGCTCGGCCGCCCCACTGGGACTTTTATGTCCCGGCCCTCCGGGGGGGTGGGCCCGAGCTGCCCCGGTAATCTCATTTGTCTGGTAGGGAATTCAATTGTCCCGGTGACCCTCCCACCAGCCTGTGCCCCGGGGCACACCCTCGCGTCCCCGTCCCTCGCTCTCCTAATCGGCACTAATGACACATGGACATCATCAGCGGGAATTGAAGCCGACTGGCTGATTTCGCTCTGCCGGTATCGTCTCTGCAGAGCCGTCTGGAGAGCGGCCCCTCCCTGCAGCCAGAAGGCCTTCCAGACGCCGTCAGCCCGGCACCGGGCCGGCCACCGGGCGGGCTGTCTGGTCCTGTCCCCGAGCCACACGCAGGATGGGCCCCAGGCCGCCCCATCCACGGATGGGCAGACTGAGGCCCCAAGGGCTTATTTCCGGGGTGACCGGTGAGTAGGTAAGACCGCCGCTGGGGCCCCGGCCCGGTGAGCCATTTCCACGATGCTGGAGGGTGGGCCAACTTCAAACCAAAAATAAAAGACGGTCCCCACATAGTCCCTGTGTTTAGACACTCTCTCCATGGCCTGCTGTGCCCACTTTTGTCTCCTGTCTATTTCCTCACAGACTCCAGCTGGTGCCACGGCTGCTCCAGCAGGAGTGGGTGTACTGCTGGGGGGGTGGGGCCAGATGGCACGGGGTGCGTCGCCGGGGGACAGACTTTGCAGAAAAAGGTGCACACGACGGGCCTGCCTCCCTGCCACCAAAGTTCCCAGAGCTATGACGTCCCTTCGCTTTGAGTGGACCCTGCCTGAACTTGAACCCTTCCACACCTGCTGGCCTATAGCACTGTTTCTCCCACACCTGCCACAGGGCCTTTGCACAGATCCATCGGGGCTCACAGCCCTGGTGCTGTCCCCCAAGTCACCCCCATCCTTCTCTGTGCAGAGTGCATTGACTCTAGTCGGGCTGCCACCTCCAGGAAGTGCTCCGTGACTGCCCTGAATTCGGTCCCTCTCCCCCCAGGCACACGACTCGCTCTCACTCTCCCTCCCTCCATTCCTTCGCCCCCCTCGTCCTCTTCCTCCCCTCTCCGGAGACACCGAGAGCCCAACCGCAGGAACACCGGGACGTCACCAGCTGGCACCCAGCTTTTAGTCCTCAGGTGTCTGCAGAGGCGGGCCTCTCGTTGTGAACGCTGCTCCTTCGGAAGGAATGACTGTGTCTGCCTGAAGATGGAACTGAGGGAACATTCCAGCCCTCGCGGGACCCTGGCGGTGGTGCTTTCTGCCCCGGCCAGCCAAACCAGCCAGGGGAAAGACTGCCGGAAGCCGAGCTGTCCAACCAGCCTGATGGCAGGGCCCGGGCGGTGGACGGATGGGGACTGCATGGCGGCTCACTGAAAGCGAAGCTTTTTGCATTCCCGCCTTTATGTAATTTGGCCTTAGCGTCGGTCGGGGCAGCCCCCCCACCAAGGAAAGTACCTGGGGATTTGTCGGTGGGGGACTTGCCCACGACGGGCCCCCCGGGAAAAGAACCGCTGGGGAAAGAAAGAAGAGTCCGCAGGGAAATTACGCAGCCCTACATCCAACCCTCGCCACCCCCTATAAAGACTCCTCTGCCTAAAGGAAGGGCAGCCCCATATATTTCCCAGCCAGGGAGGGGGACAAATGGGTTCGAAATCCCCGCTCTGGCAACAAAGGAATGTATCTATGGATACAAGTGACTCCGACCCCTAGGCCCACTTGGCCCCCAGGAGGCATTCCAGATGACGATTGGACCTGGCGGGTTAAGGTACAGAAGGGTTCGTTAGTTCCTAGGTATACATTGTCTCTCTGGGAGCGCATAAGGCGTGGGTCCCCAGGGCCCTCTGGGCTCCCTCCCGGCACCCCAGACCAAAGCGAATACTTTTGTTCCTTATACAGCAAATGGTTCAAAGGAACAATTAAGAAGTCGTGTCGCTGTAAATGTTCCACTTGAGGTGTTGAGAGCTAGACGACCTTTCGTGAGAATAGCGAAGCAAATGCCTTATAGACAAACGGAGACACATAACGAAAGCAGTATGAAGGAATTAATCAAGAAGCAAAAAGGCAGGAGGGAGCGTTACAAAGAAATAACCATGAGGTGCCTGAATGGGCGATTTCGCAAAGGAACGTTTTTAGAATCAGGGGACGCCGAGAAACATAGCTGAGGCACGCTACAGGGAAATTGCTAGCAAACATAATGCCACGTTTGCCACAATAAAGCGGCCGTCTGACACGCTGCTGTCCTCTGTGTCCCCCACGGGGCCCAGGCACGGGAGGCAGAGTGAAGGATAAAGGGTTGCTGAGCGAACGAGACACGAGTGGGGGTGATGGCACAGGCCCTCCCTCCAGGGCTTGGGGAAAGCCCAGAGAGGTCACAGACACGGAGCGCGAGGGAGAAGTCGGAGTCCAGGGAGGCCCCTCGGCCTGGGGCGGCCGGCAAGCTTCCCGGAGGCTGGGGAGGGTCTCCAGTAGGACCTGGAAGGACCGTGTGCCGGGGGGGCCGGGGGCACCGGGGGGTGTGTGGCTAGCTACGGGACTAGTCCCAGAGGCTCTGGGCAAAGCAGCCCGGCACAGAAGACAGGCGGGCCCAGGCCGGGGTCGGGGGGCTGGGGGTGGAGACCAGGCTCCGAAGGCCTCGCCTGGGAGGGAACGGCCCTCATTCTCCAAATTTCTGTGGAAGCGGGTGCTGGCGCTTGAGATCAGGACACACCCTGGACAGTCCCCTCCGGGATCAGGGCGTGCCCGGCTCTGGGCCAGCCTCCTGGTGGCCTTGGTGCCAACCATCCAGGTGGCTCCGGTCGGAAGACGGGCTGAGCCACGAGCCGCGGTAACCGACTCCGGGGCAGCGAAACCCCGGGGCCCTCACGCCGCGTCTCCCGGGGGCTCAGAGCCCTGGGTTCGAATGCGGCCGGCTCCCGGCTGGGCCTCCTTGGGGAAGCCCTTCCCCACCCAGATCGCCAGAGGGGTTGGACACGACAGCAATGTATCCTCTGGCTGCCTTCAACCCAGCGGTCCGGGCAGGGAGAGGCAGAGAGGCCCGGGGCCAGGAGCCCAGGGACACAGTGCCAGCCCCGGGCAGGCCCTCGGGCAGCTGAGCACACCCCCATTCCTCCCTGGATACGGGGAGATCAACAGTTGCTCAGAGCCGCTCCAAAGGAGGGGAGGCCTGTGTGCCTCTTAGTAAACAGCAGAGTGCTACAGACACACGTTTATTTTTAACAGGATTTAAACGGCGCTCTCTTCCTCCAGCTTGGAACCGGGAGGCAGCGCCCGCGGTCCCCTTGCCTCCGGCACAGCCGATGCAGCCGATCTCGGAAAAGATAATTACCAAGTACCAGGAATCAACAGGAGCTGGAAAGCGGGTCCTCGCCCAGCCGGCCACCAGCTTCGTTCCCTGTCACCCTTGCCAGCCTCGGGGCCAGGGCTGCGACTGTCCTCGGATGCCAGGAGCTGGGAGACGAGGCCGCAGAGAGGTTGGGCAACCCGCCCTTGGGGCCAGGCCAGGCCAGGCCAGACGCTAGGTCAACGACCCCGAAGTGTGCTTCTAGCAAGCACTGCACCGGGGAGGCCGCCAAGGTCAGGGCCATTCCACCGGAGTCAGGAGGAAGGGACACGCAGAGGAGAAATGCATCCAGGGAGGAAAGCGCTGGGCCCCGCGGGGGGGCGGGAGGGACCCGGCCAATCACACGGCCCCTGCCGCGATGTGCGTCCCTTGCATTAATGGATTGTTACAAACGTGCAATTCGACCCGGCATGAGGAAGCGACACTCGGCGGTCCTCCTGCCCCGGCCCGCACCGGGTGAGACACCTGCCCGCCCCAGGTGCCCTCAAGTGCTGAGCCGGGCAGCCCCCGCCTGCGTGCCCTCTGACCCCTGCTCCCGGCCCCGCCTGGCTGCGCTCTGGTGTTGAGGTGCGGTCTGCCCTCCGAAGGCAGGGTGGGTTGGGGGTGTCGCCCGGAGCGTCACCACCACCCTGTCAGGAAATAAACACCGCTCGCTGCTCAGCGCCTGGCTCTCCTCCAAGGCGCTCCGACGGCTGACCTCATTTGGAACCAATCTCGGCGTCTTAATAAGCCCTTTGGCTTTCCGCATCCGTCTGAACTGTCATCTTCGCGTGTAGTCCCCCATTGCCTGTGCCACGTGAGGCCGGCTCCGGCTGGCTCCCCAGTGCCCAGATCGTAGCAAGTGGGGGGCACCCGAGCCCGGTGGGTGGCCTTAAGACACATAGGCCCGACCGGGCCGCTCCCCAGCGGCTGCAGGCTCTGCCCCTTGCGTGGGAGCTCTTGGCGCCAGGAAAATCCAGCAATCTAGCTGAGGGAAGCAGGACACAGGCTGTGAAGGGCGGCCGGGGGCTGCACACAGACCGGGCCCACGTCCAGGGGGCCCGGCTCTGGGCTCCGGGCTCCGGGCTCCTCCGCTGTGGACTGTCGTTCAAGCACGAATGTGCCCGCAACCCGCGACAGGGCAAGTCAAAGCCCCCAGAATCCCACCCTCAAAAATTAACCACTGTGAATGGCTCAGTGCGTCGTATTTCAGAATTCCTTTCACTATTCAAATGTATTTTTAACTTTCGTTCATTATTTATTATTTACGTGTTGGTTACGTTCATCACGTCGCAAAATTTACCGCCTTAACCATTTTTAAGGTCACAGTTCAGGGGCATTAAACATCCACACTGTGGTGCAGCCGTCTCCGGAACTTTCCACCCTCCCAAACTGGAACTCTGCCCCCCCCCCCCCAAAGTAAACACTGACTCCTCTCCCTTCCCCCGGCCCCCGGCACCCACTGTCTACTTTCTGTCTCCGTCTCAGCGGATTCGGCCCCTCTAGGGCCCCCAGGTAAGTGGAGTCATACGGTGTTTGCCCTTTCGTGCCCATCCCCCTCAGCATCATGTCCTCGAGAAGGGTCATCCACGTGGCGGCACGTATCGGGATTGTCTGAATGACATTCCGTGGCGTGGACGGACCCTGTTTTGTTTACCCATCGTCTGCTGGTGGACACTTGGCTGTGCTGAACACCTGCTCAAGTCCCCGCTTTCCGTCCTTTGCGGCTCACGCCAGACGTGGAATTGCTCGATCACAAGGTAATCCTGTGTCCGCGAGGAAGCGCTGGTTTTCACGCGGGTTCCCACGCCCTCGCCCCGGGCCCCCCCATTTCCGTGTTGGACACACACCCACCGTCAGCACACCTGGCCCACCTCAAGCCTCTGACTAGCTCTCGAGTTTTCCATTGTATCCGTGCTCCGATCCGTGTGACCGGCTCTCTGTTGGTAAGGATTGGGGTTGTTGGCTTTTTCATTAAACTGGTAGAGGCAGCGGGGTCCCGATCGCTCGTGCACGCCTGTCCTTTGTACTTGGGCCTGAGATTTTTCAGTACAGATCCCTGCAGGTGGGAGCCTGGGAGGCCGAAGGCAGCTGGGCTCCCTAACTGAAGTCATTCCCAAGGCTCACAAGGTCTTGATCAAGGAAGTCGTCCAGCCACCGGCCGCTCTGCCAGGCACCGAAGACAAAACCGCCTCCCCGAGAACAAATGGTTTCTTACAGGTAAGTAGGTTTCAACCGGGTTGATGGGCCAAATTTGCGCTGGGGCTAGGCAGCCGCCCGCAGGCTACAATCAAATGCATCACATACATAAACACAAATTCAATAAAGCCCAAGGCTCGCCATCTGCTTTTCAAAGAGGAAGCTACCGAAATGAGCAGGTCTCCGTGCCTGGGGGCGTCTGACATTCACGTAGCCAGAAGGGGACAGCGACCTGCCCACCCTGATCCAATTTTCCCGCAGCTGATCGAGTTAGGGAGAGACTCACCCAGTAACGCACTGGGCGGGGGAAGGCGAATTAAAGCCACCAGGACATAGATCTGACGTGAGTGGGAGGCAAGGGGGCCGTGTGAGCTGGAGGGCGCGCGGGGGGGGGGGACATCTTTCGGTGGCGCTTGGTCAGTATCTGGAGCGGAAGGGCTGGCTTTGTGCAGGGTGTCACTACCAAAGGCCTGCGTCGTTCCTGGACAACAGGTCTGCGTCCGAAGTCCCACGGCACCGGGACGGCTGATGTCACGGTATGGTCACCGCTCAGGGCGCTAGGTCCGTTCCGGGGGGCCTGCAGCGTCCCCGGTGTCAGTCTCCCCCGGGGGCTGATGTGGTCGCCCCCTTGGCTGGCACTGACCACAGCTCTGCATGGAGGCCAGTCTTTGGGAACCAAGACCAACGGACCTTAAGGGGCAAAGGAGGTCCAGGGGGGCCAGAGCCTCCGTCAGGCGGGAGATCCGCATCCTTCGCTCAGAGGAAGGCCCTGCGGCTTGAGCGTTTTGGTTATCTTCTGTTGTGCAACCTCAGAATGCCGGGCAGACGCAAATTTTAGTCTCGGTCTGAAAGGCTCATCCGCAGAAAAGAGACGCTGCGTGTGTAGGTTAGCTGGTGCTTGTGCCGGACCGTCCCGGGGGGGCCTCCACTGCCCTGGAGAGGGGTCTGCTGGGCATCCGGGGCGGACACGCGCTTCAGGGGTGTTTTATAACATACCGGGGCCCTCAGCCAAACGGGTAACTAAATATGTCATCCCCCAAATCCTACCAGGTGTCAGAAGAATGTTTTTAAAAGAAAAAAAAAAAGCATAATAAAATTGGCTGTAAATAAGGAGTCTTTTCAGAGCATCAGAATTCTGTAGGAATCACAGAAAAAGACTCAAGGAAACCAAATCGGGGGGGAACCACGTCCCCCAAGATGCCCAGCTTGGGTGGCTGCAGACGTGGCTGGAGGCCACCACCCCCGTCCATCCCGAGCCAGGGAGATAAGGCACAGCGGTGGGGCGGGGCAGTGGTCAGGGTACCCGTCTCCTGCCGCCGTGCACGGCAGAGAGCCCCTGAGTCCCCAGGTCCAAGCGGAGGGTGGTCACCACAGCAGGACGGAGACCAGGACACCACAGAGCTCAGTGAAGCCAGACGCCCCCAGCCCACGGGAGCACTTCTCCGCCCACCGCGCCTGGGTGCGCGGACCTCCCCATCTCCGTCAGAGCCTCAGAAACAGACACAGCCGCGGCGGACAGACAAACGGGGACTTTAGTGCAGAAATAGGCACGCTGCCCACATGACCAGGCATGTGAGACAAAGCAACCCCAGAAAAGAGAGCCGTCATCTCAGAAACAGGAGCCCTGACACCGGGGAGCGCCGCGATCGAGTCAACAGAGGAGCCTTTAAAAGACGTATAATTACCACCTTTAGAGAGATAAGAGGGGTTATCGGATCCGTGAAGCAAGAATGGGCTTTTATATAAAAGAACTAATTAGAGATCTCGGAAATTTAAAATAGATGGGCTGGAAGCGGAGAGGCGACATCTGAAGAGCAAATCAGCACACTGGAAGATGGGGCCAGGGGCCGTGCAAGGGACTCGTCCTAAAGGGCAAAGTCGTGGAAAACACGAGGCAGAAGCTAGGGACCTGGGGACAGCTCCGGACGCCCCTCGGCCATCTGATGGATGTTCCCTCAAGTGGCACAGTGAGGACGGAGGGAAGAGAGTGGCCAGAGAAAGAAAGACCCAGGGCCACAGAAGGACACCCGTCGTTGGCTCCAAGAACTCGCCAGGTGCCGGGCAGAGCAAATGAACCCAGGCCTGTTCCAGTCGCGCGATGGCCCATTTCCAGGTCAGCAGAAGCAGAGCGAAGGTTCCGATGCTCCTGGAGAGAACAGAACGCAGGCGCCAGGAGCAACGGTGAGAATGGGAGGGACACCCCCACCCCCTGTGGAGGGGCGTGAGCCAGGTCCCCGCGCCTTCTCCTAATAGCGGCGCGAGCGGGCACGAGACGCGGGACTCTCCTTCCAAGTTCAGAAAGAAGGCGTTAATTCAGTCTACCATCCCGAACCGGGCATCCTGGTTTGAGAGCAAAGAAAACCCTTCAGATGTTCAAGGACTCGGGGATTCCACCACCACTCCCCTTTCTGAGAGCCTTAACTCGTTACTCAACCGGAGCAAACAAAAATCTTAACCCGAGGAAGAGGAAGACGGGCCGGCAGAAAAGACGGGGACATAAAATCCGATGGGACGCGGAATGAAGCCTGGGCGGTTTCGTTGTCACGAGGCATGGGATCGATTATCGTCTTTGCGTTGGGACAGGTTCAAACACGAGAAAGGCACAGAGAATGGCGTTACAAATGCCCATGTGCTCACCGCTCAGATCTGTGTCTGTTCTCCCACATTTGCTGTGCTTTCGCAAAATAAAGAAATATCACAGGTTCGGGGAAGCCCCCCGGCCTCTCCTCCAGGGAACACGGTTTCTCATCACACGTATAATTGGGTTATGGTAACGGGTACAAAAACATTGATTTGTCCCCCCCCCACAATGTTTATTTTGTCACTGGCCACCTTGTCAAACGCCTAATTGTCTTAACAAATCTTCCCCGGGTTCACTTGGATTTACCGAGTGGAATTTTCCAAGTGTCAGGGAGCAGTCACCCGCTCAGCCTCTTCTGGTTCGATATCTGCGTCTTTTATTTCCGTTTCTGTCCAGCGGACTCGCCAGGCCAGCTGGCCACGGGGGATGCAGCCGCACAGGGACGCTCAGCTTGTCCCCGGGAGGGCTTCTTGTGCTTCCCAATGAGCAGGGCGCCGGCCGAAGACGGGTGTTAAATGCCCTCCGATGGGTCAGCAAGATTCTCCCCATTTCTTTTCAATCAGAAAGAGCCGCTGACTCCAGTCAGCTGCTTTCCCAGCATCCGTTCTGACTCTCCCAAGCTTTCCCTGCCTCTCTGAGAATGCAGAGCTCTGGTTCTCAAACTTTGTGGCCTCAGGATCCCTTTACCCCCCCCCCCCCTAAAATGTACTGAAGGCCCTGAAGAGCCTACATGAAGAATATGATAAAGTTTTACCGCAAGAGAAAAAAAAGGAAAATCTAAATCAATGAAGATAAAAACCAGCCCCCTTGCTGGGAGACGTTAGAATGTTGTAAAGACAGCAGTCTACCATATTGATTCTAATAAACACGTCTCCCATCTTCAAACGTCCCTGAAACAATCAAGGGCGTATCAGAGCTTCAATGGCAGCATCCCTCCACCCCCTCCTGGTAGTCAACACAATAAGGATTTACCTTAAAAAAGATGACGTCTGATTTCATGTATGCTTTTTTCATGATCTTAGCTCATTTATTTTTTTGGACCAACCCTTGGAGCGGTATTGGTGTTCCTGTTACCTCGTTTTCCAGGTGAAGAAGCTAAAGCCCAGAGAAGTCAAGCAACTTGTCCAAGGGCACACAGCCAGGGAGTGCCGGAGCTGGGATTTGAACCCCGGCTGTTTGGTCCTAGCGTCTCTGCTGCTCTGGTCTACTGGTCCAGGGGTTGGGTTTCTTCCAGGTCATCTACAATTCAACCCAGTCTTCGTTAGGGCCCCCAAACGATTCCCGATCTCACAGGTCGATAATACAGGTCATTCAGAAGAGGAGAACACTCAAGGAAATGTTGGCAGCCAGACGAAAGGACACGGAGACGTAGCATGGTTCCCCTGAGCTGTCCAAGTCGCCTCTGTCACACGTTGGTGACCTGATAGGCATGTGGATCGTAGCACAGCAGAAGCTCCCGGAACAGACCCCTGCATATCTGGAACGATGCAATTTTTCACTTGGTTAGGGAGCCAGCGACCACTGGTTATTCGAGTGTCAAAACAAAATAAAAACACAGACAGGTAAACCTGTGGCTCACAGCCACAAAAATCCTAGATGGGTTAAAAATTAAACACAAAATCAAAATGGCACAAATCGTATGGAAAATCTCGTCTGCTTTTTTCTTTTGATTTTTTAACGTTTATTTTTGAGAGCGACAGAGTGAGAGACAACAGGGGAGGGAGAGAGAGAGAGGGAGATGCAGAATCCGAAGCAGGCTCCAGGCTCCGAGCTGTCAGCACAGAGCCCGATGCGGGGCTCCAACCCATGAACTGTGAGATCACGATCTGAGCCAAAGTTGGACGCTCAACTGAATGAACCACCCAGGCGCCCCTCGTCTACTTGTTTGAGCCTCTCAGGAGCCCTGCCACGAAAGCCCGGCAGGTCTGGCCCCTAAAAGCCAGCGGCCCCAGCTCGATGACGGACCCTACCTAAGCCAAGGTGAAGACACCAGCCTGGAAGAAAGTCTTTGCACCCCACGAAACAGATGAGCACATAAAGAGTGTCTACACATCAGCGTCAAGACACGAAGACTCGGAAATGGGGGAACAGGCAGGTGATGGGAGCGGGCGTATGAGGGGGCTCTCAACCTCCCCAGCAGCTGGGAAAACACAGTCGCCCAATGAGATACAAGTAGGGGGAAATGGACCAGATGACGGACCCCAGTGCCGTGAGGCTGCAGGGAGACAGAACCTGTCCCCGCGGCGGGGAGGAGGGCACATCAGGCAGGGTCACTCACCTGATGATGCTCAAGGAGGCTTTTAGTAAAGGGGCTTTGATGGAGAAGTGGGCAAGTGAGGAAAGGAAGCCACAAGGTGAGGTGCAGTGAGCAGGTGCCGTTCCCTCGCCCTGGCCTGAGGGGGTGAGGCCCCAGGAGAAGGGGGTCAGAGGAGAGGGTACGTGGCACGAGGAGACCCAACCCTGCCTGACGTGGCCCTAAAGCGGGGGAGCCAGGGATATGGAGACCCCCGCCCCACTCCCCTTCCGGGCCACGCCTGTTGGGAAGCTGGAGGGCACAGAGGCCCGGGTCAGACGTCCACCCACGTCTTACACACGGCCTTGTCACCCCTCTCGAGAGCCACACGCTGCCACCCGTGTGGCGGGGTCCTCAGACCCGGGTTTCAGGGGAAGGAAACCACAGTCAGCCCCAGCAAGTCTGGACAAGTCTCCCAGTGGAGGGACGGCTCACAAACACGTGAGTCTCAAAAAGTCCCCTATGGGGAAGCAAGCCACTGTTCTGTTTGTCCCGCGGTGACGTGACTACCCCCAAGCTTCTCATCAAGACGAAACAGAGCAAAAGCGAAGGAAAATGGTGCAGTGGGAGAGGCCAGGCCAGCGCTGGGAAGGGCAAGACCCCTTGTGTGGGATTATGGGTTTACAGCAGGGACAGTGGCTCCCCATACAGGAGCCACCAAGCACCCTGGGCTGTGGGGAAGGGGGTACGGGTGGGCGGGGGGGTGGGGGACCACCAACACCGAGGGCTCATACCTCCAGACAAGGCTGACCCTGTTTCGGGGTGACGGGGGCCAACGACAGGACCGGGGGTGGGGGTGGGGGTCACGGGGAGGGCGGGTTAGTGGCTGGTCCTCCCCTCCCTGCCGCGTGTCCTACAGCAGAGGAGACGAGTGGCAGAGTGGCAGGCCTGGGCTGGGAGCACGCGTCCGTGGGCCCTGGGCTGGGGGCGCGTGCAAACGCTCCCCCCGACGTGCTCCCCACAGCTTCGCGAGCCAGACTGCCGCCAAGGGAAAGGCAGAGAATGCCAAGTCCTCTCCAAAGCCCAGGGGAGGAGGGACGGCCTCCCGGGAAGGGCCGTGGGGTCCACGGGGCGGTCAGTGGGCGGCTGCCACAGGCAGGGGCCGCTGGTAAATGCCGGCCCCGCTCCAGACTCCTGTCTCGCCAAGGTCCCAGCCGCCCAGGATGGGGGGAAGCCAGTGGGACTGGGGCTCCCAAGGCCAGCACCCAGGCCCCAGGCCAGAGGTTTCGGCCCTTGCTGCCAGCCTCGCCCAGGCAAGCCGAGGGTCATCCCACCCTCGTCCTGGGGGATAAGCAGATCTGGGTGGCTCGGAACCACACGTGGGGAAACTGAGGCTCAGCCGTATTCGCCCACCCAGTGAGCAGGGCCAGGATCGAGCCCAGTTCTGCCCACCTCCAAGCCCTCGTCTCTCCACTGCTCTGCCCGCACCAGATCCACATCCCCAGGTCCAAACTCTGGACCAGCCCCAACTGCGGGCCGAACCCCGGGCACGTGGAGGAGACAACAGCAGACCCATTAGGACGTCGGTCCTGAGAGAGAAAGGCTGGGCCCGTCCTACGCACCCCTGCGTCCCAGCACCCATCGCTACTGCATACAGTAGGTGCTCAATAAATGAGGCCAACTCACTCGGCCTCCAGGTGCTCACATGGAGTTAAGCGATTACAGAAAAGGCGAGGTTAGACTTTTGACCGAAGAGTCGTGTGAGCACAGAAGACATAAGGGCTCTGGCCCCCCTGGGGCCCTGGAGGCTGCCCCACTTGAGCCCGGGCCTTGTGGGGTGCATAGGAGTTCGCCAGATGGTGATGGGCAGAAGGGGCGTCTCGGGCAGGGACCCGCGTGTGCAAAGGCCGGGAGGATGAGAGCTTGGGCGCAGACAGTACCAGAGCTGGCTAGGCTGACAGCCTGCGGACAGAGGGCGGGCCGGGCTGGCTCTGGTGGCCAAGCTTGCACCCCATCCAGGGGACAGTCTGGCCGCTCCTGCAGCAGAGGGGCTCCGGGCGAGTGTGGGGTGGGCTCAGGGGTCTTGTGGTGGTCCACGCGTCCCCAGGGCTGACGGGCTCAGACAGGCTCTGCCCTTTCTTCCCGGCAGGCCCTGTGGGGACCGGCTCTGGGCACGAGTCACCCCCGAGTCACTCATTAACTCTGTAGCCAGGCCGGTCACTTGCACTTCATTGCCTCAGTTTCCTTGTCGGTCCCACAGGAGAAATCGCGTGGCCGGTGGTCTCCAGTGGGGCACGAGGAGCAGAGGGAGGCCGGGCCTCTGGCCGCCCCTCGTCCGGGGGAGAGGGGGCGAGAAATCCAGGACCAGCACAGAGCCTCGGGCTAATGCCTTCCCACTGAGGCTGGTGCCGGGGGACAGTGGAGAGCGGAAGGGACAAATGTCTGCCCGCATGGCTCTTCTATCCCAGAGCAGAGACGCAGAGGATGTGGGAGCCAACAGGGGAGACGGTGCCCGAGACTCGGGACCATGGAGCCCCTGCACAGGTGCTAGGAAGAGAGGGGCAGCGCGGGGGAGCCCGAGGCTGAAGGTCGTCCTCCGTGCTTCCTCGGGGGGCTACGAAAGTGCCATGGCGTCTCCGGCTTGTGTTACCGCAGGGGCAGCAGCGGTCATCTGCTGGAGCGCAGACCCCAGCCGAGTCTCTTGAGCCACCTCAGGCCGCCAGACGTGTGCGTGTGGAGGGGTGCAGCAGCAAGGCCTCGGCATCCCACACCTCACCCCTGCGCCCTTCGACCTTGGGGCACTGTTCCCGTCCTTGGTCTGCCCCGCTCATCCTGCCTCCCCACACCTGACCCTACTGTTCCCTTCCTTCCCCTGCTCCCACACCCTCCCTCCTCCTGGCCCCCAATCCAAACCTGCCACCGTCAGCCAGGGCGTCAGGGGCTGGTGGCAGGGATGCATCTGGTAGGACGGCAATGGCCAAAGTGCTCCGGTCCTTCTCGGGCCACACGGGTAAAATGAGAGAATGGTCCTCGACTCCCAGGGCTGTCAGGAGAGCCACGTGACAATCAGCACGCCACAGATGTCGGCCACGGGGAGTGCAGTCCTGAATCCAGCCCCACCCGGCCCAGGGAGCCCTGTCTCATCCGGCTCTGAACCCTCACCCGGTCCGAGCTCCCCGACAGCGGGGCCTTTCTGCACCCACAGCGCGCGGCGCGTGAGTGAATGAATGCGTGCAGGCACGCGCAGCCCAAGCTGGCCGGGAAAGAGGAGGTGAGGTCATGAGAGCTCGTCGGGATGAACTGTGATTCACCGGAGGGGCCCCAAGGGACCCTTGACTGCTCCCCAGCACCTCGCTCGGCGTCACCTCGTCCCCACCCATCATCCTCGAAGATTGCTGAAGAACGAGCTCATCAAGCTTGCTGTCACAACGTTGTAGAATGTTGCGGTAACTGAAAACCACCGGTAATTTCTGTTCAAACAGACAAGGCTGTCTTTTCAAACCAGGGCAATGGAAACACCGCCGTGTGCGCCCAAGCACCCCCCGGCACCCCCACCCCGCCCGCGCCCGGCCCTCTGCACACGCGGTTGTCTCATCCTCTCACTCCTGCTCTCCCCCGCACGCTCTGATGCCTTGTTCTGCTCCTGGTCACGTCCCAAAGACACCCAACCCAAAGCCCTTGATCCGGAACGCGAGTGTATTCTGCCCAGCCAACATCACAAAATAATCGCAATGTCATGGCCTGGGTCATCTCTCAAAAAAAAAAAAAAAACAAAAAAAAAAACCTATTCTCTAAATGGGCTTGACCTGGATGGATGTTTTGGAATTGGGTAGACACAGGTTCAGTGACATAAGTGGACCCGCCACAGAGCCCATTCAGTCAGTGGAAGAACCCCTCAGGAGCGCAGGCCGGGAAAAGAAAACGCTCCAAAGACCAAACTAAGGTTAATTTAGTAATTGCCCGAAGCCCCCGGCAATTTCCATAAGTACCCGCTGGAGGAAACAGCGGCCCCTTTCGGTCATTTGCCCCAGTGCCCATTTGGGGAAAGAACTTGGAAGGCTCAACATGGGGTCCCCTTTGGTGGCCCGAGATACACCGGGCAGCTGAAACGGGGGCCGGGCAGTGGGGTGCCCACCCCAAGCTGCCATCGGCCCCCCCTTCTAAGACTCCAGAGACTTCCGAGGCTGGAGGGGTCCCCCCCGCCGGGGGCCAGCTCCGCCAGCTCGACTCCACAGTTAGTGAACGGCCAGCTGCTGCTTGGACACGTCTGGAGACGGGGAGCTCACTCCCTCTTGAGGGTTCCCAGAAAGGGAATTGGCCGAATCCTCACTCCTGGAGCGCTTGGCTCCCCTCCCTCTCAGCTGGATGAGACCCAGGTGAGAAGCCGTGGCTGGGCGCATATCCTCTGCCTCCCGGGACGTAATTCACTCCATCTGGATGGTTATGTGACCGTCTTGGGTGCGGGGCCGCGGTCGGAGGGTCGAGGCCCCTGCAGTCACGCACGTAATTAGTTCCTATACGTCAAGTCAGTGACTGCGAAGAGAGAAACGGGCAGTGGTCATCACGGCCCCTCCCCTGCAAGCCATCCGCCCTGCCCCCCGAGAAACAAATGGGTAGGAAGGTCATGTCTTGACAGCGTGGGGCTGATCTGACAAAAGCTCCATTTGCCCTCAGTGGGAAACGAACCCTCATAAACTGCCA
The DNA here is from genome assembly GCF_022079265.1 of Lynx rufus. NCBI lineage: Eukaryota > Metazoa > Chordata > Mammalia > Carnivora > Felidae > Lynx > Lynx rufus. Next base: position 2,448,504 of record NW_025814852.1, on the reverse strand, counting down.
CCTATGTTCCAATGTGTTGGGGCTTTTGCAACCAACTCGGCCATCTGTTGGATCTGAGTTAGAGCCACGAAGCTCGGTGCCGGGAGAGAGATGCTAGCGATGGGGACATAGTAGCCGCCATAAACTGAAGTTGCCGTGCAACCGAAAGCATATGGAAGAGGAAGGAGCGACAGTGAGGTGGCACTGAGCCGTGCCTCCCACCCCCAGGACCATTTCTGGCCAAACTGACAGAACCATGTGTAGCTCAAATGGTTTTGTTTTTTTTGTTGTTGTTTTTTTTTTTTTTTTTGCCTGCATGCACGCATCAGGAGAATTTGCCATTTAAGCGAACCTGATGGTGGGTTGTTTCTATAAAGTCAGACCAGTGGCTCCTCACTCCCCCCCCCCTCCATTTTTATTTTTGGAAAAAGGGTTGTTGCTTAAAACCGGGTCACGGTTTTAAGAGCGAGTTTGGTGGGGACCATCGAGCGAGCGTCAACACCCAAGTGAAATCTGCTCACTGCAGCCACCTTCTTGCGGCCCGTGCGACCGTCGGCAAGTCGCTTCGCGCCTCTCCCACCACCGACAACGCGTGAGTAAGAAGTGTGTCTACTTTATACGTTGCGGGGAGCATTCAGTCGTGGATAAAGCAAAACGGGCTCGGAGCGCCTCATCACAGGCCCCGGGAGCCCACCTCTGCAGAGCTTGGGAAGGAAACCCCTGCTTCACGAGGTCAGCAGCTCCGGACCCACAGCTGGGAAATTCTGCCGAGCGTGAATGAAGAGAAGGCGGGGGGCAGGAGTGGCAGGGCATTGGAGCCGGCTGGTGAAGAGAGTTTGGCAGTGATGCTCCTTTTAAAATTCTTGGCACAGGTTTGCCGAGATCTAAGCAATCCTGAAATTAAAAAAAAAAAGAAAAAGAAAAAAAAGGTGGCTCAGTTGTCTAATGGGGATTTTGACGGAAAATGTCGATTTAAAGGATTCCTAGGCTGACTCCTCAGGCACTGATTGGCTGGCCGGTATACATCTCTCTCTGTCTCTCTCTCTCTCCCCCCCCTCCTCATATGGAATTTCTATTAATGTTTCCATATTTTTTCCTAGGTTGGGAGCACATCGAAAATCTGGGAGGAGGGTATGAGGAACATGTGTTTAGGATTCGGTCTAAGCCAGCTCCGGTCTGCTGCTCTTAAGTCTCCAATCTTCACCTGCAAAGTCATCTCACTGGATTGCTGAGAAGATTTCAATGAGACAATGCGGGCAACGTGTGTAGCCTTGTGTCGGGGACGTACTGAGCACATAATGAGTGATGTTTACCATGAAGTCAGTGCCTGGTGGAAGCAGGTACTGTGCACAGTTAATTAATGAATCAAGCACCGCCCCTGATCCCTTAGGAAGCGAGGCGGGTGATGTTCAATTATCCTGCTCGGAAGGGACGGAGACATTCGACATTCACGGGGCAGGCACCAGCTCTTTCCGTTAGTTAAGAGGAATGAGGTAAGGAAACTCTCCAGGGTCAAAGTGGCTTGAACAGTTTGGGGAAATTGGGCAGTGACCCTTCCTAGGGAACCTGACAGGGCGAGGCAGGAGGCTGGACGTCTGGAGCCTGTCTATCTGGCTTGTAAATACTCACCCTCTCGGTCCTGTGGGGTGGCTCTGAGCCCCGTGCTTATCTCTCTCTCCTCAGCCCATCTGTAAGGTGGGAGTGGACTCCAAGCAGGTCCCTCCACCCCCTCTATGTGTCCCCAGTATTCCCGTCTCTAGAACAGGAGTGAAGTAACAGGTTTTTCCCACCAAGATATAGAGTCTTCTAAAGAACTTAAGAGTTGGAGAAGCCAACGGTCGTATTACGTTTTCAATGAGCCAGGCACGGTTCTTAGTGCCTTACATATTCTTTAGTAATATTTAGTTTCAGACCTCTCTCTCGGCTCGGGGTCCCCGTGGCTTCAGCCTCCTCTTGAGTGTCTCTCTGCAGGGACAGAGGTCACTCGCTGCCTCTTGGAGCACTCCCTTCAGGTGGAGGGACCTCATGCCAGGAGGGAAGCAGCCCAGTCTGTCCTGCTTCAGCGTGCAGCCATTGGTCCCAAATCTGTGCTTTGTGGTCCCAAAGCAGGAGTCTGCTCCCTTCCTCTGTGGATGCCCTGAGAGACCCAAGGGCAGCCACCAGGCCCCAGAGCAGGACAGGCACCGCCCTTTCTCCCTAGATTGGCGGTTGCCCACCATGAGAATGGAAACAAACCATGAAAAAGGGGCTCAGAGTTTACTGAGCCCCCACTGTGTGCCAGGCCCCTGGACCTGGTTGAACTGCATTCTCAGACCAACCTTGCAGGCACCGCTATGGCGCCTTTCACAGGTGAGAGCCAGAGAGACTCCCCGAGTCAGGAACTTGCCCCAAGGTCGCACTGTTGACAGGCAGCAGCAGCTTCAGCCCGACTCCCAATCCCAGAAAGCAGGCGCAGAACCACGGGAGCCCCGCGGGGCGCCGGGCGGGGTGGGGGGGGGGGCGGGAGGTCCCGCGTCCTGGGCCCGTAGCGGACGAGCGGTCAGCACCAGGGACAGCTCCCGAACCGCTCCCCGCAGCCCCCGACGGCGGCGCGCGCGGGGCCGGCGGCGCGCTCCCCGCCGGCTCGTGCGCGCGCCCTCCCGCCAGCGCGCGCCCCGCGCCCGGGACTGGGCTGGAACCGCGCGTGCCGCTCGCTGGGAGCCAGCCTGCGCGTCCGGAGCCGTGGCCGCAGCCGGAGCTGGCAGGGGGCTCCCGCCCGGGCACGCAGTCGCCTCCCGCGGGCCTCCGGGCCTCCCCAGCGCCCGCCTCGCCCGCCCGGCCCCAGCAGGCGCCGCAGCCGTGGCCTGGGCAGGAGCGGCCGCCGCTAGCTGCGCCCTGCCCGGGACGGACGCCGGACCGCCCCGTCACGTGCGCCCAAGTCCTCGGCCGGCCGGGGGCAGCGCCGTTCCCATGGTTCAAGGTAAGGGCCGAGCGGGCCGAGCGGTCGCGGGGCGAGGGGGCCTTGGCCGCCGGGGACGCAGGCAGGGAAGCCCCGGCTCAGTGCCCACGAAGGCTGGGGCGCCCGCTGCAGCCCGCTGGGCAGTATGGAGCCAGGTCCCTGCCCCACGCAGCTGCCGGGCCACACCACCCGTCCCATCTCCATCTGCCCTGGACGTGCGCCCCTGGGGAGGAGGCTGTGGACTGTGCATGGAGACCCAGGTGGGCAGCGAGGCAGGGAGGGAGGTGGGGACCCACGGTGCCAAGGGACGCCTGGTCTCTCTCTTGGCCTGGGCATGAAGGAAATCGGGGAGAGAAAGTTTCCGAGAGGAGCCTGGCCTCTGTTCTCTGTGGTGCCAGGAGCCGAGACCTTTCAGTGAGACTTGCCTTGGACCAGACACCGTGCTCGGCACCTGACCTGTGTAATCATTCATCCAATTCACCCAACACCCATCAGAGAGGGGCACTGGCTCTATTTGACAGAGGAGGAAACTGAGGCTCAGGGAAGTTTGGTCGCTTGTCCAAGGTCACACAGCCAGTAAGTGGTGGTGCTGATGACCTCGGTCACGGCCACCGGCCTCAGTCACGGCCACCGGCCGCACGCCCACCCACCTTTGTCTGTTTGAAATCTCAGCTTAAACGGGGGAGAGGAGCACTGGGCTGGCCTTTGGGTTTTCCCAGCCAGGAATAAAAAGACTCCAAACACCAAAACTCCAGGAGAGACTGCCTGCCCACCCTCCCAGCTCTGCCACGTCATCCCACCCAGTGTCCTGTGCTCCCAAGGCCGAGGGCCATGTGGGCACTAAGAGCCCTGCCAGTGTGCATCTCAGCCCCAACACTCTGTGACGACAGTCTCAAGGGCCAAGTTCATTGACCCTTCTTGAAGATGAGAGGGTGTCCCAGGGGCCTTAGCCCCAGCCTGCCCTCCTTTCACGTTCCTCGGGAAGCTGGAGCTCAGGAGAGCCAGAGGGGATGACCTGCCAGCCTTTCCCTGGCACTCCCCTCTGCTCGGGCCAGGCCAGGCTCCTGGGGCGGGAAGGGCGGGGGGGGGGGGGAGGCTTCCAGGTGCGGTGAGGACTTCCAACCCCCGAAGGTTTGCGCTCGCTAGGACAGCATCCAGCCGCCTCTGCCAGTGGCACTGACAACGGAGCCCAAACGACCAGAGACCTCTTCTTACCCAAGCAGGTGGCACCGGCGCTTCCTGGGCCGAGGGGAGGGACTGACTTTAATTCTTTGTGCACTGACCGTAAGCTTTCGGAAGAGCTGGGGTGCTGGGAACTCGGGACAAGTCCATCTCGCTCCTGAGGCTGGGGCTCAGGCAAGCTGGGGTTTTGTTCCTGTTTTCATCTGGCGCGGCTGTTGGGCACCTGCGTGACGGGGTGAAAAAAAAAACCAGGGTGAGCCTTGTGCCCTGGATCCTCCTGACTTCTGGTCTCCCTGCCACCTGAACTTCCAGAGGGGCTGACTGGTCCCGATTCCCTTGGAAAGCTTGGAACTGGTCTCCTGAAGTGTTTGGGGGTGTCTGGGAAGGACCCACAGGCTCTCCCGGCCTCAGTGCCTTTGGGGTGCATGGGGACGGACGTGGGGAGCTCTGGGGACCATCGGCTGGTCTTTCTGGAGCTCTCTGGCACTCTCTGCTGAGAGCGCTGGCTATGGAAATGTTCCAGCTTTTCCACCCTAGCCTCTCCAGGGGAAGAGGGGAGGGCGTCCACCACAGAGCCCTTCCCAGCCTCTGAGGCCTCGAGCTCCCAGACGCGCATTGCTTGCACCAGCACAATCGTCAAACAGGAGTAAGGGCGCTCGGGGAAAGGTGGGCACAGCTCGTGGAGCCAAGACTCATCTGCCCAGTTGTGTCCACCTTTCGGGGTGACCTTGGGCAAGTCATCTTGCCTCTCCAGACCTCAGTCTCTCATCTGTGAGATGATGGGGTGGCTCATGCCATGCCCCCGATGGGCCATGACCACTCTGCTCATCGAGGCCCCAAAGTGAGCGTGTGAGGCTGGGAGGAGCTGCAGTATTGAGGGAGCACAGAGGAATTTTGAAATCTCGGGGCAACTCTGAACCCAGGCCCCCCACTCAAGTGATCGTCCCAGCCTTGCATGTTTGGGGGCCAGCTCTAAATCGCTGGCTCCTGGTGCCGGTTCTGGGTGAGCCATATGGCCCGGCCGGCCCGGAGGCTACACGGCAGGGACCCAGTCCCGCAGAGAGGCCCCTGGGCTCCACGGATCCGCTCCGCAGAGCGATGGCCTCGACATCCAGCGAGGAATAATTGCAGCACTCAGAAGGGGTGAGGGAGCAGGCAGGGCTGCGGGGGGAGAGTCATGACATCTCTGTAAATTGCATCTGAGTTCGGGCAGGAGGCAAGTCACGGTGGCCAAAGAGCCCCGCTCCCGTCCTCCCGGCAGCTCCTGGCCCGACCACTCTCTGCAAAGGGGCCAGCCTGCGTCTGTACATCAGTAAGAGGCAGCTTGTGTGGCAGAGAGCGCGGATCCTGGGCGACCGTGGGCAAATCGGTCAGCCTCCTCGTGTGCAAAACTGAGGGCGCTCCTGCCTTCCCCGCCAGCACAGGGCGGCAGCTGTGAATCTGGGCTCCACCCCCCCCCCCCCCGAGGCAGGGGACGCCCCCAGGCTCAGCCCGGGGTCTGCTCCACGGAGACCAGCGCGACCGGGGGCTTCTCAGCCTGCCTTTGCTCTCCCCCTGGTACTGGTTTTCCTTGCGGTGTCTCCGTCCCTTCGGATTCGCTCCAAAGGGGGTTTGCCAAGCCCCGCATCTTCAGCGTCTGCCAGCTCCTGTCCTTCCATTGCCGCGCGGAGAGGCTCCTGGTGCGGGCACTCTTGTTTCTGTTTGCAAAGCTGTTTGTTCCCTTTAGAATCAGGTCCCCTCCCTAAGCAGGCTCGAGCTGGCGAGCCCTCCCCCAGGCTTGGCCCAGCCCCACCCCCGGCTGGGGGCCCTCTGAGGGTGGAAAGCGCCGCAGGAAGAATTCTAGGGGGACTGACCACCTTGCCCCGGGCCTGAGTCAAGCCTGCTGCTTCCCGGCTGTGGGATCTTCTGGGCTGTGGCCCATCAGGCGAGGCTTGTAAGCCCTGCTTCCGGGGGTGGGTTTCTCCAGAGATCCCCAGAAACCACAGACGTCGGGAGCCTGGGAGGGACACGGCCAGATGTAGCCTTTAGGGAGTGTTCTCGGGCTGCGGCACGAGGGGCTACGTGGAGAGGGTGAGGCTGGAGGCAGGAAGGCTCTGGAGGAGGCCACTGCGTCCAGCCAGAAGGGAAACGATGGAGGCCTGGACCAGGGGAGTGAGAAGTGGGCGGAAACGACCATCCCTCGGAGGGAGGGGCGAGGGGACAGTGTGCTGGGTGGTGGGAGAGGCCCGGGACTGAACCCCTACCTGTCACGGGGCTCTGCTCTACACGGGACCGGGCCGGAGACCCGGGCGTGGCCAGACAGGCAGGATGGGCCACGCCTGAGTGGTGAGGAGGCAGCCCCGGGGGCCTCGAGGAAGACTTTTCTGTTCCAGCAGCAGCATGGCGTCACAGCCTGGCTCCATGTTACCGCCTGTGCCCTGCACACGGTCCCCGCCCACCTCGAGGGGTTCCCACGGGACTGGGCCCCGCCCTGGTCTAGCCAGCCACCTGTACCCCCGTGCTCGGCTTTCCCAGGTGGCAGAGGTGGGAGAAGCCTGGGCCAGCCGAGAGGCCCACGTAGAGGCTGGCCAGGGGCCTGGGTGGTGACCCTACAGCAAGCCAGGCTGCGGGGGCTGCCGCCTCGTTCGCCCCGTTCCCTGGTGGTGTGGTCGAGTGGAGGAGAGCGTGGCCGTCGGGGCTGACCAGAGCCGTGTTTCTGTCCATGCTGAGTGTCCCTAGTGAGGTGACTTGGCCTCTCTGGGCCTTGGGTTGCTCGGTGACAATGTTAACATCCACCTCGAAGGATGTGCTAGGTTGCGTCTCAGCTGGCTGACGGGGGAGGGGGTTGCGGGCACTGTTCGGCGCTAACAGAAACCTCTCTTCCAGGGCAGGTCCACCCCCCGGGGCAGCCCCCGTGGGTGCTCGTTTCCTGGCTCAGCCACAGAGTGGGCTCAGGGCAGACTGGCCTTGGGGCCACCCTGGCTCCCTGACCGTCACCTGCATCTGGGTTCTTCCCGACCTGGTCCACAGTTTCCTCATGCCACAGCAGTGGCAGAGGTGACCCTTGGGGCACTCCCGGGCTGGCCCTGGCCAGTGGGGCCCTCTGGCGGCCGGGATCCCTGGGGAACAACAGTCCTCCCTCCTTTATTATTATTATTATTATTATTTCTTATTACTTATCGTCATCTGCTGTACTTGGTCGTGCACCCCGTCCAAACTTGCACTTGGAACTGTACTCCCCGGGGTGGGTGCCAGCAGCCTCGCATCCCTGGGGACTTGCTGGGAGCACAGATCCTCAGACCCCCTCCAGACCTCCTGGTTTAACAGGCTCCCCGGGCGATCCCTGTGCTCAGTGAAGTTGGAGACACGCTGTTCTAGAAAACATTCTGTGCACAAAAACAGCGGCGGAAAGCCATCGCAGGTGACTGTCTCCTGCAGGCTTACGTATTTAGCTAAGATATGTTAAATTTTAATACGCTAAAGGGATTTTGAAATGAAATAAATTGGTGCTGGCTGTAAAAGACAAGTCAAGCCATCCCTTTGCTTGTTTGTTTGTTTTTCACAAAATATAAGCCCGGGGCTTCCCCGCTGCGACCCACCCCCAGGCCGGGCCCCCGGGGATCCATCACCCAGGGGCTCCTTGGCCTGTGTTCCTCCCTGTTCTTTTGTCGGCAGATCTGGACCCTCTCCCCGCATCAGCACCCGTTTTCTCGTGTTTACCTGACCCCGTGTTAGTGAGCAGGCGTGTGGGTCATCCTGGGTTTTGGGTTGTGCCGCGTAGTTTTATTGATTCATTCGCTGGTGTGATCCCAGCAGGGAAGGATCTCGGTGGTGGGGGGGGGGACTTCAGGGGGGGAGTGCACACTTGTGACTAGAATGAGAGAGCTGGGCAAAGCACCTGCCGATGGATTGTGACACGGATGTGAGGCAGCAGGCATCCCGGATTCAGAGGAAGATACCCCATGGGTCACAGCAGTCTGGGAGGGCTTCCTGGAGGTGGAGCTTGAGCTAAGCCCGGAAGGAGTATGGAGTGGGGAGGAGCAAGCGTGCCGGGGGAGACGGGGCATTTCTGCCATCCCTGGGGCGCAAGATGCCTCTCTGTTGACTTTGGTAATCAGTGACTCACAGAGGATACCCCGACCGCGTCCAGTAGTCCGTGCCCTATAAGGGTGGGGGGAACCAGCTGGCCACTGTCTGGTGGTCCCATTGGCTTGGAGCCTCAAATCTGTTGTGATTGAGGTCGGCATTCATGCTCCGGTCTCTCTGCCAGGCTCAAAAAGGCTCCCCGCCGCCCCAGTAAGACACGCGAGGGACCCGCGGCCGAGCCCCCGCCACGGCCCCGCGGCCCTGCCTCGACTCCAGGGCGCCAGCCGGCTCTGGCTTTGTGCTTCCTGCCAGCACGTCCCCCTAGCGCTGGCTCAGGTTACTTTGGCCAGGCTGCTGGGAGCACAGGAGCGTGTGTCCCAGGGCGTAGGAGGAGGCTGGGACGCATCATTAGTGTGTCCCTGACACTTGTCAGAGGCCTTGCCTCGCGGTGTCGGAATGTCACATTTACTCCCTGTTCTCCCAGTTCCTCCACTTGCTGTTGGCGAATGCACTGACTCGATACCTTCGGGAACCTTCCTACAGCAAAGATGCTCATTTTTCAGACTCCAAGGCAAGCGCCTAGTCCAGAAGCCCTTTCTCTCTGCAGGGCGTCTGCCCCCCGCTGCTCCCAGAAGCCGGCAGACCCAGCTGGCTCAGGGAAGGACCCACATGCCTTTTGCTGGCAGGGTCTCCCCTCGAAACATCGCGAAACCAGCAATGGCTTTTGAAAGGGCTGATTCCAGGATATGATGATCCAATTTTGGTTCAAAGGAGGACAGGGGGGGAAGAAAAAAGTCGAATATTTCGCAGCAAAAACCAGCAGCTTCTTTGTAACGTCGTCAAATTGCGAACTTCTGGTATTTACCTGTGCTTAGAGTTTTTGTTTGGTTAAAACACTCATTATACAGAAGGCTCCCGGCTCAGTGTGAACCCATTTACAAAATTAAAAATATAGGCAACTTTAATTTTACCTTCATGGAACTTCCCACATGAGAGTTCCCTCTAATTACTAAACAGATTTCTGCTTCAAAAGGACAGTTTTTGTTTTGCCATGCAGCGTCCTGAATAATCACTTTTGTGGTAGGTTTTATTGCCGCTGGGCTGTCTTGTTTTTCCGCGTCCGCCCTTTTCTCTCTGGGATCATCCCCACTGTTGAACGTGAGACCCGAGGGCAAGAGGGAGGCGTGGGAGCGAACGGGTAGGGGTCCAGCATGGCTGCAGAATCTGTGGGATGCTCTGAGCGGGCACAAGGGTTAGGACCCCGCGACTGCCCAGCCGCCGGCGCAGGCTCCTCCGGGCTGGTGAGCCCTCTCTGTGCCCTACGTTCCTGGTCCACAGAAATCAGATAGCTGTGCCCCTCTCGCAGGGTGGTGGTGAGGGTTCTTCACCCCCGTGTAAGACCCCGGATGCCCGGTAGGGGCACGACAGAGGGGGCCTGGTGCTAGATTCTGGGGTCTCTGAGGGCCTGTTGAGTAGCACCTGTGATGGAACTTGGGTTCCCGGTCGTCTGTGCAGCTGGGGGTCGGAACCCTGCTTCGATCCCGTCCCAGCTGAAGACAGAGCACGGACCCCGGCTGCAGCCTAGAAGGCCCTGCCTGCCACAGACCCTGCGAAGCCCCCGACCTCCTCACTGGCCTGTCCGCCCCCACTGGGCTCCCGCATGGTGGCTTACTTCCCGTTCTGGAACATGCCCAGAACCTTCCTTCTGGGGGGGAGGGAGGGCAGTCCCGCCTACTCCCCCCTCTGCCTGAAGAGCAGATCTCATTGGCCACGGTGTGCCTCAGGAACGTGTCCCTGACCCCACGTCACCTCCCGGGAGGTTCAGCCCCATGACACGCCCTTGGGCCCACTGTGACACTGGCCCTTTGGGTCCTCCTGACTGGTCTCCGTCAGCACACAGGCTGGGGGGCCCCCTTGAGGAGCGCACCTGTGGATGCCGTCCACCAGTGTGCCCAGAACCAGGCACAGTGCCGGGCACATGGATGGGAGCACTTGGCAGACATTTACCGGACGGCTGGGAGCTTTTGTGCCATTGTGACGCCCCCACCTTGCCTGCCAGGGGCCGCCGTGGCTTCTCCCTGACCTCCCCCCGGACTGAGACACCCCATGTTTAGAGCCACAAATGACATCTGTTTCCCCATCAGCGTCTCCCCTCCAAACACTCAGAACCTCCTCCGGGAGGAAGACTCAGAACGTTCCAGAAACGGGAAGTAAGCCAGCGTGGCCAGAGTGCAGCCAGTTGCGAAGCAGTTTGGGAGGTGAACAGGGTCTGCTCCGTGCGGCACCTGCCGTTTTCCAGCTGCAGGAATTTTCAGCGTCGGGCGAGGTGATTCCAGGGCTGGTGGGTCACCCAGGCCAGGCCTCAGCTCCCGGCCAGGCCTCCGGGTTTTTAAAAATCATTCAATCTGCAAGACGGGCCCTTTCAACAACACGCCTACACTCACTTAAAAATGGCTGAGCCCAATTTTCTTAAAAAGGAAAGTTGATGTGAAACAAACCGCTTCGGGCAGGGTCTTTGCTGAAGCCTGGGCCACCAAGGACTGCTCAGGGCGGCAGAATTGTCCCCAGAAGTTGACAACGGAGTCACGGCGGCGGCCGAGCTGGCAGAGCCTTGCGGAGACCAGAGGTGCCAGACGGGACCAGGGCGAGCTTGTGCCCGTGCCCCGGGGCACTTGAGCCCGTGAAACTATGTCAGAGGAACCAAGAAATGGGTGGGGGTGGGGGTGGGGGTGGGGGTGGGGCCGGCCAGGTTGAGAGCCGCCGTTTGTTGAGGCCTCTGCCCCCAGGATCCGTCCGTGCGCCCAGGCAGGTGGGGCCGCCTCGGGCTCCCTGAGGCTTGTACTTGGAGAGAACTTGGGGTGACCCCCGGGGAGAAGCCAACCCTGGAATGTGGCCCGGAGCCGAGGGGGTCCCACCCTCCCCCATCCCCTAACGGTGTGTATCCCACCGCGCAGGCTGTCTTGGATGAACTGTGATTTCAAGGGGGAAAGTCCCTTTGTTCCTTGAGCCGGTGATTAGACCGGGTAACGTCCAAAGTCCCTTCCCGGTGTGCGGGGAGAAGCGGGGGACTCTTGTTCAGATATTCTGATTCTCTGAGACTCTGAGCCGCGTGGCTCCAAGTCCCCGGGAGCCCACCATTCTACCACCTTGTCTGGACCCTCCTCCCAGGCTCCAGTAGTGCCCTGGCCGTCCGCCCCGTCGTCCTGCCCTCTGGTTCCCCACCCAGCTCCAGACCCTGCCTGGAGCCCCAGCGCAGAAGGTGGGCCTGTCTCACATGAGCTGCACTGACCTTAGACCAAGGCAGGGATCCAGGGGGGCTCCCTGGTAGGTGCCACGTCCCCTGGGGGCATCTGAACTCCAAGGGGAGTGCCCAGACGGATGGTGGCAGCTCACCGCCCAACCTCTCCCCCCCCAGCTGCTGGACCGTCCAGCCAGTCCCTCTGGAACCTCCAGGTTGCTCAACTCACCTTTGCCTGGACTCACCTGCTGTTCCTTCACCATCAGCACCACATACACAGGCACACAGGCAGATATAAATGCACATGCCACATACGTGTGTACACGCGCACACAGGCACACAGGCAGATATAAATGCACATGCCACATACGTGTGTACACGCGCACACAGGCACACAGGCAGATATAAATGCACATGCCACATACGTGTGTACACGCGCACACAGGCACACAGGCAGATATAAATGCACATGCCACATACGTGTGTACACGCGCACACAGACACACATGTGGATATAAATACGCACGCTGCATACACTTAGACATACGTATACGGGTGCATATACATGCATATACATGCACATGGTGTGTACACACACATATACATACATGTAGATGCACACACACAAGTTCATTAAGAAATAGCAGAGGGGCGCCTGGGTGGCTCAGTCGGTTGGGCGGTCGACTTCAGCTCAGGTCACGATCTCGTGGTCCGTGGGTTCGAGCCCCACGTCGGGCTCTGTGCTGACAGCTCAGAGCCCGGAGCCCGCTTCGGATTCTGTGTCTCCCTCTCTCTCTGACCCTCACCCGTTCATGCTCTGTCTCTCTCTGTCTCAAAAACAAATAAACGTTAAAAAATTTTTAAAAAAAAAGAACTAGCAGAGAACTGCAGTTTAGGACACGCGAGCTCCGGAAAAACCCTAAGTTTCCCTAATTCGATTCTTTGCTATTCCCAAATAAACCCACTTTGCTGGTGAAATAACTGGCTATTTTATTTTTAAGGTTAGCAACACACGCACACACGTACAACACACACACATATACACACAGACACGCACACCTGTGCATAGACACACGCATGCCTACACAAACACATGCACATGCATACACACAAACACATGGGCGTGCACATGCACGCGCGTACGCGCACACACATGGGCGTGCCCATGTGCGCGCGCACACACACCTGGACACGCACATGCACGCACGTGCGCACAAACATGGGCGCGTGCACATGCACGCGTGTACGCACAAACATATGGGCGCACACATGCACGTGCATATGCACACACACTTGGACACACATGCACGTGTGTACGCACAAACACATGGGCGCGTGCGCACAAACACATGGGCAAGCGCGCATGCACGCCCGTACGCACAAACACATGGGCGCGCGCACATGCACGCACGTACGCACAGACACATGGGCGCACACATGCACGCGCATACACATAAACATGTCGTGCACGCACATGCACACACACAGCTCTGGGGTGAGGAGGTACTGCCTGGATTCGTTAGGGCACGGCTGGCACCAGCCCCACCGGCTGCTCTGGGCCATCCTGGCCAGGGCGGGAATTGCAGGCCGCCGGTGCGTGCAGGTAGCCTGAGGCCGTGACACGGGAAGGAGTCCTGGGTTGGACAGGTCAGGCAGCAGCCCAGTGGGTCCCTTCTCCGACCTGCTTTCCTGGCTGACCTCGGTGCCCACCTGTGAATGAGCGTGAGGACTCTTGTCTTCCTCACTCACGGGGCCGCTCTCTGGGGAGACGCCGTCTGTACCTGAAAACTCAGACTGCAGGGAGCCGTCAGGATACAAGTGGTCTATTCTGAGTCGCCACTGAAACGGGTCCCCGGGGGCGCAGGGAGACAGCTGACATTTCTTGCGCACTTCCTCCCTCCCTCCCTCCCTCCCTCCGTCCCTCCCTCCAGTCCGGCGGCCAGGCGCCGGGGCCCCGGGCAGAAACTGTCCAAGTGCCCCAATCTGTTGGGTTAAGGAGAGCCCACCTCCTTACCTCCCCGCACGCAGCTTACAGCTGTAGCCATGGAAACTGCTGTAACCTTGTGAACAGCTAAAACATATGTATATATTTGGTTTGTTGTTTTTTTAAAACATCAAGCAGATTTCTTTTTTGCTTTTTACACTCCTGTGGGGATGGGCGAGGTCAAGACAAGGCACAAGGCGGTCATAACACAAGGCGCCCCGCACCTCCCACCCCCTGAGCTCACTCTGCAGGGCTCGGGTCCAGGAAGTTGGGGTCCCCCGTGGGGAGAGCCCCCGAAGGGCCGCTGCTCCCTCCACCTGGGCCTCCCCCAAAACGAGCCAGATTCCACCCAACTCCCATAGAACAGAGTCCTTCCCACACGATTCCCCAACGCGTGCACAGATGGGGCCGCTGGAGACCCAAACCCGATGAGAAGAATCTTCCAGCAATAGAGCCAAGCAGCGTGCCCTGGCGGGGAGCCAAGCTGTGATCCTGCCCTCCAGGACCCTGTCGTCGAGAAGAGGAGACGATACTAATGCCACTCTCGTGTTAATTTCGGAAAGAGTTTTGCTGGATAGAAAATTCTAGGTTGGTGTTCCCCCTACTGTAAACCCGCCGCCAGCTGTCTCCTGGCATTCACCGTTTCCACCGCAGTCTGTGCGTGCCTCCGTTGTTCCTCACGTGCCTTTTCCTCTGTCTTCGATGTTCACCGTATCGCTGGTTTTGGACGATTTTATTAGAACGTTCTTCGGCGCGGCTTCCCTCATGTTTCTTGGGTTTCCGGTTGGTGGAGGGCCTGGGATCCAAGTTTCCACCAACATTTCTTCTCATGAGTCACCTCTCTGCGCCCGCTTTCCTTTGGGGGCTCCGATCCTCCCCCCGGAGCCCCGCTTCCTCCGTCGGGGGTTTGTCTCTTTGCTCTTTCATTGGCTGTTTCTACCTGGGCCCCCAAGCCCCCTTCTCCTGCAGCATCGACTCTGATGTCACTCCCGCGTGGCGTATTTCTCACCTGAGAAATCGCTAACCTCTAGAAATTCGGTTCGGTTCTCTCTAACGTCGTCTATGTTTCTGCTTCCCGTGCCCAGTTTCTCCTCCCGCGTTCTGACCACGGGGCGACAGCTGTCGTAACGCTTTCGATGTCCTCACCTCCTAATTCTGTCATCTGTGCCGTTTCTGGGTTAGTTTCGATGGCCTGACTCCTCTCCCCGTTATGGATCGTATCGTTGGCTGCTTGGCAGGCCAGGTAACGTCCCAGCTGGTTGGGAGCCACCCCCCTGTGCGGACTCGTGAGCTTTGTTCCGGGCTGTGGCTGTTACTTGGAAACGCTTCGATTCATTCAGCTCCAGCTTTTGGGCCTGTCGGGCAGGACCGGAGCAGCACCCAGTCCCAGCCGTTCTGAGCTCTGTGGCCAGTGCTCCGGGAGCTACGACAGGTGGGAGCAGGGCCTCCCCCTGGACCCGCGGGAGCGCCGAGCAGCGTTCTCTAGAATCCTTTCCGATGGTTCTCTCTCAACCCAGGTAGACTTGACGTACATCCAAAGGTGAGGGATGACGAATCTAGAAGGCATTTCAGGAGGGAGGGGGCATGAAATTGAAGCCGTGAGAAGACAAGCAGTAATGCTCCGTGAAGGCTGTTCGGATGCAGACGGACCCTGCTGTGCAGCCTGGTCTCTGCCGACCCTGTGCCGCTTCCTCCTGCCGCTCCTGTGCTCCTGCTCCTGGAGCCCAGCTTGCTCTGCCTGCCCCCGGGCCTTTGCACTTGCTGTTTCAAAGGCGGAGAGACCCAGAGCAGAAACCAGGATGCAGTAGGAGCTTAATAAATATCTGCAGCTGAATTGTTGATAAATGATCGACGCCAAGCACAGAGTAGGGACAGGGAAGGCCACTAGATCCCAGAAGGGGGAGCTGTGTCCATGGCAGGAAGGGCTTACTCAGGGAGCCTGCTGACCAACAGCCAGGGGTTTCAATAAGCAGAACTGGAAGGGAGTTCAAGGCGCGTGGAATGGCACCAGCAAAGGCTCAGAGGCAAGGCCGTGCATTTTGTGGTCAGGAGGCCCAGGGAACAAACCTCTCAGCCAGACTGACTTAAGGAGCATGGCGGCAATAGAAAATGCAGAGCTGAGGAAGAAAATCAGAGCCCAGCTCGGAGGGCCAGGGACACGCAGATGTTTGGGGCCTAGACCGGGAGAGTCACGCTCAGGCCTGAGTTCCAGGGGGATTCTTGGCTGTAGTGGGGGAGGGGGAGGGGGCGTCTGCAAAGGCGAACCATGGCTCCGAACGCGCAGACAGGAGACACGGGTAGGAAAGCGAACACGGGGCAGTCTCCGTGCAGGGGCTCGCGTTGTTAAAAAATAGTCAAAACGACACCTGTTGGCATACTCTTAGAAATGCCCCCCGGCCCCCACCTCGCCCCCGAGGTCCCCACTTATCTCTTTGGAAGCTCTCACTGAGCACCCTGGGCTGGGAGCCGAGATGGGCCGGGCCCCAGAGCCCACAGCCCAAGAGGAGAGAAGTCACGGGCTTCTGGACAGAAATTCAAAGGAGAGGAGGTCAATGAGGGCTCCGTGGAGGCCACCAGCAACTCCAGACCACGGGCAGCATTTAAGGCTCTGGGTCAAGGGTGCACGTCTGGCCTGCCCGACAGCCCAGCTTCCTGAGGGCCAGGAGAGGCAGGGATGGCGACCCCCACTCACTTCTGTGTCCTCGGTACAGCAGGCTGCCCGCGCTCACGGTGCTTAGGGCAAGGAGGAGAGAGGAAGGGGAGGAAGGAGGGAGGGGGAGAGGAAGGAGGAGGGAGGGGAGCTGGAGACAGGCGTTAACATCCTGTTTTAAAGGTGAGGGGACCGGGGCCCGTGGCCACCCTGACCGTAGGGAGGAGAGTTTGGATTCACCCCCAAGTCTTCCTGACTCCTAGGCTGAGCAGGGCTGGGAGGGAAAGACCAGCGCCGACCGGCATGAGCCCAGGCTTCCTGGAGGAGGAGGCATCAGAGCCGGGCCTCGGGCGGCGGGAATCCGTCAGGGGCTGCGGTGAGGGTCCCGTGGGAGAACAGATGTCATCGGCCATGGTGGCTCCAATGACGTGACGGAGGCGGCCGATTCGAGGCCGCTGAGCTCCTCGGGAGCTAACGGGCAGGACTGGAGGGACATCGGCTGCAAGGAGGGAAACAGCTGACGTGGGCGCCTCGTCTGGACGGCGGAGCGGGGCCTCGCCGCCGCGGGGTATCTGCCCCTGCTCTCTGCACTTGGGCAAGTCACATCCCTGCCAAGTGGAGACACCCACCTGGGGGTCCTGGGCCAGTGGGGGCATCCGAGCGTGGCGCGGATGGCTGAGTACCGCCCCCCACCCCCTCCCCAGGCCCCGGGGGCGGGATCTAGCACACAACGGGCTGTCAGTGATGGGCTGTGTGCTTGTCCCATCCTGTGAGATGCCAGAGGCAGCCAGCATTTCTGAAAAAGCCCCCCGACCCCTCACCGGGCCCCCAGTTCTGCCCCTCACTGGCCGTGTGCCCTTGGGCAGGTCACATCACCTCCGCCAGCCCCGGTTTTCTCATCTGTGAAACGGGTTAATAATTCCAACCCCGAAGATGATGATCAGGCCTAAACGGGGTGATGCGTGCATTCTCCCCAAGCACCACGAATGCGGGCATCGCCACCGCCCCGCTTCCACAGGTGCGTAAACCGAGGCTCTCCAGGAGCAGTGGGCTTTCCCCGTGGCACACCACCGGAGCAAGAAGGAGCAGAAGCAAACGTGGTCAGGGTCTCCTCAGTCTCCCTCCTTCCCTTGCCCTTTCCAGTGAGCCCCTCGACAGCTGGCTTGGTCTTCTTCCCCCAAACTCATCTACGGCTCCAAAGTCTCCCCTCTCCCTTCCCTCCCCACGTGCTCAGCTCCCAAGGGCTCTGCCTTGGCAGGTGATTTAAGCCACAGGCACGTATAGAGCTCTTGTTGCGTTCCAGGGCCCGTGCATCAAGGTGAGGCTGTGCTGTAGCCCTCGTGGGGCTCGCAGTCGATTGGGAAGGCCGGCGAGAAGGCAGCACGCAGTGACGCTGCAGGGTATGGAGGACACGGGCCAGGCCCACGGAAGAGGGAGCAAAGGCTCCCTGCAGGGGGCAGGACCTGGGACCCGTCCCAAAGGACCAGAAGGACTTGGCCACCTGAGAGGCAGCAGGCAGCGGTCCCAGGGGCATCCTGAGTCTAGGGACCGCGGGACAAGGACAGACCTGAGACCAGCATCCGCATCACGGCTCAGTACCCATCCTGCAGCAGACGTGGGTGGTCGGTGCTGGTCCGGTGGAGTGTGGACTCTATTCAGAGGACCTGGGAGGCGTGTGGTCCAGACTTGCCCTGGAGGCGGGGGGGGGGCAGGGGGGCATCATTCAGGACAGTCGTTCCCCAGAGGTGGCCCCTGTCCCAGGAGCATCAGTGTACCCCAGAAACTCCCAAGGGGAGCCCAGTGGTCCAGAGCCCCCCGCCAGGAACGCTGACGCAGCCCAGGTGAGGACTGGCACTTGGTGGGGAGCCGGCCTGGCCCAGGCCGAGGTGTGGGGCGCACAAAGCACGGGGTCGCTGTCCCTGCACACACAGGCGGACAGTGCCAGGGTGGAGTGGTGCACACTGGGAGCCCCGTGCTAATCGGATGCAAAGCTTTGTGGAGCGATGGGGGGGGGGGCGGAGGGGGCGGGGAGAAGCAGAGCAGGGAGACCCCCCTGGGGAACCCTGAATCCCCTGGGACGGGGGACCCCTGCTGAGCATCCCTGAGCCCTGTTTGCTCCGCTCTGCCGGGCCGAGACGACGAGGGGTCTACTGAATGTCTTTAGGGCTTCATCAAGCTCGAGGTGCTGAGCCAGGGCGACGGCAGAGGCCTGGCGTCAGATCTCCACTGTGCTTCCTCCTCGCGTCCAGGCCTGGACGCACCACCGTCTCCGGGCCTCAGCTCCCCTGTCTCTGCATGAAGACACTCACGGGGCCCGGGCTGAGTGTACCCATGAGGTTAAGTGACATGTCAAGGGCACAGCCTTCGGCTCAGCGCGGGGACACAGTCGGTGTTTAATAAACGGAAACTCCCGTGGTGCCAGCTGCACTCAGTTCTTGGAAGAGGAAGCTGAAAATAAAAATAAAAGATTGAAGTCAAGCAACAGAAAGGGTTTTGCAGACCCAACGTCTACACATTGTTACTTTTAAGGGAGAGAAGAGGCCAGCGCGGACCAAGGTTGAGCTGCGCCCCCCCCCCCATTTCCTGACACGGATTGGGACACCCCAGCCTCACAGAGCTCTCGAAGGTGCACCTCGCCTGCCTTTCACCCGATGGGGACCCCGCACGGGCCTGGCCCGCGACTCTGTGCCTGCCGCACCCTCCCCCGCTTGCCCAGGACACCCTGGGGGGCAGGCAGGCGCGGAAGGTGAAAGCCACAGTGGCAAAGCCCCGTCCCAAGCTCTGGGCCTGTTCAGTGGGGGCTCGCCAATTAGACCCCAGTTCATTTCAGATCCCCCCCACCAGGTTTGAGAGCTCCTTCTGTGTCCTTGCACTATGCTGACCCCTAGCGACAGGAGGGCCACAAAACGTGGTGAACCAGGTTCCTACCTTCATGGGGCTTATCGTCCGTCAGTCCAGTGGGCAAGGAGGAGAGAGCACCCCTGTCCCTGCCCCCCTTCTTTAGGCAAGCCATGTAGGGGGGAGCCAGGAGAAGGGGGGGAAGACGAGACACCAGCTTTGGGGTGGCACACCCAAGTTCACCCCCAGCTCCCTCACCCCGGACCATGTGACCTCCTGGGCAGCCCTCTGGCTCCATTTCCTTGTCTGTAAAATGGGGTGATGATAGCTGCTCAGACTCTCCTAGGGATTAGAGATGTTGGTGGAGACTGTCACCCCCTGCCAGGCACAGGGGGTGCTCAGGACAGGACAGTGTGCTTATTACTAATGTGAGGTACCGGGGAGCCACCCAGGGTGTTTGAGGGAGGCAGTGACCTGTCCAGACTTAGGTTCAGGAGCCCCAGTGGGGCGGTATGGGCGGGAGGGCAGGGTAAGAACCTCTGGGCAGCCTCTTTGCTAAAGGGCGGATTTCTCTGCCGCGTTGGAGTCGCACGGGTGTGAACTGTCCTCACGGACACACGTACATCTTTCAGACAGATCACAGGACGTCAGACAGGAGAGGTCTGGGGGCTGCTGGGGCCCCAGGGCCAGACACTGCTGAGCTCAACAACATCAGACACGGGGTGCCTCGCCTCTCCCCTCCCCCACCGCCCCCACCACCTTGGGGCCCGAGGGGGCAGGTCAGGGTCGCTGGCCTGTGCTCAGCCCTCATCCTGTGGCAGGCATCCAGGGTCACCCTGGGTAGGTCTCCTTGTCTGGAGGGCACAGCCACCCATCTGCACAGACAGGGCACGGCCACACGCTCCCAGCCCTCCACACCACCAAGCCTGGTCCCCATGGAGCTGGGGGATCCGGCCTCATTTGACCGCATGCCTCAGCGCACCCCGACTGGCCACTCCTCTGGAAGCAGGACGGTGTGCTGAGGCGGGGCCTCCGGGACCAACCACAAGAGTGACAGTGTGGTAGCCTGCCTCGTAGGTGCCCCCTGGCCTGGCCCGATGTGCTGCCCACTGTCCCCGAAGGGCCGGGGGGACCCCAGGTGACCCTGGCATGGCTCTGTGGCAGAGGGAAGGAAGGGCTACCTCCCGTGGCTCTCTGCCTTCCCAGAGGTGCCTGAGGCAGGGGACAGCAAGTGCCTGGGGACCGTGCCCGAGGGGGCAGGAAGGCCACCCAGCTGGGGGTGCCCTCTTTCCCCAGGCAGTGGGGATGCCGAGCCCCCTGGCCAGTCCAGGTCGGGCGAGGCAGCTCCCTCCAGTTTCCTGGCCGTGGCCCAGGCCCCCCAGCCCCCCAGGGCCCAGGGTCTGCCCTGAATCCTCTCCCTGTAGTCTACGGCCTCGGCTCTGCAGCCGGGAGGGGGCACAAAGACAAGGTGTCCGTCTGATGGACTTTTCTGCTGGCTCGGTGCGTTGTTTTCCTCTTCCGGCCTCGGTTTACCCCTAGGCTGTGTGGGTGGGGGGATCTTGCAAAGAAATGCATCTGCTCCCTGCATCCCCCACGGCCTGGGGCGTGCGGGTGGGGCAGCCACCCGGGGGGAGCCGTGGGGCCAAATGAGAGGGACACACCGCCCCCCTTCTCACGGGCGCTCCCGGCTCTGCTGGGTCCGTCCTGGAAATTTCGATTCATTCTTCAAGAGCTCACCGTCCCTGTGAGCATCGAGTGTCTGTTGTGAGCATCGGGCTGGGCTGGGCTGGGCGGTGGGAACAGAGCGGGGAACCACCTGCTCTCACAGCGCTGGCCCCAGCCAGTGGGGACGGGGTGGGGGTCTTCAGCGGGGGTCTGGGGAGAACTGCTACAAGTCTATGAGCCCCCGAGAGAGCCGGCAAAATAGCGCGGGCCTTGTGCTCGTCCCCGCGGTCCCTCACGGAGCCCAGGCCGCGAAGCAGGCCAGCCCAGGGCATCCCCGGCTTCCTGAACACCAGGCCCCCTGCCACGGGCGCGCTCCGGCCCCGGCCTGCCCTGCCGGTGGGCGCGGGTCTGGCTCGCGGGGGGCCCCACACCAGGTGGGCCTGCATTTCTGAGGAGCTTGGAGAGGAGATCTCCAGGCGCCGCCGGGAACTGCCCGTCCAGGCCGCCAGCCCAGCCCAGCCCAGCCCAGCCGGGCTCTGGAGAATATCTCTGAGACCAGCCACAGTGCTGCCGAGCACTTCCCCGTCTATTTATTACCAAACACAGGAATCTGGGAGCCCGCGGAGCGTGAAATTAGGAACAAATGTGGAGGAGGTCTAGACAGGAACTGCGCGGACGCTCTCGCTCGCGGACCACGGGGCCCTCGGGCTTCCAGGTAGCAGGAGCGCTTTTGTAACCAGACAGATGTGTTTGTGGAGGAAAAGGCGTGCCGGCTCTCCGTAAGCCCTTGCCGAGACGGCGGGATGGGGAAAGGCCCGCGGGGCGGCAGGAGCCTAAGCCCGGCTCCCCCAGCCTCAGTCTCCCCATCCGGAAGTGAGCGGCACCATCAACGCTCGGTCGCGAGGGCTGCTTACTAAACGAGCGGATTCCAGGGCCCCCGTGCCGATCCGCCGAGGCCGTGCTTGCCAGGCGCCCCTGCATCCTGGTGCCCGGCGGGTTTGGAAGTCACTGGTCGAGACGAGCCAGAGGCCCGGCCGGCGTGCAAGGACGCAGGGCTTGGCTTCTCCTCGGCGCCCCCAGGAGCACCGGGCACCTCAGGTGAACGCGGCGGACAGAGGCCTTCCTTTGGCACAGCCCGGTGCCCTGTGCCGCGCGGGGCTCGAGGGGAGCAGGGACGTGGAAGCGTCTGAAGCCAAGCGCAGGACGTGCCGTCCAGATGGCAGGCACGCGGGGTCTTGTGCCGGGGGAGGGGGCTCCGTGGGGGGGAGGCAGGTGGAGGGCTGGCGTCTGGCTCTGAGGCCAGGTGTTTCCTGCGCCCCGCCCCCGCCACCACCCCCGGCAGGACACGCCCGGGGCTCGGGGCTCGTAAAGCAGCCGGCTCCCCAGGCCCGCCTGCTGTGCCCGCCGGAGGGGGGTGGCGCTCTCCACAGACTGGGAGTGGAGGTGGGGGTGCACAGACGGGCCGTCCCTCAGCCTGTCCCTGGAAAACTCCAGGGTGGGGACAGGGAAGTAAAGCCGTTTATAAAGCTTTAAAACCGTTTATGGTCCCAGGGGGCAGATTAACAATTCAGCGCGATCCTGGCCAAACCGTCTTGGCTGGCAGGGCGGCGAAGACTTCAGGGAGAGCCGAGGGGGGACCGCGTGTCAGAGGCCTCCTCCAGCCTGTCACTGGGCCTGCCGGCGCCTCTCTGCCTCCGGCCTTTGCTTTGCCGTCCCTCCTCCCACAGCCGCCCCCTCCTCTGCCAGCCCGGCCAGTCCATCCTCCCAGGAAGCCCCCGGTGGGCGTCTCGGTGTGGTGCCACCTGTGTGGAGCCCTGCCCCCCACTGGAATCCCCCATTGGTCTCTTGGGCACTCAGCACGGCCCTGCTCAGGACGCAAGTGTCCGGGGAGCGGCCACTGGGCCGGCCCGGCGTCCTCCGGGCCCCCAGAAAAGCATGCGTCCACGTGTGTGCGGCTCTCACCTCTCCCACCCTGGGCAGTGACGTCATGCCCATAATACAATGACAAGGAAACTGAGGCCCGAGAGAGGCCTCTGACCCAGGGTGACCGGCAAGTGTATGGCAGGACTTTCCTCGCTTGCCCCCCCCACCCCCAATCTTGGGCAGGACGAGGGCCCCTCAGGCTCATCACCATGGTGTCCGGTGGGGCAGAGTCCCCAGGCGCAGGAAGGACGTCTGAAAGGTGACAGTCCGGCTAGGACGGCAGGTGTGAGAATCGGAGAAACAGGCCTCTGGCTGCCGTTCTGCTGACTCACTGTGTGAGGTCATGGTTGGGTCCCGCCTGGCCCCACACTGTCCTCGGCCTCTCCGTTCCCACCCAACTGTACTAAATGGAGGAGTGGGGCATCCCAGCACTGGCATTTCGAGGTTAGAGAAGTGCAGGAAGGCTTCCTGGAGGAGGAGGAGGAGGAGGAGGAGGAGACATGCTCTGGGCCCGGCTGGCAGGGTAGAAGGGCATCCTGGGGGTGAGCACAGCCACGGCAGAGGGGTGGCAGGAGGGTGGGGCCGAAGGAGGCCATGTCGCTCTTAGGGGCTGTTCGGAGTTAACTATGGACTGATGTCAGGCCGGGGCCCCAGAAGAGCCACCAGCCGCGTGCGCGTCTGCTGGCCGGGCCTGGCCCCGGGTTCTGGCGCCCCGTCGCGGGTGTCGCTGCCCCTCGGCAGGCGCGTATCTGCAGAGCGAGGCTGAGACACTCCAGCTGGACGAGGCCCGGGTGTCGGAGCTGGGGCTGCTGACAGCCCCGGGCGCCTGGCCTGCACCGGCACCCGTCCCACCACACCACCAGGCTGACTGCCGCCGGAGGGGCCCCGACAGCCGGGCCGAGCAAGGGGCCTTCCGTATCTCAGACCTGGGAGAGAGGCCCCACGGCCACCACGGCCACTCCCCAGCACCCCCCGGGACCTGCCAGGGGAGCCCGAGCCAGACAGGGACCCAAATACTGACAGTAACAGCCGGAGCACGGCACCCCGGCCGGCCAGGGGGGACACTTGGTGCTGCTCTCTTGGCCGCGCAGAGGGGAAGACTGAGGCACGGACACACGGAGGCGTTTGAAGCCCCGTGCTAACTGAGGGCAGCGCCAGGCTGGCTCCAGGGGGTCTGCTGGGTGCTGGGGTGTTGGGGGCGCCGAACTGCCCAGCAGAGTCTAATCCCTGCACGCTCTCTCTCGAGCTAAGTTCTCCCACTGATGAAGTAGGAACACAATTACCGTCTGGGGTACAAAGAGCTGAAACCCCAGCAAAGGTGACATAGTCACAGAATGAGTCGCTCTGCAGATGCGGGGGGCGGTGGGGGGGGATGTAATGCCGCCAGTCAGGGTCTCAGGAGGGGTCCTGCCTGACAAGCACCAGCAGGACAGCGGCAACGCCCCTGGGCCTGGGAGGCCCCGGATCCCAGGTGGCCGGCAGTGGGGCAGGTATGGCTTCCGGCTGCAGGGGGACCCGTCTGCCAGAAGGGTGTGCGTGGACCAGCCCACCCTAACCCTCCTCCTTGTCCGCAGAGTCCCAGTGCCCGCTCTGCCTTCCCGTGGCACCACACATGTTAGGGGTCCATCCGGCCGCCTGGGGTCCGTCCGGCCGCCTGGGGTCTGTCCCGCCGCCTGGGGTCCGTCCCGCCGCCTGGGGTCCATCCGGCTGCCGCCTTCTGGCCGCGTCAGGTGAAGGCTGGGGTGAGCTGTGGTATCCCGTGAGCCCCACAGGAGGGAAGGGCGCGGGGGAGTGAGGCCAACATCTGCCTGCTTTGCTTTGCTTTGCCTCACCTCAGCGAAAAGCGTGAAACACATGTGGACGGCGGGCCTGGCCCCTGCCCAGCCCCACCCCCACCGCCAGCACACCCTGCTCCCTGGATCCGGCCCCAGGTCGGCCTGCACCCTGGTGGGGCCGGCAGGCCAGCTGGCCTCAGCCGCCCTGGGGGCCGAGGTGGGTGGGAGCCGCCTGGCAGGGCGCCCAGGAATGTGGGGGTCCCTGGGGCTCCTGCTTTGTCTGTCTGTGTGGCCTGTGCTGTGTCTTCCTGACTCGGGCCCCGCCTGCATCTGCCTGTCTGCACCTCTGTCTGAATTCGGAGCCGTCTGTGGGTCTGTGTCTCATCGGCGCATCACTTTGGGTCTGTACAGATCTGCCTTTCTGTCTGCCCGTCCGTCCGGAGTCTGGGTTCCCGTCCCAGCTTTGCCCCTGCCCACACTGCTGCCCTGGGGGTGAGCACAGCCAGGGCACAGGGGTGGCGGGGCCGAAGGAGGTCCCCCTTAGGGACTCTTCGGAGTTAACTGCGGACTGATGTCAGGCGCCACCAGCCGCGTGCACGTGCAGGGGTGCAGCCCCTCGCTCCCCACGTACCAACTGCTCAGATATTGAGTCTGAAAATCCCGTGTCAATTCTCACACGTTCCTGGAAGGGGGAAAAAACGGGCCCAGATTCCAGCAAGTCTTTGGCAAGGGTTATCAAAAACTTGAGAAACGTGCACACCGTAAAACCCTTCCTTGCACATTCCTGTCATCTCAAGGAGTGGGAAATAGTGCAAATACCTACCCATAGGATGTGCTGTGCAAGCGGGGCTTCCCCCACACTGCGGAGTGCGGTGCGGCTACGAAAAGGAGCCAGGTTCTGGAGGGGTCCCTGGGGACGTTCGGAGTGACCGGGGAGCATATTGTACACGTCGTGACAGACCGCTCGGTGAAGCAGGGGAAGGTACAGAAAGTCTATACAGAATGCCGTTTTAGCTTCAGAGAAGGGAGGAAGGGTCTATTTGCTTATATTTTTAGAAAGAGGCAGTGGGGAGCGCCTGGGTGGCCCCATCGGTTGAGGTCCAACTGGCTCAGGTCATGATCTCATGGCTCATGCGTTCAAGCCCCGTGTCGGGCCCTGTGCTGACGGCTCGGAGCCTGGAGCCTGCTTCGGATTCTGTGTCTCCCTCTCTCTCTGCCCCTCCCCAACTTGTGCTCTGTCTCTCTCTCGCTTTCAAACATAAATAAACATTAAAAAAAAAATGTAAAGCAAAATGCCATCAAGGATTAGTGGGGGTCCCATCAAAATAACACAGGAGCCATTGTGGAGGGACCTCCAACCCCACAGTCCCAATGGGATCATCTGAACATTAAAAAGTAGATGTGGACTGAACTACATTAAATATATAAAAGTCAGTGAGATCACAGTGATACTAGAAAACCACCACAAACCTCTTGGGGGTACCCCCCTCTTCTGAAAATTGATACAGAGCTGAGCACCTGTGCCTTTCCTCTGCACGCTGTATTTTAGGATAACTACGTAGGTACTAGGGAAAGTTCTTCAGAGAAGGACCAGGGCTAGTCAATGCAGAAGAGACCGTACTGCTTTGCAAAGCCACTCTTTGCGGCCCCCTAATTAAATAATGGATCTAGGACACAATCCCCGAGGGCTGGTAAGTCGATCAGGTGGAGGGCCAGTGGGGGAACTGACAGCAGCTGGACCCACCAGCCGTTGATCTCAACGTGGCGGCAGGCGGAACAGAGTCACAGCCCCCGACGGTGACGCGGTAGGAAGCCAGTTTAGAAGACAAAATAGCGCCAGAGTGTCCGAAGCCACTCGAGGAAACCCAGCCAGCTCTAGTACATGGAAAATTCTGTGAAGATAAACGACCCAGTTTCTTCTATAAACAACACCGGCGGGGTGCGTAGGGCGAGAGTGGAGGGAACAGAACTGTTCTAGAGTCAAAAGAGCCAAATGTAACTGGGTCCTGATTTGAACAAAGCAACTGTAAAAAGACATTTTGGAGCTGAGTGAAGAAAGCTGAACACAGACAGGGCGTTTATGGTTTTGTTGTTTTTTTTAAGTCTTCATCTGTCAGCTTTTGCACTGAAGGATTTATGAGTAAACTGACACGCTCCGGGATTTCCTTTAATACGCTCAATCGCCCCCCCCCACACACACACACACTGCCCCCCCTGCAAAAGAAAATGAGGGATGGCCAGTCGAGGCAGGGGTGCCCAAGCCAGCGACTACTGGCCTGTGGGAGATGATCGTCAGGCACGCGGGAACTTTGCAAGCCAGGTGTTAAACCCCTGAAACAGGCCGTCTCGAGGACGGACATCGCAAGAGCCTACGAGGCAGGATGCTTTTTTTCCAGAACCGGTTTCTCAGCGCCCGGACGGATGGAAAAGCTAACAGAAGTGCAGCTGGTGACACGTGCTCGTTCTCTCTGCCTTTGTGTGACATTTTCCACGATGAAGAGCTTACAAAGGGCCTGTCCCTCGGCCTAGAAATCCCCCTTCTAGGAACTTCTCCTGAACAAGTAATCGCAGCCGGCCGTGTTGCTCAAATGGCTCCCATCACTTAGCTGCAAAAACACTTACTAAAACATCCACTTAAAGTATTTTTTTTTAATGTAAACAACCTAAATATCAAAAAAAAAAAAAGGATTGGTTTTCAGTCGTGAAAGACGACAAAAGTTCTGTTGAGTATTTACCACCACTGAACCCGCACACTTAAAAACGGTCATGATGGTGAACTTCACGTTATGTGTGTTTTACCACCACTGGACGGGTTGCGTCAGACGACGGGACGTGGCTAGAAGCGATGTCGCGGAAGGAAATGTAATGATCTGGAAAAATAAGGACGATCTTGTTCGGTTACAAAACCATATGTTCAGCTTGACTGTGTTTGGGTGAATTTAGAAATGCGTGAGCTTGGGAGAGCCAGCCTGGAAGGGCGCCATTCCCTGAAAGCGTGCTACGCTCAGTGCCGAGACGTGTGCTCACGAAATCTTCACGGGAGCCCCGCGAGCCAGGCTGGGGCGTCCTGTTAGCATCGCCCTCTCCAGACGTGGGACGCAGGGCCCGGAGACGGAGGGGCAGGCCCGGCCTGCCCTGCACCGCGGCCCAGCCCCGGCCCCTGCCTCTTGCGCACATGCCCCGGGGGGTTCTATTTTCCCCTCTGGGCTAGTCTCCTCGACTTTCTAAACCAGAAGGGGTGGCTCTTGCAAGGAGGAAGCAGTGATGCGGGGAAACCTGGTGATGTGTGTTGCAGGCTGTTGATGGAGAAGGGGGCGGATGACAGCCGGGACCGTGGTCATCACTGGGGGCATCTTGGCGACTGTGATTCTGCTCTGTATCATCGCTGTTCTGTGCTACTGCCGGCTCCAGGTACCCCCGGCGGGGGGGGGGGGCGCCGAGGGAGGCGCGAGGAGGGCTGGGGCCCCGCAAGAGGGGAAGGGGCAGGTCCTGCTGGAGAAAGTGCCGAGCAGACCGCCCGGCCTGGGTCCCACCTGCCAGGGTTCACCCCTCCTCCCAGGGCTTCCCAAACCCCCCGCAGGGTGAGGCCGCGGAGGCTCAGGGAGGGGAAGGGACCTGGCCGACGGTGCACGCAGCTGCCATGCGGGGAGAGCAGCAGGAGTGAGCATCTGGGCCTGGCTTCCGGCCCTCGCTTCTGGCCCCCTGGGCTCTCCCTTCCCTACCCACACCGGACGGCCCTCCGAGTGCCCCCCAACCCCGAGAGCAGGCCCAGGTGCACAGCACAGCGCCCATCTTCAGGCTGCCTGGCCCTGTCGTGCCTCGGTTTCCCCGCCTGCACAGCTTGCCCGTGGCGACCGGCGGAGCGTCTGGCCGCATGCGTGTGTGCGTGCGTGCGTGCGTGCGCACGCGAGGGCGGGCGGGCCGCGGGTCACCAGCCCTCTGCCCGCAGTACTACTGCTGCAAGGAAGAGTCGGAGGAGGACGAGGAGGAGCCTGACTTCGCCGTGCACGCGAACCCGCCTCCGCTGCCCTGCGGCCGCAGCCTGGTGCTCACCAACGGGCCGGCGCTCTACCCGGCCGCCTCCACCTCCTTCAGCCAGAAGAGCCCGCAGGCCCGCACCCTCTGCCGCAGCTGCTCCCACTACGAGCCGCCCGCCTTCTTCCTGCAGGAGCCCGAGGACGAGGACGTGCGCAACGGCGGCGAGCGCGTGGCCTACCAGAGCGTCAGCCGGGAGGACGCCGAGCCGCCGCCGGGGGCCTTCGGGGGCCTGCAGGCGCTCAACCCCAACCGCCTCTCGGCCATGCGGGAGGCCTTCTCCCGGAGCCGCAG
This sequence comes from Lynx rufus, assembly GCF_022079265.1. NCBI lineage: Eukaryota > Metazoa > Chordata > Mammalia > Carnivora > Felidae > Lynx > Lynx rufus. The sequence continues at coordinate 2,419,938 of NW_025814852.1, read as the reverse complement.
CATCAGCACCGACGTCTGAGCAGCCCCGCCCGCCCGACGGGCCCCCAGACCATGGTGGGGTCCCCGGGGCGCGTCAGCCTGGCCCCGGGCCGGGACCGGGGCCCCGCCCAGCCCTCCGCGCCTCCCTGTCCCCACGGGGGCCGGTCGGGGAGCTCCGCGGCTCGCTGCAGGGATAGGGCCCAGTGAGCACAAGGTGGCCGCCGGGGGGTAGGGGGTGCGGGGCCTGGGGCTCCCAGGCGGGCGGGCACAGGTGAGCTCCCAGGTGTCAGTCCGCAGGGCAAGGCAGGGCTCTGGGGCCTCGACGCCAGGCTCCTGACGCTGAAGCTGCCGTCCAGCAGAGCTGCAGGGGGCAAGTGGCCTCCACCTCAGCCCCAGCAACTTGGCCGTGGCTGGCTGTGAGGCCGGGCCTGACCCCACCCCGCGACACACACACACACACACACACACACAGCCCCGACCCGCCGCCCCCGAGCCTCAGCCGCGATGCCGCTGGCCCGGTAGCACAAGCCCTCCCTGGCTATTGAAGACCAAGTATTAAGTCCCAGAACGGCGGGGGGGGGGCCGGGGAGCATCCCCCCGTCCCCCCCCCCCCCACGCGCCCTCCCGCTCACACGCACATCCTTGGCTTCCGGTGCCAAGCCGCGGAGACGCTCTTTGGGCTGGCCTTCCTGCAGATGTCCCAGAAGTTTCAGGGGCAGCCAGGCCCTCGGGATTCACAGCCCCAACTGGCTTTTTGGTGAAAGAGGGAGGCACAGAGGGTAGAGGCGGCCACGGGCCAACCACCTGCTGTGGGAGCACCCGCACTGAAACAGGCACCCCGTTCCGAAGTCCAGGTGTGGTGGGGTGCACAGGGCGGGGAGCAGGACCTGACAGACCCGCTTTCCCCCCATGAGGCCTGCGACAGGCCCTCCCACCCGCTGGGCCTCAGCGTCCAGAGCCCTTCGAGCTCTGGTCCCAGGGGACACCGACCCGAACTCTCGCACCCGCCCCGTTTCTCAGGAGGATCTGGGAGCAGGGCCCCGGATCCTGCTCTCTCCACGTCCGACCACAACTGAGCCCACTCTCCTCCAGGCTCCCAGCAGGGCTGAGGTCTCCCTGGGAGCCCCTCTCTAGCTCCCTCCCTCTGCTGGGGAAGTGATGCTCAGTGGTCACCCCAGGGAAGTGACCAGGGGCACGGGGAACGCAGCTCCCCCACCGGCCAGGGGCGAGAGCTCCTCCTGCATGGCAGGGCCCCAGAGGCAGGGTAGCTGCTGTCTGCCGGGCTCCTCGGCGAAGCCACCTTCCTAAAAGACACAGCAGCCTTTGAGGGCCCCTGAGCCGAGGACAGCCCGAGCACCTGCCTCTTGCTGAATGCCCCAGGGTCGTCCGGACGTGAGCAGAGTTAGGGAGGGCTTACTGTTTCAGCTTTCTCTGTTACTTTCTCCTTCCGTTCACCTCCAGCCTCAGTTGGGACACGCTAATGAAATCCACCCCCAGCCTCCCTGCGGCCCAAGCTCTCCTCCTTTGTGGAACCCCATGAGTTTGTTTTGTGCATTTGCTTGGGGGGTGGGCTGGGGTGGGGGGCGAGCACCAGGAGGCGGCACTTCCTGTGGCTGTTCTGTTCCGGTTTCCTGTTTCCTTCCCTGGTCTCTGTTCTCTGTATAGATTCATAGATCCACTTAAAATGAGGTGAACACCCATCCCTGTGAGTTCATGCAGCTGCACTGTGGGGACCCGCGGGGAGCTGCGTGCTCCCCGAGAAAAGAGAAAGCCAATAAAACTCATCTCCAGCACCGCCACCGCCACCGCCTTCGGTCTGCCTGCAATTCCAAGCCAGCCCGAACCTCTGCCCGGGACTTTCCGGGAGGGGACCCCGTCCTGCCCGGTGCCGGGCAGGGTCCGCCTTTCCTCTCCCGTCTGGGGGCCTGGGTCTAGGCACACCACGTCTAGGGTGCCGTGTCCGTCTGCCAAGTCTGGGAGCCGCTGGCCTAAACTCTGAGCTCCTGGAGAGCGGGGTGGGGGTGACTGGCTGAGTCACCTGGGACCAGTGTCTGATGGCCTCTGGGCCCGTGTTGGCCATCAGCACGGGGGGGGGGGGGGGGGGGCGGGGGTGATAACGACGCCCGCTTCAGGGGCTCTTGGGAGGTTCGTGAAGCAGGGCCGATAGAGCACCGGAGGCAGAGCCTGGCACGCAGGAAGTGCCGAGTGTGGTCCGAAAGGAGGACCGGGGGCAAGGGTGACCACAGGGCACAGCAGCAGGGTGCATCGGGGAGGGCCCAGACCCCTGGATTACTGTGACTCACCTCTCCTGGGGCTGGGGACCTCACGCAAGCCCATCCCAGGGCCTCAGTGACCTTCATCACTGAGCAGCACCCTCAGTGCTGCCCTGAGCGCTGGGTGCTGTGCCCTGCTACCTGTCCCCGAAGAAGACGATCCCCGTGGCACCCTCAGCCCGTGGCAGTCTTGCTTCCCGAGCTGGGCGGACACCCTGGTCCTCCCCCCGCCCCCCCCCCCCCGCCCCCAGCGGAGGCCAGAGCAGGTTTCCAGCATCTTCCCCATCCCCACCCTCTCCCTGGAGACTCTGTACTGGCTGCTTCCCCTTCTTTCGTGCTGGAGAACCACTCCTGCTGCGGGACCAGCCTAAACACCACCTCCCCCAGGAAGCCCTCCAGTGGCCCTGCACGCCCCCACCCGAGTCCAGATTAACTAGCCCTTCTAGGAGGCTCAGGAACAGCAACGACGGATGATATTTCCTGAGCTCCCAATCTGGGGCCCAGCCCCGCCCCTGCCTCATTTCCTGTTTTCCCCCTACACATCTCAAGGCCAGCCTTTTCTCCCAAGGCTCAGGTCGTACAATTCCTCCAGCCCCCCAGCCCCCTCCCCAGGTTCCACTTCGGTCGGTAGGCGGGAGACCGGCTCGGTTCTGAGAACACATCCAGGTCCCGATGCCTCCTGACCCCCGTCACCCCTGCAGGCACCCCACCTCTGCTTCCCCGACCGGCCCCTCCTCAGGGAGGCACTGCCGCTCGGTCCTAGGCCCCGAGCCCAGTCCCAGGCCCAGGCCTCAGCCGGTCTTCCCGGACTCGAGCGCGGGCCAGCCTGGCTCCCGAAGCCCGACGGCCACCGCACACCTCCCGCCAGAGCCACTGGGAGCCCACGATGCCGCCATAAATACGACCACTTTATTAACATACAGGAGCACTGGCTGACGACCATATCCTAGTGTGCCGTGAGAAAGAGTGCCTCCTCCCGGGGCGTAAAGTGCAGCGGGTCCCTCCGTGCGTGAGAGCTTCATAGAACGAGGCAAGTGGACGCTACTTGCGAGATACAATTCCTCTGGAAGGGGCACACCCGAACAGGATCCGGGTCCGAGGCGGCGGCACCTGGATCTCCCCGCCGCCCCAGCCCCGGTCCTCGACCCCACAGCCCGGGAGGGAGAGAGGACATTCCCAGGCCCCTTGGGTGGAGCCGGGGGCTGGCCGGTGGGACCCACAAACACGACCGTCCTTGCAGCCCTAAGACACCTTCCCGGGCAGGGGCGGGGGCCCGGGGCGCGCTCGTGGGGGCGGGGGGGGGGGCTCTCCTTCCCCGGGGGAGAGCAGAGGCTCAGTGTCACGTCTTCACGGCCCGGGTGCCCTGCGGGAAGGGTGTCCGCAGAGGGGCCCCGGGCGCTGGGGGGCCCCTGGGGCCGAGCGCTCGGGTCTCTGGGGGGCGGCGCGGGTGGCTAGGAGTGCGGAGGTCTGCAGGAGCGGCAGCACGCTTTGCTGTAGTACCAGTGGCCACAGAGGTTCACCTTGATGGCCAGGGCACAGTTGGTGCCTGGCTGGTCCTGGCAGCTGTCGTCTGGGGAAGGGACACGGCGGGGGGGGGGGGGGGGGGGGGGAGGAGGGCATCACCGGTGGCCAAGGGGTGGACACTCGACAGGAACCCCCCGCCCCACCACCTCGGGGGTGGCCCCCACCGGCAGCACCCGTGGACAGGTGGCCCCTACGTGCCCGTTTTCAGGGGCAATGGGCCTCCCACCCGCGTCGGGCCCTCCAGCCCTACTACTCTGCCACCCCTGCCCCCAGCCCTCCCCAGGACGCCACGCCATCCCCCCGAGGGGTCTGATCTGCGCACAGCAAGGGTGATGCCCAGGGCCAGGGTTTGGAGGAGTCCTTGACCTCACCCCTGGAGGCCCGAACCTTCCCAGGAGGCCCACAGGTGTCCCCTCCACAGAACAGGTGTGAAGCAGCGCGGGTCACCTGTCCCGGCACCCCCCTCAGCCTCTAGTACCCTCGCTCCTCCTCCAGGCGCCGAGGCCCCATGTCAGGCCCGGCCACCCCTGCCTCCCGTGTGCCCGGCTCAGGATGAGTCACCGAGGACTCCCGGTCCCCGCCCGGTCGGCCCCCACCTTCTGAAGCCAGATACAGGTGTTGGTGTGGCTCCTGGGGACCCCCAGCCCCAGTCAGGCCTCACCTGCCGCCCTCCCCACCCTCACCTCCCAGCCGGGTTCCGCCACCCCAGGGGGAGCCTTCGCCCCCCGCCAGGCCTCGGTGTCCGTAGCCGCTCGATCTTCCTGGTCCCCTTGGCCCCTGGCTCTGCCCGCCTTGTCGGCCCCCCCTCCTCACCTGGGGGCTCCGTGGGGCAGGGCAGCAGGTCACAGGCCTGCCTGCCGACAGGCTTCACCAGTGGGTCGCAGCCACGGACGATGTCAGTCCCCTGGTAGCACTTGACGTCCCGCATCCGCACGCCCACCCCGCAGGTCTTGGTGCACTGATGGGAGAGACAGCATGGCCGGAGCCCCCACCTGGCCGCGCAGGGTTCCGGCCCCAAGGAGGGGCGACCCCACCCCTCCCACCAGGCTGCTGGGTCCCATCCCCACCCAGGGCCGCGCAGCTCCAGCAGGTGCCCAGGGAAGGGGCGGCCCCTCCCCTCCCCACTGTCACTGGGTGCGTCCTTCGCTTTCAGCCTCCCCGGGGCCCGTGAGACGGACCCTCAGGACACACGGGGCTGTGGCAGAGGGAGAGCGCTGGTTTCCCTCTCCAGTGAAAAACTGTGTTGCCGGCCAATGAAACCTATCTTCCAAAGCCACACTCCCGCCTGAGGCTCCCTCGTCCAGATGTTCCCCTTGGAAAACCCCGCTGAGCTACCCAGAGCACCAGGGACATCTGCTGACCCCGGCTGCCCCATCGTCTCCTTGCCAAGATCCTGCAGGCGGTGGCTCCCTCTTGCCACCCCCCTCCAACGTGGGTGATCCCACGTCACCCAGGCGCCTCTGGGACCTGAGCCCTGGGTCCCTGAGGCGGGGGAGGGGTGGGAGGCCCCGGCCCTGGACCCACCCTCCCATTTAACTGAGGAAGACTTAGCAGGGGGGACCACCCACCCGGTCCCAGCATGGGGGGATGGCCCAGTCTGGAGGCAAGAGGCGGCCAGCTTGGCACTGAGCACACAGGACCATCGACCGCGGGCGGCCGCTCCGAGGAGCCTGTGTGTGCCCCCGGAGGGGACCCTCCGGCCCTGGGGAGTGGGTAGAACAGCTGGGAGGAATGAGCTCTTACTGAGCCCGTATCCCAGGGAGGGGCAGCCACAGGGACAGAACGCCAGAGTTCCACACACCCACCGTGGTCCACCTGTGCCGGTCACCTCCCGCCCACCCTCCGTCATCAGCGCAATACGGGTGTCCCTATCCCGATGCCCTCAGGCTGTTTGGGGGGCAGGGTCTGCTCCCTCTCTGCGGCTCTCCCCCCTTCCAGGGCTCGGCACCCAGCACCCAGCCCAGCACCTGCACCCGGTAGGTCCTGGCCCCCATCTTCTGAAGCAGGAAGTACCTTCCAAAGCGCGAGTGCTGGCGTGGCTCCTGGGGGCCTGGAGCCCCAGGCGAACTTCAGCGGCCTCTCAGCCCCACCTGACGTCCTCCCCCACTCCCTGCCGGGCTCTGCCCCCAGACATGACTCACTCTGCCCCCCGTAGCCACTAGACCCTCCTGGCCCCTCCAGAAACCTATTCTTTATCCTTCAGGCGCTGGCTCTGCCCACTCCTCCTCTGGAAGCCCCCGCCCCGCCCCGCCCCCAGTCACCCTCCTTCTCTCCGGTGGGTCCTTTTGTGGATGACACAGAATGGAGAAATGTGTGTTTTCGCTCTTGAACGAGCCTGTGTGCCAGTAGGCCCCATCTAGGACGGGGTTTGCATCCAGATACCACCTTGAGTCTCTCTGCCGAGATCCCTGAGCCCGGGTGGGGGCGGGGGGGTACAGAGGTCCTGGCCCATCACCCTCTGAGTGGGGGCAACACTCACCGAATCCCCAGACTCACCCCTGTCTTACAGACTCTAAGAATCTTCACCTTGAACTCTAAGGTTTGGGGATGTGCCTTCCACCATCCAAGACCATGGAAGCCTCGCGTGCGTGTGTCTGAGACAACACCACGGTGCAACGTACAGGGCTCCCCACCCCCTGTGACACCCCTGCGTCATCCCCCTCAGTGCTCAGAGCTGGCCCACGAGGACACCGAGGCCAGAGGCACCGGAGACCCCGGAGCACACAGCGACAGAGGCCCCGGGGCTCCTGTTCTCTACCCCCTCCCCACTCAGTGATGCTCAAAGACCACTCTGGGCCTCCTCCTCCGCCACCTCTTGAAAACTGATGGCATCACCAGGTGGAGAGGGCACGAGGGGCACGGGGGTGGGGGCACGGGTACTAAGGACACACGGAGGAGACAACAGAGGCGGGGGTGGGGAGCGTCTGGGGCAGGGCTCGAGGTACCGAGGCGGGACCAGGACTCAGGTTCCGGCCTCACGTGGCCCCGAGGGGCCAGCCGGGCGCTCACCTCCGACCAGGGGCTGGTGTACCACTTGAAGCAGGGTCTCTCGAAGCACGTGCTCTCCTCAGGGGGCTTCTTGGCCAGCCCGCACTCGGGGCCGCTGCGCGTCTGTGGCCTCCCGTTGGCCAGCTCCATGCACAACACCAGCCTCTTCTTCACACCTCGGCCACAGGTGGTGTTACACTGAGACCGGGGGACAGACGGGGCCGCGTCAGAGGCCAGAGGCCAGGAGGACCAGGACACCGTGCACGTGACTCCGCGACTCCGGGGATATGGCTCGGTCAGTAACGATGGGGTGAAAACGTTTAGGTCAATGGCAGATTAGCCGAGGACTCTTTGGTCGATAACCCTTTGGCCCCAAACACATTTGATCAAAAGCCGTTTCACGGAAAACCATCTGTTTGGAAACACAACGGTTCGTGACAATTTGTCCCAAGGCGGCTCGGCTAATGGTGATCTACCTGAAGCAACTGGCTGAGAACGACCCGCCTGAAAAGGCAAGTTGGGGACTGTGACCGGCGGGGGGGGGGGGGAGCGGGGGGGGAGTGGGGCAGACGAGGTGGTCATGAGAACAAACGTCTGCCCAAGACCCAGGGGCCAAGAGTCTGTGAGGCCCAGGTGCCCCCGGCCCCCGTTTTCCATAAAGTGGGGGCTGGGAGAGGGCCGGGGACACAAGACCCATTCTGCATCATCAGGTATACTTGCCTATTTAGATCTGCCAGGTGCTAAGGGGTTTTCTTACCTTTTGGCTTTTTCCATTTCAAATTAAGTTTCAGTGAATTGTGCCCTCGTATTTTGCAATTAATTCCTCGTCTGACCAATCCGCCATCGTGGCCACTTGGCTCTCAGCCCAGAGCCCTCCCAGGCAGAGGGGAGCCCTGCTGCGGCTGGGGGCACTCACCCGCTCCCAGTCCTGGGCCAGCCAGTGGGCGGGGCAGTTCTTGTCCCCACAGGGATGGATGGCCAGCGGCTTGCTCTCCATCTGGCACTGAGACTCGGGCACCACCCGGCCGTCACTGGTCTTGCAGTACACGTGTCGGATCATGCGGCCCTGCCCGCAGCTCCCGCTGCACTGCAGGGGGGAAGCGGGGGGGGGGGGTTAGGGGCGGAAACCCTCTCCCAGTGCACCCCCCCCTCCCCTGCTGTCACTCCCAGAGAGGACCGGCTCCCCAGGCAGTGTGGGGGAGGGAGCGGCTGCCATGGCAACCACTTTTTAAATAACATTTTCTGTTCTAATTACAGAAATATTACGCGCTCGGTGGAAAACAGACACACAAAAGCACACCTAAAATACCTAAAAAGGTCATCTGTGCGCCCAGCACCGCGGCGGGGCGGGGGGGGGGGGGGGGAGCGCTGGTGAGCACAGCCGAGAGACAGACGGACACACAGACACACGGGGAGGTCATAAAAAGGGACCCCGAAGTCGCCACTCGGTTTTGGATACAGGCTATGACTCCTCACGTGACCGGGAGAACGGCTGGTTCGCCGATCTAACCCTACATCCCTCCCTCTAGAACGGCGGGGGCGTGAGGCGGCCCCGCGGCCACTGGGCGCCGGCCACCCCTCCGCGTGCCCCCCCCCCACGGCCCTCCCCTCACCGGGCCCCAGTCGGAGACAGTCCACTGGCGGTCGCAGGGGGGGCCTGTGCAGTCCTTCTCCCCCACGGGCCTGGTGTTGGGGTCACACAGCTTCTCGTCTTCCGAGCAGCGGATGTCCCTGGTCACCACGCTGCGCTCCCCGCACTTGGCCGTGCACTGTGAGCGGGCGGGTGAGGGCGGGGTCAGGACTGCGCAGCCCACGCGCGCGCGGGGCCCGAGCGCCCGGCCGCGCAGGCGCTCACCTCCGACCACTCGGACATCTCCCACTGGGGCCCGCAGGCCGGGTTGCGGCACGTCTTGCGCTCCTCGGGCCGCACGGCCTCGGCCGCCTCGCACAGGTCGCTGTACACGGAGCTGTCGAAGCCGGGGGACAGCATCTTCCAGCAGCGCACGATGCGGAACTGGTAGCCCTCGCCGCAGGTGCGGGAGCACTCGCTCCAGCTGCTGGTCTCCCACCTGCCTCGGGAGGGGCCGGCTTTCAGAGACCCCCACCTTCCTTCCGGGACCCCATGCAACCCCGCGCCCGACCCCGAGAATGCACGTCTTCACCCATGTCCAAAATCACGCGGGGCCGAGCCAGCCAGGGAGCTGGTGAGGCCCCCTGGGGGGGAAGCTGCTGTCTAGGTGACCCTGAGCGCCCCCCCCCCCACCGGGAGACACCTGAGGAGCGGCGCCGATACCCTGCTGGTGCCCCGAGTGTGTGCTTGGCCCGCCTGCCTAGGAACCCGTGTGGCCTCCACCTGCTCCCACCTCCAGGCGGGACACCTGGCTTTCCCGTCACTTCAAGAGCCACGTCCTGGCCTTGCTCCCTTGCCCATGCTGTTCCTTCCTCCCAAAGTGCCCCCCTCCTTCCTTCTCCTACTTTGGGATCATGCCTCAGCGTCCCAGAGCCTGTGCTGTACCCCCCCCCCCCCCACACACACACACAAAGGGGACTCCCAGGGGAAGGACAGGCCCCGAGAACCACACAACCAGCTTCTCAGAAGGGAGCAAACGTGCAGGGAGCCAGAAAAGCAGAACTGTGTAGCCTCCTCCTCCCCACCTGCCCCCCCAGTCCGGGGACCCTGCGTCAGCTCCCGCCGTGGTCATGACTTGGAAAAGGACACGCTCAGGGCTCAGTTTCTGTCAGTTTCTGACTGTTTGCGAAGCGGGACGTGAGGCCTGGGTGGGGGCTAGAAAGACAGGGCCTCCTCCCCCCACAGCCCAGGGACAGCCAGGCGGCTTGGAATTTCGGGAATAATCATTTTGGTTTATAAAACTGTGTGCCTGGGGGCGGGGGCCAATGATGAGCGATGCACAGAGTGGCTCCAGGACCTACAGTGGGAGACATTGGCTGAAATTCGGCAGCCACGTGTGGCCCGTGGCAGAGAGCCTGGCAGGCACCCCCACCCCACAGGTCCTGAGGCCCTGCCCACCACAGCGCCCACTGAACTGGGCAGAGTCGAAGCAGAGCCCCGGCTGCCCCCGCAGTGCCCGGGGCGCTGGGTGGCAGGTACCTGGGCTGGCACTCCCTCCCCGCGCAGAACTCCTGGACGGGCTCAGGACGGGTCAGAGCGTCGCAGTAGCTGTCATCCACCTCGATGCCATCATAGCGAACGCACATGGCGTAGGTCGACATGACTCCTGGTTCAGGACAAGGGAAGAGCCTGTGAGTCCCAAGCGAACCCCTTGGGGACCAGCGGACGGGCCATGTGACCACGGGCAAGGCAGCTACCTCTCAGAGCTTCCTGGTTTAAATTGAGGATAACGACAGTAACCAGCTTACCGAACAGTGGCAGAGCCCAGTGAGGACACCTTTGTGGATCTGAACTCCCTCCCTGCCCACGTCTCAGGGTCTGACTTCTCTCTGCACCCCCACCTCCACACCCACCCCTATGGGTAAATAGGAGGGTGGGTGGGTGGGTGGAGAGTTTGGTGGGTAGATGGAAAGATGGATAGGTGGGTGGGTGGATGGGTGCATGGATGGGCAGGTTGTGGGTGGATGGTTATGGATGGATGGATGGATGGATGGATGGATGGATGGATGGGTGGATGGATGGAGAGTTTGGTGGGTAGATGGAAAGATGGATAGGTGGGTGGGTGGATGGGTGCATGGATGGGCAGGTTGTGGGTGGATGGTTATGGATGGATGGATGGATGGATGGATGGATGGATGGGTGGATGGATGGAGAGTTTGGTGGGTAGATGGAAAGATGGATAGGTGGGTGGGTGGATGGGTGCATGGATGGGCAGGTTGTGGGTGGATGGTTAAATGGATGGATGGATGAGTGGATGCATATGGATGATGGGTAGATGGGTGGGCAGGTTATGGGTGGATGGTTATGGATGGATGGGTGGATGGATGGGTGGATGGATGGAGAGTTTGGTGGGTAGATGGAAACATGGATAGATGGGTGGGTGGGTGGGTGGGTGGACGGATGGATATGTTTGAAAACTAACCATTCGAGCCCTTGCCAGCATCCCCAGATGTTATATTAGATCTTCAGACCCTCCCTGCTCTCCTGTGCATGTCTCAGTTCTTATCCAACTCTCTCAAACTTTCTTTAATCACCACTCTGTGTGTTTATCTTCCTTGCCTCCCAGGTACTCTATAAATCCCATCAGGGGGATGATGTGTAAAGGGCCAGCCCTCACCCGATGTTGTTAATTCCTTGACCCCACTCCCATCTTCTACGCCTCTGGTCTTTCTACGCATGTCACTGCACCCCTGCACCCCTGCACCTGGCACTGTGTTGGCACATGGCCAAGTCCACTGAACAGTGGGTGGGTCCCTGCCAAGGAGGCAGGACGACTCAGGGAGACTTGTTAGCATCAGTGAAGGCCCACGTGGGGTTCGGGTTTGTTGTTGCTGATGTGTGTGTGAGTGTGTGTGTGTGTGTGTGTGCGTGCGGGGGGGAGGTACCCAGCCTCCCTGGATGATGGAGATAATGGAACTCTCTTCAACGGGCTGCCAGTGCTCCAGGAGGAAATCAATATCCCCATTGACGGAGAGCCCCAGCCACCTCACTCTCCCTTTCTGGCGGCGTGTGTCTGTAAGCTCCCACCTCCCCAAGTCCCAGCCGGGATGGAACGGAACCACGTGGGAAGCAGCCCTACGTGGGGATTTTTTTCTTCTTTCCATAAAGGACTCCTCCGTGCCAGCACTGGGCTGTGTCGTCTTTAGCCCTCTCTGAGGGGAGGCTGCCTTCCTGGCCAGGTCTGCTTGGAATGTTCCAGGCCTCAAGAGACACCAGCTCTCGGGCCCAGGGAGGTCCAGGGCTGGGGACTCACAGACCCTCGCCAAATGCCCGACTGTCCATTCAGTCCTCACCGTTGAGTGGAAACACGGCAGGTCCTGATCAAAAGAGACTGGGGTTCAAGACCCAGCTCAGTCTCTCCCTCGTCAAGGCGGGGTCACGTGAACACTATCAGAGTCTCCAGGCCTCGGCTCGGTCATCCTCAAGTTGGGAACCTCCCCGAGATGCTGGGAGAGTCAAGGTAGCAATCTTCTTCATGACATCAGTCTCGGACACAGTGCTTTTGAAACCTTATACACGAGGCCTTCCCTTTAAGGAAAAGCGAGCAAGGGGGCGCCTGGCGGGGGAGGGGGGGCTCAGTCGGTCAAGCGTCCGACTCTGACTCAGGTCATGATCTCATAGCTTATGAGTTCAAGCCCCGCGTCGGACTCTGTGCTATCAGCTCCGAGCCTGGGGCCTGCTTCGAATTCTGTGTCTGCCTCTCCCCTGCTCGCGCTCTGTCTCTGTCTCTCTCTCAAATAGAAATAAACATTAATTTAAAACAACAACAACAACGAGCAGGGCACCCCAGTGCACAAAACACAGATCGGCGTGTTGCACCAGCAGAGGACGAGGCTCAGGGTCCGCCGGCCCCGCCCCCCCCCCCAGCCCACCCCCCAGAAGTGCCAAGGGACGGTCTGAAACCACAGCTGGGCTCAAGCTCAGGCTAAGAGTCCACATTCACCTGTATTTCTGCCGCCCCAAAGAGCATTTTGAAAGAAAGGGACTCTGTAACGGAGCTGGCTCGAGAGGCAGGAGATCTCGCAGCCAAGCACAGGGTGCCCAGGGACCCCTGCTGGGTGCAGAGGACACTCAAGGACGTCAGCACAGACAGCACGAGCCCCAGCAGGTTTGTAACCTCACCACCACCCCGTCTGGCCTCGGCACTCCTCCGCCAAATGGGATTTTGAGAGTAGTTGCCACAGTCAGGAGCTTTGACTCCGACAGAGCCTACGGGAGGTGGTGGCAGGGGGCCATTCGGCAGGGACCCGACTCCACCTTTTTGGCCGGGTGCCACCGGACCCGGCTCGGTGCCTTGGCGGCGATGGGGAGCTCACCCTCTATGGGGGCCGTTCACTCCACTCCTGGACAGCCTCCTCTAAAGCAGAGCTTTTTCCATAGCAGAGCCCAAATCTGTCTTTCCCACTGCCTTCCTTCTCTCACCCTACTGTGCCCCTTGGGCCACGTGAGACAAATTCAGCCTGCCCCCCCCCCGGCCTGGTCACTCTGTAGGTGACAAGGAGTGGTGTCGTGCCCTCCCTGGGGACTGTCTCCCCCCCCCCCACCCCGGGGCCAGGCATCAGCCCCTCACCCCCATCTCAGGCGATGTCACCTCCCCAGGCGGCCCTATGTCCGGGAGGGAAAGGAGATGCTCCCAGGCTGTGCTCCGTGACAATTCCGGCTCTCGCTGGGTCCCCGGAGGCTGTGCGGCTCTCAGTCAGAACCGGTCCGTGCCCTGCTGACAGCCTCCGGCAAGGCAGACTCCCCCAGCGCCCCACCGTGCCCAGCCCTGGGAGGGGGCTCCCGCGGCTCACTCTCAAGACCAGCGGCCTGGCACCTGCGCTTTGGCCGCGACAGCTCACTTCTCCTCTCCCTCCTATCCTCACGACCGCCGTGGCGGAGGGGCCCGTCCCATCTTACGGGTAGGAAAGCGAGGCTCAGACAGACCAAGCAACCTGCCGAGCGCACGTGGCACGGTGGGCCAGGTGGTGCCACTCCCGCGCTCACCGCACAGCCAGCAAAGCTGGCCTCGTGCCCTCCAAACTCTGCGTGCCCCGAACCCTGCTCAGGAGGGTCTTCAATAGCAGGGGGGGCCCCGGCTCCCTAACCGACAGCGAGTTCCGGGGTGAGCAGGACGTAAGGACCCGGGGTCCGTTCTGAGCCCTGCAGGGCGGGCTCCCCAGCCGCTCCCTCGGGCATCTCCTCGGGTGCCGAGCAGGACTGCAGGAGGCGCGATCAAGCCCAGACTCCCGGCTGCCCAGGGTCCGCCAGGGGCTCGCCTCATCCTGCTCACTGGCCAGGGACGGCAGGGGCCAGTTTGGAGGGGGCAGGGGGAGGGTAGGGGGCATCATGCCGTTTCAGGGGCAGCCCCAGGTGCCGACCAAACCCGAACAAGCTGCTCCGGGCACGGGCAAGGTGGCACTCGGGGTCTCCCCACAACCTTTGCCACAGGGGCTGGTCCAGGGTCTGACATCTGAGCTTGCAGCCGGCCCCAGCGGAGGGAACCCAGGTCCCCGGCGGCTGCGGCCAGCATCCGAAGGTGTGGGTGGCCAGCCCCGTGAGCAGACAAACGTGGGTTCCAATCCCAGCTCGGCACCTACTGACCACTAACCACGTGTGTCTGTCTCTCTGTCTGGGCACCACCGGGGGAGGGGTCTCTGTTCCCCTCTACGTGCCCAGGTCCTAGACCAGGTCCTAGCATCTGTTCCACTCCTTCGTGGGTCTATTTCCCTTCCTAGGTTGCTGTAAACAAAAGCAAAATCCTCCCCGCTTGAGACGTCGTAGTTTTAACCAAAGGGACGTTCGCTCTCACAAGATACCATACAAAGAACAGTGGATGGGGGGGGGGGGTGGCGGCACCCGCACCCCCCGCCCCGGGGTCCTTCCCACAGTCCACACGCCGTGAGCATGAGGACACCAACCCCTGTGACCTCATGCCACCTCCCGGATCAGGAAACTACTAGACAAGCTCCCCGTGGGCAGTTCGGGGCCCCCGGCGAGTGCGCGGGCCCCGCAGCGCCAGGCCCGCTGCGGAGGGGACGCTGAGCAGGTGGTTCCCGCCAGCAGCCGAGACTGGTACCTGTGGTGCAGGTGGCACTGCAGGGCTCGTGGGACGAGAGCTTCCACCGGTACATGTCCGCTGGGCTCACGCCTTGTTTGCGCGCCTTGGGCCTGGTCCTGGAAGGGAGAAGCGGAGAAGGGCACGGGCGCTCACCGAGGGCTGCGGGCACGGGCTCTTGGGGAACAGCGCGCCTGCCCCGGCCCCGGGGGGAGTCCCCACCATCAGGGTCAGCCCGCCCACTGTCTAGAGCAGAGGACGGGAGGGGGCATCGCGGGGAGGCACGCTTTAGGACAGAACGGACGTTTGCCTTTCTCCCGCCTGGACGGGCGAGAGTCCGAGGCGGGCACTGGTGCTGCTGAAGGTCCTTCCGGGTGGGGGGTGAGCTCGGGGCCCCCCAGCATTGCCTCTGCGCCCTGCACGCATGCACGCCGCCTCCCAGGGCCGCCTGCTAGCGCGGGCAGGCGACTCCTTCTCTCTGCTCCCCCAGGAGGGACCGCAGACGGCACCTTCTATGCCGAGAACCTGCCAGGACTCCCCTTGAGGCCCCCCTCAGCCCGACTCTGCTTGAACGGGGACACTGGCCATTCAGCCTCCAAGTGTCAAAACAGAAAAGCTCAGCGGCGGACAGGGGAGTGGTTGGTCCCCTCCAGACGCCTCTGCCCAGGTCTGTGATGGCTGCCGGTGCGGGGAAGGCGAGCTGGGCCCGTGCCAGCAACCAGCTATGATTCTTGGCCGGAGCGCGGGCGGCTGAAGCCAACTATTGTTAGGACCGTTTGCTTCTTTGAACCAGTTGGTGTGCTGGGGCCCAGCCTCAGTATCCAACATGCAGGCTGGGTTTGGACTCAGCAGGGGAGGAGGGAAGGGGTCCTCCCAGATCCCCAGCCTCTGGTCTGAGATGCAGCCCCTCCCCCCACAACCCGAAGCCCTGCGACCTGCAGACGGGGACGTGGGGCGATGGCCTGGCTGACGGGACACCATTCGAGGCCCCGGCGTCCCTCTTGCACCGGGCGCCGCCCCAGTGCCCGGCGAGGGGCCGGCTGGAGACCACCGGAGCTGACGCCCTTTCACAAGGCTTCCCCGTGGGCTCGTGCGCACGGGTCCCTCTCCGGGGACCTTGTGCCACCTCGGTGGTCGGGCTTAATGAATGCTGCAGGGCATCCATTCCGAAGGGCCTTCCAGTCGATTCTGCGATCCAGACATTGGTTTGGATCCCACTGGGAGCTCGCTCTGCGTCTGGGCTTCACAAGTGGACGAGCTCGGAGCTTTACTTCTGTAGGAACGTTTGTTGCCCCGAAGGTGCAACTTGCTCTAAACCAGGAAATGATCCGCCCACAGCCTTAAGTACTGAGTCTACTGATGTGGCTATACAACCCAGGGAGCCGGAGAGTTGGGAGGGGCGGAGGAGGAGAAAGCAGGGGGCGGAGGGAGCAGGCCATGAGCTGGTGGCCGGTTTCAGGGCCACTCACAGCTGCTGAGCCCCTCACCTGCTGGCTTCTCAACCAGGAGACAGCCCTTCCCTTTCACAGATTTCTGGGGGGAGGGGAAGGTCCCCCTCCCACCTCCTGAAGAAGGAGAAAAAAAATCTTAAATGCGCTTTCCCCACCCACTCAAGACCTTGTCATCTCAGAGCAAAGGACCCGTAGAAACCCCCAGGGAGCACCCAGCTCCCCTGAGCAAGCCCTCCCAGAAGCCTGATTCAGAAAACACGACTCTTGCTGGTTGGGTCCCCTACCCCCGCCGCCCTTTCCACGACGAGGACCACGGCTGTCAATTCTCCCCAAGAACAAACAGAGATGAGAAGGTCCCGGCCAGGCCCCACCGCCCCACCCACGGGGGAACTGCAGTAATTACACGCTCCTCAGCCAGCAGGCCGCGTGACTCATCCTGGACTCGGGAGAGAGCGGCCTGGTTCAAAATAACCCTCCGGGTTTTAAGCACAAAAGGTATTTCTAGAGGGGCTGCCCACACATCACTCTTACACGGGCACACGTCAGGCGCAGCAAAGCCCCTCCTGAAAAACCCTGCTCGTGTTTGCACAACAACGGAACGCCTAACCGTTCTGTGCTTGCAAGTGGCCAGCCCCCCAGGAGAGAAACACCCACAGAGTCGCCCGAACCACCAGCCCCTCGCCCGCCTCCTTGTGGAAGGAAGAGAGCGCCCCTGTGCGCCACACTCAGGGCTCCAGGCCCAGACGACGCGGGCCGGGGAGTCCCTGCCAGGACGGCTCCCAGGGCCCCGGAGAGAGACCCTGCGTCTCTGTGTCTCGCACGCTGGCTCCCAACGTCTGCTTCTGGTGACCGGGGGGCCTCCCTTGATTGTTTGAGGCTGTTCTGAGATGAAAATAACCTTTCCTTTCTGAGCTGCCCCTTTGATTTCGGCCTCTGTCGAGCAGACGCGACTTCCTGTGTTTGGACAACGCGCCGCGCGCGGTGGCTATTTTGGCCTGGTGGTTTCCCCGCGGCCTCCCTCGGCCCTTTATCTCAAAAGACCATCTTTGGTCTCAGCTCTCCAGCATCCTTTGATGGCAGCCGGCTGGAGGCGCCGCCCCGTCACCGCGTCGGGACGACCCAGCGTATCGATTTCTGCAGTGGGCCCCAGCGGGGCTGAGGAGTGGGCTTCGATTCAGCCGGGGTGGGGCAGGAGGGAGTCTTGGAACTGTGGCCTGAGGACCCGAAGGTCGTGCCTGATCTGGCCCGGGGGTCCTCGGCTGCCCGGCTGGCGGGCCCTCACTCAGGGACGCGGACGGGGAGTCAGAGACGTGTCTGAGTCACCGGGGAAGTGCAGGGCACAGTCGGGACGGCGCCCCGGGTCTCCCGAGCTCTCTGCAGGCCGCAGGCTGCGTTAGAGCAGCAGGGCCTCTGTGTCACCCCCACAGACCCCTTGAGAGGGGGACTCTGAGTGTCACACCTGCCAGCCGACTTTCTTCAGCCCCTGGGAGGCCCGGCCCCGCCCTGGAGGCTCACTGCACTACTGGGGTTTCCATTGTCGTGTCCTCCCCGGTGCCTCCGCGTGGGATAGACTGCAACCCTCTGGGCACAGCCCGGGAGCTGAAAGCAGCCCAGGTTGGTTAGACGCGGGAACCGGGCTGGGAGCCTCAGTCACCGGCCAGGCCCCGCCGGCAAGTGCTGGCACACTGTGAACCCTGGCCCCCGTGCCCACGAACCCCGCTCTCGGACTCAGACCTGCGCCTCGTAGCGAAGCCTGTCACCCCTCTCAGCCGCTGGGTCCCACGTGCCCCCCAGACCCACACCCTGCAGACTTTCGGGCCCCTGGTCAGGTGAGCAGACCGCCCTGGGGGGAGAAGAGCGGCCACAGAAGCTTCCAGAGCTTTACTCCGTCCAAATTTGCGAACAAGAATTCCACCCAGAGCCTGTCAAAGGTAACCAGATGTGCCCCGTGAGCCCGATGCCCGGCTGTCCCTGCAGCTGGGGGGGGAGGGGGCCTCAGAAAAGAGCCTGAGAAAAGGGGCGGGCACTTTCATGGGCTGTGGGGGGCCCACCTCGCTGCTCTCGTCCCCTGGGCGAGGGTGAGAGGATCACCCCGACCACATCACCTTATGAGTGGACCCCCAGGGTCCCAAGGACACCCACCTCTGCATCCTCAGCCCTGGCCAGGGTTCCATTCGTGTTGGTGTCTAAAGTCAAGGGGTTTGGGTTGGTCTTCAGAAAACAAAAGCAAACCCACTGAGTCCTTCCCTCCTCCGGCCCCCACCCACCTCGGGTGGCTGCTGAGCCCGGCTCGCTCTACTTGAAGGAGGCTCACTGCCCCCTGAGCCTCTGGGGAACGGTGCAGGGACACTCCAGGGCGGCCATGATCAGCCTAAGGGACCTGTCACCAGGGACTGTCTCCTGGTAGGGGTGGTGGCAGGACTGGGGCCACCCTGCTCCCAACCGCTAACCCAGGGTCAGACATGACCGTCCAGATGTCCCCAGGGAACTGCCTAGGCGTCCCCAACTGTTATTGTCCAGCTGACCCCGGGTGTAACTGTCCAGGCGCCCCCAGCTATCATTGTCCAGGTGTCCCCAGCTGTAACTGTCCAGCTGTCCCAGGTGTAGCTGCCCAGGCATCCCCGGCTGTAACTGTCCGCGCGTCCCCAGCTATCATTGTCCAGGTGTGGCTGACAAGGTGTCCCCAGGTGTGACTGTCCAGGCATCCCCAGGTGCATCCCAGGCTCTGGGGGCCTGGCCCAGGTAGACAGACTCTCACTGGACCCGTCCTAGAGGCAGCACCAGCCCCCGAAGCAGAAGGCCTCATTCCCAGTGCCTGGCTCCGGGGTCTGGCCCCTGGCTGAGGACCCCACGGGACCCCTCCCCATCTCCTCTCGGGCTGCAGCGAAGGTTGGTGCCGAGCCACTCCCCATTCCGGGAGCTGCCCAACGGCCACGTGTGCGACGACCGTCCAGACGGAGAAGCCAGGCCTTCGGGCTCCGTGACCCTCTCTGAGTCCCCGTAACTGCCCTGACGCTAAGGGCGGTTGTGACGGGTGTTCCCGTGCTTACGGGTGCCTAGCCCGAGCTTGGCCCACAGGGAGCACTCACAATTGTCGGCCTCCCCCTCCCCCGGAAGCGGCGTCACGGCCGCACGTGGGCACTCAGCACCGCTGTAACCCGTGGGCCAAAGTTGCGGGAAAGACTCGCTACAACCCAGGCCTCTGCCCTGCTCGGATCCAGGGGTCGGGGAGCCCGGCCACGAGTGACTGTCTCCCGTTTGCCCCCGGGGTCTGGCCTCCCCGACAGCGGAGCAAGGACCTACCTGGCCTTGTGGGTCCTGTTCCCGGCCACGGCGGGGAGGCTGGCACTGGCGTTGGGGAACGGGGCCTCGGAGGAGGTGTTAGTCACTCTGTCACTGCTCAGCTCCAGGTAGGACGCATTGAGCAGGTAAGCGCCGGGTCCCTCGCTGTCCTCGTAGTCCACGTAGAGGCTGTCAGCCGGGGAGCTCCTCGGGGCGCCCTGCACAAAGATGCTGTTGCCAGTGTCATTGAAGGGGAGCTCCCTGGAGTCGGAGCCGGTGCCCAGGAGCCGGTCGGAGATGGCATTGGCAGAGAGGAGCTGCTGAGAGGGGAGATGCGCGTCCACCTCTGGGTCATCCTTGTCCCCCGCGAGAGCCGTCCCGGTGGCATTGCCGTCTACGAGGGAGACAGGTGGCTCACTCTCAAGTGCTCCCTTGTGTGGGCGCAAGGGCCGCCCGTGGGGGCGGGGTGGGGGGGCCAGTGGGGCTCGCAGCAAACACCTGAACCGAGAGGCTCCCGGAGGCGGTGAGAGCACACAGATCGCCAAGCGGAGGCGTGCGAGCCGGCCCGCACAGCCTCTCGTAGGGGAACCTGCAGTGGATGAAACAGGGTCCCCCTCGGGGCGCCCGGGGGGCTCTGGCGGTTAAGCGTCGACTCTTGGTTTCGGCTCAGGTCATGAGCTCACGGTTTGTGAGTTTGAGCCCCGTGTCGGGCTCTGTGCCGACGGCGTGGAGCCTGCTTGGGATTCTCTCTCCCTCTCTCTCTGCCCCTCCCCTGCTCGCTCTCTATCCTCCCCCCCACAATATATAAATAAATTGGGTCCTCCTCACAGTTCGCACCTGCCCTGAACCTCAGAACGTGAGCTTATTTGAAACGGGACCCTCACAAAAGTGGCTGAGGCGGTAGACACGGGTCGTCACGGATCTCGGGTGGGCCCTGTTTCCAGTGGCCGCTGTCCTTAGAAGAAGAGAAGACACACACGCACAGAGAAGGCGTGTGACCACGGAGGCAGAGGCCGGAGGGGCACGGCCCTGAGCGCAGGAGCGCCTGAGGCCTGCAGAAGCGGGGAGAGGCGAGAAGGACCGCCCCCACCTCCTGGAGCCTCCAGAGCGAGTGTCGGACCTGCTGACACCTTGGTTTTGGACTTCTGGCCTCCAGAACTGGGAGAGAATGAATTTCTACTTGTCGTGAGCCCCCCGGTTTGGGGTGATTTGTTACAGCTGTCCTGGGGGATTTATACAACCTCGAAAATGTCTTCTACTAGAAGGTTCTCAGGGTCTCAAAAACTGGAGTGCCGGCCCAGGCAGTCCTGGTGACCGGTGCACGGCCCTCAGGAACACGTCCAAACTGCAGGTATGGATCTCGGGGACCCCGATGCACACTTGCATCTCGGGGACCCTGACGCACCCCTGCATCTCGGGCACCCTGACGCACCCCTGTATCTCAGGGACGCTGATGCACCCCTGCATCTTGGGGACGCTGACGCACCCCTGCATCTCGGGGAGGCCGACACACCCCTACATCTCGGGGACCCTGACACACCCCTGCATCTCGGGGACGCTGATGCACCCCTACATCTCGGGGACCCTGACGCACCCCTGCATCTTGGGGACACTGATGCACCTCTGCATCTTGGGGATGCTGACGCACCCGTGCATCTCGGGGATGCTGACACACCCCTACATCTCGGGGACCCTGACGCACCCCTGTATCTCAGGGACACTGATGCACCCCTGCATCTTGGGTATGCTGACGCACCCCTGCATCTCAGGGATCCTGATGCACCCCTGCATCTCGGGGACCCTGACACACCCCTGCATCTCGGGGACCCTGATGCACCCCTGCGTCTCTGGGGACCCTCACGCACCCCTGCATCTCGGGGACCCTCATGCACCCCTGCGTCTCTGGGGACCCTGACACACCCCTGCATCTTGGGGACCCTCACACACCCCTGTATCTCTGGGGACCCTCACGCACCCCTGCAACTCGGGGACCCTCACGAATCCCTACATCTCCGGCCACACCTCCTGCTGCCTCCCTGAAATCTGCCTGCCAGGCTGTCGGCCCTGAGCGGCTCTCTCTCACCCCACCCTCTCCCACAGCCTCACCCAGCTACTCCTCACTGGTTCCCAAACCCTCAGGTCAGGGGCCACGCTCTCTGAGAACTCAGGGTCCGCCCGTGCCCCCTCACTGGCCGGTCGTCCCCTTCCAGAGCTCTTGCCACACTGTGGCGTGCCGTCTGCCTCTACCAAATGAGCAAGCACACGGGCTCTGAGGACAGACTGTCCCGGGTCTGACCCGCAGCTCAACTGTGGATGTGGGAAAGCCCAGCCTCCACCTAAGCCTCAGCCCCCCCCCCACCTCTGTCAAGTGGGGACACCCGTATCCCCCTGGAGGAACGGATGGAAAGCAGGGCATGTGCGAAGGGGCCCGTGCCGTGCCTGTCCCAGGAGAGCCGCGAGTAGGAGCCTCTCATCGGCCTCGTCTGCCGGCCGCGGGGGCCCAAAGACCCTCTGCCCAAGGCCCCCTCCCTGGGAAGCCCCTGCCTGATCCCGGCCCTCCTGGTTACCTCGGAAGCCCTTGCCTCTGGGGGGTCCCTCGCAGGCCCTGCCGCTGGCCTGCTCGCACACCTCGTTGGTCTCCCGGCCCTTGCTCAGACCCAGCTCGATCCCCGGGCCCAGGTGGCCAAACAGCCGGTTGTCCAGGCCCAGCCGCTCCGAGGAGGCCTGGCCGTAGAAAGAGCTGTTGTGCCGCAGGAAGCCCAGGAGCGCGGCCCCGTCCAGCTCCTGGCTCTCCGCGCTCTCCGAGGCGGGCTCTGAGAAGCTGTAGTAGACGGGCTGTGTGCGGTGGGCGTGCGGCGGCTGCAGCAGCGTGTACTCGAAGGTGATGGAGGGGCTCCTGCCGTTCTGGTTCCACACCTGGGGAGGAGGAGAAGCGGGACTTCACCCCTTCCGCACAAGCCGGGAGCGGCTCGGGGCTCGTGGGCCACGAGCCCCCAGAGGAGAGCTGCACTCGGGTCCCGGGCCACCAGAAGCAGCCCCGGCTGCGGCCCACAGCCAAGCCCTTCCCAGGGACGCGCCCTCGACTGAAGGACGGTGCCCCTGCCCGCGCTGTGCTGCTCCCCAAGGGCAGCCGGCCTCCAGAGCCCCGCGAACAGGGGCGCATGCCCAGGGCGGGGCAGAGAGAGCTGTCCACTCGAGGCGCAGGCCGGGAAGGGTGCCCCGAGCACACAGGATGCTCTAAGTGATAAAGCCGACTAAAACCCCATCTGCACTTTATTCCCACCCCGGGTGTAGCTCTGAGAGAAAGTGCCAGTGCACCCCCCAGGGTGGTTCCTGGAAGCTTAGAGAAAGTGAGGCCAGCACTAAGTGGAGAATAAAGGCAGAGCAGGTAGTGGGAGCGTGGGAGCGGAGGGAAAGGCTGGAAAATTCGCCAGGTGACCATTTCCTGCAGGAGCCCCCTGCAGGACATCCTGTTCACCGGCGTGAAAAGAAATTGGCCAGCGAGAAGGCACTGACTTCATTTCGAGGGACACCGTTGAGTGACCGCAGCCCAGGGCAGATGCCAGGACATGCTGTGATAGAACCAGACTCCCCACGATCATCAGAATAAGGGAGGCCGACGTGGTGGCCGGGAGCCCTGACCCACAGAGACGTCTGCACACGGCGGATGGGACGAAGGACTCCCGGACAAATAAGTGGGACCAGAAAAGGGGCTTCTCAACATGTAAGATCAAAACGTATCAGGGGCGCCTGGGTGGCGCAGTCGGTTAAGCGTCCGACTTCAGCCAGGTCACGATCTCGCGGTCCGTGAGTTCGAGCCCCGCGTCGGGCTCTGGGCTGATGGCTCGGAGCCTGGAGCCTGCTTCTGATTCTGTGTCTCCCTCTCTCTCTGCCCCTCCCCCGTTCATGCTCTGTCTCTCTCTGTCCCAAAAAATAAATAAATAAACGTTGAAAAAAAAAATTTAAAAAAATAAAAAAAAACGTATCAAGGGTGGATATTCAGGGGGCGGAGGACAGGTGCCCCAGAAAAGTCACAGCCCTATCCCATTTCCTGGGCCAGCGTTTGGACCCAGAATCCACTGAATGATGGAACGGCCAGGTCCCCAGGACAAAGGACCCCCCGCAAGCGTATATGGTAATGATTCTCCCAGTTCTTCCCCCAAAGAGCCTACAGCCGTTGACTTGGTTAACTGTTTGCTGGAGAAACGGACAGACATTTGGGAACCAGGGTCCAAGTTGTCATTGTTTATCAGGGACCCAAAGCATCATCATCGCCCCCTGTTAGCGTGAGAGCTTGCGGGTGACAAACAAGTGTGGCCCAGGTCTGGCTCACAGTGCGCCCAGCGTGGCTCACCTTGGGTCCAAGGCTTACCCAGTTCCCAAGTCCATTGCTGGTAGTCGGCTCCTTAGCCTGTAGGGTATGCGCTACCATCGCGGGGAAAGCTCAGCGGAAGCCCGTGACCCCAACCCCTGACCCCCATGCCCATCCAAGAGAGTAAATCCAAAACAGAATTGCATCCTGGGGAAACTACAGAGATCAGAGCCACTCCTAATGTTGCCGGAGGATGCCAGGTGGTGGTCCCCATGTGCCCCGCTTCACTCAACGGTTTGGCGCCCGTGAAAACAAGACCGATCCGGGAGGATGACGGGGAGCCCTAGATGCAGCTCCCGGAGCAGATTAACATGACCTCAAGTCGATCACCTGTGGCCACCAACGTGGCAAACACCTTCTTTTCCACCCCCGTGGGGAGGAGGAAGTGGTGTTCGTTCACCTGGAACGGACAAGAGTATACACGTGCGGGTTTGTACCCGGGGCCGTGCTAACTGCCCCATTCCTCGACGTCATACGGTACAGGGGGGTCTGGACCGTTCTACAGAACATCACACGGGTCCTCTACGTTGGTGACATCATGTCTACCAGGCCAGCTGAACAGGAAGTGATGCGGGAGGCCTTGGAAAGCCTACGGATTCCAGAAGATCTTACACTGAACCCTGTGGAGACCCAGTGCCCCACCCCCATCGGCGAACGCTTCAGGGTCAGTGGCCTAAGGGCATGCCAGGACGTGCCCTTGAAAGCAGAGGGCAGAGGAAGAATTCTGGACATAGCACGGCACATATCCAGAAACGTGGATCCAATCCACATACTGGGTAAAAGCTGCCAGCTTTCAGTGGGGGTGCTGAGGAGAAGGGGCTCTACAGTCGGTCCAGGCTGCGGGATAAACAGCCTGCCACTTGGGCCATAACACCCAGCTGGTTCTACAGCAGCGGGGAAAGATGTCACACGAGGTTTCTGGCAAGCCTTGACAGGAAGAGGATCACGTAGTCCTCCAGCGTTCTGGAGCAAAGCCATGCCACCCACGACAAATATCACATCATTTCGAAAAGAGCTTGTGGGGCGCCTGGGTGGCGCAGTCGGTTAAGCGTCCGACTTCAGCCAGGTCACGATCTCGCGGTCCGGGAGTTCGAGCCCCGCGTCGGGCTCTGGGCTGATGGCTCGGAGCCTGGAGCCTGTTTCCGATTCTGTGTCTCCCTCTCTCTCTGCCCCTCCCCCGTTCATGCTCTGTCTCTCTCTGTCCCAAAAATGAATAAACGTTGAAAAGAGCTTGTGACGTGCTACCAGGCCCTATAGAGATGGAACCCTTTGACCACGGGACATCGAGTGACTCACGCAGCCAGAGCCGAACTCCACCGAGTGACGCAGCCGGGAGTTACGCAGCCACCCGTCGTAAGATGGAAATGTCCCACCCAGGATTAGGCACCATCAGAGCAGAGGACAAGCCCGCCGGCTCGGCAGGTGACTGAGACTCTCATCACCCAAGGCCCCTGCCCTGACATCTCTCGGCTCACAACGACAGGTGCACGGGGTACCGTTAGGGTGAAGTCTGAGAGGAGAGAAAGGGCCAAACTTGATTCAGAGACGCGTCGGCTTGGTACGGGGCGGGGGAGGGCGGTCTGAGCGGAAAACGGGATCTGTTTCACTGGAGCCCCGTTCAGGGGTGGCTTCAAAAAAAACTGCACTGAGGGAAACTCCTCCCGGGGGGCTCTACGGGGCGCGTGTGGGATCATCTAATCTGTAGGAAAAGCACAGCAGCCCGAGGTGAGAATACACACTGCCTCGTGGGCGGTGCACATGGTTTGGGTGGTGGCTCAGGACCCCGGGTGGAAAGGGCTTTGAGAGGGGGTGAGGAGGTCTGGAGGAGACACGTGGGGATGGGTCCATGCCATAGGCGGAAGATGGGAGTCGCCGTGTCCCTCGTTAATGCGCCCCGGGAGCATCCCCCCATGGGAGGGACACCGGACACCAGGTTATAGGTGAAATGGCCTTGCCAGGTGACACAGGCCAGCCTCTGCCATCAGTCCCCCCACTGTGATGGCACAACAGGTGCATGAAGGGGATAGCCACGGTGGCAAGGATGGGCACCATGCGTGGCCCCAAGGGCAAGGGCGGTCACTCACCAAGCCCCCCAGCACCGACAGAGACTGACATGCGGCACCGTGCCTCGAGGGGCCGTCAGCTCTTTGACGGCCAGCGGGCTACGTTAGACGCCCTTCTGTCCTAGCAGGGAAGTGACCGCGAGGTTGCCGTCCCTGACCACAGCGCCTCCGGCCCCCAAACCCAGGGGCTCCCAGAGCATTTGATCCGCTGAGACAGGATGGCACGTGACACTGCCATCGGACAAAGGGACCCACGTCACAGCAAAGGAGGTGCCTCAGCAGGCACTTGACCGTCAGATGCACAGGCTGCGTCACCCAGACGCTCTGGCCTGATGCGACCGCGCACGCTGAGGCCACGGTGCCACATAGAGAGGGCAGGACCCTGCGAGGATGAGGGGCCGGGGTGCCCTCCACGACGCAGTATACAAGGAATCGCCCCGACACGGTGCTGCGTCCCCACCGGGCAGACAGCGTGGGCCCGGGAAGCACAAAATGGAAGTCGCCTCCGCAATCGTTCCCAGTGACCCAGTGGGCATTTGGGGTTTCTAGTCCCTGCGGCTTAGGGTCTGCAGGTCTACAGGTCCTGATGCAGGGAAACACTTCCACAAACGGGAAGCTGTGACCGCCACCTGCGCCATCTGGCACCCTGTGCGCAGAGAGCAGCGGGAGAGGAGTGGCCGCCCCAGCAGAGGGATTGACCCTGACCACCAAGGCCGTGTCAGGATGCTTCAACCCTAGGGGCAGAGAATATATCTGGTTCCCTGCTGCCCCACTGGGGCTCCTCCTGGTATCGCCCTGCCCGTGGCAACGGGACAAGGACAGGGATGGAAAAGGGCCCCGAAACCGGGAGCCCAGACCCCTCGGGTAGGAGGGACAGGGACACCTGGCCAGGTGAGCCACCTAGACTAGCAGAGGAGACTGCGGAGTGGGTAGCGCAGGAGGCAAGTGATGTGATTGGCTGGCAGCCCCAGGCTAGCTGCCGGTCACCTCGCCAGCCTTCCCGGGGAGGAAGCCAGCCACAATTCTAGAGGAGTCCTTCCTGCCAAGCATTCCACCCAGCAAATGGGTACCAGCGGGCACGGCAGCGAGCCCCCCGGGCCCCACCCTTCAGTGGGCTGCCTGGAGTGTGCTGGGGACAGTTCATAGCGAGCCCTGCCCCCAGGAACGTCCCTCGGCCAAAGAGAGCCGCCTCTCCCGAGGCCACGCCCATCCCCGTGGCTTCCAGCAACTGGGCCACACCTCTCCGCCTCAAGTCCAGGGGACTCGAGGGGCCACTGCGACCCCAGAGCCCCCACTGGGATCAGCTGAGGCTCTGACCACACCGGCAGCAGGGCTCAACATCTCCCTCTGTCCAGGCCTGTCCCCCTCACCCCCCTCACGGCCACCGCTCCTGTCACCACACCCTAAACCCCACCGCTCACAGACCCTTCCTGGGATCCTGGCCTGCAACACGGCTCCTGCGGGCAGGCAGGGAAGCCAGGCAGCCGGCCGGCCGGCCTCAGGGGCAGCTCCACGGGCAGGCGAAGAAATACGTGGCCCCCATTAGATTCTGGGGCCATCCAGGGACGCTCTGCAGCCAGGAAGCAGTGTGGGGAGGTGGCGGGGGGGGGGGGGGGGCACCGCGATTGGAGACCCCTCCGGCAGGGCACTTAGACACACAACCGGCTCCAGCACCAGGCCGACCCGGGCCCCAAGCCCGGCCGCACCGCCAACAGGTCCGTGAGGGCAAGTCCGTAATCTCTGTGTGCCCGGGTTTCTTGTCTACAAAGTGAGGATCTAAACGCCCACCACGGCGGGATCCAGAAATCACGCCAGGTCGGGCGGGTGGGCTCTGGCCCCGCCGTACCCCTCAGCTTCCACGAACACCCGCAGACCTTGAAAAACACCAGAACTGCCCACCTGGGCGTCACCTGTTTCCAGGGACGAGTCCTTGTACATTTCCTCGACGCCGGGCCACCAAGCAACGACACTTGTTTCTAGACGCTAGCCATGGGAACGCTCCCAGGGAGCTGAGCAGAGCAGGTCCAAACTCTCCCGCCCTCTCCTCGCCCCTGTGCTGTGCCCCCAGAAACCGTGAGCATCCGGGGGGTGGGGGTAGCGGGGGGCCACAGGCACTGCCTGGGCCCCCCAGCACTGAGGACCTGGCAGAGAGGCCACAGTGCCGATGCGGCCGGGGCAGGGAAGTACGCGGGGGGTACCAACCCCCAACTATGGAGTGGGGGAGGGGGCCCGCGTCCCCGTCTACTTCCTGTCCTTAGCAACCCCGCAGATTGTGATGACTGCAGTCCACCGGGGCGCTAACGGCCGTGGCAAGTGAATGAATGAATGAGTGAATGAATGAATGGTTACTTGGGTGAGGGCTGAGACAGTGGGTGGCTGGGTGAGCGAGGGGACGGGCAAATGAAGCAACGCATTAATGAGCTGATAGAGGCTAAGGACAGGAATCAAACCCTGAGCGGATGGGTGCACAAGGAGTGACCGAGCACGACCCTCACCACGCCGGGCGGGGACGCTGCCTCGTGCACACACACCCTGGGGCCACGGCACGGCGTTGGCGGCCCGAAGCCCGCGGCTCACGCACCATGACGTTCAGGCCCTGGTTGGTGGGCCCCTGTGCCACTATGTACTCGATGCCGGTCTCGTAGACGTCCATGGGCCGCCGGTATTTGACCACGGTGCCCGCGATGTTGAAGTTCTTGGGGCTGTCCACCTTGAAGTTGCCGTTGAAGAAGTAGAAGCCGGCTTCATCCGCGAGAGCTAAAGGAGCACAGGGCAGAGCCACCTGGTCACATGAGCTGAACGAGCCACAGGGAGGACGGGGCGGCAGGTGGGGGTGGGGGGACAGGGAGTGGCCAGTATCACTCACTCAGGCACCTGTGGCCAGCTCACCCCCGCGACCCTCCCCGAATACCCCGAAGACAGGACACCTCCTCTCGTGGGGGAGTCGGAAGCTCCGACCGTGTCCAGCATGTGGCCCAAGCCAGCGAATGCTAAGGAGAGGTGAGTGCACTTTCCCATCAGGAGGTGGAGGTGGCTGGCCCGGGGCCCATTTGGTGTCTCTGGTCACCTCTAAAGAGGCCAGAGTCTGCGAGGTGAAGAGTAGCATAGACTAAGCGGCCAAGTGGACCAGGAGGTCAGCGCCCGGGGAAGGCGTGCTCTGGACAGCAGGCACTGGCCGGTTCAGGGCAGGGCCATCAGCCCGGCCCTGCTGAGAACTCACTTTGTGACCCTGGGTGAGTAATCCCCGCCCAGCTTCCCACCTTGGGAAGGGAGGGGACCACACATGGGGAGGGGACCTCCATGCCCCTCCAGGGTCCACACTGAGCTTTGTGACCCTGGGTGAGTAATCCCCGCCCAGCTTCCCACCTTGGGAAGGCAGGGGACCACACATGGGGAGGGGACCTCCATGTCCCTCCAGGGTCCACACTGAGCGACACTGCAGCCCTGGCCTGCCTGGCCCAGAACGCTGTCCCACCAGCGCCGGCAGGCCCTTCCAGACCACCCCAAGCTGGCCAGTGCCGTGCCGACACCGGGAGCCATGACATTCTGTGGCCCGTGCTGCCGTGACCAGGCTGACCTTTTACCCCATCAGTCCATTCTCCCAGGCGTGGCTGAGGGCAGCCCCGGGCACATTCTCAGTCACCCTCTCATTGAGACGGGGTGTGGGTGGACACTTGGAACAGAGGACCTCAGAAGGACAGCCACTCCCAGGGCCTGACCCAAGCCTGATGACGCCCAGACAGCAGGAACGTGCGTGCAGCCCTCAGCAGCCCGTCTCCTGCCAACCCCAGAGGCCGGGACGACTCTCCAGAGCTGGGGTGATTTTTCAGGGCAGCTGGCCCTTCCCTGGGGCTGCGGAGGGCTCGCAGGGTGCTCGGGGACTCGGGCCCAGGGGATGGGAGTGAGGAGGCAGGCTCCACACGGTGGGGGACAGCGTGTCTTTCAGAGGGTGTCCTCTGAGCCAGTTCCGGAAGCTGGCCGGAGGGAGGGGAAGAGTTCAGTTTCCAGAGCTCCTGATGCAATCCGAGCAGGGGGGGGCGGGGGGGCCATCCGTTTATTATCAGGCAGACGCAGCAAGCGAGACTCGTCTGCTGGAAAAATACCCTCGACGCAGCGACGTCAGAAAATCCCGTGAGTGAGGGTCCAAGCTGCGCCTCCTGGGGCGCGTGCCGGCCCGGCCTCCAGGTATGTGCATAGGGTTAAATCCCGGCCGGCATCCAAAGCCTGTTTCCTGACAGTAACGACCTTCCTTCCTGCGGCTCTGCCTCTGCTCCGAGGCTGCCCTTGCTGTTTCCACGCGGCTGTTTCAAGAGCCATTTCTCTGCAGCCAGCTCTGAGAACACCGTGTTTCCTGGCCTCGCCACCCTCCCAGCGGGGGACAGAGCCACCGGCCTGGCAGAGGCCTGGCTCCCGAACTCGGGTGGTGGGGCCGGGGGCCTGGAGTGTGCAGAACTGCTGGTGTGGGGGCCGAGAGCCCAGGTTCCACCGCGGGGACCTTTAGCAGAGTCCCCACCCGCGGCGTCCCCCGAGAAGGGCGGGTTTCACCCAGCCGTCCTGGCTCTCCCACGCTGCCCTGAGACACGGGCGAGTGAGCCAGGCGTCGGGACCAGCTTCCCTGCCCGGGGCCCCCCGCCCGCCCCCACCCAGGGCAAGGCCACGTGCAGAGCAGCTAAGTGGTGTCAGCACCCACCCACCTGAGCCAGAAGGGCCTCGGGCTGCGTCCCGGGGGGCACAGACAGGGCAGGCTGTCAGGACAACGCTCCAACTACAGAGGCAGCCTTTCCAGAAACTGCCATCAGCTCGGGGCCTCACTTATGCAAATAAGCCCAGAATCCTCACGTCGTCGAAGGCCCCCGACCTACCAAGGTCCAGCTGCCCCGCAGAGACCATCCAGGGGCGAGAACCTCCACCAGGGAGCCGCCAGGCCCGAGTCTGAGTCTCACTTCTGCTTCGTGCGGCTGAAGGCCTCCAGCCGGGCCACCTCCGTGCTCTGGATCTACCTCAACCTACTCGCCTCCTGAGTCTCATCCTTGTGCCCTGGGGGAGGGGCGGTCAGAGATCCCACCTCCAGCACCTCCAGCTTTGGCCTGGGCCAGGCTCTCCAGGGACAGGAAGTCACTAGGGTTGTCACGTGTGGGGGTGGGGTCAGCTTCCCTATGAGCCCCCCCCCCCCCCCCGACACACACGTCCACACACAGCCAGGTCAAGTTCTGGCTTCTGGGGCCTGACTCTGTCCTGCAGGACGGATCCAGGGTCAAGAATCCACCCATACGTGTGGCCCCACACACACCCACAAGTCCACACGAGGCAGCACCCAGGCCCCGCACGCGTACCTAGGACATCGGCAGACTTCTTCCGCTCCACAATCTGAATGTCTCGGGCACCGGCCGGGATGTGGGTCACCAGAGAGTAACCTGGGGGACATCAGATGACAGTGAGCCGCGGGCCGGCCCCGCTCAGTTGGAAAGTCACCTCCCTCCTGTGCTCTTGGTGGGGGAGGGGTGCTGTCTAAAGGCAGCCCCACCCTCAACAGCTGCACCCGGGCCCAGACACGAGTCCAAGGCCCTGCAGAAACGCACTGTGCCACCCGGGGACGGGCTCGGGTTCACCCAGGTTCCGTGACCCTCTCCTACGAAGGCCCTGCCCCCAGCCCCTCTGGAGGGACACCGTGGGCCACAGGGACCTTAAATCTGCCTGGGGTCAAACAGACTTGGGTCCTACTCTGCCACATGTCACCAAGATGATTCTGAAAAAAGTCACTGGAGCTCTTGGGCCTCAGTCTCCTCATCTGCATACAGGGATGATGGCTCCCACTCTGTGTCATGTGGGAAGATCTCTGCATAGCACAGGGCCTGGCCCCAAGGGCATAGTCACTCTTACTATTTTAAAGGCCCGTGTTGGCCCAGCACCATGTTGATTTAACAGACTTGCTAACACTCAGAGACGCAGGTGGGCAAATACAGCTGAGGGCCGTAGAAGGTGGGGAGGCAGCCGTGGGGACCCCCACGGAGACGCCCAACGGAGGGACTGAGGGTCTAGGGGGGCCGGGGTCTGAGGAAGGGACGGGTGCTGCCAGCACGGCCTAGAGGGTGGTCTGGGGAGGAGACCCCAGAGGAGAGGTTCCGAAAGCCCTAAGATAGAAAAGTCTCCCAGGAGGGAACAGTGGCAGCGAGGGGAGTCCACCTGTACCCCCCTCGCCCCCCTTTGCAGGCGCCCAAAGGCCCTGAGCCAGAGTGCGCTGAGTGGCTCCTTGGGGGGCAGAGCGGGAAGCTCTGGTCTGCAGTGTAAACCGCGCCCCACCCCCACCCCCGCCCCAGCCCGTCTCGGGCTCCCCGAGGGCTGGGCCGGGTGCAGGCAGAGCAGGGGAGAGGCACACACTAGCCTGCCTCCCTCGACAGCGTCTCCCCTACACGCCCATAATACACACAGCGGTGAAATGAACAGGAAATGATGATTTGGCTTAATTGCCATTTATTCAAATGTGGGTTTAAATACGTTCATTTTTAAATTAGCAACCGGCTCACAAGATTCCTGCGCATCTAATAGCGGCTCTTGCACGGCCCGGGGCCGTCGGCGTGGTTCGGGCGCTCGCATTTATCAGGGGAGACTGTGGGTCAGCGCCTAGGACCACAGGCCCAGGAGCCAGGCTGTCTGGGTTCAGACCCCGCTCTGCCACTCCCGGCTGTGTGACCTCAGACTAGTGTCTTCACCCCTCTCTGCCTGTTCCCGCGTCTGTGGCACCCGTCCAGGACCTGCCTCGTAATGTGCGAGGCACGAACGCCTCGGCCCGGGCGCAGGAAGGACTACGTGGATGTGGCGGGGTTGGAAGCGTCAGCCCCCAGCCCCCACGCCGGGAGCCCACGGGACACGGCCCTTAGGTGCTCAGAGACACACACTGCCATCTACACGTCCCGGGACCCGGCAAGGAGCAGCCTCTCCCTGTCACGCTGGCTGTGGGTCCTTCAGACACCTGTCCAGCTGCTCTGCCCTGGGCCCTCCATTTCAGACCCTCCCTGCGGTCTTCATCCAGTCCCTCCTCAGCCCAGCAGACTCATCCCCGGGCCCCTCGTCTAAGCCCTAACGTTAGCTCTGAAATTATCCCTCCTGTGTGGGGTGGACACGGTCAGGGTCCCCGACAGCCGGGTCCACGGAGGCTCCAACTAGTCCGGACCTGCCCAGTCTCGCTCGGGAACCTTGAGCAGGCAATTCCCATGCAGGCCTCGGTTTCCCCATCTGCTAAGTGGGTTTCCAGCGCCCTGCTTTTCCCAGTCTGAAGGCTGTGATAACCCAGGTTGACCCCACGAGCATTTGGAGAGACGCAGAAATGCAGTCAGCGTAGTACTGAGTGCTAAAGTGACACCGTTGCAAAGTACAAAGTCCTGTCACAGGCAGAGACCCCCAAATCCCCACCTGCCCTCCACCCTTCCCCCCGCCAGCCCCTGCAGAGCCAGGCCTAAAGGGGCACCCTGGGTGACCCACCAGCCACTGCCCAAGGGAAGGGAGGGGCCGACTCTGCGAAACGGGTTGGAGGGCTTAGGCAGCAGACTCAAATCTCGCATCAGCCTCACACGAGGATGGGACTTGTGCCTCGGTTTCCCCCTTTTGGGTGCTGCCGCAGAGGCCAAACACGATCCCCCAGGCGAGGGTGCACTCAGGCACCCGGTATTCAGTAGGCGCTCAACAAAGAGCGGCTCAGTATCCCCAGCCAGAGGGGGCCTTCCGGAGCACCTGGCCGGCCCGCCTGGGCACAGCAGGGACGTTCAGGTGGCGGAGAGCGAGGGAGAGGAGCTCACCAGGAGGCATCCAAGGCCGGAGACAGCGCGCAGCGGGCCCGGACGGGGAGGGGTGAGGCGCGGGGAGTGGTGGGGGGGGGGGGGGCGCCGCGGCTCTTACCGAGGTGGGCATTCCCTTTGCGGTAGTTGCCTGTCACGTGGGTGCAGCTGCTACCGTCCCCCTGGCAGACGCCACACTTGTCCAGCGTGTGGGTGGAGAAGAGCACCCCGTCACAGCCGATGGGCTGCAGGAAGGGAGGCGGAGAGGGCCGCTGGGAGGGCGCTGCGACCCGGGCCCCCGGGGCCGCCACTGCCACAGGAGGACAGGCGGGGCGGTCAGCGCAGTGAGACCAGTGGTACTTTTGCTACAATGTTTAACAACCTCACATTTTCCAGACACGCAAACCCCTCGCAGGTCGGTGAGCTTGCAGGACGTGCCGTCGCGGGCAGGGACCATGAGCTGCCGCTGACCGTCCACGGTGGTGCAGTGCAGGTCGCACGGCTTGCTGGAGATGTGGACGTAGTCGTCTGACGGGGAGACGGCGGGTCTCAGGGTGGGGGGGGGTGGGGGGATTCAGGAACTTCCTGTCCCTCCCCCCCGACACCCGCGTTAGCTCCTCCCACCCATTGCACGAACGGAAGAACCGAGGCGGGGAGAGCGGAAGGGACGGATCCCCCTACGGACCGTCCCGGGCGGCCCGGCACCTGCTCCGTGAGTGAGAGAGGCCGACTCCTCTTCACGGCGGCCTGTGACCTGACCCCTCCCGCCGGGCCTCACCGTCCACCTGCCCACCCCGGGCCAGGGTGTCCCCTCCCCACCGTCCCCAGAAGGGAGCCGTCGGGTGTGGAGGGGCCGCCCTCGCACTCTGCTCCCCACTGGGCAGCCCAGGGCCTGGTACCGGGGTACAGGGGTTTCCACTGGTGCGTCCGCCCGTCGTACACACGGGAGTTGAAGGAGATGCATTGCTCCTCCCGGAAGCTCCTCCCGTCCGGCGGACACTCCTGCGGAGCGAGCGAGAGAGCAAGAGAGAGAGAGAGAGAGAGAGAGGAGGCTCCAGGAGGAACTCGGCCCGACAAAGGCATTTTTGTCCCGGCTGAGCAGGAAGTGGCTGCGGCCGGGCTGGGGTGGCCTCTCGTTCTCCCTCAGTCCCGCTCGCTTTCTGGAAGGAGCAGAGGGCAACCGAAAGGGCTGCTGCCGTCCCTCAAACGCCTACATGCGCTGGCCCTCCTGGTGCTCCGGGCAGGGTCCTTCCACGTCCCCGCCACCCCAGCCTCCTCCCCAGAGGCCCTGGGGCCGGAAGGGGCGCCCGGCCTCGGCCCACTCGCCTGCGGCCCCGGGGCAGAGGGGGGAGGCCTGGGGGTGGGGGGCAGCTGGTCACGCCGGGGGGTAAGTGGGTCTCCCTCCGGAGGAGCTCACAAGCGTCCAGTGGGGGAGCAGGCCGGCGATGCCAACACAGGAGCTGTGGCCGCCCGCCTCCCTTCAGGCCCTAACTCCTCGAGCGTGCACACACCCAGAGACGCTCACGGGGACGCAAAGACCCCTATGGCTTGCTGTCTCTCTACCCCACACCTGTTCTGGGTGGTGGCGGGGGGAGGGGAATTCAGGTCCTGACTGGTTTGGCCCCATTGAAGGGCACCCAGAGGCTGAGCCAGAGTCAGCATCTCCTGTCCCCCCTGGGGAGCTGCAGTGAGACTTCTCACGGCAGGGGACGGGACGCCTGGTGACTGTCGGTCTCCCAGCAAGCACCTGGCACAGGGCTTGTAAGCAGCCTGAGATCTGCACGTTAGAGGCCGCACGTGAGCCCCCGCCCCCAGCAGAAGCCAGCCCTCACCCCTGCGCGTGCACAGCACAGACGTGATCCGAGGCGTGAAGGGGGCTCTGAGCCCAGGACCCCTCACCCTCCTTCTCTTCGACTGGAAGTAAGGGCAGACCCGGCGCAGAGTGCCTGGAGGGTCTGGGGGGCCACCTGAGACCGGCCTAAGGAGCTTGGGGGTAGGGCTGCGGTCCCGCCCAGGCGGGGCCTCACCTGCAGTCTGCACAGTTGGTACCTCTTGGACGTGCCCGTGCAGGTCCTGTTCCCCGCGCCCGTGACCGACGTCCTCCTGGAGGGAAGACCCGGGCTCTGAGCTGGGGGCTGGGGGCCGCGGGCTGCTCCAGACGGCCTCTGGGCTGGGCCCCGGAAGCCCCCCCCCTAATTCCTCTGGCCCCCCACGACTCCACCGCAGCCCAGGGGAGGGAAGATACCCAATTCACCTCTGCACCCCCGGCATAGAGCCCAGGGTTGTACACAGAACTGATAATGATACCAAGAACGTTTACTCCGTACGACTCCATACGTGAGGAAACTGATGTTCAGAGAGATGAAGCGACTTGCCCAAGGTCACACAGCAAGGACGTAGCAGAAGCAACATTGGAACCCAGGCCCGCCCGATGGTAACCACTATATCCTATGTTTTTTCCCGTGTGAATTCGACTCGGGTCTTCAGAAAAGAAGGACCAGGAAAGACCTCGCCCCTCGTTGAAAAAAATCCCAAGAAACAGACCACGCCTTCTCACAAAAGGGCTGTCTGTCCCCAGAGCCCCGGGGCAGGGTGAACCCCAGGACACGGTCGCCCAGGACCCGTCGGGAGCCTCGGCCCTGACAGGCCAGCAAGAAGGCTCACTCACCTGGCCTGTGCCACCTCCGCCTGAAGACCCCTCCCGGCCTGAGCCCCCACCCGCCTGTCACCCGCTGCCCACCCCCGTGCTAGTCCCACACCTCTGCTGCAGACAGTGCCGCTCCTGGGATGTCACGCCGGCCCCACAGCTGCGGGAGCATGCCGTCCACTTGGTCCACTCTCCCCACCAGTAGGCGGTGGCGTCCGAGCCCCCCTCCAGGCTGTTGGACGTCGGGCTGTGGTCCTGGGCGAGAGTCCCCACGGAAGGTTAGAAGACGCTGGAACGGGACTGGCCCACCGTCCCTTGCTGTGGTCAGCAGCACACAGCCCGGCTGGGTCCCTCGGCACCCCCGCCCAGGTGTCCAGGGCGGTCTTGGAGGGAACTCCCCGGAAGTCGTGGGCCTTAAGCCCTCCCAATTTCGGGATCTGGAACATCTTGGGGGCTTGGCGGGAGCCTGAGGCCACACCGTCCTTGTTTATCTTCTCCCGAGCAGCCTGGGCCCCGGCCTGGGTTCTGCGGGACACAAGCCCGCCCCGTCTACACGCCTCCTTCCAGGACTTTGCTCGGAAGGAAGCACTCAGCCCCCTCCAACCCCATCCTGCCCAAATCAGCCAGGCTCCAGAGTGGCCAGAGTCCCCGTAGGGGCTGGTCTGACCGGCTCGTAAGACGTATTCCGGGGCTGTGTGGGGATCTGGGAGTGCACGCAGGGCTCGCTGGACACGTGCCCTACACCTGCCGCGCAGCCCCTCCCACCTCAGCCCATCTGGGTGAGGGACCCTGCTCCCCACTCACCGTGGCCCCAGTAGATGCCACACGCCCAGCCAGAAGTGTCACAGCCAGCAGGGACCAGACCCAGCGTGAAGGCTGCCGTCTGCCACCCATCCTAGGAAGCAAGGCCACGGTCACTGCCAGGCCAGACCCAGCTCCTCTGACAGCTGAGGAGGGTCCACTTAAGGGAAGAGCCCTGGGGGCCCGCCCAGCACCGAGGCCCAGAGGCTCTCGGGGATTGATT
Organism: Lynx rufus; assembly: GCF_022079265.1. Lineage (NCBI taxonomy): Eukaryota > Metazoa > Chordata > Mammalia > Carnivora > Felidae > Lynx > Lynx rufus. Next base: position 2,382,896 of record NW_025814852.1, on the reverse strand, counting down.
GGTAGTGGCTGCCTGGTGGCCCCGTTGGGAGAGGCGGGTGAGCAATTAACAATGCCTGCCACAGGCACGAGAACCAAGGTAGCGGTGAGCTTGCAAAGCCTGCCCCACCTCCCATCTAAGGGTGCACAGGGATGTGTGCTTTGCCTCTGACCACCTGAGCTCCCTAGAGAGGGCCTGCGGAGAAAAGCAGGGACAGCTGAGGAGGCTGCAGGCCCAGGCCGCACCCGTTGGATGAGGGAGCCAAGCCCCAGGACTCGGGCCGCCATCTCCACTGGGGGGACTGGCCTGAACAAGAGCCCCTGGGGATTTTCACCTGCTCAGTGCTAGCTGCCCACCTGGGACAGTGATCTCCCTGCCAGCCACACGGGGCCGCTGGAGGGGCCCATGGATGCCACCCGCTCCGCCAGCCCCTTCCCCTCCCTGGCCCCTGCTACCCCTGCCCTGGAGGGGGCCGGGCCCGGGACCCTCAGGGATCTCAGGCCGCACAGAGTCCAGGCGCCTGTGTCCCTCCCTTGTCCCCCGGGGTGTGGAGTCAGGGCAGACCAGAGCTACGGGGCTGTCTCTTCCCCAACAAGTTAGCACTGTCAGCCCCAAACACCCCTCGACCTCCCTGCCAGGGGTCAAACCAAGGGGAGCCCTTAGCCTCCCCTATCTGCCTCAGCTGTGTGGACGCCTACCTCCTAGAAGGGAGGCACGGGGGCCTTCGGCGGCCTCTGTCCAGGGTCTATCTCAGGTCCTGAGTGTCACTTGCCAGCAGGTCAGAGAAGGGGTTTCAGAAGCCGCCAAGCCTGTCCCCCTACAGCCTGGAAGCGACAGAGGGGAGCCAAGTTGCCCAAAGCCACACGGCAAGGTGGCCAGATACCCGCCGCCCCCCCCCCCCCCGACCACAGTAGACTCAGGGACTCGTCCCCTGCCCCCGGCTACTTTCAAGGAAGAAGGTGTGAAAGTCGCCCCCCCCCCCCGCCAGCCCCGAAGCCAACTCCAAATCTGCCCCCCTCCCCTTGCAGGGCTGACACCTGCAGATCTGCGGGAGTCCCGCCAGTGACGCCCGTGCGTCCTAAGAATGTCACCCTGGAGTTTGGAGCCGGAGTCCTCGAGACCCCCACGTCCCCGGCTGCCTGCCTGCCACCCCCCCCCCCCGTCTGCTACCCCTCCCCCGCAGGCCTCCACCTACAGCCCCTCCTGCGCCCCCCCCAGCCTCACACAAGCACAGAGCACCCCCCTCGGCAGCCCCATTGGCCAGTCGGTGCCCCAGCTCCTGCCTGCTGAGCCCAAGACAGGTGCTGAGCCGGCCCCACACTTGGTTTTCATTAAGGCTCCCAGACACCGCTGGCCACAGGCCAGGTCCGGCTCACGCGGGATCCATCCCTCCCTGGGGTCCAAAAACAGCCACCGGCCGGGAGGAGAGGCTCGCCGTGCAAAGACCGGCTTCAGGCGCCCGAGGCTGGGAGCTGAGGGGCCACCGTCGCCACGCGCTGAGGGTCCGGACCCCTCCCCGTGAGCCCTCCTCCTGTTACATAACGGCTCCCCGGGGGGGGGGGGGGGACCGGGAGATGCTCCGGCCCCCGGCCCCCTCAGAGCTCCATCCGTGCCCCGGGAGGGCCGCGGGGGGGGGGGGGTACAACGCGGGAAGGCGGAGGTGGCCTACCTGGCCCCCGGGTCAGCAGGTCGTCCTCCCGGGGAAGGGGGCAGAGCCGCCGTGCGAGGGAGGCGCCAGGTGCCGGGAGCAGGGGGAGGCTCAGAGTGCAGAGGGCCGCGGGCTCTGCCCCTCGCCCGCCCTCCTCCTCCCCCTGGCCGCCTCCGTCCTCCACTTCAAAGAGCACCCACGAGAGGGGGTTCCCGGGGAGGCGCGCAGCCCAGTGGCGGCTCTGTGGCGCGGCCGCCTTTATAGCTGTCAGGCAGACAGGGAGGAACTCACACTTCCCACCAGGCTGCTCCCCCGCCCGCCGCCGCCGGCTGGCCTGGCGCACACTTTAACCCACTCCGCGCCTCTGGAGCCCGTCCAGGCCGGCCCAGCTGCCTGCCGACTGCGGCCTCGGCGGCGGCCCAGAGCAGCGAGCCGCGAGCGGGGAGGCCGCCTTCCCGGGTCCGGGACGGGGAACACGCGTTGGGGCGTCCAGGCGGAGCAGCCGCGGGCCCGGGGTCACGGGGGAGGTTGGAGGTGGCAAAGCCCGGCCCCAGCCTCGGCCCGGTCCGGCTTCTGCCTCGGGAGGGGATCCGGTCCTCCGGCGCTCCCCAGAACGGGGTCCGGGGGATGTAGGAGACAGCCGGTCTGACGGCTCCGTTTTACGGATGGGAAAGGTGAGGTCCGGGCCACCCGGCCGGCCCTGGAAAGGTCCTCCTGAGGAGCAGACGCCTATGCGAGCGGAGGGACTGAGGGAGACCCAGTGACGGCTCAGCCAAGGGTTCCGGGGAAGGGACAGAAGTGCCCGGGTGCTGACCGGACGGCCGACATGGCCAGGGCCGGTGGGGGGTGGGGGTGGGGGGCTGGGGAACCAGCCTGGCTGGGCCCAGGCCAGTCGGGCAGCCCCTGGCAGGCCAGACCTGTGTTCCTGCTGAGTCAGAGTGTGGAGCGGAGGACGGAGCCGGCAGCACACGCTCCAGCCCCCGGGCAGCCGGGAGGACCCCGGACTCTGCAAGCGGTCCCCGAAGCAGGGCCTGGCACCCGCCGCTTACACGCCAGCCTCCTCCCTGGAGCCCGTCCTCCTGGAGCCCACCATGTAAGGTCTTCTGAGCCATCTCAGCCGCCCCCCTGCCTCTGCTGCGCAGGGGTCATAGGCCCGCACGGGCACCTGGGGAATCCCCCTCCTCCCCTCCATCCTCCCTGCCAGACGAGCTACGGTGAGCTCCTTCGGCGGCCACCTTGGGTGGCTGAGAGTTTTCCCGTCCCTGTGGCCTGTCTGGCCGCCGACAGGAACAGTGGAGAAGGAGTAAGAGTAAAACAGCACCGCCCGCTCCCGTGCGTGGAGCCCTTCCCGGGCACCGAGAGCTATGAGGCCAGCATCTTCGCTACGCCCGTTTTGCAGATGGACAGACTGAGGCTTCAAGTCCCACATCCGGTAACACTCTTGCCGATCGCGTCCTCTCCGTCCGCAGGGTTCTCCCATGATATCTGTCCTCCCCGGAACATGGGGGAGGGGGGTCTTGTCCATCTCGTGTTCCCCTTGGGGCCGCTGGGATAGTCACTGTGACCAAGACTTGAACCCAGCTCCACACTGCCCCCTGCGGCCGGTGTGCCGAAGTGCAGACAGGACGGAGCCTGTCCCCGGGCACCGTCTGGAGCACAAGCACCCACGCGCAGACCCCCCCCCCCCCGGCCCTCACAGACACAGCCGCCATCCCCTCCCCTCCAGCCGAGCGCCAGGGCCCGGCACCCCCTGGCACGGGCCCGAAACTCCCAGCGTTTCTGGCTGCACAGCCAGCCAGCGCCAGGGTGACTAATGGTTTCCCTTGGGAGGGACCCCACGGCCAACCGACACAAACACCCCCAGCGCCTTCTCTGAGCCCGGCGGGGCAGTGCCCGGGAGACAGGCCTGCCACCCCCCTGGCTTTGCGACCTCCTGCAGGTGTGTGACCCTCCCAGGTGCCTGCCACGCTTCCGCCCCACCGCGGCCTCCACCTGGAGGAACCCGCCAAGGCTCTCCCCCGAGGGACACCGGTGAGCCCCCAAACTCCAGACCCGCAGGGAGCTGCACCTGCTGCTTTTTCTGCTGGTGGCCTGGGGGGAGCTGGTGAGGGTGGGCCTCCTGGGCCACAGGCCATAGGTGCCCTGGGGACTCACTCCACAGGGTCCCAGCCAGGCTCTCGGGGCAGGAACCCAGAGCGCCCTCCCGAGGAGCCTCGGGGCCGCTGTGCTCAGAAGGGACCCACGCTCGCGGCCGTCACTGTACTGAAAGTCTTAATGATGTCACGCTTGGATCCGTATTCTGGAAGTGACATCCTAAGGGACGAGGGAGCACGCACTGGGGCTTGGAGCCTTGGCTCACGCACGGCCCACCTCCCTCCGCCTCCCCGGTTCTTGACCACCCGACCCCCGCCAGCCCTGACCCAGCCACCGCAACTGCCTCTGCCCTCCGCGCTGGGCGGGGTCCCGGGTACCCGTGAGGGTGAACGCTCATCCCGGGAGTATCCTCGTGCCCAAAGGAACACGGCGTTACCCCTCGGATAGAAAATAACACGGTCCGTCCGGAGAATCGGGGAGGAAAGAGGCCCCCCCATTTTGCGCTGAGCCCCACAAATTACCCAGCGGGGTCGCTGCCTCCTGGCTGGGTCCCTCCTATGGTTCAAACTGCGTCTGGGCTCCCTGGAGTCACTACGAGTATTTTGAGCCCCTGTCTCAGGTCCTGTTCCCCACTTTGTGGAACCCTTCTTTTGCACCCATCTGGACATGCTCAGCACCCCCAGCCGATCTTCTAGGGCCATCTCCTCCAGGAAGCCCTTGGGACTTCGTGGAGGCTTCTCATGTCGGGCCAGAATGCTCTTCCCTGACCGGCAGCTGACACCCCACAGAGCGGGGGCCGCTCCCAGGTCACAGGGCATCTTTGTGGGGCCGGCTCGTAGTAGGTGCTCGGTTAACAAAGGGGCGGATGTGTGTGGTGGCTCCTGACGCCAGGGCCCCCTGTCCTCTGAGGTTCTCTGCTCTCCAGAGGCAGAGCTCCCTGCTGGCCTGCTGACGTCCCCCAGGGCCTTTGCCGCATGGAGACCCCACCCGCCACCACCTGTGGGTCCCGGCTGTGTTTTAGGAGATGTCTTGCCACTGGAGCCTTCTGGATGTCCGAGGAGGAGCTTGGAAGCGGGAAAGCAGGCACGTTTCTGACGACGCCAAGCAGGGGTGTGGGAAAACAGGAGGCAGACCGTGAGGCAGGCTCAGGGAGGAGGAGAGATCCAGGGCACGGGAGGGGCGCGGGGTGCCATGGGGTGACGGGCTGGGGGTGCTGGTGGCTGAACAGTCACACACGGAGCCAGGCCCTGTGCTGCACGGCAAAGTGTCCAGAGCGGAGCCCAGAAGCATGGGGACCACGGCCAGAGCGTGTGTGAGGCGGGTCCCCCTGCCCCGGCCGCCAGCGGCCTGCCTGCCCTCCTCCTCCTCTCTCTGTCCCCCCAGAGGCGTCCTGGGTGCCTTCTGACAGCAGAGCTTTCCCACCCAACAGGCCCTGGGCCATCGAGGGGCCAGCTTGGAGGTGACCGGCCAGACACCAGAAGAGGACCAGGCCCCCGAGGGCAGCCCCAGCACCGTCAGTCTGGAGCTCCGTGAGCTCTGGGGACCCCGTGAGCTCCCTGCCCAGCCCAGGGCAGATGACAACTTTCTCTGCCCCGGGCCCAGGGGCTGGACATCCGGGAAGAACTTCCCCCTGCAGACCACGGGGGTCAGCAGGTGGGAGGCTGGACCACCAGACGGACTTCTTTGTTGCCCTGTCCAACTTTCTCGGCCTTTCTTCTGTCGAGCCAAGGCTCGAAGTTCAAGCGGGGGAACCCCGGAAATGGGTAGACCTCTCTGGTTCTCAGATTCCACCCAGATATGGAACAGGGAGGGGGCGGGGGGGGTGGCGGGTGCATGAGAGGCCCCAGTAGCCTCTGCAACCCCCAGGGAGACGAAGCCCCAGGCCAGACAGGCGGCCGGGCTGCTGCTCAGGGCTCCACACCACGACCCTGGGAGGCAGGGGCAGCGCGGGCTCCATTTTGCAGATGAGGAGACTGAGGCTCGCTGGGCGAGGGGCACACCAGAGCCCCAGAGCCAGGCAGGGGCGGCGTGCTCCGGCTGGCTCACGTGGCAGGCGTTCAGAAGCTGGGGGTGGCTCGGGTTGCTAATTCTCAGCCTGCGGCTGAGGACGACACATGATTGCTCTCACAAGCTCCGTCGCAGACACACAGCGCGGACACACGCGACACGTGCACGGCGCAGAGGCCCCGGACAGCGGTCCGGGCTGCGGACCCCAAGGAACGAGCTGGAAAACATCAGAGCCCGGCCCCGCTCCGCAGGTGCGGGCCCGCCTCGGTGCACCCCTACGCAGGGAGCCAAGGCGCAGGGGCCGCCCGGGAGCTCCGGGCCGGGTGTTCAAAGCTGGGAGGACGCAGGCGCAGCCGCTGGCTCCGCTCTCCGGGCGGGCAGGGCAGACAGACAGCTGTCCGGGAGGCGGGGGCTCCGTGCCATTCCAGGCGTTTCGGCACCTCTATAAAACCCGCCTGCTCCGAGGCGAGGGGGCGATGGACGGGGGGCGGGCGGGCGGGCTCCCTGGGGGCCTCCCCCCTCCCCCCCCGCCCCTCCCCCTCACCCCCACCCCTCCCCCCTCCCCCCCCAGCAACCCCGGGCCAGCGCCACCTGCTGGGCGGAGCGGGGATGGCGCCTGGCGCCGCGCAGGGAGACTCCGAGCAGTCTCTGCTCCTCTCCGGGCCTCAGTCTCCTCCCCTGTAAAATGGGCACGGCAGAGGCAGCTCTCCCCACCCCCCTCCCCACCCCCCACCCCACCCTCTAGCAGCTGCCAGGACCCGACAGGGCAAAGTAGGAAGAGTGCTTGGCACAGGGCCCTGCACATGGCCGGCGCTGAATAAATGTCTGCGCCTGCCAGTGGTTTTCAAGACACACACAGTGTGTGTGTGGAGGGGGGTGGGTTGCAAGGGGGAGCCCACACCCCGCCGGGCGTCAGGAGAGGCTGAGGGCCACAGGGGAAGGCGAGAGCGGCCAGGCCGAAGGAGGGTGTGCGCTGGGACGTGGGCAGGTGGGGGCCGGTGGGGGAGGGTGTCCACGGCAGGCTGGCAGGCGGAGGTCACCGAACGCAGGGAGGGGGGGGGTTGCACATCTGCTGCTCAGGCCGCTGGTTGAGCGGCCCCGTCCCCCCCTGCCCCTGCACCTCCGAAGGCAGCTCGACCCTGGAAGCAGCCGCCTGCCTTCCACTCTGCCTCCCCCTCCCCCAGCCCCCAGGCCCATCGCTTCGCCTGCTGCAGGGAGAGCCGAGGGTCATTTCAGTCCTGTTCGGAGCTGGACGCCTTCCCCCGAGCCAGCTGGTCGGTCTCCAGGCGGCCAGGTCTCAGAGGGGAGCCGCACGCAGGCCCCCCCCCCCCGCCCCGCTCCACGCTGTCCCTGCACTTCCGGCCTCGCTACAGGGGCTCCTCGGGCTGCCCCCGGACTGGTCACCTGTCCCCCCGCTCTGGGGGCGGCCCCCCTCGGCCCCCTTCTGCCTTAATCACTGCAACACATGTACAAGCGGCCTCACCCTTGCTTCCACCACCTCCCCCTTCTCTTTTTCCCTTCCCCAAGCTCACAGCCCTGGCCCTGGAGTTTACAGCTGCAAAGAAAACACACACACACACACACACACACACACACACACACACACTCCTGCACAAAACCAACTGTGGAATGTTTTCCTGCTTCTGAGCAGGGTTTATGGCTCCAGAGAGTTCTCGGACACCTGACATCTACTCGTATTTCCACTCCTGGAAGCTGGGGCTGGGGGCTGGGGGCCGGGGCCGGGGCCGGGCAGGAGCCGAGGGGCGGAGGGGTGGGCCCGCATGGGGTCGCCTGCCTCCGGCCCCGAGCTGCACGCAGCAGGATCTGGTTTTCCCATTTGGGGCAGGGAACTGGCCGCTAGGTGCCAGACTGAAATGTGCAGCCGCCTGGCCTCCTCGGACTTTCATTCATTCTCTTAACAAAGTCATTCATTCAGCCGGTGTTTGTTGAACTCCGACCGTGTGCCAGGCTGGGGCTCAGCACAGGAGCGCCATCAGCTTGCCTGGGGGCCAGCGCGGGGGGCAGCCTCCCCACGGATGGCACGGCCCGGACAGCGACCAGAGGGACCGGAACAGGGGAGGGGGAAGCATGTTCTTACGGGGTCTGAGAGCACGGTGGGGAGCGGGGTGTGCGGTGGGGGCACCGGGGCCGGGGATGGCCCCGTGGTCTCCCTGACACTTGGACTTCACCCCAACGGCGGTAGATGCCTTGGAAACTTGGCAGGCGCTTACGCAGAAAAATGACACGACCAAATGCATCATTGCAAACAGCAGAAGCGGGCTCTGGCCAGCTCAGGTCAGAAATGAGATTTATGGAAAGGGTTTTTGGTTGCTCTTCTGCAGAAGGAAAAGTGGAGTAGCCAGGCCCCTCTCTGAGACACTGAGATGCGTTGGCAGACCCTCCCCCGGCGCCCCTACTGTCCCCGGAACGGTCACACTCCGCGGTCCGGCTCCCACGAGAACCAAAGCGTGGCGTACCCGAACAGTAGAACGCTACGCGCCCCGCGACCGAAGGAACCACTTGCCACGACGTGGGCGAACCTCGGGGACATTCTGTTGGTGGGGCGAATGCCAGTCAGACCCACGAGAACGCGTGCTGCACAGCTCCATGTGTGTGGGTTTCCAGAACAGGCAAAATCAGGCAGAAATCAGGCCAGCGCCCGCCTGTGCCGGCAAAGGGCACGCGGGCACATCCTGGGGTGACGGGGACACGGCATGGGTCACGGAGGTGTATGCGCTCATCTAATTGCATCAAACCTGTACTTAAAATCTGTACATTTGGGGGGCACCTGGGTGGCTCAGTCAGTTAAGCATCCGACTTCGGCTCAGGTCATGATCTTACGGTCTGTGAGTTCGAGCCCCGCGTCGGGCTCTGTGCTGACAGGTCGGAGCCCGGAGCCTGTTACGGATTCTGTGTCTCCCCCTCTCTCTGTCCCTCCCCCACTCACTCTCTGTCTCTGTCTCTGTCTCTCTCAAAAATAAATAAAACATTAAAAAAATTTTTTAAATCTGTGCATTTTTCATATGTGAATTTTATCAGGATGAAAAAAATAGAGCAGAAGGGAAAGAATGTTCTTCTGCTGACAAGGAATCCATCCATCAGGAAACAAGCAAGCAATCAGACCAGGGAGAAAGTCTGTCTGTGGAGCTCACCACTCCCATCGTTCTTGGGCCGGAGGATAAGGGGGCACCCCGCCAGACGGCTCCCCTCAGACCTCTTAAAACAAGGGAAAGTCACTTCCCAAAGGCCAGCCAAGGGGTGCGGAGAAGGCAAGCGTCAGCCTTACCCTGGATCGCTTTGGAGACTATCCTGTGTCTGCTACAGATGCAAGACGATGTAAACAAACAGAAAAAAACCGTTTCGTTGGTTCTGTTTTGGGGGAATCTGTGTGGGGCGGGGGGAAAGGGGGACGGAAAGCAGGCGAGTGAGCGGGACCCTGCCTATGGGCTCGTAAAATATGACACTTGTCTACAGAGTCCTTCAGTGATTAGAATTGACTAAACCTTGGGGCGCCTGGGTGGCTCAGTCGGTTAAGCGTCCGACTTCGGCTCAGGTCATGATCTCGCGGTCCGTGAGTTTGAGCCCCGCGTCGGGCTCTGTGCTGACAGCTCGGAGCCCGTAGCCTGTTTCGGATTCTGTGTCTCCCTCTCTCTCTGGCCCTCCCCCGTTCATGCTCTGTCTCTCTCTGTCTCAAAAATTAATAAAAAAAAAATTAAAATTAAAAATTAAAAAAAAAAAAAAAAAAACCTTGGCTAAACCTTGGGTTCTCTCACCTCTAGCCGCCAGCGGACATTGGTGCCCTCGTCCGGGGCTCCCGAGTGCCCTGGGGAGAGGGCCAGGACGGAAAGAGGCTGCAAGTTGAGGCTGGTACTCATGGGGACTTTGTCGCCTCGAAGGAAAGAAGGATGGTCTGCTTGAATCAATAACTCTGGTCTCCCAAATTAAAAAAAAAAAAAAAAAAATCCGAGACAAGTGTTGATCACGTGGTACATCAGCTGTTGGCCTCCGTCCGTGTGCCCTCAACACGTGCACTCAAGTCCCTGCCCCCCTTCGGGGCATTCGAACCACAGCTGCCATCGGAGCCCCCACCGAACGGAGCAGGCCTCGTCCCTTCCGTGTTCTCGGCCCTGGGGACCCGGGCGGCCCGCACCCTCCCCTCCTCCCCAGCCGGCGCCCTCCTCCCGGCCCATGGGGACGCTCGTGGCAAAGCTGCTCCTCCCCACCCTCAGCAGCCTGGCTTTCCTCCCCACGGTCAGCATCGCTGCCAAGCGCCGCTTCCACATGGAGGCCATGGTCTACCTGTTCACCATGTTTTTCGTGGCGGTAAGTCCGGGCCCCGCGGGAGGACCCACGCGGGGCACCCTCCCCACGGCGGAGGAGAGGGGCCATCTTTCCACCACGTGCCTGTATCGGTGATGAGGAGAAGTGATTTGGAGGTGAAAGAAAGAGCCCGAAGACCAGGAGAAAGGGGTGGGGGCCCCCCTCCTCCTCCCTGGACCTCAGGTTCCCCGTCTGTGCCGGGAAGTCACTCCGGGGTCGGTGTGCGTAAAATGGGCGAGATTCGGTGGGTCCAGGACGAGCCCCTCCGGGGTGCCCCTTCTCTCACCGCTGGCAGACCACCCCAGGCCCCCCCCCTTGTCCCACCTACGAGCGCGGGGCAGCTGAGCCGGGGCGGAGGGGCCGCCCCGGGCCCCGGGAGGGGGGTAGTGGGGTTTAGGGAACGTGTAGGGCCTGGGTGAGTCTGATTCCAGGATTCTGGAATCCTGTAGCTGGCCCCTGTTCAGGAGGGCCTGCTCACGTCTGCTTGTCTCTCCTTCTTGGGGCCTACGTCTGTCTCTCTCTGAGTCCTTCTTTCTCCATTTATAAGCCTGGACGGCTGCCTTTTAGCACTGTCTCTCCCCCCCCCGCCTCCCCATGGGGCTCTTTCCCTCTGCCTTTGTCCTGTTGCTTTTCTCCACATCTGCCTTTTTTTCTTTCACTCTGTCTGCGTCTGGGTCTCTCTTGATTTCTGGAGCTCTGTCTCCATAGAACTTGCCCTCTTCCCAAACCTCCTTGTCTCTCCCTGTCTGGCTTTGCCCCCCTGCCCCTCCACGTGTCTCTTTGGCTCGATCTGTCCCTCTAGTTTCTGTCTGTCTGTCTGCCTATACTCCTACCCATGCACATCCCTATCTAACCAATCATCGCCCCCTACCTACCCAATTGGTGATCCTTCTGTCCACCTGCCCGCCCCCGTCTGTGTCTCACCTCCCTGCCGCCATGTCCCTCTGAGCCCCCCACGATCACGGCTGGCCCCCCTCCCTGGCTCTGACCGTCCTCCTCATCGGCTCCCCTCAGACTCACCCTTCACTGAAGCCCAGCTCCCCGCGAGAAGCACGCACCGCGGGGGCGAGCGTCCCCCCGGACGTGACAAATGGCACGATGCCTTTTGCCGCCCGGGGTCCCAGGGGCAGCCGAGGGCAGTAGGTGTGTGACCACACGCCTGTGTCCGCAGACGTGCCTGCACCTGTGTGCACTTGGGCGGGCGCCCCCTTAGGCAGCAGGGACCTGGGGCCAGGGGCTGCCTGGGGCTTGTCTCCACCTCTGGGTGGGAGAGACCCCCGCCGGGAGCCAGCATCCAGGCTGGGGGGCGTGCCAGGGGCTCTGCACACAGTGTCTTCTGTGGTCTTCTCGGCTCCCCGTGAGCCTGGGATTGTGACGGGCCCATTTGACGGATGGAGAAACCAAGTCCGACAGAGGCTGAGTCCCGTGTCACTGTGAGCACCAGATGTACCTTGGAGCTCCTGGCTCAGTCAAGGCATTTTGTCCGATGCCATTTCATGGGCCCCACAAGGGACCCCTGCTTGGGAGGGCCCCAGGAAGTCGGTTTGGCAGGTGGGAAGCCCAGGCACGGGGCGGACGCGGGACTTCTCTGCGGGTACAGGGGGCTTAGGGCCGGGGAGGGGAGCCAGGGGTCTTGTCCCCAGGCCCAGGTCAGACCCCACCCAGGAACCCACAGACACGGCCAGGCCACCCCTCCCTGCTGGGGCTGGGCTGGCCCCCAGCTGCCTCCGGGCTGACCTCAGCGGCCCGCCCTGGCCCGCCCAGAATGGCAGAGGCAGCTGCCTCCTGTGACAAATGTCCTCCAACCTCAAAGCCACACTCAACCCCTCTCTCCCAGAGCCCCAGGCAACACCACTGCAGCCCCTGCCTCCCATGTGGCTTCTTCTGCGTTGCACCCAGGACCCTCCTGGGCCAGTTGTCACAGGGGGTCGCCTGGCCCACCCCGCGGACCGACAGAGGGGGCCCCAAGCAGGCAGCCAGTGGCCGGGCTCACAAAACAAGGATCCGTGAGGTCGGCCTCTGGAGGCTGTGCGGTCTCCCACCAGGTCCCCAGCTGTACCCCACCCCCACCAGCACCCTCCGGGCCCCCAATCTGCCCCTGCATTGGAGGACGGAGGCAGGCCTCACGGGCGCCTATCCCCGCTCTGCCCTGCCTCCTTGGCAGGTAGCACTGCTCGGAATCTCACCGTCCCCACCTGCCCAACAGAAATGAACCAAGGGCCCGGCGGGAGAGCACCCCCCGCCCCATCTCGGGTCAGCTCTCCTTCAAACAGCTCTAAACCCTGCCCCCCTGACCCTGCGTTCACACGGCCGGGATGAGACAGTATTCCTGCTCTTGATGGGGGCAGGGCACAGACACTCCAAGAATCTCTTAGCAGTTAAGTCCGTAATTCTACACGGTGATCTGTGCTACGAAGGAGAGGTGTGGGTGCAGAGACAGCAGATGATGGGGCTGGGGGGCGGGGGGAGGGATGGAGTTCTAGAAATAGCAGGAGAATATCCATGTCACTTGTAAGGCCTCGCTCTCTGCCAGAGCCACGTGGAGCAAGTGTCCTTCTCCCCACTCTGTTCCACAGAGTTCTGAGCACCTTGATCAGGCCTCACCCGAAGCTTCCCTTTCCCCAAACAGTTATGTCCACTCCCTAGTTGTTCTTCTCTATCCTCTTTGCCTGTGTCACTTCAAAGGGTGCAGACTCCAAAGTTCAACACAGTCTTCTAGGTGGGTCTGACCCGGACAGAGAGATGCAGGACTCTGTCACCTCCTTTGTTCTGGGCACTATACCTCTATTAACACCTCCCGGGGGCACCTTAGCTTTAAGACACCTGTAATTGTAACCGATATGAGCTCTAAATCCACCCCAACTTGCTTGACTCACCGGGTGACCCTGGGCTCCTGCCCCCCTTTTAACATCCCTGGGGCCTCCGGACGTGGACTGCTCTCCTGCCCACCTCCTCCCGCCCGCTGAGCTGGGCTCACCAAGAGACGATTGTGCCGGTTTCCGGGCTCGTTTACGCCCGTGGAACTTGTCAAAATAATTACGTCACATAATTTGATATTCCTTAAAATGATGAAATGCGTATATGCAAAAGGAAAGAGCTGTTTTTGGGAAGAAGTCAGTTGACAGCTCTGAGAATACTCCATAGAGGCATTTGGCTTTAAAAATTGCCAGTAGGGGTGTCTGGGGGGCTCAGTCGGTTAAGCGTCCGATTTCCGCTCAGGTCACGATCTCGCGGTCCGTGACTTCGAGCCCCGCGTCGGGCTCTGTGCGGACAGCTCGGAGCCTGAAGTCTGTTTTGGATTCTGTGTGTCTCCCTCTCTCTCTCTCTGCCCCTCCCTTGCTTGTGCTCTGTCTGTCTCTCTCTCTCTCAAAAAATAAACATTAAAAAAAAGTAATAAAAAAATAATAGGTTAGAAAAAATTGCTATTAAATAAGGTGTCGAGGAGACGACCGTACGAGTGTGGGAGCGGCCGGGCAAACCGACCGCGCCGTCTGCAGCACAGGGGTCCCTGCGGTGGTTCTCGAAGCGTGTTCCCCACCGGTGGCTGGCTTCGGCCTGAAAAACTCTTAAAAATGCACATCTCCGACCTCCCGCCAGACCTGCCGAGTTAACGACTCAGGGTGGGCTCAGCGATCCGAGGATTCACAAGCCCCCCCGGGGGTTCTGGTGCCCACTCGGGGCTGAGGGCTTCCTCTGCGGGGTAGCCCAGTCACGACAGGGGTCAACCGTACAGCAGGAGGCCCCTCAGGCCCCCCAGGAGCCGCCTGGCATCCCAAGAGTAGGCCCCGGCCTCACGTCCACGGCCGCGGGGAACGCGCACCTGCACCCACTGGCGGTAACCCCGGCTGTTGAAGGAACGTGCAGGGCGCGTCTTTGGGCCTCAGCGGAGCGTCGCCCGGCCTCTGTCTACTCGCGTCACAGAAAGTAAGAGACGCGTCTGAGCCCTCAGCGCGTCCCAGGCTCCGGACCCCGACACGGATTGTTTCCTCGAATCCCCGCGAGACCCCATGAGGGGAGCAGTCGGCAGCGCCCCCGTTTTTCAGGTGGGGAAACTGAGGCACGGGGCCGTGAAAGGACTTGCCCGAGCTGGCGAGTGGTCTGGCTCAGCTCGGAGTGTGGGTGTGGCTGGGGCCCAGCCCCGGCCCCGGTCCCCGCACCCCCCGCCCCTCCTGCCCTCCCCCACCCGTGCGCTGTCCCTCCCAGCCCCCAACCGCCCTGCGTGTTCCGGCAGTTCCACCACGCCTGCAACGGGCCCGGCCTGTCGGTCCTCTGCTTCATGCGCCACGACGTCCTGGAGTACTTCAGCGTCTACGGGACAGCGCTGAGCATGTGGGTCTCACTGATGGGTGAGTGGCCGCACCCCGAAGCCCAGTCTCCCCGCCGTCCGCGGGCCGGGCCCCCCGAGAAACCCGACCCCGGCGATCCTGCTGCCCAGTCCTCATCTGGAGCGTCTCCTCGCCCCCTCCCGGGGCCCAAGCACAGTCTGGTCTAGGAACGCGCAGTCCTTTCACGCCCGGATTCCCATTCTCGAAACCTCTAACGTGCACACTCGGTAAAGGCTTGTTGCAACACACGCATTCTAGAGCAGTGCCGAGGGCCGGCGGAAGGGCTTCCGCGCTCTCCCCCGGGAGACCGCTGTCCCCAGGTCAGGGTTGGCCCCCAAGACGTTTCTTGAGGCTCGCGCAAGCCTTGACGCACGTCGCTGTCAGCCCGGGTCGGTACGAGGATGGAATCCCTGGACGCAAGTCGTTCCGCGACTTTGTTCTCACTTAGCGCCGTCTCGCGGCAATGTGAGTCAGGGCACGTGGACCCCGTCGCTCGGGGCTCCCTGCTACGTGCCCGTGAAGGACCCAGATCTTTCCTGTCTCTTAGCTGGGTGTCCTTGTCTCCGTCCCAGGGGTCCCCAGGGGCAGGCGCGTGCCGCCCGGGCTGCTCCGTCCACGTCTTTCCCTTCAAACCCGCTGGAACAACTCAGACCTCGGAGTGACCGGGCTGGGCCGTGGGCTGTCTCTGGCAGAGGACGGCCAGCACCGGGAGCCCTGAGGGATGCCTCTGGGGGAGCAGTGGCCGGGGCAGGGGGGGGGGGCGGTCAGGGGGCCGCTCACCTCTGCCGGTTCCTCTCCCCGCCCTCCAGCGCTGGCCGACTTCGACGAACCCAAGAGGTCGACCTTTGTGATGTTTGGCGTCCTGACCATCGCGGTCCGGATCTACCACGACCGCTGGGGCTATGGCGTGTACTCGGGCCCCATCGGCGTGGCTGTCCTCGTCATCGCCACCAAGTGGGTGCGTACTGCCTGGGCCTGCCCCCCCCCCCCGCCCCCCTCACCCCTCCGCCCCGGGCTCTCCGATTACCGCCCGTCTCACCTAAAGCACAGAGACGGTGAGCACCAGGCACCCCTGCCCCACAGGCGCGGTTTGCGTCACCCGCACTCACCGGCTCTGGGCCCAAAACCCAAGTGACGTCACTCCCTGCCTCGGTTTCCAGGTCTGTGAAGCGATCATTACAGGAACAGTCTCTTCCTTACCTCGAGGGCTGGGTTCCGAGATGAACTGAGACAATGCACTTAAAAGTACTAGCTAGCGACTCACTTGCTCAACAAATAGGAGCCGTTAGGAGTATTGCAGACAGCGACTCCTTTAAAGATGCAAAACCCATCGGAAATGGCCTGGGCTAATCTGGGAAGACTTCCTGGAGGGGGTGAGCCTAGAGTTTGGTTCTAGTGAGGAAGGAGGCTGTGGTATATGCAGTCGACAGGAAGAGGGATCTCCCCGTAAGCGCTGAGGAAGCTCGAGTTGCAGTTTCTGACACCGAGAGCCCTCTGCTGCCCACCCCTGGGGGGTATGGCGCCCAGTAGGCCCTTACACACGGCTGCCAGGCCTCCCCTAATCCTCTGTTGTACCGAGGCCCCCGCGGCGGTGAGGCCTGAAACTCACTCACACTCCCCAGGCTGACGAGGAGCCTTCGGCAGGATGGACCCAGGGCCATTGCCTGGGGCCCCGGAAGGGAAGGAGCTGAACCTTGCCGGGCCAGAACACAGGTCTGGACTGCCGCAGGCCTGAGGCCGGGCTCACTCTCCAGCCGTGCGGCAGCTCAGGCCCCAGGGGGACGTCCCTCGGCCCCATTTTAGCCCCTCTGGAGCTCCTCCTGGAACCTCGGGGTCCCAGCTCCAAGTGCTGGCGGGAGGTCCGGTCCGACCCAGCCCAGGCCACACACCCACTCAAGGCCCTAAAATTAAGCCACGATGGCAGGACTTCAGAGGATGGTCTGCCGGGCCACCTGGGGAGCAAGCAGGAAGGCAGTTCTCTGGGAAGAGGGGTCCGGCTGGACAACTGGTTGCAGAAAGTGCCCACCAACCCATCTTACAGCTGCGGGAGAGAACATAAAGTTCTGGTGGCGAGCCTTCCCCACGCGCCCCGGGCTCCTCCCGCAGCCAGGGAGCAGAGGGTTTGTTTGGCCAGGCGGTTAATGAAGGAAGTAGGGCTCAGAGAGGTCAGCCACCAGCAAGAAGTCACAGCAGCACCGAGCGCGGCCGGGCCTCGACTTTTCAAGCAAGGGAAGGGAAGGAGCCTCTTTCTCACTGGGGCTCAGGGACGCACTGCTGGCCTGGGCCTGACCCAGGAGGCCCCTCGGAGCTGCCTCGGAGGAGGGGAGGCACGTTGGTGTCTGGACCCAGGGAAGGACCACATTAATGAACAAGCTGGAATGCATAAACACAGAGCCCTCGATAATGCGCTCACTCCTGGCAGGAAGTAGGATAGGCTCCTTGGTCTGCCCTGGAGGGCTGTCGTTCCCCGCCTCCCCCACTCCCCCCGCCTCGCAGATCTTGGCAGGTCTGAATCTGGGCTGCGTTGTAATCCGCCAGAATAGAAGTCACTCCCTAGTGTCCCCGAGAATCCTCACGGGGACTTCCACGGCCTTGGGGGCTGTGGGTCCAGTCACAGGAACCAGGAGGTCTGCCCGGCTCTGCATCTGGGGCTCCAATTGTGTTTTGCAGACCATTTAGCGTGGAGTTTACTTTGGATTTTCAAGGGCAGTTGTTTCCTGGAATGACGGTGGATTTTTCTCCCGGAGGCTCGTCCCTCCTCGAGCCAGAGTTGGGAACGGCAACCCTCGGGGAGAGGAAGCCGAGCCGGGTGCGGGGGGGTGCAGGGCTGGTCAGGCCAGGCTAGGGCACAACCTGGGGCAGCCACGGCCGTGGCCACCCACACCCAGGACGCCCCCAGCCGCACCCAAGCCCTATCTGTGCCGTGCAGGTCCTGATTCCTCATCGGCGATGGTAAATTACAGAAACCTGAAAACCGGCCTTTGGCGGCCAAAGTTGCCCTGCCCCCAGCCCAAGGCTACTCGGGGTCTCTGTGCGCTCCACCTGGTGGGCTGGTGGGGGGGAAGGGGGGCGCTTCCCCAGCCCCCGGGGGCCTCCACCATTCGCAGTGTGCGTGTGTAGGCTTGCCACAGGCCTAAACACTCCGCTCTCTGAAACACTTCGGAACGCCCAAGGGTTCGAGATTTCAGGGTGTGGCCCTACATTTACTGCATGATTTCAGTGCATGTGAACCCGAATTCAAATGCCCACTTGAGCCTTCCGCTAACATCAGGGCCTGTGAAACCACAGATGTAACGCGCGGGTCAGGCTGTCTCATAAATACTGCGATGGGACACCGGTGAAAGCAACCAAAGGGACTTTCGGAGCACCACACGGGCGCCCCCACCGGCCATACTGGCGGGCAGGGCCAGTGCTCCAACACCCCCTTGCTGTGACTGGTGCCCTGGGGGGTCCCCTCCGGCTGGGGGAGGTGCATGTGAAAGGGTGGCCTTGTTACATCCCCAAGAGGCAGGCAGGGGTGGGGTCCCCATGGGGGGGTACTGGGCCCACGGTTCCCAGCTCGGCCGTCCAGGCTGGGGGCTCCCTTGGGTCCTACAGCCGCGAGGCTGGGCATGTGGGGCGTCTTCCTGCGCCCCAGCCCCTGCCCGAGTGTAGCCAAGGTGCTCATGCCCAGGGCGAGCTCTCCGGGCAGCCCAGGGCGGCGTCCCCCGCATCACCGGCCACTCTCCCCGCAGCTGCAGCTCATGAAGGAGAAGAAGGGTCTGTACCCCGACAAGAGCGTCTACACCCAGCAGATAGGCCCCGGCCTCTGTTTCGGGGCGCTGGCCCTCATGTTACGATTCTTCTTTGAGGTACAAGGCCTGAGCCTCCTCGGGGTGGCCTCACGTTCCTGCTTTTCCGTCCCTCCGGGTGGGCAGAGGGGAGCCTCCCTCCCTCCCGCCACAGCCTGCTTGGTCCCCAGCACCAGGGGGGGGGGGGGGGGGGCGATCGCTGCCTGCGCGCACCTGAGGCGAGGCGAGGCGCGCAGCCCAGATGGGGCCTGGGGCGGGGGCCAGCACCCGCAGGGAGGAGGGAGGAGGGAGGGGGGCAGGGAGGAGCCCCAGACTCCTTGTCAAAGGCCTAGAGAGTGGGGTTTGATGTCAGGAAAGATGGCCTGGGCCGGACACTGAGGGAGGCTCCTTGGAGGAGGCCACTTGGCCACATTCCTGAGTGGGGGCGGGGAGGTGACCGGCAGATGCCCTGGGGAGCCAGGCAGGCCGGCGTGCAAGCAGGCGCCCAGAGCTTTGGGGAGGGGGGCCTGGGGCCCCAGACTGACCCCCCACCCCCCACCCCTGCAGGATTGGGATTACACCTACGTGCACAGTTTCTACCACTGCGCGCTGGCCATGTCCTTCGTCCTCCTGCTGCCCAAGGTCAACAAGAAGGCCGGAAGCTCGGGGCCCCCCGCCAAGCTGAACTGCCCCACCCTCTGCTGTGCTTGCGTCTGACCGCGCGCCGCGCCCGCCCCCTGCCCCCTGCCCGCCCCTGCCCTGCCGCATCTCCCGCCTGCGGAGAGACCCCCATGGCCCCCCCCACCCCGGCTCTGAGCATCCGGGAGAAATGTCTCCCCTCAGAGGGATTTGGGGAGCATCTTGCTGAGGGCTGCTGGGAGCCCACTTACTAGGTTTCTACGGAGCACAAACCACCGTGCTGGAAAGAAAAGGACTTCCTGCCCCGCTCCTGCTCCCCCACGGTCATGGCCAGTCTGCGTCCGCGGGACCCCACAGCCGACATGTGTCCCCTCCCGTCCCCCTTTCCTCCTCACCCAGCCACAGAGGGACTCTGCCCGTGTCCCCCTCACAACACCTGTCTCCTCCTGGACCCTGGTTGTCACCGCTTCTGTCCTGTGCCCTCGGGCTCTGAGCAGACCCGTGTAGGAAGCCAAGGCCAGTGGGGGCCGGCTCCATCCAGGCCTGCTGGCCGTCCCTCCAGCCGGGTCCCTGAATCAAGCCGTGTCAGTAACGGCAGCCCACAGGAAGCTCCTCAACCCTTGACCTTCCTGTGTGCCAGAAGCCGTATGATCATGGCTTCATCTAATTCGTAAAACAAGTCTGCATTAAAGGACGATCACTCCCTTCTACAGACAGAAGCCCGAGGCGCAGGGTCCGTGGTGTGTCCGAGGCCTCGAGCAGGCGAGTGCAGACCCGGGCCGGGCCCGCCGCCACCAAGCCCGCCCCCTCGCTGTGGAGCCGCCCACGGGCTGGGCGCGAGCACCTGTGTTGGCCCTTTGAGCGGCTCCACCCTGGGCTAACGGCCAGCGTGGGAAGGGGGTCTGGGCCCGGGGACACCCGCGCGGAGGCCGGCGGGCCCGGAGCCGGGCGCACGGGGCAGGCTTGCGGCAGCGCTGAGGGAGGGCGGCCGGCTCCCGCCTACAGCCCGTCTGCGCGGGGCCCCGCGAGGGCGGGAGCCGGCCTCCCAGACGCCACCTCACAAACCTGAGCCTCCCCAGCAGCCCCAGCCCACCCCGGCTTCCCGAACGATGTGGGCACATCTGTCAGGCGGGAAGTTGCCTACACCTGTCTGGGGCCCGTTTTGTGTTTCCAGACGGTGCACCCCCACCGCCACCGCACGGGGCGGCCCCTTATTTGTCCTGAAGTCACCTCTTGCTCCCCTCAGGGGGCCGGGAGAGAGCTGGGGACAGGGCTGGCCCCTCGGCGAGGCACCCCCGGTCTGTCGGCCTCCCTGACTGTCCAGAGGTCCCACGTGTGGGGCCCGGACGCCCACAGTCTCACTCTGGCTCAGCCCCTTCCTGAGCCTACAGACTGGATCACAGAGCAGCTCTGGGCAGCTCGCACGGGCTCGGAGTCCCGGCCGGGCCCCGGGGAGCGGGCCTCAGCCTCAGCTTCGGGGCCGTCCTCCCAGACGGACGTGTCCCCGCGCCCCCCGCCCGGCGCAGGGACGGGCAGAAGCCGCTTCCGTTGGCTTCTGGTCCGGTTGAGGGGTGTGCACACACAGGTGCCCGCTCACACCGTGAAGAGATAGGGCCCCCTGGAAACAGCATCGTCCTGTCCGGCCTGTCTCCCAGCTCCGCGAGGGGAGACACCGGGCGGGAAGGAAAGGGAAGGCTGTGGGGGCCACGCGGGGGGCCCGCGGGCATCGCTCTGGAAGCAGGCCTCTGCCAGTCGCCTCCCTCCCCGTCACCTCCCTCCCATCCCCTCCCCCGTGTCCCCCCCCCCACACACCCGGCGAGCACACCCCAGCTCCCAGCTCCGCGGCAGCAGATGGAAAGTTGGAGGCCGCGGGATGCTCCTGAACAGGGAGGAGGCGAGGGGCCGGCCAAGAGCGTTAAGGCTACTCACTGCGGCCACGCTGATTTATGAGGCCGTCTGGGAGCCCAGCCAAGTCTGTAAGTCATGGACAATTAGGAGGCTCGCTCCAGCCCTCAGCCCCGTCCGCCTCTGGGGCTCTAGGCCCACCGCGCCCCTCCTCAGCAGGGTCAGCACCGTGGAGACCCCACGGTGCAGATAGGGACACGGAGGGCCGGGAGGCCGGCGGCCGGCCCCGGTGACTTGGACACTGGGTGCTGAGCGGTGGCTGTGCCCAGGGTCTGACTCCTAACCCTAGCGGCATCTTCCTCTGCTTCCAAGGCCCACTGTGACATCTTGGGGGCTCCAGCCAAGGGCCGGGGGGGAGTGCCCGGGAGGGGGACAGAAAGAGAAGAGGCCGCTTGGAACCTCCAGCCCTACACCTCGAGACTAACAAGGAAGAAAAGAAGTCTCATGGCCTTCAGACCAAACACCTCTGAGTCCCAGTGTCCTCGAGCCCGGGGCCTTCGTGCCCTGGAATCCAGCAGTCATGGCACCCGGTGCCAGGAGGGACCTCCGAGGGCCCCCCCCCCAGGCCCCCTGGGGCTCTGGACGGGACTCACCTCCAGCCAGCCCTGATGAGGGAAGCCTGGGTCCCGACTCCAGCGTGCGCCCGGAAGCCGAGCCCGAGATGATGGCAGCCCCAGAGCAGCTTGTGCAGTAGAACTTGCTTTAATGATGGAGGCGAGGCGGGGGCGCCCGGGGGGCTCAGTCCACTAGCGTCCGACCTCGGCTCAGGTCATGATCTCGCGGTTCGTGAGTTCGAGCCCCGCGTCGGGCTCGGTGCTGACAGCTCGGAGCCTGGAGCCTGCCTCGGGTTCTGTGTCTCCCTCTCTCTCTAACACCCCCCCCACTCATGCTCTCGCTCTCTCTCTCCCTCTCAAAACTAAGTAAAAACAAAAACTTTAAATGATGGAGATGAGGAGACCACCCCCACGCCAACTGCCCGCCACACACATGGCCGCAGGGCATTTGAAATGTGGCTGGTGCCACGGAGGAGCTGATTAATCTCAATGTAAGAAGCCACGTGTGGAGGGTTGCAGATAAAATACAGGACACCGGGTTACACGTGAATTTCAGATAAACAAAAAACGATGATTTCGCCTACGTGTGTCTCACGCGGTATTTGGGACCTATTTACATGAGACGCACTTACGGGAAGACAAGAGTCGCCGCTCATCTGAGATTCAAATCCGATGCAGCGCCCTGTCCTATCCCCGCGGCCGCGGCCGGTGCCTACCACACGGGACGGCACGCCTGCCAGAAACCGAAGGAACGGGACAGCTCCCTGGACGTGCAGGTTTGGGGTCCTGAGTGAAAGCAAGTGCCGCGGGCCGAGGGGCTGCAGCGCCCAGGACGCGCCGTCTCCGCTCGCCGCATCCTCCCTGCACCCTGGGGGCTGGGAGTGCGCAAAGGCCTCCCTGCGCCTGGACGCGGCCTCCAGACCCCGCAGAGCAAGGGGCACGGAGCAGTGCCCCCGCTCGAGCACCGGTGCCCCCGACCCAGGCACACACGCGCACACACACATACGCACACGCACGTGCACACGCATGCACACGCGCACGCCCATGCACACATACGTGCACACACAGAGCTCGGCTGCAGGGGGAGCCACACACCCCCAGCGGCAAAAGGCAAACGCAGAGGTATTATAAACACTTACAACCACGCAGACAAAACAGTCTATCGTAGGGGCCCCTCCGCCTCCCTGGAGCTGGGGCGGGGTCCGCCCGGGGAGCCAGCGGCCTCTGTTTGCTCAGAAGGAGGTGTTTGGTCTGAGGGCAGTCTGTGTGCCCGTGGCCTTTGCCTGCTACCGACATTTCCTGTCTCTGTTATTCTCTTCTTCAGTAAGACCATCTGAAACCCAAAACTTTTATTGCCCCTTTTAAAAAGGCTTTACAGCTCCCCGTCTGCCTCATCCCTGCCGGCTGGCGGGCTGCGATTGTAGTTAGGGAAAGCGGGAAAGCGGCAGCTGCCGCAGGAATTCGCCCTGGGCTCAGCCGCAGGGTCTTGGCCGAGGACCCGCAGGGAGGAGGGCCAGGTATGTGGGCAAGGCCAATTCTGCAGAGTCGGCAGGAAGGCCGTGGGGGCGGGGGCGGGGGGACCCGGCTGGCCGGTTAGCCGGTGGCCAGAGCTCGCTGGGCGCCCCCCGGGGATCCCTCCCAGCTCGGCGCCCTGGGGCCCGTGTGGTCCCACCTCTGCAGCAGGTTTCCTCACCTCTGGCCGGGGACAGCAGCCTCGCCCGCTGCCGCACTCAGCACTCACCCCGGAGGGGGTGAACTGAGTCAGATGCTGGCTGCCCTGGTCTTGGGAAAGAAAACAAGGCAGGAAGAGGAAGCAGGAGTGTGTGTCGGGAGGTCCGGTGTGGAGGTGAGGAAACAGGCGTGGGCTCCATCTCCCTCTGGGACCTCGGGCAAGCCCCCTGCACCCTGCTGGTCCTCTAGGCCTCAGTTTCCTCCTTCGTAAGGCGCCTGCCTCACCTGGGCGTTGCCAAGATTAAATGAGGTAATTGAAAACAAAGCGCTTAGCACGGTATTGTTTAAATGGCGTTTAAAAAACTGGCCTTGTTTTCGTGATCAGTAGTCTTGGGCGAGCAAGAGGGTAGCAGGCAATCAAGTAGAGGGACCCTTACAGTCAGGGGACACGCACCCCAGATATGGCACCAAATGGCAAGAAAATGAAATGCTTCAAACCAAATGTTTATTATGGATTAAGAATTATGGATCAAGGAAGTAAGCGAGGAAGGCTGCCTGGAAGAGGCGGGTTTCAGACGGAAGCTAGAAAAGCAAAGCGGACTGAACCGTGTGAGCCTGCAGATGCCTGGCTCTTGAGACTCGTCTGTGACGGCTTCACCGGTCCACGGTTCTGAGTCTGACCGTCCTCTAGGCCCTGGGCCTCCCCGGACCCCCTGCGTCCTTCCCAGAGGACCGCTGCTGCCCAGCTGGAGAGAAGGATCTGCCCGGCTAGACCGTCCCGGCTTCTGTCGCCGGCTTGTGATCCAGGATAAGAGGGACATAGATGGGCCTGGCCTGGCGTGCTCAAGGTCCAAAGGTGGAGGGAGGAGGAGGCCGCCCTGGGCTCTCCTGCCCTCCCTGGGAGCTGGGGTGGGCGGGGGAGGGGGCTGCGGTCAACCCAGCACATGAACAGGACTTCAGAGGCAGGCGTGTGCTGGCCTCGGGGTGCGGCCTTGCTCGAGAAAGGGCTGCTGGATGGCCCACGCCTCTGTGCCTCGTCGCCAGTGGCGCTCTGGGGTTTCTGTCTCGCCCCGATGCCTCACTTTAACATCACCCCCTTCCCGGCCGGTCACATTTGCCAAGCAGCTTTCCCAACCTCGGGGCTTCGCGGGGAGCCAGCCACGCCCGGGCTCTGTCTCCCCGCCTCGCACAAGCAGAGATAGAGGTGAGCGAGGGGGTGGGGGTCGGGAAAGACCCCGCAGAACGTGTGCCGTTCGCCGACCTGAGGAGAAGGGAGCGGTGGCCCAGGGAGAGGGTGGAAGGTCAGCGGGGTCTGTCTGGGCACCGCGGGGGCCGTTGTGGCCGCGAGAGCTAGCGGCGGGGGCCGGGCGGACAGGGCGCGGGCCGGGTGCCCCGGGGCCGGGAGGCTGTTGCTGCCATAGCGGAACGTAGGTGGACGTGGGTGACTCTCCACGCACACTTAACCAATATTTGCCAACAAATGGGTGGGCTTTCCCATGTCTTGGTGAGGGCAGACTCCTGGCCCCTTGGAGAGCCCACACTTGATAAAGGGCTAGTCGGTAGCCTGAGAAGCCTCGGCCTTGACCCCTCGCCGACCTGCACACCAGGACCAGGATGGCGGCGCCGAGTGTGGGAAACGGCTCTGGAGCCGTGGGCCGTGGGTCCCTGGACGACCCTCGGCCCCCAACGTCTCCAGAAGCAGAGACCCTTGCTCATCCTGCTGGGGCCGTCCAGTGACACAGTGGCCGTGTTGGCACCTCCCCCACAGCCACCACCCCCTCCCCCAGGCTGCCGAAAACCTGTCCCGCTCAGGAAGGCTGGCAGAGGCGCACGGGGCCCTCACTCTGATGGCAAGCGGGCACCACGGGGTCAAGCCGCCATCCGGGCTGGGGTGAGCGGGATCACGAGGTCCGCATCACCACCCGCGGGCGCTTTGGAGGAGGATCCGGGGAGCCCTGGGCAGGGGTCACTGAGACTCCCCACCCAGGAGGCAGCCAGCGATGGCCGTGACCACCCCAACCAAGTTCAGGGCCGGCTGGGCAGGCTGGGCTGTCCGGCCTGGAGGCCGCAGAGAAGGAAGGGGCCAGCAAGTGCCTAGAGCCACATGACCAGGCCGGTCGCCCTCTCTCCCTTCCGAGAAGCCGGGCCCCTGGTGCCTTCGTTGGGGTTTGTTTTCCTAATAGCTCGGCTGACAGGAGTCTGCTGGCTGCGGGCCCCAGCCAGAGCCAGGCTATCGAGTAGCTGCGGCCACATCTGGAAGATGTTTGCAGAGACCCCGGCCCCCTGCCCGAGGTAGCGGGCCTCGGAGCAGCAGGCCTTATCAGCTTGGGCTCCGTCCGGGAAGCCGCCTGCCTCAGACCAACAGCCCTGACTTCTGGGACTGGAAGGGGAGGGGCCGGGCGGCGGGGCGGTCCGTGGCCTGGGGCCTCCAGCGGGCTCCAGAAATCCCAGAATGGCAGACCCCAAGATGTCAACTCAAGAGACAACCTCAGAGGCCAGCTGATCCTGCTTCCTGCCAACGCTCGCCCTTCCGTGTGGGGCCCCACGATGCCCACGTCCTACGAATCGTGTGATCGGCCCCCATGACGGACTTTAGAGCCGAGAAGGGGCTCTCGAACCTGGGATCGCTTCCTCATCCTGATCCATCCCGGCCACCGTGGCTGTCCCCATTGCACAGGTTGGAAAACTGGGGATCAGTGAAGCGCCAGGGGACCTGAGATCTCACACCGACCGAGCTGGGACTCGACCCTGTTTGCGGTGGGGCTTCCTAGCTCTGTGTCCTGTCCGTTGCCCCTCACGGCCCCCCTCGTCCTGCTGTGCGATGGCACAACGTGGCACTGCGCTGTGGACCACCCAAGCCACTGGGCACCGCGTCCTTCCGTGAGCACGCAGGAAACGTGACCGGCGAGGCATTGGTGTCGTTCTTGCTGACCGGGGACTCAGGGAGCTCCCCCACCAAGCCTGGTGCATGACCGGCCATGCAGGCAGCACCAGGACTTAAACCGGTTCGTGAGTCAGCAACGGAGCCTGACGGGCAGGGGGCAGAGGGAATAAAAGGCCAACCACCCGGGGCGCCTGGGGGGCTCGGTTGATTAAGCGTCTGACTCTTGATTTTGGCTCAGGTCGTGGTCTTGTGGTCCGTGAGTCTGAGTCTTGCATCGGGCTCTGTGCTCAGAGCCTGCATGGTTGGGGTTCTCTCTCTCTCTCTCTCTCTCTCTCTCTCTCTCTCTCTCTCTCTCAAAAATAAATAAATAAACCTTAAACATTTTTTAAGTAGGAAGAAAGGGCTAGCCGCCGGCGTGCACGGCGCCTTCCGGACACTTGGGTGCCCTGCTTTGCATGTCCTGACTCGGGCCTCTCCACCGCCCTCTGAGACAGGCACCATGACTGTCCTCGTTTTGGACTCCTTACGACGCCTTCTTTCCTAATTTTCAAGCTATTACTGACCCCTGGTCCTGAGGTCACTCTGTGAGACACCAGTGTGTAAAAAATGGGCAAAGACTGGCTTTATGCCCCGGCGTGTGGTCGGTTTTTGTAACTGGCCGAAGGTGTTTACCGTCCGCTTCCTGTAGGAGGTCCAGCAAGTTGAGCTCGTTGGCTTACTAAGTAGATGCCGTCAGTCACGGGGAGGGAGGTGACAAAACCTCCCACTCGGGAAAAAACAGCTTCTTTTAAAAAACGTTTATTTATTTTTTAGAGAGAGGGAGAGAGAGAGAGTAAGTGGGGGAGGGCAGAGAGAGAGGGAAAGAGAGACAATCCCCGGGAGGCTCTGAGCTGTCAGCACAGAGCCCGATGCGGGGCTCGAACTCACGAACCGTGGGATCATGACCTGAGCCGAAGTCAGACGCTTCACCGACTGAGCCCCCCAGGCGCCCCAGGAACAGCCAGCCTTTAAAACAATGGGTGCTGGCACCAACGAGACGAACCTCAACCCGTTCCTCGCACCACACCCCCAAATTCACTCAAAAGACCCCGAAAGCTTCCAGCGGAAACCACAAGAGAAAATCCTCGTGACCTTCGGGTAGGCAAACGTCCTTCGGAAGGACAGCACAAGAGTGAACCATCAAAGACAAAAACTAGTAAGCCGGATTGTATCAAAATTTAAAACTTTGGTTCCCGAGAAGCCATCATTAAGAAAATTAAAAAGACATGGCACGTGGGTGGCTCAATCCGTTAAGCATCCGACTCTTGATTTCGGCTCGGGTCATGGTTTCACAGTTGGCGAGTTCGAGCCCCGCGTCGGGCCCTGTGCCGACAGCTCAGAGCCTGGAGCCCGCTTCGGATTCTGGGTCTCCCTCTCTCTCTGCCCCTCCCCCCTCTCAAAAATAAACTTTAGAAAACAAAAACAAAAAACAAATCTCCCACTCAAACAGTGAGTTCGTTATTTTTTGTAGCTCTGCCCCATTTTGCTTTCTATATCTTGAGGTTTTTGTTAGTAGGGGCACTCAAGGTAAGAACAGTTATGTCTTCCAATAAATCAAGCTTTTTAAAAAATCGTTAAGCAATGGACTGGGTCTGGTGGTTCTTTTGGACAAAGTATATTTTTTCTGGTACAAATAGAGTCTTTTCCAACTTTGCCTGGCCCAGTATTTGCACAAACTTTTCATTTCTAGCCGAACCGAATCCTTTTATCTTCCTCTTGAGCCTTACAGGACTTTAGAACCCCTTCTTTCCAGTTTCTCCCCTCCTGACTTAAAGGCCATATTACCTTGTATTTCTGCCCTGTCTTCATTCAAAGCCCACACGACATTGCTATCCTCTTTATATGTTCCAATCTGCCCACCTACACAGCCTTCCCTTTGACTCTCTTCCCTTCTAATGCTCCCCTCCCCCCCCACCAGCCTCGGTTCATTGTTTTTCCGCCTCAGATATGTCCTTTAGAACTTCCTCAAGTACACGTCATCCGTGGGACAGTTTCTTGATGTTTCTTTGCCTTGATTTTGGCCCCTTTTCCCTAACATTGACTTCTAGCTTGACAGTCATTTGCTGTCTGTGTTTTGACATTATTATTATTATTTTTTTTTTTAGAGCTCCCTGTTGCTGCTGAAGGGTAAGCTCCTGAAGAGATAATCTATACTTTCTCTCCAACTCATTCTCAAGCCTTCTCTGCTCTTGGGTGTTCAGCATTTTCCTCTGAAGTGATGAGGTGTGGACCCCTTTTCTACTCGTCTTGCTTGCAATACATTGGGCTTCTTATATTTGTAGGTGGCTGTCTTTCATTAGATCTGAAACAGTTCCCGCCTTAATTCTCTTCAAATGCAGCCCTGTCCCTATTCTATCTCTCCTCAATGGTCGAAACCCCACTTGGTGACCCGTGTACCTGCTCACTTTATTTTCCACGCTGTTTCACGTGTCCCAGGTCTTTACTTTCTCAGGAGTACAGTTTTCCTAACCTCCTTTGCCTTATCTTCCAGTTCAGTAATTCCCTCTTTGATTATGTTCAAACCATCCTCTTGTTGTTTTGTTTTGTTTTTTTAATTTTTTTAACGTTTATTTATTTTTGAGACAGAGAGAGACAGAGCATGAACAGGGGAGGGACAGAGAGGGAGGGAGACACAGAATCTGAAACAGGCTCCAGGCTCTGAGCTGTCAGCACAGAGCCCGACGCGGGGCTCGAACCCACGGACCCTGAGATCATGACCTGAGCCGAAGTCGGACGCTTAACCGACTGAGCCACCCAGGCGCCCCACATCCTCTGGTTTTTAATTTCAAGTACCATGTTTTGTTCTGTTTTGTTCTTTGTTTTACTTTTAGGAGAATGCTTGTTCTTTATTAATGTGTTCAAGCCCCCTTCATTTCTTCTATAAAACATGTTCATTTCGTGTTTTAGGTCGGCTATTCCTAATATCTGATTTTTTTTTCTGATCTGATTCTAGCGCCCATTGTTTCTGCCAGCTTTTGCTCATGGTGCCTTGTTTCCTTGGGCACCATGAATGGGCACCATTCATTTTTTAGTGAATGTTGACTCTGAACTGCTCATTTGCTGTGGAACTTTGTGGAAATTCCCACAGGCCTGACAGAAAAGCAGCTTCCTTTGGAAAGTGCTTGCCTTTGCTTCTCCTGCACACATAGGGCTCTCCCAGCCTCAGAGCCCTTTAACCGCAAATCCCTTGTTTGAGGTTGGGGGATACGTGAGGGGATGTGAATTCAGGTTGCACACACATGGGGCCAGCTTGTAATCATGGGTTCCCAGAGCATTTTTCCTCCTCGGCCTCGGCACCAGGGCTTGAGATAAGCACTGTCGATGCGATGCCTAAAGAACAGATGGATTTTTCTAGTTTCCCTTACAGCGAGGGGGGACTTGGGGGTCCCCTATTCATGGAGGTGGTCTTCTGTTTCACCCCCAGCATGGCCAGGCTCGGCGCTTCGTCTTCTGTCCCTAGCCCCAAAGGGAGCCAAAATACGATGCTCCAATCCACCTATGAGAACAGAAAAGTTTCAAGTCCCCGTATTCAAAAAGAGAGGACAGGTGCGTCTGGGTGGCTCAGTCAATTAAGCGTCTGACGTCAACTGAGGTCGTGATCTCACGGCTGATGAGTTCGAGCCCCCCATGGGGCTCTGTGCTGACAGCTCGGAGCCTGGAGCTCCTTCGGATTCTGTGTCTCCCTCGCTCTCTGCCCCTCCCCCACTCATATATATATATATATATATATATATATATATACACACACACACACACACTCAAAAATAAATAAACCTTTAAAAAATTCAAAAAGAGAGGACACGTTGCTCTTTGGCCATCAAAACCAGTTAACGCCAGAACCAGCTTCAAATCTACCCCAACCTACTGGTGACAACTTGGCTGCGGTCAGCCAATCAGCGGCAGACAACTTGCTGCGGTCAGCCAATCAGCGGCAGACAACTTGCTGCGGTCAGCCAATCAGCGGCAGCCAGACTCCCGGGACTACACTTCCTCATTTCAAGACCGTCCAGCCCCCAAACTCCCCGCCGGGAGGGCCTGATGCCACCCTCGATAAAACTCTGCTCCGGGCCAGCAGTTTGCTTTGCTCGGGAGGTCTGTGCCTCCCAGTTGCGGTGCTCCCTGGTTTCACAAACAATACATGCAGGCTTTTGTTCCAGAGGTGGCTTGGTGGCCTCATCCCCCTACATCTCAAAGCAAAACCGGCTTCGGTGCGCCACGTTCCTCCCTGGGGCGCCCCCTTTCCCCATCCTGGCCCGAAGATTCTGCGCCCCCTAGCCAACGGAAGATAGCATCCAAGATGGACATCTTTTAGTCTATCCCGAATTTGTAGCGGCTTTTCATACTAATAAGAACGGAAATCTTTTGCCTTTATTTTATACGTGAGAGAAAACCGAGGCACAGGGACGTTAAATAAAGGGCCGGTCAATCACAGACTCAAACCTCGGAGCCAGGACCCTCTGGCTCCAGGGTCCGTGCACTTAAACTCTGCCATCGTCAACAAATGAGTTAGTAATTGGTGAATTTATTCATTCGCCAGATATTCATTGAGCCTCCTCGAGACGCCAGGCACTGCTGGGGCACCAGACATATGGCAGGGAAGGAGACGGGTGACATCACTGCCCTCAGAAGCTTATATTCCAGTGCGAGTGGGTGCAGCAGTGAGTGGAGGACGTCTGCAGATCCCTCCTCTGCAGAGGCCAACGGCGGCGGTCAGACGTTCCGCATTCCAGGAGGGACCAGTGCCCACGTTGGCCATTCTGGCTGGACCTCAAGGTTGGGACCACTCTTCTAAGGCTGCTGGCATTTCTCTGTGGGGGACCCTGATGGCCATGACGAGGGAGTTATGAGCTCTTCCATTGGAAGACAGGGCCTCCCCTAACTTTACAAGCGTGAGCAAAGGGCATCCCCTGGGCTGGGCCATGGACAATACTTCTGAGCCCCCGAGTGTACCTGGGAGCCCTCAGGAAGTCAACAGTTTTCCCGAAACTCTGCGAGCCAGGCAGGTCTTGGCCTCTGTCCTGTTACCCCAAAGGTCACAGGTCCCCAAAAGGGCCCCGACACCTGTGTCCCTTGGTCAGCAGAGCTGCTGGGGAGAGGCTGGACTTTCTGGACGATGTCATTCGGGAAACAGCTGGGCACAGCTGTGTCCTGAGGACGCTGTCCCAGCCTCGCCTGGAACACAGGCTCAGACGCCATTGCCAGCACGGGCCCTGCTCCAGGAGGCCAGGCCAGGCCAGGCCAGGGGACGGCGTGTCCCGGGGCTTGGCTGGCCCCCATCCCAGCCTGACAAAGCAGTCCCCCGCCCCCCTCCAGCCCTGTGGGTGGGAGGATATCTCTAGCCCCAAACCAGAGGAATGTGTGAGCTTCTTGTCTGGAGGCTTTCCCAAGCTGGGTGACTTCCGTGGGGTAGGGCCATGTGCCGGCGTCCCACAGTGTCTGAGAAGAAGCCTGAAGAGGGGTTTGTAAGCTTCTGGGACCCCCGACCTACTCAGGAACCACCCCTGAGACCTGAGGACTTGGTGAAGCCTGTCCCCAGCGTCCCGCCCACCGCCCACTGTGCACTGAGACCTCTCTTGGTGAACCGTCCCTCCGATAGCCCCTGCCCAGCGAGATGCTGGGACCGAGTCACCCTTCTCAGCTCAGGTTCCTGCTTCCAAAGTCCACACTGCATCACGCTGTGGGCCTCGTCCAGTCTGCACGCCTCCCAGCGGACTGGCCTCACCTGCTCTCCAGTTTCCCCTCCTGTTAGGTGGCAACCCCACCCCCAGCATATACGGAGGGACCCGTGTGTGTGTGTGTGTGTGTGTGTGTGTGCGCGCGCGCGTAGGGACCCGTGCGTGCACACAGGCTGTTCCCTGCACCTGCACACCTTCGTGCACATCTCTGCTCCCCGACTGGTAAAAATCCTACACACCCTCCAAGACCCGGCCCTTCCGTGAACCCCTTCCTCCACTCATCGCTCCCTGCTGAGAGGCATCGTGCACCCACAGATGCATCCGCACGTGCAGAGCCGCGACCGGCGGAGCCCCTGCCACGCCCTGCCCCCCTGGGCCCGTTCCATCCCCAGCCCTGCAGCTGGCCTCCCATCAGGGACGACGGATGCAGAGTTTTCTGTTTTATTAACTTTTCGTCATTTTTTACCACGTAGGCAACACACAGGTGACGATTCTAGTTTGTGCAAAGCAACCGTTTAACCTTTTCAAAAATGGCCCCCGCCATTCACGTGTGTTGTAGACAAATTCACACGTGCAGATGAGTAAAAAGGCCATCTGAATCCCCTGGAATCTGAGACGCCCTCCCCTGCAGACACCTCCACAGGGCTGTGGCTCAAGGTTCGTGCTCCCTGTGTGAACTCATTCGATCCTCTCCGACGCCCCCCGAGTGGGGGTGAGAGTACCACCCCAGCTGAGGCACCAGAAGTGTGGGGGAGGCAGGCGCCTGCCCACGGTCAGGGCCAGCTGGAAAGTGACAGGGCAGGACCGAAACCTGCAGAGCCCACGGTCTGGCCACCGCAGTTCCGGGTGGGCACCCACGTCCATCTCGGCAGGACCAGAGACTTCCCCTGACCGCCTCGCTGTCTCTCTCTCTCTAGCACCTTCCGAGCTCCGGGGCCCAGTGTTCTTTCCCGAGCCGTCACATCCCGCACGGGCAGGTCAGCCCCGGCCGAGACGGGGTGGACAGGAGCTCAAGGAGGGGGCCCGGTGTGGCAGGACTGTGCCCCCAGTCTGTGGCCGGCCCGGGAGCCCTTCCCCCAGGCCAGGCCGCTGCTCCCCCAGCGGCCACCAGGATTGCAGCGCCCTCCCACCCGAGGAAAGGCCAGCTCAGCTTCCCAGAGGCGGGAAGTGGCGGGGGGGGGGGGGGGTTCCGGGTCCTCAAGTCTACAGATCAGGCTGGCCGACCTGGGGTGGGGGGTGGGCAGAGCATCAGGAGGCCACGCACAGCGAGGCCGCTGCCCTCAACCTGTCGCAGAAGCTGCGGGCAGTTCTAACCGGGCCAAACCCCGCCTGCCCTCCCCGGGGGGGGGAGCACGAGGTCCTCGGGGTGCATCAGAGAAAGTGCCGGGTCCTCCTGGGGATGCTCGGCCGTCAGCCAGCCTCCTCACTTCTATCAGGGCTGTCGTGGGTGGGGGCGTGGCCTCCGAGCCGCCCAGGGACTCCGTCTGCCAGCATCTGGGAGATGCCCTCGGGTCTCCCAATCGAACATATTCTACGTATTCAAAACCATCAGCAAAACGCGACTCAAAATTCAGTCGTTGCTTTTGGCGGGAAGTCCACGCGGCAGCACAGGGGCCGAAGATAAACTAGAGAGACACGGGGACGGCCAGGGAGGACAGAGCCAGACTGTCGCCTACACACGGCGAGCCAGGAAGAGTCCCACCGTGCGACCAAATGTAACGTCATGCTTGAGCAAGCAAGGCGGCCGTGTGCTGGCCGGCTGCGTCCCCAGAGAAGGCGCTGGCTGAGGCCAGCAGGGGACATGAACCCCAGGGCGTCTGGCCGGGGTGGGGGACCTGGGCTGACCCTTCCTGGCACCAGACAGGGAGGGAGCTCACCTCAGCTGCTCAGATCAGACCGTGTCCATCTCCCAGGCAGCCGCCTTCTCTCCCACAGGCCTCGGGTCCCCGCCTGCCACATGAGGGCTGACAACAGATGGGCCAGGTGACGAGCGCCCATCCAGGACCCCCGGGCGTCCAGCTTGGGGCTCCGCCTGCACCTGCCCGTGCGGACCTCCCCGCTGTCCCCGTGTACACATGAGAAATAGAGGCTCACGGAGGGGAGTGGCTCACCAGATCTGCACAGCAAGGACTCAGCCCCAGGCCATCTGGGCACCCTGCCAGGCCCCCGAGGCCAGAGTGGGTGGGGGTCACAGCAGTGCCCTGAGCAGGGGGTTAGCCGGCGGGGTGGGGAGGGCCTCGCCCTGGCCTTTTCCTGTTCCCTATCAAGCCCGGAGCAGGACGTACCTGATAGTGTGGGCTGGCCGGCACCCCGAGAAGGTCCCCAAGAATATCCACAAGGAGTGTCCGGCCAGGTCTTTGGCATGGCTCTCTGGGGCCTGGCCCCCAGGACTGGCTGCCTGAGTTATGAAGAAGGAGGCCCATCTGTTCACCTGCCGTCTGCGTGCCCCTCCGTCCGGGCTCCCCTCCCCCCCCCCCGCCCGTCACCCACAGTCCCCACTGGCTCTTGTGTTGTCACCTCACGGAGGACACGAGGCAGGAGGGCAGTGGCTGGCCCAGGCCCCATGGCCGCGCTGGGTCCCCGGCCACTGCCCGGTTCCCTGTGACCCGGAGCCTCCACCTCTCCACAGGGGGCCCGGCCAGGCCCCCAAACCTCTCTACTCAGGAAACGTGACCCTCCCTGGACACTCTCACCTACCCCTCTGGGCCAGAACTGATTCACTCGGTCACCTGACTGCGAGGACAGCTGGAGGACCTTTTAGGAAGGGGCAGAAAAGAACGGAGACAGTGGCGTCGCCCCCCCCCCCCGGCCCCCCGGCCCTCGTGGGCTGCGTGACCCCCCCAAGGACGCCCGGCTGGAGAGCGGAGAGCGGCCCGTCTCCCACACACTCTCTCCAACAGCAGCAGGGGAGAGCCCCACCTGGAGCCTCGACGGGCCACTCACCCCCTCGCCCTGCAGACCCCTAGCGTCCCTCCGCCAGGCTGGGAGGAAGGATGCCCACCTCGCTACCGCACACGCTCCTGCAGGGAGGCCACGGGGACTAAGCACACAGGCGCGCGCACACTCACTTGCACACGGCATTGTACACCCACATGCACACTCACATGCATACTCGCACACACATACACACAGCGTGTGTGCACGCGCACGCACACTCACACAGGTAGGCTGCCTGCCCCCAGCGACGCTGACAGCCTGCTCAGGAGCGGTCCGCCAGCCCCACCCCAGGCCCCAGGCCCATCGTGTCACCCTTGGCGATGGGCAACCCACCCAAAGCATATACTTTCTTCACCTCAGGCATCTGGCTGCCCCGGTATCCCTGGAAGTCGGTGGGGGGGTAGGGGGGTGGGCGGGAGGCAGGAGCCAGGGCAGGGAAAACCCCAAGTGGAACCCACAGCGTTTATAAAACCGGTCCCTGAACGGGATCCTCCTCGCAGGTGCAGTTCCCAGAGCTTGTGGCCCCAGCAGAGCCCTGCCCCTGCCACACGCTGGGCCTGCAGGACAGGAAGTGAAGTGGGACAAAGGAGGGCAGTCTCAGAGTCACTGTGCCAGCGGCCAGGCCTCCCGACCCCGGTAGCAGGTGGGGGGTCAGCTGACAAGCAGAGCTCCCGAGAGCCACCCCGAGGTGCTGCTGACAGGTCAGGAAGGCTACTGTCCAGCCCCCAGGCCTCGGCTCCCTCACCCCCAGCTGAAGTGCCCGCCCCCACTTTTTCAAGAGGCGCCTCCAGACCTCCAGGATTCACCTCCACACCCCTCCACCCGGGAAGTCTCCGAGGCCCCCGGAGCCCCCACTCACTCCCCACCTGCCCTCTCCACTGGGCTGAATCCACGCAGCGGTGGGGGACAGAGGGCATCTGCCGCTCCCGGCACACCAGCCTGGACACACAGGTGCGTGCTTTGACTCTGAGAAGCCGGAGGAGCAGGGAAAAGAAACGTCACCCCCGGAGGGGAAGTCTGTGGTTGGGGCTCGCGCCACAGGCCTTCCCTTCCCCGGGGAGGGCCAGCCCCGAGCTCTCTGGGCGCCCCCGCCCCGTCCACCTTCCCGTGTCTGGCACGTGGTGTCTTGATAAGTATTTGTTCAATGAGGACAGAGGGGTCCTGGTGCCTCCCGGTCCTAACCTGACGGTCCCACGCCCCTCCCATCCTCAGCAACGCGTGCCTTCCTTTGTCAAGGTCCAGGACGGGGCCACCATGGCGCAGCAAGACTCCAGTGACCCCGGGCAGTGTGACCCATCACCACTGCCCCCCCGATGTGCACAATTCTCTCCCACCCCCTCCACCCCCTTCCTGGGGATATTTTGGGGGCAAAATTATAGATACAGAACTGAAAAGAACGAAGATAAATAGCAAATGGTAAAAGAAGCTCTCTCTAAGTAACAGGACTTGTGCTTAATCCATAATCTCACATTTTTCCAGTTTGAGGAATAAAACACCCTCACCTCCTCTGCCCTGAGGAACCCCCAAAGGGATCGCACCGCAGATGGTGCAATTCTCACTTCAGCCAGCAGGTGGCGGGCCAAGACCACATGGACCGGCACAACCCTTCGTGGCCAGAGCCTGGGCTGGAACGCTCATTTCTGGACTCCCTTTGATTTCGTTCCACAAGTTCCCAGGGATCACCTGGCTTTATTTGCAGCACCCGGATGGTCGTGCAAAGATGGGGACTCCGGCGCTGCGGCAAACCTGGATGAGGTGGATTTGAGCCCCATCTGCCGCAGCACTTTCTGGGGCCCCAGGCTCTTAGCCCACCATCTGCGGCCATCTGGAGGGGTGAGCCTCCAGCAGTGACGTTGGAAAGCAGAGACTAGGGCTCCCCTGGGTTCCCGCTCTCCAGTAGGGGGGCCTTGGGGTCCTCCTGGGGTCCCACGGGGGCTGCCATAGACAGAGGCCACAAGTTTTCCCCACACTCTTACCCTCAACTCCCCGCCTCTGCAGACCCCCACCCTCCAGCCCCGTCCCTGGATCTGCTCCTGGAGCTCCACTCCTGACTCCCGCCCAGCCCGGCCAACAGATACGCCACCCTCTGCCTCGGAGGCCACAGCAGCAGCAGACTCAGAGGGGCCTGTGTTACACCAGCCAGGCCAAGAGCAGGAGGAACACGAGGACCAGGGCTGCGGCCAGGGTCACAGAGGGCACCAGGTCCGAGTCCTCGGGACCAAGGATGGCATCTCCAAGGGCATGGTGGAGGGCGGCAGGGGCACCAGACAGCTGGGTGTCAGCGACCTTCTCCCCGGGGGGCCCTGGCCGGCCCATCTGTGGGAAGGGGGACCTGAGGGACAGGAATTCCTCTGGGAAGCGTCGCACTCTCTGCCTGGCCGTCCCATCCCTCTCCTCTGGGAGGCCCTCCAGACATAGCAGGTGACCAGAGGTCCCCGAGGTGACCCTGGGCAGTGACTCCCTGAGCCTCAGTTTTCTCCGCTGTAAAACCAGGATGCCAAAGGCCACCAGGGAGGACAGGGACCAGATGAGACAGTAGCGCCTGGGCTATTGGCATCTCCTCCCCGCCCCTCAACCCCTTACCTTCTCTCTTGAGACGACTGGGGCTGGAAAGTCAGGTTTGGCACCACAGCCCCCGAGACCTTTGCCCTTGTGCCAGGGGATCTGGAATGCGGCTCTGCTGGTTTCTTGGGCACTTAGAAGCCTAGGACTCATCTGGGGGGAACTCTGTCAAACTGCAGGAGAAGCCCCATCAAGGCCTGCCAGCTGCCCTCTGCCCACACAGTGGCTGGGGCGGTGGGCACCAGATTACATCCGTTTTACAGTTGAGAAAACCCAGGTTCAGAGAAGGAAGCACCTCCCTGGAGCAGGGTTCCCGAGAAGCCCCAGAGGTTGGCAGAGGTGGTCACAGCATCCTGGGTCCTCTTGGACCTCAGGCTCCTCGTCTGCACAGGGGCAGACTGTGCATGAACTCGTTGGCTAAGCTCCAGCACCCAGGATCGGCCAGGGATGGAGACAGCCCAGGAGTCGGAGGTGGTCTCCACCCAGCCCCTCCCCACCCCAGGCAGCTCTGCAGGACGTTTACCTTCTGGCCAGGGCGGGAGGCGGCTCCCACGCCCGGGACCGGCCACGTTCCCCAGTGCAGGGACCTGCCACGTTCCCGAGTGCAGGCAGCGACCAGTGGCAGCTTGATTGGATCAACTAGGGAACCTTCTTCTAAAGAACCCACCCTCCTTGGGGCCTCCCTCGGGGAGGGATTGGAGATGGGGGGCGGGGAAATGAGGGACCGGCCCCTGCTGTGGGTGTGTCCGGGCCAAAGAGGGGAAGCAGAATGGGTGCTCCCACCCCCAGGCAAGTGCTCTCTGCTTCTTCTGAGCGGACAACTCCCTGAGGGGGCTGGAAGGGGCTCAGGAAATTGAGCAGGGACCTCTTGGCACCCCTATGTGCCTGCGCCGTGCCAGGCACGGGAAGGGGGGCAGGGGGGAGGAGGAGAGCCCCACCCCGTCCCAGAGGCCAGGTCCCCAAGCAGCCCATCTAGGGCAGGCCCAGGTGGCAAGAGAGAAGGCCCAAGTGACCCAGTGAGGGAGATGGTAGTTAAAAGAGGTCCAAGGACCAGAGAAACATCCTTGGTGGAGGAAATCATCCTTTAACGACAAAGATGGCCATTGAATCATTAATTTTAAAAGCAAACATGTTTGAAATAGCCTTAATGCCCATGACAGAAGATTCCTGAACAAACTCAGGTTATATCTCAATTGTTAAAATACGGTTACAAGGCTTGTGCAACACCAGCGACGAGAGTCACCATTTATTGGGTGCTGGATCCAAAGCCTGTGTCCTTTACGGCAATAAAAGGCTTAAAATACGTAAAGTGGTCACACAGCGGTATACACGCACAACGAAAATAATGGGAAAATATGAAGATTAGACGCAGGTGGGGAAAGACACGGAAGTGCCAGCAGGGTGATGGATGGGGCTTTCCGGAGCCTGTTTTTCCTGTGGGTCTACTAGTTGGATTTCCATAGTAAAAGGGAATGGTACCTTTTTTCCTTTTAACGTTTATCTGTTTATTTTTGAGAGAGAGCAAGCATTTGTGTGCGAGCACAAGAGAGGCGGAGAGAATCCCAAGCAGACACAGCTCGATGCCACAACCCGAGTGTGAGATGGAGACCTGAGCCGCGGTCGAGTCCTACCCTTAACTGACTGAGCAGCCCAGGCACCCCCATATAACACCTTTTTCAAACAACCCGCTGTTACAATAGCTAGAACTTGGAAATAACCTAAGTGTTCAACAACAAAGGATCAGTTCAAACATAACACGGGCACGGCCGGGCCGCAGAAGGGGGTGGGATCCAGCCGCTCCCGGAAAAAGCCCACAGGGGGCAGCGGGCCCCAGTGACTGTGCTGTTGTTGGAGGGGGAGCTTCCTGGGATATTCAGTTTCTGCTTCTCTTATCTTGTAATTTTATCTTATTACCTGGAAGATTCTCAACAAGCCGTTTATTCCTGCAATCAAAAAAGACCAGAAACGGGGAAAATGCAAGTCTGTGCCGCTGGAGCCACCACCCTCTCTTCTCTGGGTCACACACACACACACACACACACACACACACTGGCTGTCGGGGATGCGGGTTCAGCCCGAATGCACCTCGTCCCCGGAGGGGAGGAAGCAGGGCCAGCGGTGACTCAGGACGCGAGGTAGCAGGGACGGAGTCCTGCCTTCGCTGGAGACCAGGGTTCTCCCTGTGACCTTGGCGAGTCGCTGCGCCCCTCGGGGCTCGGTTCCTCCGGCCTGTAGGAGCCACGGGCACCGGACCCGAGGGTGGTCCGCAGTCCCCCCCACATTGCACACGGACGAATCCGCAGGGGCTCTGCCTCCAGGCCCCGCAAGGCTGTCGAGTCTCCTCGTTGGGCGCGGGGTGCCCATCCTCGGGGCCAGCCCGGGAGGTTCTCGGGGGCTCACGAGGCACGGGTGACGCCCATTTGGAGCCCAGCCACGCCCCCACACCCCCAGCCAGAGCTCCGCGCCCCGCCCCCAGGGCCGCGCCGCCGGAAAGCCCCAACGGAGCCCTGCCCCCGGCACCCGCCCCGCCCCCGGGCTCCGGCCCCGGGAAAGCCCGGCCGAGCCCCGCACCCCGCCCCGTCCCCGGGTCCGCGCCCCGGGAAAGCCCGGCCGGGCCCCGCACCCCGCCCGCGCCCAGCCCCGGCACCCGAGCATCCGCACCGCTCGCGGCTGCCCCATTGGCCCGCGCCCGCTCCGCAGGGCCGCCTGGCAGCCAATCGCGGCCGAGGGGCGGGGCTGCGGCCCGGGCCGGATGCTCGGCGCCGCTGCGGCCCGACGCGCCTCCCGGCCGGAGCTGTCCCCCAGCACCCGGCCACTCTGCGGCGGCGGCGGCGGCGGCGGCACGGACACTGCCAGGAGGGGCCGGCCATGCAGGAGCCGCTGCTGGGGGCCGAGGGCCCGGACTATGACACCTTCCCTGAGAAGTCGTCCCCGTCGCCGGGGGAGAGGACGCGAGTCGGGTGAGAGTCGCTGGGCATGGGGGCTGCGGGCAGGGGCTGGCTTCCGCCTTGGGCCTTCTCTGACCTTCCATGAGTGTCCACCAAGGGTCCATCTGGTCCCCTCCTGCCCCCAGACACCCTCGTTTTATTTAAGGAGCTGCCCCCCCCCCGCACACCCCCTGTACCGGGCCCAGCCCCCAACTGCCTCAGATAGGGTGAGTGAAAGCCAGAGAGGGCGAGGGGCTTGCCTAAGGTCACACGGCAAGCTTCAGGCGGCAGAAACCAAGCCTCCTCTTCTAGAGAAGAGTGCTCCTTCACCCGTACCTCGGCCACGGGGATGGGCTTTGGGGACCGTCCTGGGGAATTCTCCAAGCGAGATGACACTCAGGCTCCGGGAGCTGGCAGTCTGGCCCTGGAGCCAGCCCTCGCCAAGCGCTGCCCTCACAGCCTGAGCGGGCAGCCATTGTTCAGCAGTTGGGGGAGGAGGAACTCAAAGACCTCATCGTTCTGCCCACCCCCCCACCAGGGCCCCACAGAACAAGAGGGTGTTCCTGGCTACCTTTGCTGCCGTGCTGGGCAATTTCAGCTTTGGGTACGCCCTGGTCTACACGTCCCCTGTCATCCCTGCTCTGGAGCTGTCCTTGGACCCAGACCTGAGGCTGACCAAAACCCAGGCATCCTGGTTTGGGGTAAGAGCCATGCTCTGAGCTGGAGGTGGGCAGGGCAGAGTGAGCAGGGACCCACGAAGCCAGGGACGCCCAAAATCTCAGGCGTGGGGCCCCCTCTAGGGCCCTGGTCTTCCCCCTTCCCCATCCACCCCAATCACGCTGGGCCGCAGGAGGGGCAGTGGGTGAGTGAGGCCAGATGATGGCTCTGAAATAGAAGGAGGAAGTGAGAGCTGAAGGAGAAGGTGTGGGAAGGAACAAGTGGGGAGGTGCCCCTCCAGGTCTCACCCCTGGGGGGTTGAGGGCTCCCCAGACTGCCCCCCGCCACCCATAGCCGGGCTGTCACAGCAGAGCAGACGCCTCTCTGGATGATGGGGGACAGGGCATCAGATGCCGATGGAAAGAGGTGCCAGCTGGGGCGAGGGGGGTCCCAGGACAGAGTGTGGGCGAGTGGAAGGGAAGAGCAGAGGCCCCAAGAGTCCCAGAATTCCAGAATTCCAATCTTAGCAGCCTCAAATGTACAATGACAACATCGTAGCTAAGATAATACCCAGTGTGTGCCGAGCACTTAGTATGCGCCAGGGATGTGCTGGATACTTTACGTGAGAGCTGGTTAACTCCCGGGGCCAACCCTAAGAGTGGGTACTCCTGCCCCCCCCACGCCCCCCATAAAACAGCTAACGAAACTGAGGCTCAGATAGACCAAGCAACGTGCCCAAGTCACTGACTGGATCCTACTCACTCCACTCTACAGGGAATCCAAGAATCCCCAAGTCTAAAAATGCCAGGGGCTTTAGGTTATAGAATACTCCTGTCTGCTATACTCTAGTATCAGACTTTTAAGCGTTCAGCTGAGCAGAACCACCAGGGACACACGGCCCCACATCCTCTGCAGAGCAGGCCTCCCTACGGTGGCACCTCTTAGGAAATGGCTATGCACATGCTGCTTGTACACGCCTGGAGATGGGAGGCTCACTACCATTCAGGGCCTGAGTCCTGCACCCCAGGATCCCATGGTCAGCCTGGAAAAGCAGCTGCCTCTGGGCTCTGATGGGGGGTGGGGCGGGAGTGCGGGCTGCCCACACGCGTCTGCCGTGCACTCCTTTCCTGCAGTCCGTTTTCACCTTGGGCGCGGCGGCTGGGGGCCTCAGTGCCATGGTCCTCAATGACCTCCTGGGCCGGAAGCTCAGCATCATGTTCTCAGCCGTACCCTCGGCAGCTGGCTACGCGCTCATGGCAGGCGCCCATGGCTTCTGGATGCTGCTGCTGGGGAGGACAATGACAGGCTTCGCCGGGGGGCTCACAGCTGCCTGCATCCCGGTAAGGCCAGGCCCG
This sequence comes from Lynx rufus, assembly GCF_022079265.1. Taxonomy (NCBI): domain Eukaryota; kingdom Metazoa; phylum Chordata; class Mammalia; order Carnivora; family Felidae; genus Lynx; species Lynx rufus. The sequence goes on along the minus strand of NW_025814852.1, from coordinate 2,340,948 downwards.
CCCCTCACTGCCTCGGCACCGAGTTGGCCCCTCGAGCCATCTGGTCGGCGGGGGGTATGTTTGCCAGGGAGCCTCAGCTTACCTCCACCAGGGCAACCCATTTCAGGGAAATCTGGCCCCAGCTGACCTCACTCTGGACTCCCCATAGTTCCTACCCCATTTCCTGACAATCAGGCACGTTGCTCAATTGGAGAAAATCTGCACGAAGCAAGGGGGGAAGGGGAAGTGTCTGCCCCGAGCCGAGCCGTCCCTCGGACTCCTCCCACAGCGCCCCACGCGCCACGTCGGGCCCAGGGCGAGCCCAGAAGGGGGTGGGGCCAGAATCTGCTCCAGTTCCCAACCTCAGGCCACCCATTTTCGGAGCCGAGTGCCTCTGCCCACTCGACGGGGAAATGGACTGAGTCCCGATCAGGATGAGAACCCCACCTGAAGCCCCCGCTTCTCACCTCCCGAGGTTCACAGGGCCACCTCTCCCGTCTCGGGCCGGGCCCCGGACCCTAAACTCTCACCAGAGGCCGTGCGGCCCGATGTGTCTTGCAGGTGTACGTGTCTGAGATTGCTCCCCCGGGTGTTCGTGGGGCCCTGGGGGCCACGCCCCAGCTCATGGCAGTATTCGGGTCACTGTCCCTCTACGCCCTTGGCAAGTATTGTCCAGATGAGCAATGAGCACCTCCTGTGTGCGGGCGGGCGGGTAACAGGGCGCCGCCGCTGAGCAGCCGTGGGTGGAAAGGCAGCGAATGTGCCCCAGAGCAAACCCCGAGCTGGGGGACAAGATACTTGCTCAGCCAGCACTGGGCTGCGTACCTCTAGGCAGCGCTCTGCCTCTCTCTGGTCACGTGGGAAGCCCATACGGAAAAGAGAGCAGGGTGCATCCGGTTGAGGTGGGGTGGGGGTTTGGAGATAGTAGCCCGGGGCCTTGCCTGCTCCGTCTACCCCGCCGTCCCCCTGCCGTGGCCCTTGAGACACTCCGAGAACCTCCTTCAGGCCAAGCCATCCCTGTAGCCCCTCCTGGTTTAGACCGCGGAGGCCTGAGGCAAGCAGGGTAGGCTTCCTGTAGGAGACGGCCCTGGGACTAGCGCTTGAGGACGGAGCAGGTCGCTCAGAGGCGTCGACAGGAGGGGACTGGACGTGTAGCCTGGACGCCGGCCGCTCACCCCGTCGTCACCTCCAGGCCTCCTGCTGCCGTGGCGCTGGCTGGCTGTGGCCGGGGAAGGGCCTGTGCTCGTCATGACCCTGTTGCTCAGCTTCATGCCCAACTCCCCCCGCTTCCTGCTGTCGCGGGGCAGGGACGCGGAGGCGCTGCGGGCGCTGGCCTGGCTGCGCGGGGCCGACACCGACACCCGCTGGGAGTTCTCGCAGATCCAGGACAACGTCCAGAGACAGGTGCGGGAGGGTGGGTGCGAGGCCCTGGGTGGTGCAGCCGGCCACTGGGCCCGAGCCTTGGCGGCTCGTCCTGGGGGGGTGGGGGGGGGGTAGACGGCGGATCCCACCTCCGAGAACGAGGGGAAGGGGAGGCGTGGCCGCGACCCAGAGCGCGTGCTCCGCGCTGCCGATGCCTGGGCGCCCAGAGATCCTGACCAGCAGACATCTGCCTTGTCCCACCCGCTCCCCCAAGAGCCTGGGGCGGGCGGGGGTCTGTGGCCGGACCGCCTCAGTGCCCAGGGTCTTTTCCGGGAGGAAGGGAGAAGGGAGTCCGGGGCAGGGTGGGGCCTGCCGGAGGGGCGGGCGCAGCCGCCTCGGGAGCAGCTTCACGTTCGCAGAGCACCCGCGTGTCGTGGGCCGAGGCCCGGAGCCCCCACGTGTACCGGCCCATCGCCATCGCCCTGCTGATGCGCTTCCTGCAGCAGCTGACGGGCGTCACGCCCATCCTTGTCTACCTGCAGCCCATCTTCGAAGGCACCGCCGTCCTGCTGGTGAGACCCGGGCCCCACACCGCCCCGGCTCTGCCCCCCCCCCCCCCGTGTCCGCGGGGGCCGTCCCTTACCGAGCACCTGCTCCGCACCTCGGGTCGGGGGCGCATGCGCCGTGTGGAGCCCGCCGGGCTCTCTCCGCCCTCGTTGTGCCCCGCACCTGTTCTCAGAAGAACGTTTGCGCGTAACCTCACGTGTCTTAAGCCAGACGGGACTGCAGAGGAACCCGCTGTATAGAAACGCAGAGAGAGCCCGGGGGGGCGGGGGGAGCCTGTGGACCCCCAGGTTCAGAGCATCTGCTACGCCCCCCCTGCAGACCTCAGCTTCCGCCTCTGTAGAATGGAGATAGCAGAGAGGGGGCCTCCGTCGGCCCGTCCTGGGCTCGAAGGGAGATGAGATTTAGAGATTAGTGACAGTGCAGTCCCACGAGTCACCGTGATGCCCGGACTCTCTGCCGGCCTCGGGCTCAGGGGCGGGGGCGGCAGTTGCGTGCGCCCTGGCTGAGGGGGCCCGGCTGGGTGAGCAGAGGAAGTGCCCGGCACACGGTACGCGCCGAAGGAGCTGTGGCCACGGCTTGGCGTCTGAGCGCCCTGCAGCGCCGTGTGCGGGACGGGTGGGACAGGAGCAGCAGGCCAGGGTCCCTCAGCCCCCGGTGGCTCCCTCCCTGCAGCCCCCGAAGGATGACGCAGCCATTGTGGGGGCCGTGAGGCTCTTCTCCGTGCTGATTGCTGCCCTCACCATGGACCTGGCTGGCCGCAAGGTCCTGCTCTTTGTCTCAGGTGAGCACCGGCCTGGCCCCTGCACTGGCCCACTCCTCCCGCAGCCACCGCCGATTGTGTGCCGGCCCACGTGACTGGGAGCCCCGGGGCGAGGGGGGGATGGCCGGGTCAGACCTGCCCTGCTGGCCCTGCCCCCACCAGCGCCCAGCAGAGGGCCTGGCGGCCACGAGCTGCTCCAGAAAGAGCTGCTGGGGCTCGGGTGAGCAAACGAGCCAGTCGTGAGCCACACGGTGGGTGTGACAGCAGCTCACACGCGGGCAGGGTCAGAGCTCTGCAGGAAGTGTCCGGTCGCAGACGGGCCACGACGGCGGCCTGGATGAGAAATGGGCCGCACGGGGTGCAGGGTGCTGAGGAAGCACCGGGCTCAGACGGTCCCGGCCCCTCCGGGGGCCACCGGTCTGTCCACAGCCACCATCATGTTTGCTGCCAACCTGACGCTGGGGCTGTATGTCCACCTCGGTCCAAAGCCTCCGACTCCCAACAGCACCGTGGAGCTCGAGAGCGCGCCCTTGGGGGGCACGGAGCAGCCCCTGGCCGCACCCACCAGCTACCTTACCCTGGTGCCCCTGGTGGCCACCATGCTCTTCATCATGGGTAGGTGTGGCCGTGACCCCACCAGGATGGGCGGGGGGCGGGGGCCGGGAGGGCCGAAGGCCAGCCAGAGAGGGGCTGTCTGGGGCTTAGGTGTGGGGGACGTGCCAGGGCACGGGCAGGGCACCGCTGTCCTGGTCTGTCAGGGTGGTTGGGGAGGGGTCTCGGCAGCTCAGTGGAGGCAGAAGAGGCCCCACGTCCCCTGTGTCGGCAGGCTACGCCATGGGCTGGGGGCCCATCACCTGGCTCCTGATGTCCGAGATCCTGCCCCTGCAAGCCCGCGGGGTGGCCTCGGGGCTCTGCGTGCTGGTCAGCTGGCTCACCGCCTTCGCCCTCACCAAGTCCTTCCTGCTGGTGGTGGTGAGTGCCGGGGGCTGAGCTCAGGGCTTCAACGGCACGGCCTCTAAGTGCCACACAGGTCCTCCCGGGCCAGGGCGGGACCAAGCCCAGAAGGCCGCACTTGTCCACATGGCAGTTTGGGTCTCTCAGCGTGGATCTCTGCTGGTCAGCCCACATCCGGCTCTGTGCCCGCTTCCCCCATGCCACACACACACACACACACACACACACACACACACACACTTGGTTCAAACCCCTCCCCGGGCAGCTCGGCCGGTGCCTACCCTGGTGGAGCCAGTGCGTCAGGGCAGGGTCGGGGGAACCCAGAGCGAGCACAGCCCCAGCAGAGAGGCACAGACGAGCTTGGGGCAAGGCAGGAGGGCGTGTGGAGTGCGCTCCCAGCCAGGCTGTGGTGGCGGCGCCGGGCAGCGAGGGAGAGAGGTGGGGGGGTGGGGGGTGGGGTCTGAGCCGAGGCTGAGACCAGAGGTCCGGGCCCCAGGTCCAGGCCCGGGCAGGCTGCTGCCCTCGAGTGGAGGAAGTCCTCGGGGCCCGGCACCACGGGGAGGCCGCCCCAGACCTGAGGGCCTGGGGGACGGGACTGGGGGGGGATGACTAAAGCATTTGCAGTTCCTGCGGGAGGCTGTGGAGCCCAGAGAGGCCCGCTGGGAGCCCCCGGGTGACCAGGCATTCCCTCCATGTCCCCAGAATGCCTTTGGCCTCCAGGTGCCTTTCTTCTTCTTTGCTGCCATCTGCTTGGTCAACCTGCTGTTCACCGGCTGCTGCGTGCCTGAGACCAAGGGCCGGTCGCTGGAGCAGATCGAGTCCTTCTTCCGCTCTGGGAGGAGGTCCTTCCTGCACTAGGTCAGGGTCCCCACCTGGGAGGGGCCGAGCACTGGACGCCGGGCCTCTGTGCTGGCCACAAGCCTGAACCCCAAGCCCGGGGGGCGACAGCAACACGCCATCAGACGGAGCCCAGGACCAGACAGAAGCACGACAGGCCCCCCGAGTGCGCTTCTGGCTCTGGGCGGGCTGGGCCCCAGCTCAGCCGTGCCGCACGCTCGTCGGCCAAGACCCGCTGGCAGAGGAGACAGCCATGGGCCACAGGGGAGTACGTGGCCCGGGGTCCAGGATGAAGCCGGGGCTGAGCAGGGGAGTACACAGCCCAAGGTCCAGGACAAGGCCCTGCTGGGTGACCCCAGGGCCTTGGCGCTTACTCAGGCTCAGAGGATGCCCCCACACAGGGCTGCAATGAGGACAGAGCCAGGCAGGGCAAGAGGCAGTGGACGGCTCCACACAAGGACGTCGTCGTGCCATTTTGTTCTGATCACTTAGTCACCATTGAGCGTCCTAACCACAGGGAGGAAGACAGATGTGCACTTCTGAAAGCTGTGGATGCCACAGAGAACATTCTGGACTCCCAGGCCAGGGCACAAAGCCCAGTACAGACCTTCCTCCTACACCCACCCGATCTCTGGGAACAGGGCTCTTAAGTGCCCCTGTCTGTAAACCGTGTTCACCCCGTTTGTAAAAATAAATCAGGCTCTCGGCCCTGGCGTGGAAGGGAACGGGGTCTGTCGTAGGTGGGGGAGCCCACGCAGCAGCCAGGCTCGGCCAGACCCAAACTCTCAGCCAAGGCTACCATGGCCTAATGCCCCAGGCAAGGCCCGCCTGGTGGGGTCACAGGGAGGCAGAGAGAAGGGGCAAGGCAGCCTGGGAGGGAGAGCCTGGCCACACGACGGCCCCACCCGACAGGCTCCGGCCCTTCCCGGCTGTGTGACCTCGACAAGCCACTTGCCTGTCTGAGATGCTGCCAGCGGACCTGGGACAGGGCCAGCAGCACAGAAGGTCCTCGATAAAAGGGCAGTTCCTCCCAGGACCGGCGATCCCGGCCCCGCACTCACGGTATCAGAGGGAGAAAGGAGCAGGCAGGGTGCGCGAGCGAGCGTTCAGACCACGGCCAGGCTTTATTGCTCAGACAAGTTAAACATGGAGCGTGAACGAGGACCCCAAGGAGGCGGAGTCCAGACCCACTGAGGCAGGAGTGGGCCCTGGCAGCCCAGCCAGACAGACAGACGTTCCCTGCGGGCGGCAGCCCACACGGGCGGGGGACAGGATCCCCGGCTGCGGGACTGCTCGGCTGCGCTCACCGGGAACCTCGGGCACGGAGCATGTCCATTCTCGCCTGTGACTGAGGGGTCAGAGGGCCCTCCCACCTCTGCACCTGCCTCCAGGGGCCCCCCCCCCAGCAGACCTGCTGACAGAACGGAGGTGCAACCTTCCGGGACACACAGCCAGCCCTTCCCCTCCTGCAGCGGGGAGACCCCCGCCAGCGAGGCCCCTGCAGCAGGGGCAGGAGGGCTGGGCAGAAGTGACCCCCGCGTCCCGCTTCCCAGATAAGAATGAGCCAAGAGGGGCGGGCAGGGCCCTTGCCCCTCCTGGGAGGTAGACGGTCTTGTCCACGGCACACACAGCAGACACACACACGCGCACACACACACTCCCGCCCGCCTGGAGAGGCCCGGAGCCCACAGCCCTTTGAACCCTGCGCTGGCTTGAGAAAGGTGGTCCCAGAGGACCCCTGAAGGCACGTGTCCCACCCGCCGGCCACGCCGCAGGGCCCGCGCCGCCCCCCCCTCCTCCCGGGGCTCGGCCTGGTCGGGCTCGCTGGAAGGCTGCCGGGGGGACTGCCGTAGACCAGGATCCCCATGCGCGTCCCCCGGGACAGTGAGTGCTGCTCCTGCGAGGAACGAGGAACGCTAACGAGCCCCGGGGAGGAGGGCTCCCTCTGGGAAGCAAGGATCCGGACACAGCTCTAGGGGTGGTTTCAACAAAGGGGGGCTGGGCCCGAGCTCAGGGTTCTGAGCAGGGCCCAGCCGGGGGCCCTGGGAGAAGGACGAGTGGGAGCTGGGCCCCAGACCGAGCCTTTTCCACACCAGCACCGCCCAGGCTCAGCCAGGCCCCACCAGACACGCCTGGCAGCTGGGCGCCGCTCGGGCTGGCGGGGCAGGCAGCGGGCCGAGGGAGAAACACACAGGGGACACCGGGAACGGTGGATGGAGGGAGGCCGGGGTGACAGTGCGCATCCCCGCCAGGGCGACTTCCTCGGGCCCCCCACACGGGCCAGGCACCCGGTGCGCACAGCTCGTGGTGGTGGAGGCGGCTCTGGCCCCTGCCCAGCTCCCCAGAGACCAGAGTAGGGGGCAGGCCAGCAGGAATACGGAGGTGGGCGGAGCTCGGCCCCGCTGCCTGGGCTCCGGCCACGGCCGACACGCCCGGCCGGGGGCACACAGACAGGTGGACGAGCAGCCCCCCGGGGCAGGGGAGAGCCTGCCCTCCGCGCTTCCTTGGCACCGGGCCCTTGGGGGCCGTGGGGGAGGACCCATGACAAGCGTCCCGGAGCGGCCCGTCCGAGGTTCCCGGGAACTGGGGAAGGGGCGCTCCCCAGCCAGCCAGCCAGCCGCTGCTCTGGGCACTCGAGGGGCATCCCGGGACTGCTGTGGGCTCCCACGGAGAGCAGAGCGGCGGGGAGGGGCCTGGGCAGCGGGACGAGGCCCTGCCCCGAGGGAGAGCCACAGGAGGCTCACCCCACCCCTGCCCAGGTTGCCGTGCCTCCCAGCTCACGCCGGGGCCGGCATCCCCCAGGAAGCTCCTCCTGGCCCTGCGGCCCCGCCAGCGGTGTGAGTCCGGACACCCACCCGGCAGCCTGCTTCCAGCGAAGCCGGGCCAGCTGCGAGGGGCGGGGCCAGGCGGGCCGCCCGTGCGCAGCCACCGCGGGCTCCGCTCTCCTCCAGTCCCGCGGCCTGGGTCACCCCGAGGCCCGCGCTGCCTGCCTGCCTGCTGCCACCGCCAGTCTCCCTGCTGCTGGCCAAGGCCCGGGGCAGGAGACACAGATCTGGAGAGAGGGAAGACAGAAGAGGATTCCAGGTGTAGGGACAGGTGCAAGGGGGCTGAGAGGAGCTAGGCAAAGGCTCCTCTTCCAGGCTGTTCTCCAGGGTCAGCGCTCCAGGCCTCATCCCTGCAGGCCGTGCTCACGCAGAGTCCCAGGGGCGAGCAGGGAGGAGCGGGTCACCTGACCTGCCTCACAGCTCTCCCTCCAGGGTGTCCGTGAGCTTCTCCTCGTCAGCCTGCTGCTTCTGCTGCTGGATCCTGGCATAGGAGATCGCGTCGCCCCTGGGGAGACAGCGAGTCAGTGTCACAGGACGCCCAGTCCTCCCACCCACCAGCAGATTCCTGGCCTGTGACCGAGGCTTCAGCTGCAGGGACAGCAGGTGTCCCCAGAGACCCTGCTGCTAGGATAGCAGCCTCTAAGAGAGGCACAGGCTGCCCGGGATCTCGGATTCAGAGTCGCAGCCCGGGCTCTGAAGCAGAGGGCGGCAACTGACTGGGACGCCAGGCGTGGGCGCTGGACGGGAAGAGGCTCTGCCGAACCACAGACCTGCCATCCCCACTGTCGGCTGTGGCGAGGCACAGCCAGGCCACCAGGAAGTCCACCAACCCTCCTGCTCTCATTCCCGTGAGCGGCAAACACCCTGGGGACACTGATGAGAGTCACTGACAACTGCCGTGCCCGTTCCCACAAACGGACACCAGGGGCCCCTCCTGGACCCTCCGCACTGAGAAGACTACAGGAGGCAGGATGTGAAGATCCCTCCCAGGGGCTGGGAGAGGCAAACGCACTTTTTGCCCAGAGCCGAGAGTCCGTACAGCACCCCAGTGGCGAAGGCGATGGCGTTCCCCAGCAGCGTGGTCAGGGTCAGGCTGATGACGATGGGGACGATGGCCATCCTAGGAGAGAAGCCCGGGTCAAGGCGGTACCCCTGCCCTGCGGCTGCCATATGACTTCCAGGCTCCCCAGACTAACCCAGCCCCCCCCCTCCCAGAGAGCCAGGTGCAGGAAGGGTCCCCAGAAATCAGTCCAGACACAGGGTCACGGCCAGGCTTCAAGAAGTCCTTAGACACCCGTGCACTTGTCTGCGAAGTTCCGTGCGCTTTCTGAGGCGAGGACCCAAGCCTTCATCAGACCTCTGGAAGGGTCTGTGGTACACAGAGTAAAACAGCGCTGGGGTCACCCACCCACCCCTTCGGGGAACAGGCCGACCCGAAAATCTCCTGTCAGTTCCTCCCTAGCGGCTTTGTGACGGGCCAAGTTCCTGAACTCCTCCCGTGTGAACTCCACACACAGTGCCTAGAACAGCATCAGCACCAGGTAAAGGTCAGCTCTTCGTGGTGCAGTGAAACCAGCCTTATCTCAACAAGAGAGATCCCAGAGCCTGAACCGCACAAGGCAAGGGGTTTCCTTCTGGTCCCCGCCACGGTTGGGCGCCCCCTGGCGGCAGGTGTCCCCTCTGGCTCGAGTGTCCGTGGGCTGACTCTCGATTCCGGCTGGGATTTCCAGACCCCCGTGGCAGTGGGTTAACTAGGCCAGGGAGATACCGCAGCTGGAGGACCAGCGCTCTGTCCCAGCAGCCGCACCCGCCCACGCACACCCCGCACACTAAGGCGAACACTGGGCCGCCAGATGGGCCTCCGCAAGTCCGCCTGCCTCTCTACTCAGGCGGGACGTGCGATCGTGAGGTTTTGCTGTGCTTATAAAATCTGTCAGTAGTAAAAGAATAACGGGAATTAGAAAGAAAAAAAAAGACCAAGGGGGAAACCTTCTATCAACAAAATTAAAGGGAAACCGGCTGGAAAGATGTCTGAGAGAAGTAGAGCAAAGGGTTAAGAAATCTTCACTATAGGAAACACACAACTTGCTAAGTGAAACATGGAGACGCCAGTAGGTAAGAAGTAAACCAGAACATTTTCAGGAGGGAAAATGCAATTAGTAAAAACGTTCAGAAAAACAGCTCAATTCTTGTCAGACACGAGACGGGCAGCACCAGCGGGGTGGAGAGGAGGCAGAAACCCTGATCGCCTCTTGGGAAAGCAAGTCAGTCGCATATTGAAATCTTTCCAGTGACTAACCTACAGCCTAACAATTCCATGCCCAAGGAGAGATCTATCCTAGGGAAAGCACCACAGGAAAAGTTTTGCTCATCGCTGTTTACTGTGGTTTGGTTTAATCTGTACCACTGTTTACAGAGGAAGAAAGCATGACACAGGCAGTGCCATAAATATTCCTGTCAGTAAAAGTAATCTCATGAAGTCTTTACCGGTGATCCTGAAAACGTTTACGTCGCGGTATTAAGTGAAAACGAGCAGGACACAAATTTACTTCAAACGGTCATACTGTGTAAGAAACAAGTTTAAAAAACCTGCAGGGGTGCCTGGGTGGCTCAGTCAGTTGAGCATCTGACTCTCGATTTCAGTCCAGGTCATGATCTCACGGTTTGTGGCATCGAGCCCCACACTGGCCTCTGCACTGACAGTGTAGAACCTGCTTGGGATTCTCTCTCTCCCTCTCTCTCTCTCTCATTCTCTCTCTCAAAATAAATAACTTAAAAAAAAAACTATTAAAAAAAAGTTTTTTAACGGACAGAAACATACCAAAATGTTCCAAGCAGTAAAGCTTTAATATTTTCCAAGTTATTTTTAGTAAACGTATATTACTGTTAGTATTTTTAAAATACAGATCAAGGCAAGGGGCATGATGGCAGATAGTATTTTGTGAACCTCTATTTCTCCGTGGTTTAGACCCAGTAGGAAGCGGCTCTAGAATGCAACGCACATCTCCTGCTGTCAAAGCAACTGGCCTCCACGAAGGGAAAAAACCCTGGAATAAAGAACTCCTCGTTTATTTATTTATTTTTTTAAAGTTTACTTATTTTGAGAGGTGGGGAGGGGCAGAGAGAGAGAGAGAGAGAGACAGAGAGACAGAGAGAGAACCCCAAGCAGGCTCTGAGCTGTCAGCACAGAACCCGATGTGGGGCTTGAACTCACAAAACCATGAGATCATGACCTGAGTGAAAATCAAGAGTAGGACGCTCAACTGACTGAGCCCCCCAGGTGCCCCAAGATCACCGCATTTATTGCTAAAGATAACCTAAATCATGGTAACCATTGCCATTGCTGTCAGAAGCCACGAAGGGCCTCCTGTGCACCAGCACTGTTCTAGAAGCTTCCGTGCATGGGACACACCCTGAAATTCGTTCAACCTCATGACAGCGAATCTGCGGTTAGAACCAGGAAAATCAAGGGAAGCCCACTGGCAGGTAATATTTTCTGTTCTGCGACCTGCCTTCGTGCCGGGGCGTCGGGATGGACCCCTCGTGCAAGGCTGCACAGAAGCACATCGCTGGGCCTACCAGGGTCGATTTAACAACTCTCAAACCCCGGGCCAGAGGTCCAGGCCCCGCTCACTTTTCTCTAGCCCGTACAGGCTGCAGGCCACGCATTCTCCCTGCGGAAGTGCGGGCGGCCACGGCTGTGGGCTCACCCCCCAGACGCAAGACCACACACGCCACACCCACCGTCGGAGGAGGACTCTGCACGAAGCCATCGCAGCCTCGCCCTCCCCGAGAGGTCCCCCCAGCCCGGCCCGCTGGCCATCGCCTGCCCTTCAGGTCCCTGACTCTGGGAACCCGGGTCGGGGGCCCCGGAGGGTTAAGTCCCCGCACCGTCCAGCCCCACCCGGGGGCCCCGCACCCGCAGTAGAAGACGGCCTTCTGCCAGGAGCGAAGCCGGTCCACCTTCTCCGCCACCGTGTTGGCAAACTCGATGAACTGGCAGCAGAAGGGCGCCTCGCAGAGCAGCAGGATGAAGGCGTTCATGCTGGAGGGCGGGGAGAGAGGCTGGTGGGCTGACAGGGTCGGGGGGGGGGGGCCAATGCCCACCAGAGTGCCGCTCCCCCTCCCCCAGCTCCCCCTCAGCGCCTCTGCGGAGCCGCTCCCCACCGGAGGACCAGAGCCTTCCCTTCACCCCTCCTGTCTCAGAAGGTGCCCCTCAGCTCTGCCATGAGCACGCGGAGGGGTTCCTCGACACAGGGCGCTTTGCAGAGAGCCGGCCGCCCCTCGGCCACCCGGTTACCGCCACTGTCACCGACATCGTCGTCTGTGCGGGGAAAGCTGTCCCCGGCAGCGGCTCACCCATCAGGACGGCCAGGAGGAGGTCATCAGTCCACAACAGTCACTGGGGGCTGACCCCTGGGAAGCCCACACAGGGAGGAGGGCACCTAGCAAGCCCCGTACCCTGCCCCTCCTTCCTGTGTTCCGGCTAGGGACAGTGAAGCCACGGAGACAGACCGAGGGGGTCTGCTCCAGTCTTTGTTCTCCACGGCTGGGTCACGGTCACGGACGCCGGGCCCTCAAAGAATGCCACAGCCTGCGTCCACCCCAAGCCTCGGAGGAAAGTGCCCTCATTACCTACCGGGGACAGAACCCAAGCTGAGGTGCCCCGGGAGCCCACCTGAGCCCAGGGCAGGGACTCTGCACAACTCACACGCCCCCTGCTACGGGCCAGTCCCCCCAACCCCCCCCCCCCCCCCGCATCCAGGCCGGCCGGTCTCCTGACTGCCTCTGGCCAGCACAGGCCTCCGGGCCCCGCTCCCACAGGCCTCACCACTGGCCTGAGTTCCCTGAGGGCAGGGTCCCACCCGTCCGCTTCTGTGTCCCTCCCAGGCCAAGCCCCACGTGGGCACCGACGATGCTTGGCGCACAGCCACTTCTCACGCGCAGGTGGCTCAGGCACGGCCGGAGCTTCACTGGCTGATTCCCACCCCACCCCCTCCGCCTTCCCTTCCAACGGGATCGGGCTGCCCAGGCAGGGGGGGGGGGGGCAGGGAACTCACCTGGGGCCTTCTAGCCCCTGGTCCCACACCAGCTCTAACCTGCCCCGTCTGGCTTGCCCACCTCCGACCTGGAGCCCCCGGCACCTGACTCCAATCCCACCAGACACCAAGCCTCCACCAAGCCTCCTCCAGCAGCCCTGACGGCCCCCGAGCTCCCCCAGGCCAGGCCCCTGGTAGCAGACACAGTGCCTGCAGAGTCTCGCTCCGTGGACACTCGGGAGACATTTGTGACCCCGGCCCTAAACCCAGTGGAGGCCTGGGTGAGTGTCGTCCCCCCCGGCCCGGCCCTAATGAGAATCGGGACAAGTGAACACGGCAGGGTGGAAAGGAGGTGAAGACCCCCGCAAGGCGACCAGAAATCCACGTGCCCCCAGCCCCATGGGGCAGGACGGTCACGGGGCTACTCACATCATCCACACGCCGGCCGCGATGTTCAGAGGGTGGATGGTGACGCAGTTGAAGAGGCCCGAGATGGCGCAGGCTTGAAAGCAGACAGGAGCCGGAATTAGCAGGCAGGAAGGGACAGAGCCTGCCGGGGAAGACCCCTGGCAGACCCCTTGCGACACCAGCACTGCACTCTGCCCTCTGAGACAAGCGAGGTCCCTGTAAGTGCCCCACGTCGTGGGTGAGGACCCAGACTGGGAGAGGCGAGGCGGCTTGGCCCAGACCCCGCGGCAAGGGCGCGGCCGGCTGCGAGGGCATCTCACCCTGTCTCCAGTCCAGGGCCTGGAGGGCCGGCCTCCGCACCCCAGCTGTACCAATACCCGCCGCAAGGCATCGAACATGAAAAGAGAAGAGGATCTCAGGCCTCGGGCTCAGGCAGGTGTCACCATTCACAGGGCTGGCCACACGAGAAGCCTCTGACGCCAAAAATGAGGCTCGGATTTTGCCGGGGCGAGGCCTGCTGCCCCTCTGGGAACAAAAATTGGGACCAGGTAGACCTGGGTCACAATCCCAGCTGTGACCTGCACACCAGCTGAAGAACCTTGGGGACGTCCTCGTCACTTTTTGAGGCCTGTTTTGTCCCCGGAGTGCGGGCAAGTGCCACAGCCCGGCCCAGCCACCCCTGAAACACCAGGCCCTGAAAGTGGCTTCTCCGGGGTCCCAAGTGTGGAGCCTCGCCCAGTGCTCCCAACCGCACCCCGAGGGGCGGGTGTGCCAGGCTCCCCTCGCTTCTCCCTACAGCCAGCGGCCCAGCTTCTCCAAGCACTGGCGGTTCCCAGGCACAGGCTCCCAGCTGGAAGCAAAGCCCAGCCCAGGGCCATAGCTGGGGTGGGACTGGAAGCTGGGCCCCGAGGCAGCAATCAGCAGCCAGTTTATTAAACTTGCAGCAGCTCGCCTGGCACCTGATATCTGCCTGGGCCTGGAATTCTCCTGCTGCTCTCCCAGGTAACCCTATACGGGCTGCAGGGGGAGGATGAAACCAGACGAAGTGAACCCAGACTGCAGGGGGCCTGCCCTCGCGTGGTCCCAAGGTCTCCTAGGGGGACAGAGGTACTTTCTGCCTACTAGCGGCACTCAGCCCGGACACGTCCCATCAGCCTCCAGGCAGCAAGGTTCCCCGGAGACACAGAACACAGACCTGAGTGCCCACAAGACAATGCCCCTGCTGAGTCAGTACTTCTCCTCCAGCTCTGACCCTGCCCCCACTGTCCTACCAACAGCCCACCTTAGGGGAGGACTAGGTTTCAACCCAGAAAGAAGGCTGCAGCAAGGAGTCCTTTAACAATCCAGCCCGGAGGGTGTCTCACCCCTTGGAGATCCGGACTAAAGTGACCAGCTGGAAGCACAGCCCTTATCTGAGTTCCTGTTTCATCACTCAAACTTTTTTAAGATTTTATTTTTAAGTAATCTCTACACCCAATGTGGAGCTTGGACTCACAACTCCAAGACCAAGAGTCGCACGCTCTACTGACTCGGCCGGCGGGGCGCCCCGCATCGCATCCCTAAAACTCTCGCCTTGCACCCCACCCTGCGATCTCCTATTTGGTATTTGCATAGCAATCACCTCCCCCCAGATACTCAGGTGAAACCGACACAAGTTTCTCCTGATGCTTCTGGAGTAGCCCCAACACCACGAACTCCTGGGGCGGCCCAGGTACCTCACTTTAAGAAGCACAGAACGGGATGGGAGACCAGGGTTAACCCGGGAGCCAGCAGGGCTGCTGAATCCAAGGCAGAGGGAGGGTGAGGGCCCAGAGGCCACAGGCAGAACCTTTCCTTTCTCCACCACTGGCCCCCTCACTCCCTACAGGACCCCCACTTGAGAGGATCCTATCTAAAGCCTGGTCCTGAGCCGCCAGTCTCTCCTACAAAGTCAAAAAGATGCTTGCTCTGACAGCAGTGACCGGGACTCAGGGGCCTTTTTGGGATCTGCAGAAGGGCCTGTCCCATGATCACCTCTGGATAAGGGTGTGCCCTTCTGCACAGCACACGCCTAACCCTGCACCCCTGAACTTCCTTCCAGCACCCAGCCACCTGGGACGACTGTGGGACAGGCAGGGGACCCTGAGCGGTGTTCCCTCCGGCCGACTTGATCAGGATCTGGCCTGCTCCAGCCCTCTGTGCCAAGCGGGCACTGTTCAAACCCACTCCAGTGATTCCCAAAGGTGAGGGCCGCAGGACAGGACAGCAGACCATTCGAACAGATCAGACACGTATTTGCCACATGAGCTTCATTTTACTCCTGCAGCAGGTCTGCCTTCCTAGCGGTGTTCTTTGGGCGGGGGGGGGGGGGGGGGGGGGGGCTGGGTGCTAAAAGAGCCTGGCTTCCGTGCAACTTGAGGTCAAGATGTGTGTCGGGATGGCGCTGGGGGGATACGAGGAGGGGAGAGGAGCGGTGGCCGACGCAGAGTCGACAGCAGAGGGAATGCACTGGCCTCGGAGTGGACAGTGAGGACCCAGATGCGCACTGCCCGGCCCTCCCTCGAGGACTACTTGTGCCCGGGCACCACCCGCCCATGTTTAAACAGCCTTGGCCCAAAGGTTAAGGGGGCCTCCGCCCGCGCCAACAGGTGAGGCTGCCTCCGGGCCGGGCAGTGCTGCGCTCTCCCGGCATAACATAAGGGAGGTCTCGGAAAGCCCCCGGGGCAGAGGCCGCACGCACCGTCCCGGCGCTCAGATGCGGCGCGGGGGGGGGGCAGTAACTCGGCCACGGTAGTTAACGTTCCCTCCTGGAATGTCCCCATCGCCGCCAGCCCAGCCGCGGGCTCCGCGGGAGCCCGGGCCGCGGGGCCGGGACCATAGCAACCGCCAGGGCGTCCGCCCCGCGCGCGCCCACCCACCGCAGACCGCCCCCCGCCCCACCAGCCCCTCCCCGCGGGGGCGCGCCGGAGGGGCGGGGCCGAACACGCATGCGCGGTGGGCGGCGAGGCCGACCCCTCCCCCGGGCCGGGTACTCACAGACGGCCCCCAGCACCCCCGACAGGCGACACAGCCAGCGGTACCACCACGTCATGCCCTCCTCCTGCGCGGGCGGCGCGGAGCTGACGGACGCTGTCGACGCCCCGCCCGAGCCGCTCATGGTGCCGCTGTCTGGCGCAGCCCGCCACCCTCACAAAGGGCTCCGGAGCCGGCCGCGTTGGCCCGGCGCGCTGCCTTGTGGGAGAGGCGGCCGCTCATTAGCATAAGGGGCGGGGCTCGCTGGGCGGTGGCGGGTGCGCCCGAGGGTCTCGCGCTGATCAGCATAGGGGGCGGGGCCTGGCGGCACCCGCCCTCCCGGGTGGTCAGGTCCTCCCAGCCGGACCAGCACAGGGGCGGGGCCTCGCAGAGAATTAACGAGTGTGCCAGCGTGGGGGCTCATTCTCGGCCCCACGCTCCCTCGTCCCTCCTTTTTGGGTAGAGAAAAAGAAGACCACCGTGGGTGGCGTGGGGCTTGTTCAGCTCAGTATTGGGTCTAGAGCCCTGCCGCAGCCAGGGAATTCCGGCAATGCCCCGGGGTGGGTTTTCAAGGCAGATTGGACAGGTTATGTGAAGAAAAACGCTACTCAGACTGCACATTCCGTTTATTGGTACAGAGGGACTGGTGACTGCCTTTCCAGACAGAGTCCAGACCCTGCCTCCCGCCGCCTAGCCTTTTGCATGTTGGAGGAGGCCCTAAAGGAGATACTTAAGATTGGACGGAATTCAAATTGGAAAGCACTCAGACCAGAGTCAACCCTCTGGGGCTTGCCAGGCACCTAACAGGTGCTCATAAATGTCAAGTTCGTTTCTTTCCTTTCCAGAACCTGGAGGAGACATCCTACTGTGCACGCAGGGCACTGGAGGTTTGTGCTTGGAGAGCAAGCTAGGGTACGGCCCAGCCAGGTTCCTGCACTCGAGATCCGAGGGTCCAGTACAGGCCCCACAGGCTAGCGCCCGCCTCCATGAAGCCCTGGCTAAACTCCATCTCAGCCTGGCTTCCCTCGGACTCCCAGTAGAGTGCCTGCTGCCCACGGAATGTCATCGTCTTCAGGCTGTGGATGTCCCGGATCTGAGGGGAAAGGGGCAGCCCCAGAGGGCCGGCCAAAAACGGTAGCTAGCATTTATGGTGCCTTTAATATACAAGGGATCATACACTCAGGGCCACACACTTAATCCTCACACAACAGCCCTGTCAGGAAGCCACTACTATTCTACCCAGGAAACAGGTTCAGAGAAGTTGTATTACTTCCCCAAGGACACACAGCCAGGGTGTGAGAGATGGGTTCTGAGCCCAGGTCTGTCTAATTCCAGAAGCCAGGTTGCCTCCAGCAGGCGAGCTGACACTTTGCAGAGGGCAGTTCTCCCAGAACACACAGACCTCATGGGAGGAGGGTTTGATCCACTCTTCTGGAAAAGTTATATCAGGATCTAAAATTATGCTTGAGTTCTGGGTTAACTGTCTACATCAGAAAAGGTCTTGTCTATTTCACTCCTGTGGGGAGCTCAGTAAACATCTGTTGGTGAGTAAGTGGAGGAAACTCTTCTCTCTCATTCTTTCACAAATGATTTTGAGGTTTGGGGGCAAAGTGGGTACAGCACCCCCAGTTCTCATCCCCAGGGACAGCTGTCTAGACTCATAGCAAAAGTCAACCCATTCTTGTCCCCATCCTGGTAGCCTTACCAAGATGTGGCTGGCATCCGTGCCTGTGCCCACGCTGGTGACCAGGGCATGGATGGCAATGCGGGCCCGTGGAGCCACATTGATGAAGATGCGGCAGCCCCCCAGGTTCCTCCCACGTGGACTCATCGAGGGGCTCACGATTTTACCCCAGGGTCCAAAGAGCTGCATATCACACTCTGCAGAGGAGAGCAGGTGGATGGGCTGGGTGTGGGCCACTTCAGGACCTAGCAGCCCTGGGAAAGACCACTAATGCCAGAGGCCAGGGCGGCTCACAGCCAGGGGGCAGTGAAGGGGGGCAATATGGCATTGTGGTCAAGATCGGGTCTCTGCCACAGAAGCCCTCGCCGAACCCCACCTGTACCACTTTCTGCTGTGAGACCCTAGGCGAAGGCGTTAAATGCTCTGAGCTTCAGTTCCCTCCTCTGTAAAGTGAAGGTAACTGTCACAAAGGCCATTGACATTAGGAGCCCACGGGAGCCCCGCCTGCCTGCGCCTCCTGCCTGTGCCCCTGGTGAGGCAAGAGCCCATGTGCGGGAGGGAAGCCAGAAGAGAGGAGCCTGAGAAGGGGTGGCCCGCCCTTGAGCACTCAATGCCTGTGCTCAGGCACCAAAAAGCTACTCGCTGAGGGGTGGGGGGGGGGGCAGGCAAATCTCTGTAGAAGTGAAGACTAGGGGGCCCAGAAACCTCTGGAGCTGGCTAGGGAAGCCACCTTCAGCCAGCTTGGGCTGTTGGGAGAGGGAAAGTCCCCTGAGACCTCCAAGAGGGCTACTGGAAGACACCAGTGGGGCCACGGGATGCCATCCTCTACCTGAGGGGTGTGTGTGTGTGTGTGCGTGCACGCGCGCTCACTCACACGTGCAAGCATGCACGCACACACCAGCTCTGTGGGGGCTGAGCAGAGAGGACACTGCACTGGAACAGGGCTGGGGGGAAAGCTGCTCACAGAGGACCTTGAAGGGTCTTGAGGGACATGAGTGCCAGGGCAGCCACCCATGTGGCTGCAGGGGCCTGGCGAGGGAGGGACGCAGCACACACACCAGGACCTCGCCCTGGCACAGGGAGCTGGTGGTGTCCTCCTCCATGACAGTCAGCCGCCCGGTAGGCGGCACCCGCAGGGACGTGGGGGAGGCTCTGCTCCCCCCCCCCCCGCCCCCCATACCTCTGTGGGAGGCTCCCGGGGCAGGCTGGCTCCGGTACCGCAGCACAACTCCGCCTTCCGGCCGCTCACGGCGCTGCCTCACCAGGAGCGTGTTGGCTTTGGAGCTGAAAGTCATGTCCGACAGTTTCCCGCACATCTTCCTCCACGTGAGCCTGCTCCAAAGCAGCAACATGTCCCCTAGGAAGTGACGGAGTGGTGAGGGTCCAGCACCCCCTGCTCTGGGCGGGCAGCATGACGGCCCTGGGGTAGACTGAGCTGTGGTCGGGTCCCAACCGTCCCACTTCCTGCCTTTGTGGCTCTAAGTCATCGGACACAGCCTCAGTTTCCTCATCTGCAGAACGGGGACAATCGCACGACAGGCTCGAGATGGCCATGATGATTATTGGGGGGGGGGGGTGGAGAATGCACTTGGTGCATCCTGCTGGGAACGGGGCAGGCTGGAGTCCTCCTCACCAGTGCCCGAGGCCCCACACCAAGACCGGTGGTGCGTGCGGCCCCAGACGTACCAGAGCTGCAGTTGAGGGAACTCTCGAGGACTTGAACGGTCACCACCTCACCCAGGGGCCGCCCGATGGCCACTACACAGTCAGCCTGCCCTGGGCCTCGCATGTCAATGGTTCCTGTCGGCTCAAGGTGCTGCCGGCCACAGGCGCCTGGAAAGGAGGCAGGAGCACAGGAGAACGGAGCTTCAGGGCGGGGCGTTCCCCGAAGGGAGGCCCGGGGTTTTCCACGCTGGGTAGGAGACTGAGAGGTAGGGTGGCTGACAGCTTCCTAGGCCCAGCTGGAAAAGCATTCTTAGGTCAGGGGAGGGGCTGCATGGGTGCAGGCAGGGCACAGAGCCGCTTCCAGATGCTCCAGTGAGAGGGAGGCAGTGTGGACAGCAGCACGTGGCCTCGCGTCCCACAGACCTGGGTCGGATCCTGTGAAACCTCAGGCTGAGGGTAAGGAAAGCGAGGTGCACTCGGCCAGCAGAAGCAAAGTGGAAGGAGAGGGCCAGCCTGGAGCCCCACCTCCCAAGGCCACGCCTCAGCCCCCGCCGCACCCCAGTGCTGCTTCGCAGGATGACCCCAGGAGGTCCCCACAAGGAGGCTGTCCCAGCTCTCCCAGCTGGGGACGGCTTTGCCCACCCTTCCCGCAGCCAGCCAGTGCCCAGACAGAAAGTTGAAGGACATAACTGGACTCAGCCGGGCTTTCCTGGGGCCCAGGCAGAAGCCCCTGAAGCCGGGGAGCTGGGGAGAGGAGGTGGGCCTGGGGCCAGGGCCGCTCCGGAGGAGCACCAGCAGTGGCTTCCTCGGGGGGCGCTGGGCTGGGGGTCCCCTGCCCAGCGCAGGGCCCAGCCCAGCAGCCCCGCACCGTGGCCGGCTTGGGCAAGTGCTGGCAGAAGTGGGCTGGCACCGGAGCCTGGGACCCGGGTCCAAGGCAGGCATCGTGCCGGTGCTGAATGCCGTCTCCGCAGGAGACAGAGCACTGCCGGGAGACAAGAGAGGGAGTTGAGGCTGACCTCGCCAGAGGGCGTCGAGGACAGCAGTGACCGCTGGCCAGGCATGATCTGATCTCACTTGTGCACAGCCCGGGGGGCGGGCACACGTCTCCATTACACAGGTGAGGAGACTGAGGCTCGGAGGGGTTACCTTGCCGGGTCACGGCACCAGCACCCCCCCTGCCCTCCTGCCCTGCACTGCCCTCGTCTGAGCTCTCGTTTCCACCAGGACCCGACGCCCAGAGTCCTTGTGCCCAACGCCGGAGGTGGCTGTCTGCTTTGCCTCCTCTCCCCCTCCCGACCATGAGCGAGATCTTCCCGCAGGAGACCTAACCACATCTACCTTTGTCTTTCCACTACCTTGCGAGGTGACGGCGCCAGAAAGGCAAGAACGGAGACCTGAGTCACCTTCCCCTTCGTGGCCTGGTGTCTCCAGACCTCGGTCCAGACCCGCCCCTCAGGTCTCCAGGCTTCGCTGTGTCTTCTGTCTCTAGATGCCCTGACTACTTCCTCCCGCCCCAGTCTCCCCCTTCCTTTCAGGGGTCACGATGAATCCAAGCCCCCAGGTCCCTGCGTATGAGGACCCCCGGCCGACGCACGCCCCAGCTGCCGTGCTCACCTGTGTCCAGGTGCTGACACGCCACCGGTAGGCGCAGTCGGCGGTGATGCAGGGGATGCTGGCCTGCGGCCTTACCAGAGCTACACAGGCCGCCCCGTCCACCTCGACGTCCTGGCCTTGGTCGAACTGCACACAGGCCACGGAGCGCGTGGCGGTGCCAAGGCCACAGCTGGCTGAGCATGGGCCAAGGGACACGATCTTCCACCTGCGAGGACAGAAGACCCCAGGGTGCAGCCCCGAGCCCAGGAAGGGTGGGCCCTTCCCGTCCAGGGCTCGCGGATCCTTAGTTATGCAAGTGACAGGGACGGGGGAAGAGACGCCCTTGGATAAGGGAGAACACATCCCAACATCGGTCGGTCCTGCCCGTGTCGACTTGTGATTAGCCTCAGCACCGCCTTGGCACCACTGACATCTGGGGCCAACGGTTCCGTCGGATGCGGTGCAGGAGGTTCACTCCACCCACTCGCCAGATGCCAGTGGCAACCCCCCTTCCCTAGTCACGGCACTTAACGTGTGTCTGCACATCTGATTCGAAGGGGCACGTGCACCCCCGTGTTCATAGCAGCGCTATCGACAATAGCCAAAGGATGGAAAGAGCCCGAATGTCCACCGATGGGTGAATGGATAAAGATGTGATTTATATACACTTGCCGATGAAAAAGAATGGAATCTTGCCATTTGCAACAACGCGGATGGAACCGGAGGGTATTAGGCCAAGTGAAATAAGTCAGAGAAAGACAAATATCGTAGGGCTTCGCTCATCTGTGGAATTTGAGAAACTTAACAGAGGAACATAGGGGAAGGGAAGCAAAAGTAAGATAAAAACAGAGAAGGAGGCAAACCACAAGAGACTCTTAAATACAGAGAACAAACTGAGGGTGGATGGGGATGGGAGATGCGGGGGGTGGGGAAAATGGGTGATGGGCACTGAGGAAGGCATTTGCTGGGATGAGCACTGGGTGTTATATGTAAGAAGTGAATCAAGGAAAGGAAAGGAAAGGAAGGAAAGGAAAGGAAAAGAAAAGAAAAGAAAAGAAAAGAAAAGAAAAGAAAAGAAAAGAAAAGAAAAGAGAAAAGAGAACCAAGGCTGGGAGAAAAGAAAAAAAAAAAGAAAGAAAAGAAAAGAAAAGAAAAGAAAAGAAAAGAAAAGAAAAGAAAAGAAAAGAGAACCAAGGCTGGGCTTCTGGATGGCTCAGTTGGTTAAGCGTCTGACTCTTGCTTTCCGCTCAGGTCGTGTTTTCACGGCTCATGAGTTCGAGCCCCTTAGCATTCTCTCTCTCCCTCTCTCTCTCTCTCCCTCCCCTGCTGTGCTCTGTCAAAATAAATAAAGAAAAACTTAAAAGAAAAAATGTCTCTAGACAATGCCACATTGGGAGGCGAAATCGCCCCCGGTTGAGAAACCGCTACGCTCAGTGAAGGAACAGACAGAGAAATCAACAGCGAAATAAACGCCAGGGCGTAGCACATGCTATGAAGAAGAGGGCAGAGCCGAGAGTCACGGGGTGGGCTGAGTGTGCCATTCTGGAGTGGCGCTCAGGGAGGACTCCCCACCTCTCTGCTGCGGTGCTTTGAGCAGAGCCTGGACGAAGACCAGAGAAGACCCGTTCTGCCAGCGGGAAGGCAGCCACGGAAGCCCTGAGGCAGGTGCCATCGGGGGAGTAGCCAGAGCTCAGGGGTGTGTGCAACTGCCGTATAAATCCCAGATGAATTCCCATACGAATGACTGGGCTGCGCGGCCAAGGGACTTCAGCACAAGCCAAGAGACACCGGTGTGGGTGGTAAGTGGACCATAAAGCCACAGCATTTAAAACGCTCTGACACGGGGACGGGTGGGGGAATTACAAACAACGGAAGCCGATAAAAAGCCCTGACACAGATCCCAATGTACACAAGGATCTAGGACACGATAAAGGGGCCGTCGGGGGAAATTCAGTGACTGACGTGGAGAAATAAAGTGCGCTCCCGACTTTGCGACAGACCCCAAATAGATGACAGGTGAGCTAAGCGTTTTAATTGGAACGAATTCTTATCCGTAACGGTGTATTTCTTTGAAGCCAAGGAGACCGACAGGAAGGAAACATGGCAATACAGCGCGTCTATTAAGGCTGGTGGCGGGACACGGGTGTCTGTTCCCTTGTTTGGGTACAGAAAAGCAGTTCGGTGGTAAAAACGCAAAGCTCCCGGGGCGGCTGGGTGGCTCAGTCGGCGAAGCGTCCGACTTCGGCTCAGGTCACGATCTCGTGGTTTGTGGGTTCGAGCCCCGCGTAGGGCTCTGTGCCTACAGCTCAGAGCCTGCTTTGGATTCTGTGTCTCCCTTGCTCTCTGCCCTGCCCCCGCTCACACTGTGTCTCTCTCTCTCACTCCGTCTCTCTCTCAAAAATAAATAAACGTTAAAAAAAAAAAAAACAACAAGAACGCAGAGCTACAAAGCAGCAGCCGTGGAAGCAGGGCCGACCAACAAGGTGACTGTCTGCTCCTCCCCGTCAGGCTCCCACCCCACCCCTGGACCTCGTCGGCTGCAGCTACTCTGTCCTGTGCCCAGCAGGGACCAGCCGCGGACTCCGCGTCAATGCTGCCCCCTCCCGGTGAAGCCCCCCAGCCCTCCCCACACCCGCGCACCCCACGGGCACGCCACCTGCGTTTTGTTGGAACGTCACCTCGGACGCCTAGTGCAGCCTGCCAGGTGGTCCTGCTTCCCGAGCACCGTCTCCCGCCAGAGCCACCCTTTAAGCCCCACCGCGGCCGGCCGGGCGTCCACACGCTCCAGGACCTCGGGCTGCTTGCTGGACACCTGGGGGCTGCTGACCTGGGTGGGCAGGGCTCCGGGCCGCACCGCTCCTGCTGCTCTGGGCGAGGCAGCCCCAGGCACCGGGTATCCGGCAGGATCTCTTCGCCCTCGTCCCTCCCGTGGGCCCGTGCGCAATACAGGATCCTCCGTGCGACCCCTCCTCCGCAGCTCACGCTGCAGGCTGCCAGCTTGTACTGCCACCTGGGGCAAAGCGGAGTCAGGCGGCGCCCGGAGAAGCAGGTCCCATTTCCCCAGACCGGGAAGGGCCTGGCAAGGGCCTTTCTCCGAGGGTCACCTTCACATCTCCACCGAGAGGCCGGGCCCAGTGGACAGAAAACACGCGGGAGAGCCCATTCTGCAGAACGCAAAGCTAAAGGCAAACCGACGTGTTCGGAGGGAAGTTGGGGGCGAGGCAGGGGACCCAAGGGAGGCTGCAAGGATATCTGTCTCTAGTGGGAACCCCAGCCCCCCACCGCGCCCGGCCGGCACTCCTAATCTTCCTTCCCGCCACGTTTGCCACATCCCCCCACCCGACTCTGTCTCCCATCCCCCCCCCCCCCCCCGCCACAGCCTTCCCGGACGCCAGTGTGACCTGCTCCCGCAGGCGAGGACACGGAGGGTCAGGGGCTTCCTGGAAGGCGACGCCTGGGACCACCCGTCTCCTTGGGAGGGGGCCCACCTGGCAGGGCAGGGCTCCGGACTGCAGTCCCGGACGGGGCGGGGCCTGGGCAGCGGCCAGCACTCGGAGTGAGGCAGGGGGATGGGGCGGCCGCGGTCCAGCCTCACGCAGCGGACAGCCAGTGGCACCCGCCCCCCTCCGCAGGTCACTGGGCACGGCGCCAAGGCTCGGGTCTCCCACCTGCAGTAACAGGCCAGCGTTCCCTGGGAGGCTACACGCCAGGGTAAGACTGCTTCCTCCCCGGGGGACCCAGGCTGCCGCCCCCAACACGGTCTCCACCCCCACTCACCAAGCCGGGCACGGGGCAGCCTGGCAGACCTCCCGCCGGCTCCCAGGCTTGCTTCCCAGGTCACATAGCTCTTCCTGGACAGGGGTCCCCAGGACAGAGTCCACGCACACGAAATGCAGCTCCTTCAGGCCTGCAGGGAGGGAGCAGAGGCCCCGAGCCCCAAGAGGAGGATTCGGCCAGAACTACAGGCTCCCAGCTCTCTGGAGACTCTAGCAGATAAGGCCGACGTGGGCTCCAGCCCTGCCTCTGCCACTTACCAGCTGGCCAAGTCACGTGTTCGAGTGACTTAACCTCTCTGAGCCTCGGGTTGTTCATCTGCCTAACGTGCAGAGGTATTTATAAAGACTTAAAAATTTTTGTTAATGTTTCTTTTTGAAAGAGAGAGAGAGAGAGAGACAGACAGAGTGCAAGTGAGGGAGGGGCAGAGAGAGGGAGACACAGAATCCGAAGCAGGCTCCAGGCTCCAAGCTGTCAGAGCCCGACGCGGGGCTCAAACTCACGAACCGGGAGATCATGCCCTGAGCCGAAGTAGGACGCTTAACTGACTGTGCCAGCCAGGCGACTCTAAAGATTTTTTTTTTAATTTTTTTTTTTAACATTTATTTATTTTTGAGACAGAGAGAGACAGAGCACGAACGGGGGAGGGTCACAGAGAGAGGGAGACACAGAATCGGAAACAGGCCCCAGGCTCCGAGCCGTCAGCACAGAGCCCGACGCGGGGCTCGAACTCACGGACCGCGAGATCGTGACCCGAGCCAAAGTCGGACGCTTCACTGACCGAGCCACCCAGGCGCCCCAAGATTTTTAAAGCACAGATACAAAGTGCCTGGCACATAGTAGGTCCAGAATAGCTATATGAGAATCTCTTAATGTGTTTCTGATGACGATGTTATCAGGGCTGGTTTCCTTGAATCTCTCCTTTAGGAGCGTCCTTGAAAGAAATCTCTGGTCTTGGTTGTACACATGCTCAAGTTTCACGAAGCAAGCGGTTAGCGTTTTGGTTTAAGAACGCGGCATATCTTGGAATTTTCTTCTGGTTTGGCTGCCAGGAAGCTCAGAGCTAAGTTTGGGGCCCTCCTCTCACTGCTTTTCCACACCTTAAGAAATACATTTGGGTGCCAGGACTGCTGGGTTTTATCATCTTTTCCTATCTTTCAGCCAATCAATGAACACATTTACATGACTGTCTGCACTTTGCCCCGGTCCCCTTGTGTATTATGTTACGTTCTCGTGTAGTCTGGATTCTCTGTAAGCCCCCCCAAATGCTTCTAGAACTAGGTAAAACGCGGGGCGCCTGGGGGGCTCGGTCGGTGAAGCGTCCGACTTCGGCTCAGGTCACGATCTCACAGCTCGTGAGTTCGAGCCCCATGTCGGGCTCTGTGCTGACCGCTCAGAGCCTGGAGCCTGCTTCAGATTCTGTGTCTCTTTCTCCATCTGCCCCTCTGCCGTTCACGCTCTGTCTCTCTCTGTCTCTCTGTCTCTGTCTCTCTCTCAAAAATAAATAAACATTAAAAAAAAAAAGAACTAGACAAAATGTAGACAGGTAAGAGTTAGCTAACGAGCCCTGGGGGCCTTACCTCGACTGCAGGAGACAGAGCACGGCCCCGCCAGGGGAGTCCACACGTGTGCGGCGCGGGCCCCCGGCCTGGCAGGGGCCGGTGGGGATGTGGCCTCCTCCTCTAGAGACCGGGGGTCTGTCTGCAGGGAACAGGGAACGAGCCGCTGGGTCTGGGTTTCACCCTCTCGATCCCTGGGCACCTGGCCTCCAGCCGTGCCGATCTCTTCAGGAGCGAGCGGAAGCGGTCAGCAGCACCCCCAAAGGCTGCCCCTCCCTGCCGCCCCTTTCTGGGGAGATGTACTTCTGGCTGCCAGAGAGCGCCCTCAGCCCACACCCACCTTGGCCTCCGTATCACCGTAGGGCAGGGCTGAGGCTGGGGCTTGGGAGCCAGATCTGCAGGCGCCCTTGACCCCGCAGCCCCCACCAGTCTGGAGGGGACAGGCTTGGCTTGTCTGAAAGCAACGCCCGTCAGCCAGGGCCCCGGGACGCAGGCAGGAGTGTGTGTGCTGCAGGGAACTGGCAGCATTCTAACAGGGTCTGGGCTTCGGCCTGGCTTGCCGGCCGCAGCGGGGCCTTCCGGTAGGTCCCGAGCCTTTCCCCTAGGTTTTCCCTCTGACCGGGGCGGGGGGATCCCGCGCACAGCAGGACTGCGCAGGGACAACCTCTGCGCTCTGGCCAGGAGGCGGATGGTAACCAGCGCTCCCCGTTCTCTGGCCAGAGAAGCACCCAATAGCCCAGGGCACTCACGTGGCCCTGTGCCGGAGGACACGCCGTGGCCACGCACGGCTCGAGGGCGGGCAGCTTCTCGTCTGTGGAGCAGGGCCCGGCTGTGGCCAGCGCGTCCGGGCCACCTGCCCCGTGCACACACGTCCCGTCGTGCGAAGCCAGGTGGGCCTCACAGGCTGATGAGCACGCGTCCGACTCCTGGCGCCTGAGGAGGATGTGGGACTCACATCAGGCCCTGTCCCTGCCGTTGGGCCACAGGTACAGCCCAGCCCCTGGGGCAGGAGGCAGCGAGCCTGCGCCCCAGGATCCGAGAGCTCAGAGAGGCGCCCCACCACGGAGCAAAACCCGGAGGCCTCTCCCTGCAGCGCGGGACATGGCCCTCACCCTCCTGCCTTCCAGAGAGGACAGCGGGCCTCTGTCCGCGTTATAATATCACTGCCGTGACAGAATCGGGTCACCCAGATCGGGGACGGCCGCTGCGTCTCGTGTGCGTGCGAACCCTGACAGGTGGCGTCGGGCCCGCGGCGCCGTGTTGAGGATTCGGAGGCAGGCGCGGGCCTCGGTGGGACGGGGGGGTGGATCCTACGACTGCCACGGATGGGAGAGGGAAAAAGGAGCCCAAGCCACACGTGGGCCACCAGTGACCTAGGCCAGCCCCCTCGCCGCCGGACAAGCAACAAAACCGGGGCCCCGAGAGGGAAGGGACTTGCCCCGGTCACCCACCCAGTATATGGCACACATCAGAATGAGCCAGCTTGGACGCTGAAGGGATGGGGGGAAGGGGTGCCGCGTGCAGACAGTGATAGCAGTGACAAAGTGACCCTCATTGCTTTCCATCTGTGGCTTCGTCACTTGGTCCTCACAGCCCCTCCGTGAGCAGCGACCCGGGGGTTCAGAGAGGGAAATGGCCAGCCTGGGGTCTCTTGGATGGCAATTCTGAAGCTGGCCACTCCGGGCCGCCCCCGCCTCTCACTCAGGAGGGTGGGGCCCAGCCAGAGTCCTGGGGAGGACGGGGCACTCTGGAAGGGTAGGGCTCGGTGCAGGGACGAGCCCTGCCAGGCAGACAGTGCCCCCGCCTCCCCCGCCTCCCCCGCCTCCCCGCGCTCACCTGCCGGGGCCAGGCTGGGGGGTTGCGGGTTTCCAGCACTGCCGGCTGCAGGGCCAGGGCTCGGCACCGGGCAGGGGGCAGCGTCCTCAGGAGGCTGCCCTGGGCCTCCACGAAACGCACCGCCCTCTCCCACGTGCGCCCAAGTCTCCAGTGGCCCAGCTGAGGCGGGGAGGAACAGAGCTGCTGGGGCTCCGGCTCCCGGAGGACCGGCCCAGGAGAGGCGGTGGGAGACAAGGCGGACCTGTCCAGCCACCTGAGCCTCGGGACAGCTGTACAAAAGTGCTAGCGGGTGTGCACCAGCCCCGCACCCAACAGGGACAGCCTGGTCCCTCGCGTTACGCTCCTGCCAACGGTGCATGCCAGCTGCTTTCCACCGTCACCTCTCTGAACCTCACCTCCTCCCTCCCAGGGAGGCGACCACCTCCACCCTGCGGCGAGCTCAGAGCGGGTGCACGCTGCCCTTAGACGAGGTGCAGCGGGAACGGGTCACACTAGGCTGACCCTGGCACCGCCTTGGCCCAAATCTCGGTGTCCTCGCCTGCAGGATGGGGGCACTGACACACCCACCTCCCAGGGCAGTGTCCGGGACGGCACGAGAACACGCCTGGAAGTGGCCTCGCCGAGCCCAAGGTACGTGGACCCCGCAGCCAGCAAGAACCGAGGGGCCACTGCCGGGCGCAGACAGCACTCACTCTGGGGGGCAGGGCCCAGGGGCGCAGGACTCTGGCCACGCTGCCGGCTGCTGGCTCCCTTCGCACCGGGCAGCCTCTGCCCACTCGTTCCTGGCCTGGTCCAGACAGCTGTAGGTCACCCAGCGCAGCCCTGGGGTTGGGGCGGGGGGAGGGGGAGGCTGAGCCACCTCGCCGCAGGGGGCGGAGGGTGCTCCGGGCCAGCCCCACCCCGGGCCTCACCTGCCCCACAGCTCACGGAGCAGGACCCCCGCACGGCGGCCCATGCCCAGGCCTGTGGCTGCTTCGGCTGGAAGTAGGTGAAGGTGATGTCTGGGCGCGCAAGGTCACCATACTCCTCCCCGTAGCGCCTGTAAACCTGCGTGAGACAGACAGGGGCCGGGCTGGCCCCCCCCCCGCGAGGTTCTAACACCTGTCCCCACGATGCCTCATTTGGCCACTCAGCACCGGCACCGTGTTGTTTGTTAAAACCCGCCTGGCGGGTCCTGCCTCAGCGGTTCTCTCTCGAGCGGCCCAGGAATCTGTATTTTTACCCACAGAGTAAAAGGTGCAGACAGCTGCCAGGCGGCCACATCCGGAGCAGTGTTCCCGGGGGGGGGGGGGGGGGGGGGGGGGGATTAGAGCTGGGGGCCGAACCGGGCTGTACGAGGAGGCAGGGAAGGAGTGAACGGCTTACCAGGAGGCTCCCTCCAGCCTGGCTTGCACTCTGGGGGAGCCCCCGGCCGTCTCCCCCCGCGGTGGGGGCAGAGGTGGGGCTGCCAGACCAAAGCCAAGGGCCACCAAGCCTCGGACCCCTCCCTGAGGGTTCTCAGGGCTATTTCAACACATGCTAACTTGCATCCACCCCTCCAGGCGCCTTCCTCGGCAAAGCACACGTGCGGACATGCGCAGAGGAGCTCGTGCCTGGAGGATGAGCCCGAAGCCCGTGCTCCCTTGTGCCTCTGTCCCCAGCAGAAAGACCCCGCATCCACCCGGTGCCAGCGACTGCTGCCCATGCTGCCGGGCGCGTGTGTCCCCTAACCCCGGGAGGCGGGACGGCAGCCTCCTGCCCATTCTACAGGAGAACACTGAGGCACAGGGCGGTGGCATACACAGGCGGCAAGGGCAGGGGGAGAACCTAGCAGCCTCTGCGGAGGACAGCGTGGCTTGGGAGAACATTCAGCTTGCAGGCCTGGCCCTGTGCCCGTCCCTCTGTCCCACGGCTCCCGGGGGGGGTCTCACTTTCCCTCGATTAGGGTGGGGCGTGCCCACCCTCTGGCACCTTCAAGATCCAAGCCAGCAAGCCCTTTAGCAGCGGCCACCTTTCAGGACGTGCCCCCCTGCCACACGCTTAATGCGCCTTATTTTTGACAAACGAATCTTGACAAAACTTCGTAACGTAGGCATGCCTAGCCCCATTTCACGGGTGGGGAAATTTAGGCTTAGGAAAGTTCATGCCCTTGCCCAAGCTCTTGGAGAGCCGGGATTCAAACTCCAGTCCGTCGGAGTCCCAGGGCCTGGCCCCTTCACCTCTGGGTCACCCTGGGCTGACGCGGCTCCAGGAGGGATGCCCCCACAGTGGGTCTCTAATCAGGGCATCACCGACGGCCTCGCTCCCCATGCCCTCCTCGGGCCAGGTCCGACACAGGCCTGATCCCCGGTGCACCTGATCGCCCTGCACAGAGGCCCCTCTGCACCCTCCCTCCCCAACCCCCAAGTCCCCGGGGGGTGAAGCCCCCACTCTTCCCGTGGCCAGCAAGATCCCTGCAGATCTGTCCTGCCTCCTTGCCTGGGGCGGGGGTGTGTGTCCCCTTCCCTCATCCCTCCTAGTTACCCATCCTGGGCACACACTGTTCCCTCAAGACGCGTTCGTCACTCCCTGCTTGGCCCGGCCAGCTCACCTCTGACCTCAGCAGCACAGCCCTCTCCTGGGGAAGCCCCCGACCCCTGCATGCCCACTCTCAGAACGCCAGGGACCCCGTGGGCTGACTGCTGAGCGATACCAGGAGGAGGCCCCACCGACCCCCCCCCCAGGCCCTCCTGGTCACCTGGATCTCCACGTCTTCCCGAGTGGGTCCCCGGATGCGGATCTCCTCCAGGTGAGGCAGCCGGTCCTCGGTGAGGGTCACTCTGTACTCGACACGGCTGTCCTCCAGGAGGGAGGGGTAGGTGGTGCTGGGAGAGATGCTAGAGTTCCCGGCCACGATGTAGCGCCCTCCGATCCGCACCGCTGTGGGGGAATCCAGCCTGTCAGCAGGGGGAGCGCCACCCCACCCCACCCCAGCCCCACGGCAGGTGGCCGCCGGAAGAGGTTCCGGTTTAAGGAATGGGGTGGTGGCAACCACGGGACGTGATCTCTGCTGCCACATCTGTAGCCTCCCCCCCAGGGTCCCAGCCCTCCCTGGGGAGCCCATCTGCCTGGCGCCTCGGTGGGTCAGGCGGTCTCTGCAGCCAGCAAGGCACAGCCTCCCAGGTGTGCACAGGCATCTGACCACAGAGAGCGTCCCCACGGGGCACCTGGGGGGGGGGGTTCCGTTAGTTGAGTGTCCAGCTCTTGACTTCGGCTCGGGTCATGATCTCACGGTTCGTGAGTCTGAGCCCTGTGTCAGGCTCTGTGCTGACAGCGTCCCCGTGTCGGTGGCTCTGCGCCTCTGCCCAGAACCTGGTGAGCACTGTGGACCTGCCGTCTCACCAGGCGCGCTCACATGGAGCTCTCCAGGCAGCTTCAGGGGCCCAAGGACCCCCAAGCGCCCCCACTCCGGATTCCAAGGACGGGTGTAGGCGCCCTCGAAATCAAGAACCACCGTGGCATTGGGTAGTAATGCAACCGGTCCAAAGACAGACGTGGCCTTTGCCCTGGGCTTCCAGGCAGGAACTTGCGTCACACCTGATAGCTGTATCTTTGTTTAAGGTGGGGGCTGGCCAAGCCGGCAAGACCAAATACGCGATTTAGACAGCAGCTCTGAGTCAACCGCCTCAGCGAGCCGAGATGGAGACCATCCACGTGAGGAATCGGTCTGCCGGTCAGGCCTCACGTCTACATGATGAAGCCCTAATTCAAACTGGACGCTGAACCCCGGTGAGCTCCCTGGGTTGGCACTACTCGGTGCATGTTGGCACGCTTCGGTGCTGGACACGGAACCCTCCCAGGTTCTGCCCTAGGCGTCTCTTGCTCTGGCTTTATTGTCTAAGCCATAACCGCGGGTATAAAAGCTCTCCAACTTCTGGGGATCCTCCTAGTGATGTATCCACCCTGGCGGTGGTCAGGGAACCCCCTGAACTTGTAGCTGGCATCCGAAGTGAGGGCATCTCGGGGTCTGTGCCTCGCCGTTCGCAGTCTGGCTAACTCTGGGTGAGTGCCCTCTGCCCAGCTCACCCAAGTGTGTGAAGAGAGGTTTCTGGTTGGCGACGTATATGCTGGTCAGGTTGCGGGTAACCGTCAGGAACGTGACATACTCTAGAAGGAAACAGGGGAGGGTGGGTGGGAGGGTGGGTGGTCCCAGGTCACTTACATCGCAGTCAAAGGGAGCAAATTTCAGGTGTACAGGAAAAAGAGCCTCAGCCCCGAAAGCTACCAATACAATGGGGCTGCCTCCGGCAGTAGAGGGCCCCCTGTCACCCCTCGGGCTGTAGAGAGCCCCGTGTCACCAGGGGCCAATCAAAGCCAGGCTGGACGGCCACCCTCCAGGGTGCTGCCCCAGCCAGGAGGAGGGACTGAATCCAAGGTTCTGGGCTCAGCGTGTGACCCGCCACAGGGAGGTGGGACTCAACTCCTCAGCTGGCCTTCTAAGCGCCCACTTTGCAAATGACTTGACCTCCTTTATAAACAGATCACAGCCAAGGGATTCCCAGGTATAACATCCCTTCTGATGGGATTCCTTGGGTAGGAAGGGCCAGGCCGGCCTCCCACAGACCGCCCAGTATCCTGGTTTTATCTGCATCACAGCTACTGTGAGCAGTCATTCCCAAAACTCCACTGCCCCCCGCGGCGGCCTCATCAGACTCCGAGCTGGGTGGGGAGGCTGGCGAGGCGGAGGGCAGAGGCCGAGGCCCATGAGGAGGGTCCGGGGCTCACTGCCAAGGCTCCGAGCTGCAGGTGTCTCTTGGAGGCTGGCAGGGGCCCGGCCATCCACCCCGAGGGAAGCCCCTACCTCTGGCTCTTCCGGCCGTGAAAGAGCCGTTGCGGGGGCTGCACGTGCTGTTGTCCCCTCCACACACCTGGCACGCGTCTCGCACCTGCTGGGAGTCCATCCTGCCGTCACAGCCGAATGTCTGTGCAAAGAGCAGTGGCAGGTGACGCCTGTCCCCACCGACCCCACTGCTCTGAGGCCCTGGGATTCACACGACAAACTCGAGGCGTTTTGCAGCATCTGACCTCCATGCAGGAAGCAGGCATAAATGACTCCCCCAAAGTCACAGCGGAGCTCTTGACCCCCTGCTGACTCCAAGGTCAGTTCAGTGCCCTAGCATCACCCCATGCGGATTCCGCGGCAGCTTCACAAGGACCGTGTCCGCAGACCGGGCCCTCTCCGAGCCCCTTAGCATCTGGCTTCCGACGTGACTGGCCGCAGGGCCACAGCGGGTGGGAGGGTACCTCCGCTGCCCGCACACGCGTACCCTGCAGCTGCCCGACACGCACAGGCTCAGGGTCCCGTCCTCCCGCCGACCACTTGGCACACACCGGGTCCCATCCAGGAAACTGTCCCCACGCCTCACAATGAAGGTCTCGCCGATGGCTCGGCACATGTGTCTGCACAGAGCGTCCCCTGGGAAGGTGGAGAGACAGAGAACCCTGACGGGAGGGTGACCGGGAGCTGGGAAGGCGGTGACCCTGCAGAGCACAGCCCAGGTGGGCCTGCCCTTGTCAGGGCCACCTCACTTCATCCTCCGGGTTTGGGGCCAGGGCCCCGCCTCCTGAGGCAGCGATCACGATCACGACGTAACGCTTGTTACCGCATCGAGCCAAGGAGCCCCCTTGGTGCTTCCCGGTGTCGTCTCACTGAATCCTTCCAACACCCAAGCAGGGAGACCCTACTTTTATTTCCATCTTACAGATGGGAACACCGAGACTCAGGCCCCTTAGCAAGGGGGCCGAGCCAGGACGCGATACAGAGCCTGAGTCCGAGCCCTGCTCTCAACAGCATCAGGGTGATGGGGGCCAGCCCACCTTGACTGTACTGCTCAGCGGAGCCCCAGCGGTAGAAGGAGGCGTTGCCTGGGGACAGGTGTAGCGGTTTCCTGTCCGTCCGGGAGCACTGCTCAGACATGAAGTCCAGCTGGGTCTTCTCACAGGCCTGGCCGGGAGGAGGCAGAGAACAGGCACAGGAGGGGCCCTGGGATGGGGGGCCTGGGGGCGGGGGATCTAGGACAGGAGCCTTTGCCACTGGGGACGGCAAGGCACCCCGCGGCACGAGGGCCACGATGTGGGTTCGCTCCTGGCTGTGCTGCGGTTCCCCATTCCATAAAGCAGGGGAGCCAAGAGCCTTTCTCTGCTGAGGAGAGAATCCCGGAGAATCTGCAAGGACACAGGGCAGGGCCTACCACCCGGCAACAAAGAAATAAAGAGCACTGCTCGCCTGCTCCCCTCCCTGAGCCCGTGCTCCAGGTGAGGACTCTGCCCTCCAGGTCTGGGGAGGCCCGTGACCGCCTGGAGAAAGTGGGAGGGAAGGCCTCGCCACGTGCAGACCTTGACACCACGTCAAAGGAGCCATCCGAGCGCCTCGCACCCAGGGTACTGGCCATGATCAAAGAACACCGGCAATAGGGGCGCCCGGGTGGCTCAGTCAGTTAAGCGTCTGATTCTGGATTTCGGTTCAGGTCACGATCTTGTGGTTTGTGAGTTTGAGCCCTCAACCCTGACAGTGTGGAGCCTGCTTGGGAGTCTCTCTCTCCCTCTCTCTCTGCCCCTCCCTGGCTCGCTGTCTGCTCTCTCTCTAAAAGTAGAAAAAGAAAGAAAGAAAGAAAGGCGAAAGAAAGGCGAAAGGAAGAAAGAAAGAAAGAAAGAAAGACGAAAGAAAGGCGAAAGAAAGAAAAGAAAGAAAGGCGAAAGAAAGAAAGAAAGAAAGAAAGAAAGAAAGAAAGAGAAAAAATCTTTAAAAAAAACTCATGGGCAATAAAGATGGGGAGTGGAGAGGATATGGAGACAGCGGAACCTTCGCCCACAGCTGGTGGGAGTGCAAAATAGCTGGGCTGCTGTGCAGGATGGTTTTGGAGGCTCCTCAAAGACTTGAACGTAGAAACACCATACAATCCAGCGATTCCGCTTTTGTTTTTAACGTTTATTCGTTTTTAAGAGCAAGAGAGACAGAGCACGAGCAGAAGAGGGGCAGAGAGAGAGAGACACAGGGGGACGCAGAATCCAAAGCAGGCTCCGGGCTCCGAGCCGTCAGCGCAGAGCCCGACGCGGGGCTCGAACCCACGGACCGCGAGATCGTGACCTGAGCCGAAGTCGGATGCTTCACCGACTGAGCCACCCAGGCGCCCCTACCCAGTGATCCCACTTTCAGGTGCATACTCAAAAGAAATAAAAATTGGTGGGGTGCCTGGGTGGCTTCTGGCTTCCGCTCAGCTCACGATCTCACGGTTCGTGAGTCCAGGCCCCGCACTGGGCTCTGCGCTGACACCGAAGATCCTCTGTCTCCCTCTCTCTCTGCCCCTCACACCCGCACGCGCGCTCTCACTCTCAAAAATAAATATTGAAAGACAGGAATAAGAATTGGTCCTCGAGTCCACATACACAGCAGCACTATTCACAATAACCAAAAGGTGGAAATGGCCTAAATGTCCGTCAACAGATGGACGGATGACATGTGGCCCATCCACATGATGGGCTGCCGTTCAGCCACAGAAAGCACTGCACTTCTCACACCTGCTACACCGTGGATGACCCTTGAGGACACGGTGCTGAGTGACAGAAGCCAGTCACAAAAAGGCCACGCATTGTGTGGTCCCATTTGTATGAAATGTCCAGAACAGACGCATCCGCGGAGACAAAAGGTGACCGGTGGCTGCCAGGGCGGGAGGATGGGGGAGGGGAGCAACGACTTAACGGCTCTGGGGTCCTACTCCGGGCTGACAGAAGCGGTTTGGAACTTGATGGAGGCGGTGGTTGCACAACATTGTGAATGTGCTAAATGCCACTGGATCCCACCCTTAAAATGGTTGATTTTATGGGACGTGAATTTCACCTGCTCTTAGAACGGAGGAATGGTTTCAGGGGGTGCTGGGGGGGGGCAGTGGCAGGTGGGGAGGGAGGGGGACACTGCAGGGACGTCCTGGAGTATGCATTGAGGTCCCAGGAGAGGTAGAACAGCACCCCCCTCTTTCAAAAGCGCCCTGGCGTGAGCCACGAATTACAGCCGCCCTGATCCTTCCACACCCCCGGCCCCGCGCTGCCGACCTGACCCTCTGGCTGCACCCCGGGGAGGCAGGCCTACCTGGGTGTTGCACATCTCCGCCTGGAGGTCATCGCCCACACACGCACGCCCTCCAAAGGCCGGCCTGAAAATACCCACAAGACACAGGGGGTGACAGGGGAGCCACTCCCCCCCTAGCCAGCCAGCCCTGACCTGGAGAACAGCGCCTCCTGCATGCAGTACCTGGGGTTGCTGCACTGTCGCCTCCTGGTGACCACCCCTCCCCCGCAGGAGCGGGAGCAGGGACTGGGGGGACCCCAGCTAGACCAGTGCCCGTGCACCACTCCCACGGGGGTCAGCTCCGCCAGGGAGCGGCAGTGACCTTTGGAGCACCACTGCGAGAGAAGGGCACACCATCGCACACCCAGGACGGCTGGCATCCCCAGGGCCCCGCGCCCGCAGGGTGGCCACACAGGCATGCACACGTGCTCGTGCCCCGCCCTCCCATCCTGCTCAGGAAACGAAGCTGAATACGAAAGAGGGCAAACCCCCGCGTGTAGGACAGAGGGGTCTGGCCCCCGCAGAGTGGAGGAGAAGGGCAGAGGCACAGAGGTCTGCAGGGTAGTGGGAAGCCGAGCGCCTGGTGGAGCCCGCCAGCCAACACATGCTCCGTCACTCCCGCTCCGACCTTCTGCTCGCCACACTCTGTCCCATCCAGGAGGGGAGTCAAGAGGCGGCTACAGACGCTTTGGTCCAGGGGGTCCTCGTGGCAGGAGAGAGCCTGGCACACGTCCTAAACGGGGACACAGGGGGCCCGCTGGAGGGGCTAGTGTCCAGCCTTAACTGTCCCCCCGCGGACCACGGGGGCACACACACCGCTCTGTGGGCACCGGTGGCCGGGGAGAATGGGCACAGCACACCTGTCCGTGAGCCCACGAAAATGTTTTCACTTCTTCTAAAATCAGCAGACAAAAAATGATTCTTTAGGTCAAAGCAGGTGTCCTCGTATGTAACGTTAATACGTTTTGTTATAACAACGCGAAGAAGAAAAACTTTATATGTTTTATAAAAACACTGATAACAATTCTCAGTATTCCCTATCGAGAAAGAGGCCCTGCTAGGGCAAAGGTGCCTGGGGCCCATGGAAGTCCAGGGAGGAAGACCGTCTTTGGGGAGCCGGCCCCCCTTCATCTCCCCTTCCCCCGCTAGCTCACACTCCTGCTATAGGATTCAGGGTGGAGGGGACTTCCTCCGGGGAGCCCTCCAGGTTCCCATTGGATCGGAAGCCCTTGGTAACTGCCTACTTAAGTCCCGCGTCCATGGGCTCAGGGGCTCCACATAATCTGTGGGACACAGTCAAAAGGAAAACATGAGCACCCTCGCTCAAAATTTACGCATTTTAAGAGGCGTCTGGTGGCCTGGCACGGAGGGCGCTCACAGGGCACAGCGGAGCAGGAGCTGGGCGCGGGTAGAGGGTGCAGGGGCTGGGTGGCGGAGAAGCAGGACGGCCGGCGGGACTCACCAGGTGCCCCCTGGCGAAGGTGCAGGCCACCGCTGCAGGGCCGAAGGCGACGCGGCACTGCTCGTCCGCGCCGTAGTGGAGGCCGGGCTGCGCCCGGGGAGGGCTCCCCGCGGCCCCGGCCTGCGGCCCCGGCGGGTCCCACAGGCAGCGCGCCCGTCCTGCGCTGCGACAAGGCCCGGCTCAGACCCCGGGTGCACACCGGGGTGGAGGGGTGGGCGCGGGCGGGCGGGCAGGGGGTTCTCAGCGCGCACCCCCAGCAAGAGCTGGGACCGGGCTCGGGCCCCGGCGGAGGGGAGGTGGGGCCCGGGCAGATGCCCGCGCGAGGGAGTGGGGAGGAAGGGGATGAGGCAGGGGAGCGGCGAGGAGGGAGGGGTGGCTGGAGGGAGGGGCGGGGACGGGGCCGAATTGAGGAGTGGGCGCGGAAACCGGTGGACGCGAGAGGGTGCGTGGGAGTGAGGGAGAAACAGGATCCGCGCAGGGAAGGGTGGCTGGAGGGAGGGGCCAAGGAGGACGGAGGAGGGCCCCGGAGGGGGGGAGGGGACAGAGCGCGATGGGGATTGAACAGAGAGGGCTGGGGCACAAGTAGGGGTGGCCCCAAATGGAGATAGGGCGGGGAGGGCTGCGCGGGTGAGGGACGCGGCTACCTGAGCAGGTGCAGCAGTTGCTGGCGGCTGCAGGCCGACCACGAGAGGTCACCCCTGGCGGTCGCCGCGTCCTGGGACGCCATCACGTGGCCGCTGGGCCCACAGCCGCTCCCGGGCGCGCCGTCGTGTTCCAAGCCCAAGCTGTCCCGGGGAGGCAACGCTCAGAGCCCTCGTGCCCCCTCCACCCGCCTGGAGTCCAAGCCTGGCCAGCCCTCTGGTCGGGTTGGAAGCCTTTGCAGACCCCACGGCCCCTGGCCCCCCCACCAGCGAGCGCTGCCTCCGTTTCCCCCAGAGGGAGTGCTCAGCCAGCCAGCCAGGTGGTTCCTGCCTCTTTGGGCTAATAAATATCAAAAGGCTTTAGTGGCCCTTGGGTGGCTCAGTGGGTTGAGCCGCTGACTCTTGATTTCCACTCAGGTCATGATCCCACGGTTGGTGAGATGGAACCCCCCCCCCCACTCTCGGGGCTCTGCACTGACAGGGCAGAGTCTGCTCGGGACCCCCTCTTTCTCTCTGCCCCTCCCCTGCTCATGTGCATGCTCTCTCTCAAAAATAAATAATAAATAAAACATTTTTTAAAAGGCTTTAGGGCGCCTGGGGGGCTCCGTCGGTTGAGCAACTGACTTTGGCTCAGGTCACGGTCTCCAGGTTTGTGGGTTCGAGTCCGTGTGGGGCTCTGTGCTGACAGCTTAGAGCCTGGAGCTGCTTTGGATTCTGTGTCTCCCTCTCTCTCTGCCCCTCGCCTGCTTGTTCTCTGTCTCTCTCTCTCAAAAATAAATAAAAATTTAAAAAACAGGAAAAAAAACAACATACAGTATAATCCTGATTTTGCAAATAAAAACTATGTGTGTGTGTGGGTGCCTGGGTGACTCAGTTGAGCATCTGAATTTTTTTTTATGTTTATTTAGAGAGAGAAAGAGAAAGAGAGCGTGAGCAGAGGAGGGGCCGAGAGAGAGGGAGACAGAGGGTCCAAAGCAGAGTCTGTGCTGACAGCAGGGAGCCCAGTGACAGGCTTGAATTCAGGAACCATGAAATCAGGACCTGAGCTAAAGTCAGATGCTTAGCTGACTGAGTCACCCAGGGACCGGAGAGTCCAAGTCTTGATTTCAGCTCAGGTCATGATCCCAGGGGGAACGAGCCCACATCGGGCTCTGCACTAGCATGGAGGCTGCTTAAGATTCTCTCTCTCCCCTTCTGCCCCTCCCCTGCTCGCTTAAGCATGCTCAAGATTCTCTCTCTTCGTAAAATAAAAGTAAATATGTGTGTGTGTAAGACCTGACTACAATTACGTACAAAAGGTGAACAGATGTTACCTCTAAGGGCTGGGATTTGGGATAATTTTTACAGCCTGCTTTTCCTTTACCCGAATTTCCTAGAAAACGTTTTCTAATTGCGAAGTCTGTCTTGCTTTTGGGGGGAGGAGGGGGTAAAAACAATTTTTTTAATCACCTGGTAATCAAGAAATAGCAGATTTCCCAGCCCTTGCCCTCCTCCCCCCCAAGTCCACTGAGGTCAAGGGTACAGGTTCCTTCCAGCAGACTCCTACAGGGCTGCCCTCCTACCCCACGGCAGCCTCAACGTTCCCTCCTGGGAGCCCCAGTCGGCTCCTAGACCTCAGCTTGGGGACAGTATGCCTACCTGTGCCCAATCTCATGGGCGATGGTGACCCCCAGGTCAAAGCCGGTATCCTCAGTGATGAGGCAGCTCCAGGAGGACGAGCAGACACCCCCCAGCTGGGTGACCCCCCGAACCTGCCGGTTACCATCAGGCAACTCCAGGTCAAACCTTGGGAAGAAAAAAGGCACCAGGCTGCTGCTGAGGCCGGGCCGCCTTTGCAGAGGAGGGGTGGGGAGGGGAGGACAGCTCCCAGGCAGGCTGGCGTGCCACGGGGGCGCTCGGCTACCTGGTGATGTAGAGGACCAGGTCGGCATGCCCAGGATCTGCGTCGTCCCCGGGGTTGACCGTCCTGCTCCACTCACAGACACTCAGCAGTGAGGCCGTGATGTTGGCTGTGATATTCGGAGCATCCTGGGGGTGGGGGGGTCACAGAGCCCGTGTTTATGGGACCTGCGCCACCACAACCCTGTCGCCGTCCATGCTACAGACGGGGAGAGCGACAGGAAGAGATAGAGAGAATGGAAATGGGGTTTCCAGGGACTCTGGGCTCCCAGCTTGGTGCCTACCTCAGGCTGGGTCAGAGTGACCATCTTCACCAGATGCACTCGGAACTGAGTCCCCAGGGATGGGTCCCTCAGCAGCTCTGACCCCTGTGGAAAGGCAGGAGGGAGAGGTGACTGGTGGGTGGGCGGGGCCTGGCTGGGGCGGGGCCTGGAGAGACTGCTCCATTAGCAGTGGGGGGAAATGCTGGTCTCGGGGCTGGCGGCCAGCCACAGAGATGGGCAGACGTGTGCTGGTCCTCCTTGCTCACGGCTCAAGGAGGCCAACCACAAAGAAATGAAAACCTGAAACCATGGGATGCAAATAATTATGAGTTTAGAACATTCCATTCCAACACCGTTTCCTGCTCACCAGACTCACCCCGTCCTTTCCCTTCTCTGTCCATCCGCCTGGAACACCCTTCTCTCCACCTCGGCTTGTTCCACCTGCGCCTCTCCAGGAGGCGGCACGAGGGCCTCCCCTCCCTCCGCAAACCCTTTTCCGGGCTCCCCTGACAGAGCGCTGCCCCCACCACCCCTGGCCAGGCTCCTGGCTCTCTCTCTCTCTCTCAGCACATCTGCCAAGATGCCCATCATGGTTGACCGTCTGTGGTTATTTGCAGCAGCCTGTCCCTGAATTAGACATGCCCCCCCCCCCCCCCCAGAGAGAGAACCCTGCCATCACTGGCCTCGGCTGACCTGAGTCTGAATCCGAGCTCTGCTGCGAACTACCCGTGTGCGCGTGATCCTGCTAACCAACCTTGGAAGCTCAGGTTCCTCATCTGTGACATGGAGGTAAAGCCTTCCGTGGCTATTGGCGGACTCAGAATGATGCCACGGGCACAGGATGGGTGCCCAGCCACGACAGTGGCTGTCACCACGGCCAGCCACCATCGGGGCAGGAGCCAGTCCGGTACCTACCACTGTCCCAGGTCCTCGTAAGACACATCAAGTGACCAGAGAGAGTACGGCTTGATGACCGAATTTCAGCAGAGTAGACGGGGGGAGGACCCCCCCCCCACCCCGCCAAGCTTTCAGGTGACTGAAAGGAAGTGTTTTTCACCTCTGGGGCTGCAGGCAAAGACCTGTGGACTCGGGCTATGTCTGCAAGGGGACAGGACCACACGGGTGTGTCCCTGAGGCCCAGAGAACTGACAGCGGACAGGGTGGTCTGATGGCCTGGCGCTCTGAGCCCGGGGGGGCTTTTCCTTTTGCCCCAAACAGGTGGGCACGCCTAAGGCTGGGCACAAAGTGGCGCCAAGCTCTGCACATTCTTGGAGCGGGCTCTGCCTCCCTGCACAACCAACTTGCAGACGGCGGCCGTCTCCTCGTCCTGCCCGCCACCCGGCACTGGTGTCCATCCCCCGACGTGGCAGACACTCGCCGGCGGCCCAGAGCAGTCACCGCGTGTCATACGTGTATTCTCAAACTGCTGCACACGGGGTTTCATGCAGTCCGTTAGGTTACACGCGAGCGTCAGGTTGTTGAAACGCCCCTTTCTTTGCTTACCCTGCCCCCCGAGACGACAATCAGTGGGAGCCACTCTTCCCACGCCACCTTTAGCCCTAGAAGCCAAGGGAAGGGGGGCCAGTAGAAACGGGGGTGCCCCTAAGAAAGGGAACAGAGAGGCCAGTGTGGGGCACCCCGGCTGGTGCCCGGGCAGTGCTGGCCGAGGTTCCCATGGAGCAAATGGACTTCAGGCCAGAGGCCAGACCTGAGGGGCCCTTGGAGAGAAGGGACCCAAGTAGCAAGAGGCCGTGGGGTGCACTAGGGAGCCAAGAGGGGCTCCAGGACCTCACCCGCCTCCACTGCAGGTGAGGGAGGGGAGGAGGAGGAAGGAAAGGACAGACCACACCCCTCCCCGCCCCAAAGCCCTGGGCCCCAAGCATGACCCCAGCCTTGCTTAGGTTTACACCCGAGTTCAGCCCAAGTTCAAACTACCAGATGAGCCAGCCCACTCACATTCGGCCCCAAGTCCCCGGTGTGGGGCACCGTGTCCAGAGGCTCCCGAGCCCCACCGCTTGTGGTCAGCGCCATCCAAGGGGTCCGCTCCCCAAGGAACACTCACCATGTTGAGGTTGGTGAGCACGTAGCGCTCAGTGTCCTCCTGGTGAGCCTGGTAGACGTCGGGGCCCACGGCCACCAGCAGCTCCAGGTGCAGGACCCTGCCGGCAGCCCATCTCCGGAGGCGAAGGCGAGGGGAAGGAGGACGGCCTGGTGAGGGAGGGGGCAGGGCTCAGAGCGAAGGTTCCGGAAAGCAGACGACCCATGGCTTTGGCCGCCCACGGCCAGGTCTTTCTTGGACTTGGAGACACGGTTGTGAGCTCTGTCCCTGCCGCTTATCACCATGGGTTTACGGAGTCAGGGGGCCCGGTCCCCAGCTTTCTCATGGGAAAGGTGGGGAGCAGGGAATGCCTGCTCCCAGGCGGGTGGGCGCCGAGTGAGAGGGCCTGTCCTGGACCCAGTCTCAGCCCCTACCTCGGGCCCTCCGGGAGCCGGCCTCTAGGCTCCTCCGAAATCAATGGTCTCAGAGAGCAGAGGGGCCCGAGCTGTCGAAAGTCACTTTATATTGGGACTGTCAGAAACAGTGGCAGCTGGCCCAAGAGGCTTCTGGGTCCTGGATTTCAGCCCACCCCCACGGCCAGGTCCCATCAGCGACTAGCCATTCCGGAGCATTGAAAGGACCAGGTGGCAGGGCAGGGCCCAAGAAGGGAGCTGTCGTGTGGCTTTTACGTCCTTGGTGTCTCCCCAGAGTCCCACACTGGCTCTGCCCCCTTGATGTGCCCCCGCTCTGGGCACATGCTGGAGAACGGGGTCATCCCGAGATGAGCCCGAGACAGGACCCTGCTTGCACCTGGATGCAGCTGGGGGCCCGACGAGCAGGCCCGGGCAGCCGCAGAGCCAGCCATGCCAGCCCCGAGTGGCCACCTTCTATCTTTGGGCCTCAGTGTTCCCATCCGTGGTATCGGATGTCCTGCCAGTCCCGGAGCTGGGAGACCCCAACAGCACATGTCTGTGAACGTGCTTTGTGATCGATGAGGGGCTGCTCATAGGCTGGAGGCCTAGCTGTCCCCCTCTAGGACAGCTGGGGGCACGGCCGATGGCCACGTGTCCCCCTGGCTTGCCCACTCCCCAGCATCCTGAAGAAGATGGCTCAGCCGGGCTTGTGGCATTCTGCACAGCCACCTGGGCACTGGGGAGAGCTGGCCCTCCCCCAGAGCTGTCCCCCTCTCCCAGGAGCCGTACCTCGGATGACTTGGGGGGCCTCGGGGCCGGGCCTGTGGACCAGGTGGGGCTGCGCACGAACCCGGGGAGGCAGCAGCTCCCAATGCCGCCTCCTCACCGGCCGGACGCGGAACCTGTCCGCGCCCACCAGGATGTCGCCCTCCTGGAGGAGAGACAGCAGACAGGCACGTAGCCCACCGGCCCCACCGAGGGACAGGGCCTCTCTGGGACGTCGCGCTCACCAAGTGGCCTGAGCAGTAGGTGACCCTGGCCACCGCGCCCAGGGGCAGCAGGGGGCGGCCTCCCGCGAAGCAGGGATGGGGAGGCCGCCTCTCAAGCCGGAGGGAGGCGTTCAGCACGTGCTCGCTGGTGAAGGAGACGGTGAGGAGGCTCCGCTCCGGCGGGAAGGAGAAGGCGAAGAGCTGTCCCAGGGCGAGCAGGGAGCAGCTCGGGGCCCTGCAGGGAGGCCCCCCGGGCCCATCCTCACAGATGCAGGTGAGCGGGGCCACGTCGAACTGCAGCCCTGCGGGACAGAGGAGACCACCTTGCTCCTCCCCTCCCCCCGGGGCTCAGCCCTCCGCGTCTTCCTGCCCTGGGGAGGGCCCCCCCAACCGATCCATTCCCTTTGGTGGGTGAGTGGGGCGCAGGGCTGGCCTGGAGCCCGAGAGGCCTGGGCTCAGATCCAGCTCCTCCCGGCACGCAGGGTGGTGGGCTGAAAGTTTCCTCTCCAATTTGGGCCTCACCCCGGGGCAGACCAGCACTCAGCATGCGAGCCTCGCCCCAGAATAGGGTTTCCTGAGGGGTGGCCTGAACCCCAGCAGGCAAAGCAGGTACAGCCACAGCCTCTCTGGCCTTTACGAAAGA
Source organism: Lynx rufus (assembly GCF_022079265.1). Taxonomy (NCBI): domain Eukaryota; kingdom Metazoa; phylum Chordata; class Mammalia; order Carnivora; family Felidae; genus Lynx; species Lynx rufus. The sequence continues at coordinate 2,296,684 of NW_025814852.1, read as the reverse complement.
GCAGGTGCCCCAGGCCAGCCTCACCACCCTTCTCCACCGATCTGCCTCACGAAGCAGCCCCCAGGCCCCAGGAGGTCCCACCCCCAGTCCCCAGGCAGCCCCAAGCAGTGCTCAGTGTGCATGTGACCCAGGCCACAGGGAATTCAGTCACAGATGGGACATCCCCTACTGCTCTCCACCCTGACCGCTAGCCCACCCTGCCTCTGGTCCCCAACAGCCTTTACGTCGATGGCCTGACTTGGAAAGGGGGCTGGCACCCCAGCGAAGTCCGCAGGCACGGCCAAGAGCGACACGAGAGGCTCCGGCCGGGGCTTGAGCCAGCGCCTATCTCGCTTCTCACGGAAAGGATAAATAATTCCATTTCCGTCCGCGGCCAAAAGCCACAAGAGCTCCTGCAGCTTGGCCAGCCCAAGGGAGGCCCAGGGGCAAAAGGGACCAGCTAATTAGGAACCATTCCCTGGAGATATTGAGCAGAAGCCTGGGGTCAGAACCCCAGCTCGGTCCAGGACGCCCAGACCAGCTTTTACGGACTTGGCGGAAGTATGGAGTTAATAAGCAGGAACGATGGCAGCTTCTAGGACCTCCTCCCAAGCGGAGCTGAGATGCTCCCCCCCCCCCCCCACCCTGCCCCGGCTCGGTCGGGGGAGCTCCCTCTGCTGAGAAGACGCCAGGACAGATACCTTCTAAGGTAGCATCGGGGCCAAAATAAGAAGTCACTTCCTCTGGCTCCAAAGCTTGGAGAAATTGCTACAGGACAGAAAGCACAAGGGAGAAGAAAGGCGGGGAGAGGGGGTGGGAGAGGGGCAAGGCAAGGAGGAGGGGGAAACCAAGGCAGGGGTGGGGGTGGGAGGAGATGAGTACTGAGAAGCCCTTTCCTTCCTCGGTGAGCACGCTCTATCCCCGAAACCCCAAGCTCGGATCCGCCCCTCTCCCGGTGCAAACCTGGAAGCTGAAAGGACACCCTCACTCTGCCCAAAGGCCGTTTGGGCAGCTCCATCTCTCCCGGGGGGCACCCCCCTGCAGCACCCAGCAGAGCTCAAGACTCCCAGCTCCAGGGCTCCCAAACACCTCAGCTCCTGCAGATTCACCCACCTGCTGGAAATCGGAGCGTCCCCAGCAGCCCAGGAGAAAGAAGGCAGAAGTGAGCGTTGTCCCCACGCATCTCCCCCAGGGGCGAGGCTCCCTCATCCTCAGGAAAACCAGCCTGCTCAGAGGGAGAGAGCCTTGTGACTGGAAATCTGGCCGGTGTGGAATGTGGCAGACGCTGGTGGGCGGAAAGAGGAGGCTGTTGTTTACTCTTGGGAGCTTCCTCCAGGGGCAGGGGCCACGGGGGTGGGCAGCCTGCAGGCCCTTGCACTAGGCTGGTCCTGGGTCTGGAGCTCCGGACCCTACACCCCGGAGCGGGACTGAGCCAAGCAGCAGAGTCTGGAGGAGGGAGCATTGGACTAGGGATCTTAGCAGATGTGGACCCAGGCGTGATTCTAGAACTGGGGCTGGGTTACTCACCCTTGGCTGGTGACAGGCTGCACCGGAGACAGCAGCATTCCAGCCTCCAACAACCCGCTCACGTCCACGGACAGCCCATGATCTGCCCTGCTCTCCTGTCCTCAATTCCCTTTGTCAACCTAAAATTGTCCGGAGGTGATAATTACACGAGCACATTTACCTGGGATCCAAGAACCGCAATTCAGGCCACGTAGATTTGGGTCACAATCCAAACAGTGCCCCCACCAGGGAGCCAAAGTCAGGGGCCTTTACAGCAAAAGTAGGCTCGCTCGTGTGCATTGCTTACAGAGAATTTCACACTGGTGTTGGTGGCCGCAAGTTAAATCCGTGTAAGACACACCTCCACTAACGCTGTCAGTAAACAACCTCTCACTAGCTGATTGCAAGGGTTCAGGCTCGGTCCTTGGAACGTTTGCACTTTGGCCCAGTTCAAAAGTGCATGGTTCCACCGGTGAGGATGTCGAGGACGTGAATATGGCCCATCTCCTTAATGGACTCCGGCTCCACTTAAAACCCCTTGACATAAATGGCCCCGTCTCACTTCACCCTCCGCGCCCAGGGCAGATGCCCGGCCCCCCACTGAAGTCACTCCTCACTCTCCCCCTCCCGCCCCCGCCGGCCAGGGACGGTCACAGAACCAGGTGAGTGGCACCACATGTCACAGACTGCTTGGCAGCCCACTCCACTTTCTGGAAGGTTCTCAGCCACCCTCTCCAAAGCCCTGTTTCACACTCCCTCCCACCTCCAGGACACCGCCCCCCAACTCCCCTGACAGCTAGAGGGGGATCTGAAGGTCTCCTGGCTTCTCCTCCTCTTTATCAGGGAGGCTGCCCCGACTCCACCCTGGGCCAATCCGCTTCCCATTCCCCAACCACACCTGTAGGACCGTCTGAGGCTCTCTCTGTCCATCCTGCTTTTCTCCCTTTCCCTTTCCCAGGTATGTCACCCTAATTCACACTGTGCACTCCTGACTTTCTCTGTGACTGCTCTCTAGAGACCCAGATGGACACATGCCCTAATCCAAGCTGCATCACTGCCGGTCTGGGCATCTGTCATTGGTTCCCTCTGGCCTCCCTGCTCTCTCCCTCACGTCCTCCCCATCCCGTTTCTCTTAGAGCGGCAGTGACTTGACTTTAAGAACTCAAGTCAGATTGCATCACCCCCCAGCTCTGTAACAATCGATGGCTTCCCCTTGCCCTTGGGGTAAAACGTCCAAACCCCTTCCTGAGGCCTCCAAGGCTCTGTAATCATAGATCAGACTGGCCCCTGCCATCCCTCCGCCTGCATCTCTAAGCCTCTTCTCCCTGCACACAGAGCCTCAGCCACACCGGCCTGCTTCTCACTGTTCAGATACTGCTCTTCCCTCTGAGCCCTGGCTTTACGTTCCAGTTTCAGCTCAAATGTCACCCGCTCAGGAGGCCTTCCCTTAGGACCTGATCTAAGCGACCTCCAGGTAGGGTTGCCACATTTAGAAAATAAAAACCGGGGCACTCTGTCAAATTTGAATTTTGGAGAAACAAAGAATACTTTTTGTTTGTTTCAGTTGATGTATGCCCCAAATAGTGCAGCTCTTGCATCGGACACATTTATACAAGAACTATCCTTTGTCAGAAATTCCCATTCCCCTGGGCCCCCACACCCCTGGTCACCCTCTTCCCCAGCATCTCACTTCATCACCTTAGCGACAGGTACCCGCATCCAGAGTTACCTGGTTCGTCTGTGATCAGTTTCTCTGAAAACCCCCCACCCCCGCACGACACACACTCACCGCGAAGCTTCAGGGAAGCGAAGGCGTCATGGGCTCATCAAGGTACCGAGGGGCCACGCAAGGTGTGCTAGTGATTTATTACCACCGATGTCGCGCAAACTAATACGCAGCATTGTCATCACGCTTTCTCACTGCTGCTGGACGTGGCTCAAGTGCTTCTGCAGCCCCAGGACACACGTGCCGCTCTACCAGCGCTCTGGGGCCCTTTTTCCGTCTCGCGGGCTCAGTTTCCCCACTTGGGGGGGGCGGGGCCCGCGCGCCTTTGCTCCGCTCCCCGCTCCCCCCCTCCGGCGGCTCCCCAACCGGGGCCCGTCCGCCCAGCGCCCCCTCGCGGTCGCCTGCGCCCCCGCGCTCAGCCGGCCCAGCTGCGGTGCTACACCGACAGCGGCCCCCCAGTTCTTTTCCGGCGCACGCGTCTCTCGTCCCCCGTCCCGGCTCTCGGTAGGGCCCCGGGCCTACCCCAAGCCTACCCCAGGTCATGGACCCCGGACGCCGCTCCTGGGGTGGTGGCCCTTCTGCCAGGCGGGAGAAGAGCCCCGCCCTGCTCCCGGCCGTGCGGAACCAGGAAGGGAGGCCCGGTTTCCAGCCGGTCCGGAGAGAAGAGCACTTCCGGAGGCCGGGACGCACGTGCCGGGGCGCGCGCGGGGTCGCTTCCGGGGTCCCGGAGGCTGGTGTCTCTCGGGCGCTGGGTGGGCAGAGCCCGGCCGGGGGCGGGATGGCCAAGGCGCTGACCTCCAGGCGCGCCCCCGGCGACCCCGTGGCTGAGCCGGGGCTTGGCAAGAAGGTAGCTCGGAAGAAAAGCAGGAAGAGGAGGTTCTGGAAAAGCCGAGGGCGAGAAGCGAGCAAGACACCGGGCTGCGGCCCCGGAGTCGCCGTGGTCCGACCTCCGAAGGCGCCGGAGGACTTTTCCCGCAACTGGAGGGCGCTGCAGCGGGTGAGGTTTGAGGGGCCGCGCGGACGGAGGCAGAGGAAGACGCGTGGGGCCGCTGTGCGGGCACATGGCGGCAGAAACCTTGCCGACAGAGCCTGTCGCGGGAAGGTTAGCCTGTGAGGGTGGACAGCGAGTCCGCGGGAACGTGATAGAACCGGGGTTTGTGAGTGAGTAAAGACCTTGATGGCAGCTGCCCCCCGGGGTACTGATCTCTGGAAATGCGCGGACTCCGCCGGTAGATCTACACGTGTGTTGTTGTTTAACCCCCACACCGACGGTGTGCGGTGGATGCCTGTGTCGTCTCCTTTTACAGACGAGGAAGGGAGCCCGGAAAGGTTAGAGAAATTGTCCAGGACTGCAGCCGGGTGGGCAGAACCGGGTGTCCCACACCAACAGCCACTGCTCTGAACCCCCTGTGGTGCCCTACTGCCTTTCTCCGCACGGGTGGCCAGGCCCTTCGTGGAGGTTTCTTTTTCTTTCTTCCTGAAGTTTATTTACTTACTTATTTTGAAAGAGGAAGAGAGCACCAGTGGGGGAGGGGCAAAGAGAGAGAATCCCAAGCAGGCTCGATGCAGGGGTCAGTCCCGTAACCCTGGGATCGTGACCTGAGCCGAAGCCAAGAGTCGGTTGCTTAACCGACTGAGCCACCCAGGCCCCCCACGTGGCGGTTTCTTTCTGCCCGATGCTGTTCCATGCCGTTCAGTCATCAGTTCTCTACGCCTTCCTCGAAGCAAAGCTGCCGTTGTCATCGCTGTTTTCCAGGTGAGGAAACGGAGGCACAGAGCTTGAGGAGTTTGGCCCAGTGTCACAGAGCTAGTAAAAACGCGGCAGATCGGGGTGCAGACTCACCCTTCCCAGCGGGAGTTTGTGTTCTTTGCTACCACCGACCTTCAGAGTCTTCCGCAAGGTCTTGGGCTCTGTTTCGGAGCCTCGGGCGATAGAGAAAAGTTTCTTGAGCCTCTTAATACGGCCAGTGTCGTAGGGATGGGAGATCCTAACCGCCTGTCTGGACGGACAGGACTGAGGAGGCTCCTTCAGGCAAACCCAGGGTTCTGGACGATTTCTTGAGCTGTGGCTCTCCTTCCCTCTCTTTCAAGAAGGTAAAGCAAAATCAAGTGAGTGGAAAGGAGATTTATTAGGGGGAAAGCTTGTGTTTTCTGTACGTTCTACAAAAAGTCAGCCCTTCCGTGGTTAAACGTTGCAGGAACAAGTAAGTAGAAACCCACGTTGTCTCTCAGCTCGGTGCCACCTCCCAGGGTCTTAACTGCGGTTGAGAACCGCCGTGCTGGGGGCTGGGGTGCAAGGGAAGGGACACAACAGCCCTGCTTGCCTGAGCACAGTGTATGGCTGCCGGCAGCTCTTCAGCCGCCACGGGCTTGAACCCGTGGCTTGAACCAAACTCTTGGTCGAACACACGCCCCTCTGTCTTCTGAGACCCTCGAGGGGTTTGTAAAGGATCTGGTTCCCATCCCCCCTCCTCCCCCGCTTTGTTGGCCTAGTCTGCGCAGGAGGGAGCTCTAACACGAGCCCTAAGCAAACGGGAGAACAGCTTGCTCACCATCCCTTAGGCGGAGTGAAGTCATTCGGGAGGCACTTAAGGTGTTGGACGGGCGTTTAAAATTTTGTAGGAATGAGGCAGCAGGTATCAGATCATGCCTTGTAACGAGATAAGCGAAGAAGACCATCTCACCGCAAGTGACCAGGCGTGAATGAGAAGGGCTTTTGCCAAACTGTCAGATGATGGATCTCAGCGATGCCCGTAGGGGTAGACGGGGTGTATACACACGTAAGTTTTTCAGTCTCTCGTGCTTGGTTTCCAAATTAAAACGTGTCGTGTATTTTATTTTGGGTCCTCTTAGCTCCTGAAACAAAAAACACAGGCCCCGGAAAAGCCTCTTGTTATCTCTCAGACGGATTCCAAAAAACAGCCCGGAATTATCCAACCGAACAGAAAAGTCGTCCCAGATAAAGCAAAGAGAAGTGAGATGGGGCCAGAAACAGCAGCCCCAGCGGCCACGGGGGGCTCTGGTCCTTCAGTACCTCCAGCGGACAGGAAGGCGCCGGCTCCCCGCACAGAGGTCAGCAGAGTGGGGCACGATGGGAAGGGAGCCGAGAAAAGGACAAATGATGATACTTCTCCGAAAGGAGGAGACGCCAAGCGCAAGAAGTGGAAAGCTAAGGAGGCGACTGTGGCCTTGACTCCGGCCGTGCCCACCGAGTGAGTACAGGGGGTGTGTCCGCCTCCCTGTGCTGCGCGTGGCCTCCGTCAGCTCATCCCTGAGCATCTGTCTCCTGGGGGAGGCCTGGGGGGCGGGGGGGTGGCCTCTCTGCAGTCTCTCCATCACCTCCTCCCAGTGCTGTCTCTCTGTTTACTAGTTTCCCCCAGGACGGAGGCGTGATGAGGGCAGGGCCTGTTTGGTAACCGCTGTATCTCCAGGGCCCAGAGCAGAGCGAGGCCCTTAGGCCTCCGGTAAAAATTTGTGGGGTGAACGGAGGTCAGAGCCAGAAAGGCCCAAGTTTGAAACGATTCCTGCGTCTGGCCAGTCAAGTGCTTTGGTGGGGTTCCTCGTGGCCACCTGTGGTACTGGGAGGCGGGGCTTGCGAGATGGGCGGGGCTGCCCCCTCCCCTTCCCCGGGCACCCTGTGGAGGTCACTCCCACGGGGAGGGCAGGGGCCCGGGGTCAGTGGCTGCCTCCAAATGGCTCAGCTGGAGGCAGCGCAGGAGTTCGTAAGTCAGGCTGCTGGCGAGTTACCTGGGCGCCGAGGACACGGTTGCTGAAGCTTCCGGGAGAGAGCGGTGTGAGCGCCGGCCACGTGTCGCTGTGCCGGTCCGCTCTCTGGAAACCCAGGGCCCTCCCCCTGAGGCCGGCGGTCCGGCAGGAGAGGCGGCCAGACGGAAGCTAGGCGGGTAATTCTGTGAGTGTGGGCAGCGTAAATCGGTGAGGACGGAGCTCGTGGGCGCGAACGGCCAGAGGAGTGTGTCCACCCAGTGGGGTCGGGAAGCGGTTTCTAAGGAGGTGACGTTTAGCTGCGCCCGGGAGGCAGTTCACCAGGCAGACGTGTGCGTCCTCGCGTGGGCCTCTGTGTGGGCATGGTGTGCAGGTGCCAGGGGTCGCCAGAGTTTGGGGGGGGGGCTCGGGGGCGTCTGCGCTTCCCTTTTATAGTCGATGTGTGTATCTGTGTCTCGTGTTCGGTGACGAGCTTCCTGCTCTCTCAGTTCAGAAGAGAGCGTTAGCAGCCGTCGCCCGCAGCCCGCACGTCTGTGCTCTGTGTTCTTTGTGTTTCTCTGTGGTTCCTGGGTTTTGGGGTAGCGAGCGCGTCTCCCAGTTAAGAAAAGCGGCCGAAGGACCGCGCCGAACCAGTAGCAGGGGCGGCGGTGTGGGCCCGACCGCGGGAGCCCCTCCGCTGACGCCCGGTCCCTCTGCCTTCCAGGGAAGACATCTGGTTCGATGACGTCGACCCGGCGGACATCGAGGCGGCCCTGGGCCCGGAGGCGGCCCGGATAGCAAGGAAGCGGCTGGGGCAGAGCGAGAGCAGCGTCGCGCTGGTGAAGGAGCAGGCCTTCGGCGGGTACGCGGGGCCGGTGCCCAGCCGGGGAGGGCGAGGGTCTCGGGCAGGGGCTCCCCCCGCGCCCCCAGCGGAGTCGGGCAGGCGCCGCCCCATCCTACGAGGAGCCCTGAGAGCCAAGCCGGTCTCCGGGCGGCGGGGGGCGCAGCGTTGAGTAAGTGGGACCTTCGGCTCCCTTCAGCCTGACTAGAGCCTTAGCCATGGACTGCGAGATGGTGGGCGTGGGCCCCAAGGGGGAAGAGAGCGTCGCCGCCCGCGTGTCCATCGTGAACCAGCATGGGAAGTGTGTTTACAACAAGTGCATCAAGCCCACCCAGCCGGTGACGGACTACAGGACGGCGGTCAGCGGGATACGGCCGGAGAACCTCAAGCAGGGTGGGTCCTCCCTGCTGGCGAGCGCGGGAGAGGCGCCGCCTGGGTCCCTTTCTCCCCATTTATTGTTACTATTAAGTTTATTCATTTAGAGGGGGTGCGAGCAGGGGAGGGGCAGAGAGGGGGAGAGCATCTCAAACAGGCTCTGTGCTACAAGCACAGAGCCTCACACACAGGGCTTGAACCCACGAACCATGAAATCGTGACGTGAGCCGAAACCAGGAGTCAGACGCTTCACCCACGGAGCCATCCAAGAGCCCCCTTTTTAAGTTATTACTTTATTTTTTTGAGTAATCTTTCCACCCAAGGTGGGGCTTGAACTCACGACCCCGAGATCAAGAGTCGCACGCTCCTCTGAGCCAGCCGGGCACCCCCTGTCTCTTCCTTTTGTCCCCTTTCTGTTCTGGAGCATTGGCCACAGCAGGAGCCCCAATAGTCCCACGTCTCCCAGGGTGACTGTTTTCAGATGGCTCTCAGGCACATTTGTGTCTTCACCCGTGTGTCATTTGACAGTAGGGACCCAGAGAGTGTGCCGGCGTGGGGGTGAGGAGGGAAGGTGGGGACAGATGGGAGTGTCTCGTGGATCTTCGTGAGGACCTCGGGAAGCCACGGGGAGGTCTGAGCAGTGACAGGCCCGGCTCAGGTTTCCACAGGTTCCTCCCGGCCACAGGATTGAGAAGAGACTCGGGCCACCAGGGTGGAAACAGGAAGAGGGGGCACGTGCCGCCGGTGACCTGGTCATGGTCGGGGGGCGCCGTGAGAGGTGACAGGACGTGGCCCAACTCCGGGTGCACCCTGAAGGCGGAGTCCGTGGGGCCTGCTGGACTGGCCGTGGGGGAGGAGTCACCCAGGGCGACTCTGAGGTCAGGGACCTGAGAGGTCCCGAGGCCACTGCTTTCCCTGGCCCCCGCGGCCTCCTTTCTCTGTGCCTCTCAGATCCCCTGTGCGCACATAACCAACCAGGCGGTGCCCCGGCCTGACCAGTCCCTCCGGCTCCAGGCTCGGTCAGGTCCTGCTCAGCGTGGGCCGCCCTGGACCTGAGCGCTTCTGTCCGGGGGCGGGCACGGTGGCTCCGAGCCTTCCCTTGGCGGGGGAGGGAGAGGACCAAGGGCGTCTGCCAGGAGAGCAGGCGGGGCTGCCTCCAGAGCCGGAGGTCTGGGGGAGCACTCCTCGCCGTCTGTGGCGGGGGACCAGTCTTGTTTTTACCTCCGGTTGGAAAGCACGACATCTAAGACCGATTCTGACTTGAGTCAACAGTTAAAAGGACTGTCGGGTCGCTTCCGAAAGGCCACTCTCCTCCCTGCCTCTGTCGTGGCCGTGGCAGGTGTGATGGGCTCAGCAGCGTGGCACACGGCGCTAAAATCCACTTCTTCGTTCTCGTCAGGAGAAAACTTCGAAGTTGTTCAGAAGGAGGTGGCGGACATGCTGAAGGGCCGGATTCTAGTCGGACACGCGCTGCATAACGACCTAAAGGTACCGCTGCCTCGTGCGGGCTGCACCCCTGCCGTCGCCCACACCGTGTTCTGGACGCATTTCAGTGTTTGGTTTGTGGCACCTGGGTGTCGGGAAGGCCCCCCAACAGCATCAGACGCCAGTCGTCCAGTTCTCCCTGTGTCCTGGGGGAGCGCTGGGCGTTTCTCAGTTCTTTAATTTTTTTTTAACGTTTATTTATTTTTGAGACAGTGAGAGACAGAGCGTGAACAGGGGAGGGGGAGAGAGAGAGGGAGACACAGAATCCGAAGCGGGCTCCAGGCTCTGAGCTGTCTGCACAGAGCCCGACGTGGGGCTCGAACTCACAAACCGTGAGATCATGACCTGAGCCGAAGCCGGACGCTCAACCGACTGAGCCACCCGGGCGCCCGTTCGTGGTTCTTTAAAAGGCGTCCAGTGGTGCTCCTTTTACAGGAGGTAGACCTGAGGCTCTGTGAGTTGAGTGACGTGCCCACAGTGCCCACATGGCAGAGCCGGGCGCAAACCCAGACCTGGGGCCAGGTGCCTTCCCACTGCTCTAGCGTGTTCCATGTGGACAGAGCCAGGCAGCCACTGCCGCAGCTCCACCCAGCTGGACGGGGCCTGGTGCTCCTCTGAGGTCAGAGCCACCGTCTGTGGGGACGCGTCCCCTGGCGGCCGCTCCCTCCCAGCCGGCCAGTGCAGCAGGTGGCCTGTAAGCTCGTGGGTCCACTCCTGGAGCCCTAGGGGCCGTGTGCTCGGCCTCTGCCCCCGGAGGGTCTCTGCTGTGGGCGGGACTGGCCCGCCTGTTCTGAGGAGAGCCGCGGGGCAGGCGGGTGTCCGCGGAGCCCTGGAGTCCTCGGGTGTTTCAGGCGTCGCCGAGTGTTGGTCTTCATGGCCTTTTTTTTTTTTTTTTTTTAATTTTTTTCAACGTTTATTTATTTTTGGGACAGAGAGAGACAGAGCATGAACGGGCGAGGGGCAGAGAGAGAGGGAGACACAGAATCGGAAGCAGGCTCCAGGCTCTGAGCCATCAGCCCAGAGCCCGACGCGGGGCTCGAACTCACAGACCGTGAGATCGTGACCTGAGCCTAAGTCGGAAGCTTAACCGACTGAGCCACCCAGGCGCCCCTTCATGGCCTTTTAAAGTAACCCGAAAGTACTGAAACGAATATAGCAGGCGCTCTGCCCGCCGCAGCACGGTGCCGAAGTCTCAGTGGCCCCTCCCTGTTGGGCCATGCTGTCTCCTCACACCTGCTCCGTCCCTGGCGACTTGGGCAGGCTCGTGTCCGGCGGTCTCCTGAGACCGTCCTGAGGTCGCGAGATGAGCTGTTAGAACACGTTCTCCGTAACTTCCCCGATGTGCGACACCCACTCAGGACACAGGAGCACGGTGGTTGCTGGATAATTGATGGCTGTCGGTCTCCGGTTTCCGTGGTTTCGAGATTGTGTTTCTATTAACGTGGTTCTTGCTGTTGGGCGTCGTCTTTAGTCCGTGTGAGAGTTTTCCATCCCAAGTTCACGTCAATACCTGCTTACCCGTGTGTGTCACCCGTTAGGATTCCTTGTAAGAGGCTGTTTGAAAAAAGGGAGTCCCACCGCTGCACGCTGACAGCGGCTGTGACCGTCGCTGTATTCTCTTCTTCCAGGTGCTGTTTCTTGATCACCCAAAAAAGAAGATTCGGGACACGCAGAAATACAAACCTTTCAAGAGTCGAGTGAAGGTATTTAAACAAGCATGGCTGTGTGCGTCGTGGTTGTTGGCTGGTTCACGTGATGATTGGTTTTGGGTGGCCTTCTAAGTTTTGAAACTGAGAAATGTTTAAAAACCAAAAACAAAACAGAGTTTTACTGAACGTTGCCCTTTAAAAGTCAGTGTGACCGAGGGCCGGCTACCCCGGTCTCCACGGGGAGGCCCCCAGCAGTGGGAAGAAGCTGCCCTCAGATCTGCTCCAGAGGGAGTCAGACACGCAGACCCCTTTCCAGGCCCTCCCCTGCGGGCAGACCGGGGTGTCACGTGCCCTAGGTGCCCCGGGCGCTTCCGGTGAAGGCACTTTGGAGGTCCCTGGGCCGGGGCTCAGTAGGTGACCCCCCTGCTGAGGCCTCCACCCCAGCATGGCTGCGTGCTGTCCCCTGGCAGAGCGGAAGGCCATCTCTGAAGCTGCTCGCGGAGAGAATCCTGGGGGTCCGGGTGCAGCAGGCAGAGCACTGTTCGGTAAGTGTCCTGGGGTGACAGTCCTCAGGACTGGGGGCCATCCCTCACCTTGCGGCCAAGGCACTCTGTCGGGGCCCGGAAGACTTATTTTTAGAAGGCCGCCGGTCCACAAAAGATGACATGGTACAGCGGGCTTGCAGAGTGGCCGTTAAATTCTGGATGTTTGTACGTAGCTCGTCAACACTTACACACAAAAAACTGCCACATCACAGCCCTTAGGAGAAAAAGTCCCCCGTCTAGATCGAAGCCTTTACAGACCGTGCGGCCCAGGCCGGTTGTTCCCCTGGGCCTTGGGACAGGCTCCAGTGACAGGGCTGGGGGGTGCTGGCACCAGGCTGCTGGCCCACGGAACCCAGCCCCTGCGTCGAGGCCTCGGTCAGCATCCCGCCCGGACCCCCGCTCGCATCTGCGTGTCTGCGTGCATCCTGTAGGTTGCTGTCCGATACACCTCGCGAGAGGCAGCAGGTCTGTTCCTGCCTCCCTCTGGTCCTTTCTTCCCCCGCAGGCTGGCACCTGAGCTGCCAGAGCCCCGCTGGGATCAGACCCCCAGGTGGCTGCTCTGCTTGGCTTTCTCCTTGGCGTGCCCCACGTGTGGCTCGAGGGCTCGGGTCGTGTGTGCCCTGCCCGTCGCCTGCTGGGACGGTCACAGTGGTGTTCTGTGCCCCCTAGATTCAGGATGCCCAGGTGGCGATGAGATTGTATGTCCTGGTGAAGAAGGAGTGGGAGAGTTTGGCCCAGGACAGGCGCCCCACGGCCCCCACTCCAGACAGCCACAGCACCTCCCGTCCGCAGGCGGTTGTGACCACGCACAAGACAGCTCGGGTCTCCCCGTAGCGGCAGCTCTGTTGAAACATGTTCACCGTCCTGGCGGCAGGGCATGGGGGCGGCCGAGAACTGCTTCCTCCCTCTGTGCCATCCCAGACCTGGCCCTCCTGCTGCGGGCAGGCAGCACGGCGGGGCTCTGTCCTGAAGACTGACGGCAAGTCGGGGGGCGTTCTGCAGTGTGCTGTCCCCACAGCGGGGTGGCATCTTTGCCGGGGATTCGCCGGGTCCCAGGAGCCGGGGGCACCCAGCATCTACTGGGTTTGTAACATCTTCCTGGGAGGAGGCCAGACCCCTTTCTGTGCCTCGGGTCACAGGTCACGTAAAGAACCCCACCAGACTCACGGGCCGCACCCAGCGTGTGCAGTGAGCTGTGCTCCAGCCCCATCTCCCAAGTTTGCCGCGGCTGCCTTTGGACTTGGAGAGATTCTCTGAGGGTGCCGATCCTTTCTCACACCCCCAGCCCCACCCCACAGGTCCACCCGCCAGGTTTCAACTTGGGGTCAGGGCCCGCGGCGCGGCGAGGGAGGCTCAGCTCGTCTGCGTTGGGTGACCATGGTTCCCCCCAGAGGCGGGTGTCCCTCCCCGTCTGGGACAGATGTGCCGATCCCCAGCTGTGGGGCTGGAGCACCGTGCGGGTCTGTCCCGGGTGTGAGGGTCTTTGAGAAGAGTCGGGAGCCCGGCATACGGCCCGGCTTTACCAAACCGCCTGACGTGGCACAAGGAAGCCCCGGACCCACTGAGGAGATTTAACACAGGCGGGCTTTTACTGGAGGCGGAGTGTGGGGAGGTCGCTCTTTCCGCGTTTAGACGGGTCTGAAAGGGCCGCTTTTTCCACAAGGGCCACGCTGACGGGTCCAGGGCCGAGGTCTGTGCGGAGCCTGCCGAATCGAGCCCCCGGGGCCCCACCGGTGCGCCACGCTGCCCCCAGGGCGCCTGCGTGAGCGAAGTGGAACCCCCCCCCCCCACACACAAAACCTAAGGAAAATGCCGCTCACCGGGCAGCTCCAGGGCCCGACAAGGAAAGGAAGGGCGGGAGAGAAGGTGCGGGGAAGCGGGAGGCCGTGGGGTGTCTGCCTCCTCAGGGCAGAGCCGACTGTCCTCCCGCGGAGCCTGGTGGTGTGCCGGCCTCCAGCCTCAGGAGTACCTTCTCTGCGTAGGAAACCAGCTCCTGGAGAGACAGCCAGTAGGCACCGTGTCTGTGACACTCTTGGGACCTACTCGTAGGTCTTTTTGTGACCGAATCTGCTCTTCTGTGAAGAGGTCCGATCGTCCCTGCCCCTTAGGTTTGGGGGGCCCAGAGACACATGTGAAGTCAAACGGGAAGAGAGTCATGAAAACTACACACACAGAGCGGGTGCTTGGGTGGCTCAGTCGGTTGAGCGTCTGCCTCGGTTTTGGCTCAGGTCATGACCTTGGGGTCGTGGGATTGGGCTGCACACTGAGCGTGGAGCCTGCTCGGGATTTGTTCTCTCTCCCTCTGCCCCTCGCCTGCTCATGCCCCCTCTATAAAATAAAACAAAAAAACACCGTGCACAGAGCCACATCTGTTTGGCACAACGTGTCTTGTTCTGGGCCCCTCTGTGCTACCCAGATCTGGCCGTAAAGGCAGTTGGGGGCCTGGTGTGTTGGGCCCCTGCTGACACTCACCAGGCTGGAGGTGAAGCGCTCCTTGATCTCCTGGGCCAGAGGCTGGATGCCACTGGCCCGCAGCTCGGGCAGGATTTCCTCTGTGGGCAGAGCGGAGGGTCCTGAGGTCAGGGCCCAGCCAGCCCGATGCTTGTACAACCCGGGCCGGGGCACTTCTGAGGCCAGTGGGACAGAGCCGGGCGCCATCCCACTCGGGCTTAGCATGACCACACGCTGCCTCTGGGGCTCAGCAGCCGGTGACCCCCACGGTCAGCGCGGCACCCGCTGCCTTGAGTTCTGTTGAACGCACAGAAGTTGCAGGGAAGGGTTCCTTTCCTCGTCCCCACCAGTAAGCGGGGAGCAGGGTGCCTCTGACCACTGGCTTCCCGGGGGGATGACAGGGAAAGGGGGACTCGCACCGTAGGACGTGAGGTGGGCCAGCAGCATGCAGGTGTTCACCACCACCTCCGGGTCATCCTTGTACAGCCGGTACGTCTCCCGGATGAGGCTGAGGCCGCCGCCGCCCTCCTCTGGCATTGCCACCTGCAGCGCTGCCAGCTCTGGGGGGGGGGTGGGGGGGTGGGGTTCATTTCCTGCAGCTGCCTGTGCCTCGGTGTCCTCCAGGAAGGGGGCTGACGGCAGTCCAGGGTGCTCAGGATAGCAGGGACCTCCGCCACTGGCAGAGGAGGCCAGTTTCCTGCCGCCTGGGGAGCCGCTGAGGCCAGCATTGCCCCACGGGTTGTAAAGGTCGCGAAGGCATCTGCGGGCCGCTTTCCTCCTGGCGGGAATGTACACCCCTCCTCCCCCCCCCCCCGCCCCCCCAGCAGAAGGCTCCCGCTCGAGGGCTGGCCTCTGCCCGCAGGTGGAAGAGAAGCGCCAGGACGCGTTCCAGAGCGTGCCTGTAGGGTGGGCCTGGGGGAGCGCCAACGCGGCACACGTACACCCCCAGTTTGGGGTCAGGCCCTGGCTCTCGAGGGGCCGGAGCCTGGGGGACCTCACACGCAGACTTGAGTTGTCGGGCCGGCAGGTGGCAGAGTCCGTTCCCGCTCACGCTCTGGCCCCGGCTTCTGACCACCCCTCCATTGCTGAGCCAGGTCACATCTGCCCTCGGGACCCCAGCTCCCCTTCCTGTCCCACGAAGGTCGGCAGCTGCTGCAGACCCCGTGTCGGGAGAGGACGACCCTGCCGGCACCCTTTGGAGCCTCTCCAGGAAGGAGGGCGGCCCCACTCCCGCAGGCCCGGACCGCCTCAGGCCGAGAAGCAGACAGAGGCCTGGCCGCCTGGCCCCCGTCCAGCCCACCCTGTGTACCTGCCCTGAAACGCTGCGTTGGGACCAGACCTCAGAGGGGCTGGAGCACCCCTCACGCGCCAGCTGGCGGCCTGTCCAGTCTCGGGTCCCAAGCGTCTCCGAAGGGTTATTGTGCCACGAGACAGTCACGGCCCCTAGCACTGCCACCCCAAGTAACAGCGCTCAGGCTACTGGGGGGGGGGGGGACCCGTCTCCTGGGTGTTTCCATAAGCTATACCCGTAGGGATACCCGCGCTGACCTAACACCTGTTCAGAGTGTTTATGGGCAGGGAAAGAGAATCTCAGCATAGCATGAAGCTAAAAAACCCCACAAAACCAGTATGTATGTGAAAAATCTCCACGGCAACTTCTGGATGATGGGACTATAGGTTGCTCTTTTCCTATTTTGACTTTTTGGTTCTGCTTTTGGTTTGTGGGCAGCTGGCAGACACGACTTGTTGAGTCCTGGCCCCCCGCCTCCTCGGAGTAGCCCAGTCCACTCCCTGGCTCACCGGACACCTTTGCGAGGCTGGCCAGTCCCCGGTAGGCGTTGTTCACCAGTGGGATTCTGTCCTGGCAGAGCCGGATGCTTTGGAGGAACAGCGTCACCACATCTGCGAACTGGTGCTCCTTTATGCAGCCTGCGGAGGGCCTAGTCAGGCTCCTCGCCTCACGGGTGGGGTCCGTGCCGCCCAGCCCAGGCCGCTCACCCAGCAAGGACAGCAGCCAGAAGACCGCGCAGCCGGCTTCAGCCATCTCTGCGTCCGTGGGGTGGGCGGCCAGCACCTCAGCGATGAGGACCGGGGCTCTCTCCAAGGGGGTCTTGTTCACAATGACGGCTGGGATCGGGACAGGATGAAGGAGGGGACACCTAGCCCTTGAGTGCCCGCAGGAGTGCCTGCTGTGTACGCGACCCCATGCCCCCTGCCTCCCACCAAGGACACCAGGGCCAAAGCTGCTGGGAGAGAGTTCAGGCGAGAGGGGAGTTTGGGGAGGGGAGGGACTGTCTGTCCCCAGGGGGTCTCGGGGAATTTTGCACTTTGGGTGTGGGCAGGCCTCTCTGGTTTCCCAGGGTCTCCGTGGCCCGGAGCCCCCTTCTCCTTAGAACTACTGCCCAGGTGCTGCAGGGCCCAGAGGGCGCCTGGAGGAGAGGGAGCAGCCCAGCCCCTTTTCTGAATCAGAGGCATCCGCCAAGGGCATCCTCAGAAACCAGGGACTGCCCAGGAAATCCCAGGGTGGGTGGCAGGTAGAGGGGCTCCCAGGGCAGGAGCCACCAGAGTCGGTGTGGGCGGGGGGGGGGCACCCCACCCGGATAGGAAGCCTGCCTCCCCTGGGTGGAGCCCCCCTCCCTTGTCCTCCTCCCCTCCTTTCTCTTCCTCTGCTTCCAGGCTCTCAGAAGAGCCTCTCTGTGGGCTCTTGTCCTGAAGTGTTTAAGGGGCAGGACACAGAGGCCCTCGAAGGCTTGCGGAGGTGATCAGGGAGCAGTGAGGACACCAGCCCCCAGGCGGGAGAGCAGGAGGAGGGGACCCTCACCATCCACCATCAGGGCCCAGAGCAGGCTCAGGCCGTTGATGCAGATGTCCCTGTTTGTGGGGAAGGTACTCAGGTGCTCCAGGATATGCTCGAACAGCCCAGCCTCCTGGAGCTCCTCTGAGGCCGATTCTGTGGGCAAGACCCGGAGAACCCCGTCCGTCTGTGGTCCTTGCCCCCCACATTCCTGGGCGCCTACTCTGTGCCAGTCATACCCAGTGCGGGGCCCAGAAACTGGAGGACGCGGTCCATCCCCTGGGCTGCCAGTCCCAGTATCGCCCATCCCAGTACTGGGCTGGGACCGGCCTCCTGAGATGACAGCGTGATTGTGTCCCGGCGGGTGAGCCGACACCCAGTTTGCCTGATGGCTCTGATGTATGTCTGTCGTCCTGACGTGCCTCCTCACGGCACCCTTGCCCACTCCCCAAAGGGGGATCCAGCCAGTGTGGTGAGGAGCAGTGCGGGGTCCCTGCCCTTGGCTGGCCACAGGGCTCTAGGTCCCAGGGTTCACGGGCCCAGCTTCCCGCTGGAGAGAGGGCTGCTGACCCGGGGAGGAAGGTGGGAACAGGTCAGGTGCCAACGCCCTGGTCGCGATCCTCCCCGTGGCGTTCCCCATCTGGCCGCCTACGGCCTGCCTGCCTGGTGGCTCCAGGAGCCCAGGTGCTCTGGGGAGATGAACAAGGCAGAAGCCGCTGCCGTGAAGCCCATGGTGGCACCTGGCACCCGGTCGGTGTCCGTGCACGTTTGTGGAGGGAACAAGTGACCGTCAAATGGAAGCTCCGCGTTGGGAGATAAAACAGAACGACTGCGTGGGCGACACCCGCCGAAGCCAGTGCAGGTCGGGCCGCATCCGGAGCGGGCACGCCCCTGTGCCCCGGGCAGTGCCCCCGCCTCCGCCCGAGAGAGGGAGGGCCAGGCACACCCACCCTGGCTGGAGATGATGGCGAGCACGCTGTAGACCGTGACCAGGAGCTGCTCTGACTCGGGATGAGTCCGCAGGCAGCTCAGCAGGACGGAGACGACGGAGCTCTCACTCGGCACCTCGGCCGCGGGGTCCTGTGCCAGCGCTGCTTGGGCCGAGGGAAGATGCCCAGGGTTACGTCCCGAACCTGGGTTCGTGGGGCAGGTGGCAGGCAGGTGTGCCCCCTCCCTGGCTGGGGTGGGGGTGGGGGGCAGTGCCCCCACTTCGCATGGAGAAAGCCTTGCCCGCCTGGCACGGAGCACGTCCCCCCAAGTGCCCGCTGCACGACAGTGAGTGGCGCTGTGCAGCCAGGGCTGGTTTCCAAGGCTCTGCTGGCTCTGGGACGGCGTGCCAGAGTCCACATCTGACACAGGCGTGGCCCGGAACCCACCTTGGCCCAGGGTGCGCAGCAGCAGGGAGCAGGCGTGCAGCTGTACGTCAAGGATCCTCTCGTGTTGCTTCATGACGGCGGTCAACAACTCCACCAGTTCTGTCGGCCACGGCAGACCTGGCAGGGCAGGGTGACGAGGTGAGCCTTGGCATAGGAGCAGGGGTGGGACGGGTGTACGGACCAGACCAGGGACCCCAACTCCGCTAGGAGTCCACAGGGCGTCGTGCACGCGGCCCCGGAGGGACGCGGAGGCGGGGAAAGAAAGTCCTTATTGGGCGCCTGCCGCGTGTCTGCTGTGGGCATCTCGTTCCAGCAGCCCTTCTTGTCACTCTCGTCTTACAGATGAGGAAACCGGGCAGAGAGAGGACAGCTCTTGCCTCAACAGCCTGACTCTGGAGCCCGTGGCCATAACTACCCTGAGTGTGGGCATCTGTGGGTGTCGGTGACTCTCCTCAGTGCTGTGTGTGCTGGGTAGGAGTGAGAGGTGGGGGCGGGCAGCTGACGGTCCAGTGCCCGCTGTGCCCCTCCACTGCTGCTTTGTTGCCTCGTTCAGTGAGAACAACCAGAACGAGAGTGCTGGCGCCCAGGAGGCCGAGTACAGCTAGCCCGCCTCCGAATGAGGCTGGCTGGGGCAGGTGTGGCCCCGGGGAAGCTTCCTTCAGCTCCTCCGGGAAGATAAAATCTCCCTTCCTATGGACTCTACTCTGGCCACAGCCTAGCTCCAGAAGGAGTCAAGGGGAGGAATGAGGAAGAGGGAAAGGCAAGTGGCCAGTGTGAAGTCTCTGCTGCTGCCTTAGAGGGCTGGGACTGGGCCTCTGCAATCTCTGATGCCCCAGCCACCGAACGGACCTTTGTGCAAGGACGGATGGACAGATGGTTGATGGATGGGTAGATGGACGGATGGACGGATGGCTGGATGGATAAACAGACGGTTGATGGATGGTTAGACAGATGGGGGGGCGGGTGGAGGGCTGATGGATGGGTGGATAGATGGATGGATAGATGGGGGGTGGATGGATGGGTGTGTGAGTGAATGGTTGGATGGATGGATGGATGGATGGTTAGATGGGGAGTGGATAGACGGATGGACGGACAGTTAAGATGGGGTGGTGGATGGAGGGCTGATGGATGGGTGGATGGATGGATGGACGGATGGACGGACAGTTACATGGTGAGTGGATGGATGGGTGTGTGGGTGGGTCGGCAGATGGATGGATGGGTAGATGGACAGTTAGATGGGAGGATGGATGGAGGGCTGATGGATAGGTGGACAGATGGATAGACAGATGGGTGGATGGATGGATGGATGGATGGATGGATGGATGCATGGAAGGATGGTTAGATGGGGGGTGGGTGGATGGATGGACAGTTAGGTGGCGGTGGTGGGTGGATGAAGGATGGGTGTGTGGGGAGGGTGGGTGGGTAGATAGGTACTTAGGTGGGGGAGGTGGATAGGTAGACAGATGGATAAATAAATGAATAGATGGGTGGGTGGATGGATGGATGGGTAGATGGACAGTTAGATGGGGGGATGGATGGAGGGCTGATGGGTGGCTGGACAGGTGAGTGAATATAATATTCACTCTCGTGAGACAAGTTGAATGGAGAGATTTTATGAAACCGTGTTTTGCAAGATTTAAAGGATTACGAACACTTATTGATGGAGAGTGTTGGGAAGAAATGCTGTCCTTGATAGGTGGGTAAGTTGGGGTCTCCGTGGAGGGCAGTTTGCAGTATCTGTGAACTCTTCACACCCCAGACATCTAGGAACTCATCCTACAGAAACGCTCACACAAGTGCACACGGGCATGTGCCCCGGGGCGTCCACTGTGGGTTTGCTCACGATACTGGGCAATCAGGAACAGGTCAGATGCCCGTCAGTGGCAGCGGTGGAAGAGATGGGATGTCACATTAAGAACCCACGAGAAGCGCGTGACGGCAGGCTGCCACAAGCCGCACACCGAACCGTCCCGTTCCCGCTGTCTGCCGGGTAGAAGGCGCTCACCCGCCGAGAGTTCCAGGCTGCCCGTCCCAAGCAGGTGGCAACATGAGCCTCAAAGGTGTAGGAGAGCCCCTCTGGGAGAGCCTCCGGGAGGGATCACCGCTCCCCCAAAGGCCCGTGCCACAGGGTGAGCCCCGGGGGAGCTGGGGAGGGGGTGGGGGCTCTACCTAGCTGCTCTTCCGGCATCGTCAGGAGCCTCTTCAGGGCTTTGAGCTGGACTTCGGGTCTGCTGGAGAAGTTCTGCATGACCTCTGCAGGAGACAGGACGGCATGGGAGGAGCCCGGCTGGCTCGGGGACCCTTCCGAGGGCCCCATCTGTGGGCACCCCGCTGCTCACGGATACATATGATAGGGCATGAGGGGGCGCCCTTCTCCCCACTTCTCAGGCCGAGCAGCCTGTCTTGGAGTCTCACTCGAGGCTCGACATGGCCAGGGTTCTGCCCCGAGCCCAGGGCTCTTCCCACTCTGCCTCTGAGCCTCCCCGCAGGGGTCTTTGCCTTTGATTCATGACAAACGCCCCCAGCCCCCAAAAGGAGCAGCGGTCTCCGGGTGTGCCCATTGTAGAGCCCTTCCCTATCCCCTGGCTGACTCAGAGCCCCTCCTGCACCCGTGTCTGGGCACAGGGCACCCCGTAGAGGCCCACAGCTGGGCCCTGCAGCTCCCCTCGCTCTAGATGAGGGAACGGGCTCAGAGGGGGTGGCTCGCTCAAGGCCACTCAGCTTCAACCGGACCTAGGGACCTGCCTCCAAAGCCCGGGACCGTGAGACTCAGGGAAACAGAAGCTAGGGCCTCGTGAGCACCCCTTCCCCAGAAGCGGGGGCAGAAGCGGCAGACGGGGGAGGGGGGTCCCTCGTCACAGCAGCCAGCGCAGGGAGCCACAGATGGGGAGGAGGGCTGGGAGAGTGGAGCTCGAGTGGAAACTGAGGGTGACCTGTAGACCTCGTCGTTCACCCAAGACCTCAGGGGTACTGTGGGGAGCCGCGGGGCGCCCCCGGCCAGGGGCACTTGGTGGAGATACGGTGCTGTGTGTGCACAGGCACCAGGTGACTGGTGGCACCCCCGACGGAGGCCAGTGTGCGTCACGCTGCACGGAGCCCCCACAGGGATGCGCCTGCCAGTCTGGCAGTGTCCGGCGCCATGACGGGCATCGGGGCCACCGTGTGCCAGGGCATGGAAGCAAAAAGCAGGCAGTTCTGGGGGCTGTAAGAATGAGGGGGCTGCTCGGCTATGTTGAGGACCGTGGAACAGGAAGGGAAGGGAAGCAGGTGGGGGCCAGGCACGAGGATGGACGCTTAGAGGTGGCGGGGGTGGGGGAGGGGACGCGAGGGGCTGGATGGAGGGGAGTGCCCCGAAACCTTCCCAGCCACCGGCCGCATGTCGGGAGCAGACCAGGGGACTGGGCCTCAGGGGAGGTAAGAGAGCAGTGCCAGGGCCCTCCCCATCCGGTCCCCGCCATCACCTATGATGCTGGCGATGCTGCCCCCTAGCAGCAGGTCGGTGACAGAGTCAGGCATCAGCTGCCAGTGCGGTGAGAGAGCGATGCTGGAGGACCTGAAGTTGCTGCCCACGAAGGTGATGTGTATCACTTCCCTGGAGAGGAGCGGAGGCAGCTGGCTGGGCTCACCTGGGGGCTCTCGGGGGGGCTCAGGGTGGCCGGCAGGCGGGCGCACGGACGCCGGAACCCCACCTTCCCGTTGGGGACCCCATTCGGCGGCACCTCTCCCGACGTCGCAAGCATGCCCCGCTGGCGCCCCAGCCACTCCACCTCCTGGAGGGGCCCCGGGCTTGCTCCCAGGGCGAGGGAGGACGGTGCTGGGCCCCGGCAACCTCACCCGCGGGGGCTCCTTCCTCGAGAAAACGTATTGAAAGATCAGATGTTACTATTGTGTCGGTATAATGGCGAGTAGGGCCCAGGCTGGACTCGTTGTTGTATGTTCCTGTTTTCCTTCTTATTTGAACGTAAATTGCAACGAAGACCGGTCCTGGTCCTCAGGGCCTTGGCACCTGACGGAGGAGCCGGAGCCGGCTCCGTTGGCTGTGAGGTCACCGGTTACCGCGGTTTGGGACGGCCACACTGGGAAAGCCAGTGGTCCACGGATGGGACGGCGTGTTTGCGGCGTTAAAACACCAAGTGGCGGGGAGACACCGTGAGAGGTCCACGGGAAGATTAAAACACGGCCCCAGCCCCCAGCTCACCTGATTGTTATTCGCTCCGAAGGGTTGATCCGCAGCATTGAAGGCAAGAGGGAACCGAAAGTGTCCGCGTTGGGGATCTTCTTCTCCTCCAGGGTCTCCAGGACGCCCCTGAGGCCATTCGGGAGGGTCCGGAGGGACTTTCTCAGAAGCATGGCTTCTGTTTTCTGAGGGGACACAAACACCGCTGCTTCCCGCGCTGCGTCAACGGCGCCCCGGCTGGGCCCGGCCCCGGCAGAGGACTGGCTGGCCTGTCCCAGGGCCACCCTGAGGGGGCCAGAGGTGGGAAGGCTGGGGAAGCGAGCCTGCACGGCTACCTGGGGGCCCCGGGTGACAGGCAGCCCCTGTGTGTTCAGGCCAGCCTTGGTCACTTTCCTGTGGCACCTGCATCCCACCGCGGGCCGGCTAGCGCACCTGAACGGGGCCTTCTCATCCACAGGAGGCAGTGAGTACGCGGGGGGCCCGCTGTGAGGGTTAGCGTGGGGCGGTCTGCCTGTCATGGTCGTTGCCCTCCTCACCACGCCGGGGCCCCGCAGGCCCAATGTTGAGTGCGAGGGTCCCCCAGCGGCTGGGACGGGGGGTTCCTCACGGCCCGTTGGAGGCTCAGAGCAAGGCAGGAGGATGCAGGTGGGAAGAGTGAGCCCCTTTTGAGCAAGGTGGGCAGGGCCGGCCTTCTGGGGACGTGGGGTGTGGCAGGGAGGGGCAGGCAGAAGGCAGCTCACGTCTGTGAAGGAGCAGCTGGCCATGTCCAGGATGATGCAGCCCAGGGACCAGACGTCAGATCTCTGGCTGAAGGAGAAGCGGAGGGCCTCGGGCGCCATCCAGGACTTCTGACAAGGGTCTGTCGGCAGGAGAAGGTGTCAGATGTGGGAGTCCTGTCTCCCTGGGAAAGTGAGGGGAGGCTCACTTTCACCAAAGAGGTGCTCTCTTTGGAGGGAAAGGAAGAGGGCCCTGGTCAGCGACATCCCGGCCCTGGCTGGTCTCAGACGGCGAGGCAGGTGCCCAGCCAGGCTGGCCCGTGTGTGCACACACGCGTGTCTCTGCACCCAATGTGGCTGCAGAGGTGGCCCAAGAGCCGTGAGCCAACAAGGCTGAAACTTCCGCCCTCTCTGACCATCTTGCCCCTCTAAAGGTCAGAACCCGGAGGCAACATTCCAGTTTCCCCGCCCTCGTTTCTAAAACCTGAACCCCAGACAAGGAGCCAAAAGAGCAGGGTCACCAGTCTGTTAGTCCCTGATAGACCTCAGGCAGCCCCTCCCTCTCCGGGCCTTCATTCCCCAATCGAACGGTAAAGGGGTGAACTCCAAGGACCCTCCTACGTTTCCAGTAGACCCACCCACTCACCCATCCGCCCACACGTCCATCCCTCCGCCCATCTATCCGCCTGTCCGTCCATCCATTTGTCCTCTAGGCAACCAGGACTCTGAAATTCTCAACTATGGTTACTCTCTCCGTCCCTGACAGCTGGCATGGGCTTGAAGCCCAGCTCCCTTTGCCCCACTGTCCTTCCAAAGGAAGGAGAAGCCGTCTCCCCTTACTCCCCATGTCTACCATCTCCTCGGTTATTTTTAGGGCTCAGTAAAGTAACCCAGCCCTCACCGGTGCCTGGCACCCACCAGCTCTCCGTCTCCTTCTGAGGCCATTCTTCTCCTTCCACGAAGGCTAACATTTCCTGGGTGTCTTTTGGACCCTGCGTGCGCCCCCTCCCCTGCCACGGTGGTACCCCTGCTCAGTTACAACCCAGGCAAGGGGGTCTCTTTGGAGCCCACCAAAGCCCATGGGGGTCTGTGGGGAACTTCTGAACAAGGAGAGGTTTGACCCGTTCCACCAGGGGGCCCCGCCCTCTGGGATCTGGGAACGACCCCACTAACCCCACTGGCAGCGTGGCCCCTCCCCCAGCCTGGGACGCAGCCTGGGACGACCCCGGGCCACCTTCCTCCGCGCGGATGTTCCACTTGGCTTTGTCCATCATCAGCGTGTTGGAGCTCAGGTCCTGTAATTTGCAGTGGTTGCTGCTGCTGAGGACTATGTTGGAGGGCTTGAGATTCCTGAAACGAAGAGGCAGGACTCTCCACCCGCCCCCACCACCGGCCGCCACGGGTGACCCTCCCGGGGCAGGGGCCAGCACCTTGAACCTCCCTCCCTGCTCCCTGCCCCACCCAGTCCTGCTCCGCTCTCCGGAAATGCCCCCCTTGCAGCCTGCTTTTTAAATACTGCTTCCTAAAGAAATAAAGTCTACTCCGTTCTTCTAAGTGGCCAGCCAGCCACAAGGAGGAAGACACCTGACCGTCTGCCGTTTCTCCACTGCCATCTCGCTCGCCTCCCTCCAGACCCTCGCTATCCATGCATCTGCTTAGGGATTTGGCTTTTGACCATTTGTTGAGGTCCAGTGACATCAACACTAAATCGTGAGCATTCTCTTTGTCCACGTGGTCCACGCGGTTCTTCTCTCTTCCTTTAAACCCAGCGCGGATTCCGTCCGAAGCCATTCCCAGCCCCTTCGGCCCATGGATGCCACAGGGTGAGCGAAGCCGTGCTGGTGGCGATCTCAAGCTCAGCCCCGGGGACGGCGGCAGCCCCGCCAGCCGGCCAGAGGCCACGGCGCGCAGCCTAATCTCTTTCCTCCGAATGCGGTTATCTGGCTGCTTGCTCTCCCTGCACTTTAGAACCAACCTGCCCCGGTCAGCTTACGCTTCATGAGGCTGGGTGAGTCACCGCAGGTGACGTGGAGGGGCTGGCCGTCCCTTTACGCCTGGGAGCTGCTCTGGAAAGGTGCCCGCTCTTATCCTGGCTGCGCTGACCCCGGCCACACCTCTCCGCCCTGCCCCTGCCCCTGGGTACTGACACCTAAGGGGACTCAGTGCCTTCGCTCCCGAAGCAGCCTGGCCGCCCCGGTCACCTGTGGATGATGTCTAAGTGGTGCAGGTATTCCAGAGCGTCCAGCACCTGGCCCAGCATGTTCTGCATCCACTGGGGGGAAAATGAGAGACGCCAGGATTGGAGGGGTCTCCCGGCAGCCGGCTTAGGCAGGTCAGCGACCACACAGAACAGCCGGTGGGATCATGGTGTATTCTCTCCTTTTTTTTTTTTTTTTTAAATTTTTAAATGTTTTTTATTTATTTTTGAGAAAGAGAGCGAGAGAGAGAGAGAGAGAGGGGGGGAGAGTGCGTGTGTGCTGGTGGGGGAGGGGCAGAGAGAGAGGGAGACACAGAATCGGAAGCAGGCTCCAGGCTCTGAGCTGTCAGCACAGAGCCCGATGCGGGGCTTGAACCCACAGACTGTGAGATCATGACCTGAGCCGAAGTCGGACGCTTAACCACCTGAGTCCCCCAGGCGCCCCTCTCCTTGCTTCTTAAGACAGGCCCAAAGCCCCACAAAAGTTCAGAGCCAACGCAAGAGGCTTCTGCTTCATGTGCCTTTGAGGCTGAAGTGTGTGCGGCCATCCAGACAGTGACAGCACGTCAGCCAGGGCAACGCCCCAGTTTCCAGACCACCTGCCCCTGCCTCCATCTCAGAGTCCCCGGGTGCCCTGACCCCAGCCCTGTGCTCCACCCCTTGTGGCCCAGGGGCCTTGTGGGGATCAAAGATATTGAAATCTTTATTGCCTACTTGAGGTTTGCCTCTCCATGCCATTGGAATGAAAAGTGCTCTGACAAAGAACATTCTAGAAATACTTTATGTCAGAAACAAGATCCATCTAGTGTCCAGGGCAGTGATTTTCTTTTTTTTTTTTTTTTTAATTTTTTTTTTAATGTTTATTCATTTTTGAGACAGAGACAGAGCATGAATGGGGGAAGGTCAGAGAGAGAGAGAGACACAGAATCTGAAACAGGCTCCAGGCTCTGAGCTGTCAGCACAGAGCCCGACACGGGGCTCAAAGTCACGGACCGTGAGATCATGACCTGAGCCGAAGTCGGACGCCCAACCGACTGAGCCACCCAGGCGCCCACTAGGGCAGTGATTTTCAAACCGTGTTCCTAGGAACCCCGGACTCTACCCAGGGGTGTCAGAGAGGAGCTGAGCGTACAAGACCCCGGGCTTCCACTCTACCCTCCACCAACCCTGCCATGCCCCCTGATTAGAATAGATTTGCCTTCCTTGCTGGGTTTCTGAGAACATTTTGTGCTTGAAAGGGTTCCACCACTAACAGAAAGTTTGAAACCTACTCCAGAACCGACCCTGAGGCCCACGTTGGGAGAGGAGCTGCGTGCCCTTCAGAACCCCTCAGTGGTGACATGGTGCCCACAGGCCCCCTGAGCAGAGGGGCGCTCACAGCAAAAGCAGGCAGAATTCACTTGGGGTGCATCATCGGCAATGTGAAAGCAAAAATGACCTCGCTTAAAAGGCAACAGGAAAATATCCTCATGACCTTGGGGCAGGACAGGCTCTCAGATAGGCTCAAAGGCGCTAACCATAAAAGAAGGACAGAGAACCGGACTTCATTACAATTCAGGAGTTCTGTTCATCAAAAGACAAGGTTAAGAAAGCAAATCAGGAAGCCACAGCACCAACAAGAAAAGACAAACAACCCCAACGTTTAAATGGACAAAAGACTCGAACAGGCACAACATCCAAACGGCTAAAAAGCACTCGCCACGATTACTGAGCTTCTCTCAAATTAAAATGTGATTTTTAATTAAAATGGCACAGAATGCCGTGTTGGCCAGGAAGCAGGAACCGGAATGCTCACAGCTTGTGCTGGGAGTAACCCCGAGTCACCCAAACTGTGCCGGACACTGGAACATGTACGGAAGCTACTCACACACACACACCCGCTCTGCGGTCCAACAACTGCATGCCCAGGGATTCCTCCAGGAAAGGTGAGCACTTAGGTTGACCAGAAGGCACATCCAGCATTGTTCATGGCAACCTGATTCATAATAGTCCGAAACTGGGAACAAGCCACGTGGCCAGACAGACGTGGCCCCACAGTGGGGCGGCACCTAGCCAGGACACGGACAATTTCATGATACATTCGCATAAGAAACCAGACACAAACGGTGACACGCTGTATGAGCCCATTAATGTGAACCCCAGGGCAGGCAGAAGAATGTCTGGGCAGAGAATTCCAACCGTGGGCATGGACAGGGACTTCTGGAGCTCCAGGAGTGTTCTGCATCTCCAAGTGGGGGAGGTTACGTGAGCGTATGCCTGGTACGGTGCACCAAGCTGTGCACTGAAGGCCTGTGCATGTCACAGCGTGAAAATACCTCTAGGCATAGATGTGAGAAAAGATAAGGCACGTCCGCCCTCCCTTCTGCCCCCGATTGAGGTCCAGGTGGCCCCCAGGCCTGGTGTTCTAGAGAGTCTGTCTCACCTCGGAGTCAATGATTGTCTTTGTCTCCCTCTTCTTCTCAATGACCTTCTGGAAGCTTCCATGGTTGTACTCCATCACCAGGCAGAGGAACAGAGAGGAGATCTGCTGGGGACATGAGGCCTCAGCCAGATGTCACAGTCCCAGCCCCCACAAGCCCAGGCCTGGGCGCCTCTGCGAGTCTGTGAGGGCCTCCCTCCACAGGGCTATGGGAGCACTGCCTGCAGTGGGATATGAGCCCCCCGCAAACAGCCCCTGCTCACGCCTCTGGCCTCATCTACCCTCTCGTCCCCTTCCGTCCCTGTTCCATCTGTATGAACCCCTCAGACTTTTCTGAAAGTGGCCCAGGCCTTCTGGCCACTGCATACACAGACCCCCGCGCCTGGGACCCCTTCTTCACAGGTAACCATTCAGTCTTTAGGGCTCAGCTTACGTCCGTTTCCTCTGTCAGGGGAGCCTGGCCCGGGTGGGACTCCAGCAGACCAGGTCAGGGGCCTCAACTCAGGGCTCTCAGAGGACCCCTGCTTTTCCTTCCACGGTGAAATGCCCTCTTGGCTTTTCTGTGTTTCCTTGAGAGCGTTACAGGGCGCTCCGAAAATATTCGGGGTGCACACAGTGATGGCCTCTCCCTAAGGCTTTCCTCAGGGCCCAGCTGAAGAGGGGGAACATGTATGAGGGGACCCTCCACTCCTGCTCAAGCCCTTGGTTGCCACCCGCCCCTCCCCCAGACAGGGACACCAAGGCAGAGGTCTGAGTCTGCCAGGAAGCCTTGTGGCCTCCCTTCACCTCCAGGGCCCCGGCCCCACCCAGCTCAACCCATCTGGGACGATTTGCAGGACTCTGGATCCCTGTAAAGACCAGAAGTCACACGGCCTATGGGGTGAAACACAGGGCTTGGGGACTTACAAGACCCTGATCTGAATCTTAACTCAGCTGCCACCGGCTGTGTGGTCTCGGAGAGCTCCTTAACCTCCTTGAGCCCCGGGGAAATGAGGACACTACGTCCAACCTGCAGATCTCCCAGGCTGTAGGGACGGCCATTAGTAAACTTCAGGAGCCGCAAACGTCAAGGGTCCAGAGGCCAGGACAAACTGATGCCAAATAAGGGGGGAGAGCAGGGACCAGCTTCCTGAAGCCCGCTCCTTCCGTGAAAGTCAAAAGCTCCCCCTCCGGAGGGCAGACTCACGGAGCCTTTGGCTGCAGGATGAGCTCAGCAGCTGAACACACAGGGCACCGGAGTCCAGCCTGGCAGGCCCGGCCTCCCGGCTGGGCCACGGACTAGGTAGGTAACCAGGAGGGACTGGTTTCTCTTAGCCTTTCTTTCTTCCCTAAAGTCGTATACTAACCCCTCCTCCACCGAGACTCCTGCGGGCTCATAGGAGATGATGCCCACAGAGTCCCCAACGGGGCCCCGGTAAGTGCTGAGTCAGGGGCCGCCGCATTTACAGTCCCTGCCATTACTGCTCAAGGGGTTAAATGGCATCGGGGTGCTCTGTGCTCAGCTGGCTTGTTCCTGGAGCCATCGGACGCCAGCTGAGCCCAAAGGTGTCAGCTCTGACCCACCTGACTGTTCCACATGATGAACAGCTCCTGGTATATGGAGATGTGGGCGTGCCGGAGCTTCAACAGTGGCATCAGCTGCAGGGACGAGAGCAGAGAAAGTGGCCACGTGCGGGAAACACTGCTCCTCAGCTAGTGCTTCTGTGTCACGTTATCCCGACAAAAACGCAAGCTTCTGGCTCTGAACGGGGCTGGGGAGCGCGCACGAGGAGGGTATGCAGTCTCGTGCTTCAGAGTCAGACAGCCCCGTGTGGGTCCCGGCTCTCCAGCATGTGCCGGCTGTGCTGTGTGGCCGAGGAGAGGCTCCTCAACCTTTCTGAGCTTCTAGCCTCATCTGAAAATGGCAGTAACAGTGACACCTGCCTCACGGGGGTGTCGAGGGCCAAAGTGAGCTCATCCAGGGAAGTGCCTGATGTGGACGGCACAAAGCACGGTCAGGGTCAGCTGGAGAAGGTGGTGCGGCCACAGGGAGGCGGGACACTGATGCACTTGCCCCCACCTTGCCTCCTGGGTGGCACACACTTGGGGCTCCAATGGCCCACTCCCGGCTGACGGTGCTTGAAGAAGCCACGCGGCTGGGCCACAGCAACGGCGGCCGTAGCCACCAGGAGGCAGGCGGCCAGCCGCTGCTGGTGGAGGGCTGGCTGCCAGCGCAGGTGGCCCAGCGGAGTGGGGAAGGGGACGGGGTTGGGCACAGCTGTGGTGGCGTGGGGGCTGCGGGAGGTCTCCCACGGTCTCTGTCTCACTTTGTCGGGATGTGGCCTGGGTCCTGCACTGTGCCTCCCTCACACTGTGGACTGGACAGCTGCGTGCTGGCAAAGCTCAGGAACCGGTGATTCTGGCAAGATGGCAAACGGGTGACCACACAGGAAGGGAGGCATTTGCTTCATGCAAGTTGAAGTTGAAGACAAGCAAAGGAAAACTGCTCGGAGCCTTTGGGCAATCCAAGCGCATGCGGCTGTTAGTGCGACTGTTATAAGTTAGGATGTTATTGCGGGTTCTGACCGGTAGATTGAAGGAACGTAAGAGAACGTACATTTGCTTTCTCAAGCACTTCCAAACTTCCCAAATCTTCTACTGTGACTGGTGTTTTTATAATCGAAGGGACAATGTTTTAAAAGATGGTGATCGGTAGATTAGTCTTGGGGCCTGGCCACCTTGTAAACTTTATCTTCTTGGGGCACCCGGGGGGGCTCAGTCAGCTAAGTGTCTGACTTTAGCTCAGGTCATGTTCTCACGGTTACTGAGTTCGAGCCCCACATTGGGCTCTCCGCTGTCAGCAGAGAGCCTGCTCTGCATCTTCTGTCTCCCTTTCTGCCTCTGCTCATTTTGCTCTCACCCTCTCTCTCAAAAATAAATAAACATAGGGGCGCCTGGGTGGCGCAGTCGGTTAAGCGTCCGACTTCAGCCAGGTCACGATCTCGCAGTCTGTGAGTTCGAGCCCCGCGTCGGGCTGATGGCTCAGAGCCTGGAGCCTGTTTCTGATTCTGTGTCTCCCTCTCTCTCTGCCCCTCCCCCGTTCATGCTCTGTCTCTCTCTGTCCCAAAAATAAATAAACGTTGAAAAAAAAATTTAAAAAAAAAAATAAATAAATAAACATAAAAAAAAAAAACGTTATCTTCTCTGAGAACATATATTCTGGGTTGTCTGCACCAGGATTCAGAAACGAATGTTTGGGGCACAGACTCTCTTCATGACCTTGGGGCTTCTGGCTTTGCAGCACTGGGCAAGAACTGGTTCTGACCCTCCTTGCCCCCAATGAGGTACAGAACAGTCTTTGTGTGTTCTGCATCGGGTCCTCTAGGGAGGGAATCACCCAGAAAGTTACCTCCTCCAAGGCCTCGTTGGCCTGATGCTCATCAATACACTCCACCTGTAGGGGTACAAGGACACTAACTCAGTAAACATGTAGGAACCCATCTCCACCACCACCCTCATCAAGATCACCATCTCCACAACTACCACCGCCACCACCATCACCATCATCATCATCATCACCGTCATCATCATCACCATCATCACCGTGATCATATTATCACCATCTCCATCATAACCAGCATCATCGTCATTACCATCACCATCACCATCACCATCATCGCCATCATCACCGTCATCGCCATCACCAACATCACCACCATCACCGTTGTCACTGTCGTCACCATCATCAATCATTGCCATCATCACCATGACTACCGTCATCACCATGATTGTAACCATCACCACCATCCTCACCACCATCCTCACCACCATCACCATCGTCATTGTCATCACCATTGCCACCATCACCGTCTCCATCATAACCAGCATCATCATCATTACCATCACCATCATCATCACCACCAACACCATCATCACCGTCATCACCATTACCAACATCACCACCATCACCGTTGTCAGTCATCACCATCATCAATCATCGCTATCGTCACCACGACTACCACCACCACCACGATTGTAACCACCACCACCATCGTCATTGTCATCACCACTGCCACCATCACCGTCTCCATCATCACCATCATAATCATCAATACCATCACCATCGTCACTGTCGTCACCATCATCATCACCACTGCCACCATCGCCATCAGTATCACCACCATCCCCACCATCACCATCACCATCATCACTATGATCATGATCGTCACCATCATCGCCACCATCACCGTTGTCACTGTCATCACTCTCATCATCACCATCATCATCATTGCCACACCACCATGACCATCATCACTGTCACCATCATCACCATCATCATCACCACTATTATTCACTGGGACGGGGGCCAGGCTTCTACCACTCGTGCCCCACCACATGGCACCAGATGAGGCCTGGAGTTGTTCCTAAGGCAGGGATATCCAAAAATGCTTTGAGCAATGAGAACATCTTTACTCCTGTCACAAGGATAAGCCTAGGATAGAATAATATAAACTCCAAACAACATTAGAGGATCCTCCGGTTGGCCAAGTATCAACCTCACTGCTTCATTCCTTATCCAAACTGGGAAGATTGTCCCTGTCACTGAACACGGGGCAGTGGGGGAATGTGGGAGAAAAAGGGTGGTTGATGGGAGGAGCAGCACGAAACTTCGAGTCTACCACATACTTGGTGGCAAAGTATGCATGTATTTTGCGGGAGCATATCATCCCCGCCTCTAATACCAGATCCTCACCCAGAGCTTCTGCTCGTAAGACTTACAGATGACGAACTCTTAGGGGCGCCTGGGTGGCTCAGTCGGTTAAACATCTGACCTCGGCTCGGGTCATGATCTCATGGTTCGTGGGCTCAAGCCCCGCATGAGGCTCCGACGGCTGGGAGTCTCGAGCCTGCTTCAGATTCTGTGTCCCACTCTCTCTTGGCCCCTCCCCCGCTCACACTCTGTCTCACTCTCTCTTTCTCAAATATAGATAAACATTAAAAAAATTTAAAAACAAATGATGAACTCTTATAACTGGGGTGATCGTAGGTGAAAACGCAGAGGTGGTGGCTTATTCCCGGACCCCGTAAAGACCCCAGATGGAGCAGCACAGTGAGACTGCCTTCCCTTCCTCCTGTTCCAGGGCCTCATGCTTACCGGTGAATTTGGCCAACACACCCTGAAAGCCTTCAAAATGCCACCTCCTTTGCCCTAGATGCCCCACCCCTAGGAATTGATCCCCAAGGATGTCATGGATCCTCAAAAAAGTTAACTAGAAGGTTGCTTATCAGAGTTGTTGACACAGAGTGAAAAATCAAGAACAGGCTAAGTGCTTATCATGCACGAAGGGCTCAGGGATCGTTGGCAGTTACGGTCCATCAAGCAGGTGGGGCCACGCTCCCTGATCCCCCAGAAGGCGGTCGGCCGTCCTGCTCCAGTGGCCGGAGAGACAATGGGGGCGGCCCTCCGGCCAGCCTGCAGCGGAGCCAGAGGAAGGTAAGGACTCCAGGCCCAGCCTCCTCTGGTAGAGGCAGCTGAACTGCTCCACAGGCAGGCCGCCTGGCCAGCGGAAGTGGGCCCAGCAGCTGATGCCAGCGAGGCTCTCCCACGTGCACGGTCAACCCCAATTCCACGGTATCCCAGCCGTCACCGTGCACCACGAGGGCGGGGCCGGAACTCTTCAGCGCGGCCCTCTTCTCCTACACCTTCTGTGCGGACACCTGAACCGCCCTGGCTCGGATGCACAAAGGGCTTCCCCCCTGCAGGTCCGTACCCACCCTCTGCCGTGCCACCCCGGTGAGGAGGTGGCGGGAGGGCCCAGGGCCCGATGGTGTCCTGTGTGACCTCGGGCGAGTCCCTGCCCACCCCTCCTCCACCCCAGGCCTGGCTCCCCTTTGGTAAAAAGATGGCCCTGCTGAGGTAGCCTGAATTCGCATCCTCTCGGGAGCTGATGCTGGCCAGCCGCAGCTATCCTTGTAGGATATCCTTGAAGGCCAAGCCTCCCTATCCTTGTAGACCGGGGCCATGGCTCCTGCTTGGCAGGGCTGGGGGGAGACTGAATGCGACTGGCTGGAAGCACATGTTGAATGAGGGGCTGGTATGGTTGCAGTCGATGAACTTAAAATGAGCACCGCTACTCCACGCAGGTGAGAGTCAAGTGTGTCGGGAAGCCCGGGGAGCCTCGTGCCGCCCCCACGTCTACTCTCAACCGGATCTGCCTCCGTGACTGCCGGCAGAGAGGAAACAGCTCTCATCGGGAGGGAGCCCTTCTCTAACATGGGGGCGATAAGTGTACGTTTGGGGACACCACTCGCGCTACGATGCCACCGGAGTCAGCTCTTACCTGCTTTATCACGTACTTTACTTTGTTTTCTGTTTTCTCCACCACCAGGTTCATCCCCAAGGCCCCAGGACTCAGCTGGTCCAAAACCTAGCAGGAAGAGAAAGAGAAGCTTTCAGCAAA
Source organism: Lynx rufus (assembly GCF_022079265.1). Lineage (NCBI taxonomy): Eukaryota > Metazoa > Chordata > Mammalia > Carnivora > Felidae > Lynx > Lynx rufus. Next base: position 2,262,306 of record NW_025814852.1, on the reverse strand, counting down.
TGCACACGGATGGCTTTTCCCTTTCCAAAGCGCGCTCAACTCCGACGCCTTCTCTGACCCCAAGCCCCCTCGCAGACTAGCAGAGCAAGCGTCTCCACCACATTTTGCAGAGAAGGAAATGCCCAGAAGGCTGAGGAGCCCTCAGAAGGCAGAACCTGAGCCCGTCTCTCCGTGGGCCAATTCTGGAGCTCTTTCCACCACCCTGTAATCCCTTCTCCACGCGGCAGCAGGGAGCAGTGGGCATCCAAGAGCCAGTACCTCCCTGGGGCAGAGCTTTGTTCACTCTCTCTAGCCCCCCTATTATTCCAGCTTCCAGCACCCACCTCCGAACTGGACATCCAAACGAGAAAATAACTCGTCCATAATGGCTGTGTAGTTACAGCTATGTGTGGCCTGGCACTGTGCCAAGCACTTTACAGCCCCCTCCCCCTGGTGAGTGGCACTATCGTTATGTTCGTGTCCATACTGGAGAAAACTGAGGCATAGGGAGCGAGGTCCTTGCCTGAGGCTACAGTGTTAATAAGTTAGACGGCCTGGAGCGGACGGGAACTCTGGGGTCTGACTCCAGGGTCTGCGTTATGAAGCAAACCTGCAGAGATGGCCGCCAAGTCAGAAATCTGTGCAGGGAGGCCAAGGACTATGGGGTAGGCTGGACGATGGAATTACACCTGCCAGGGGATAGAGGAAGCCTGGCAGGACGGAAAGGAGTGGATGTAGGAGGTGGAACCCTGAGTTTAGGGTCTTGGATTCTGCAATCCAGCCCCTGTGGGTGGACTGAATTGTGCTTAGGGAATTTGGGGGGTCAATGTACTACTGAGTGGCTTAAGCCAGTCTAAGGATGCACAGCTGAGGCTCTCTTAAGTGGTGGGTTAAACAGTAAAACACTCGTAGCTCAGATGGGGTCTCCGGTTTTCTCCCCCAAAAAGTAACTTTGCCTTTAAAATTCTCTGCCCCCCAGAAACTCATCTCCTTTACAGGGCTGACTCCCCCACAGCCCTCCCACACAAAGGAAGGGAGTTCTCCCAAAGTGAGCAAAATCTTATCTACAAATTGTTTTCAAATTAATGAAATCTTTACAAAGACTGAATCTAACATTTGATAAAGTTGGCCTATCATGTATCGAAGCAGTCAATTAAACAATTAAACACTCATTCATTTTAACTTTGCATCTTTCCTTTTGTTTTGGGAATTTTTCAAGTCTTACACATGGTCACGGGCCCTGGAAATGGTCCAAGCCCTCCCACCCGGGACTACCGACGGCGTGTATTAGGAGTTTGGAGGCTCCTGATTGTGAACTCTGGACGTTTTAGGGTGTCCTGTGTCCGCCGGCAAAACGGTGGACTTCTCTCCCATCAAGTATTCAGACGAACGATGCTGGAGAGTCATTTCATCCATCATTTTAGAGAAGGGGAAACTGAGGCCCAGAGAGGCAAAGGGCACCCAGGGGGTCGTTCCACGCGCTGGAGGCAGACCCTGGCGGGGGGTGGGGGGGGGAGGGGTGGGACTTGGCCACCAGCCCCCTCTCCAGCGGCTGTGACCGGTAAACCGGTAGGGGGCTGGGTGGGGGTTGCAGGAGGTCGTTGAGGTCCCTGGCTCGCCCCAAACCGGCGGGTTCTCGTCGCCCCGGCCTCCCCACCAGGGAACAACTTGGCACCTGGTACTTCTCCATAGTGTCCCCAGGGGAGACTCCCCGCGTCCTCTCCCTTGGCACGGCGCTGGGGGTGCGCCCCTAGCCGGCGCCCGCGCGCGGACCCTCGACTGAGCATGCTCAGTAGAGAGCGCGCCCGGCAGAGCGCCCCTTCCCCCGCCCCGAGGGCGCCCCCTCAGCCCCAGGTGCGCCTGCCTGAACGGTGCACGCGCGGGCGGGGGCGGGGAGGGGGGAGCTCCGACACGCCCCTCCAGCGGGGCGGCCTGAGAGCGCTCGGCGGGCGGGGCCTGAGAACGTGGCGGGCGGGGCCTGAGTGCGCGGCGGGCGGGGCCGGGCGGGGCCGCCCGGGCCAGGGCGCGGCGGGCGAGGCCCCAGCGCGGTGGGCGGGGCTGCCGGCGACAGAACGCGGCGGGCGGAGCCTCGAGCGCGGCGGACGGGGCGGCGGCGGGCGGCGGGCGGCGCGCGGCCCCTTTAAGGCGCGGCCGGGGCGGGCCCGCCGGCGCGGCCCCTTTAAGGCTTGGCCTACGTGGCAGCCGCTGGAGCCGCGGACGAGGAGCGAGGCCGGCCGCCGGGCACTTCCTGTGGAGGCCGCAGCGGGCGCGGGCGCCGACGGGCCGAGCGCCGAGCGAGCGAGGGAGCGAGCGAGCCGAGCCTCCCGCCGCCGCCATGGGCCAGAACGACCTGATGGGCACGGCCGAGGACTTCGCCGACCAGGTGCGGCCTGCGGCCCGACCGGGCCTCCTGCCCCGGCCTCGAAGCCCCTCCCGCGCGTCCCCTCCGACTCCCCCTCCGGGCCTCGGCCCCGAGCCCTCTGCGCTCCCAGAGTCGGGCCCCCGGCCCCCGAGGGCCGCCCCTGGGTCTGCGCCGCGTCCTCACCCCTCCCGAGCCCGCCGGAGAATCGCGCCCCCTCCCCCAACCGGGGCATTCCGCTCCGGGGCTCGTCGCCTTCCCGACCCGGGGCTCCCCGAAACCCGGCCTGCCCTTGTCGCCGCCTCCCCGCCAGGGCTCCGGGTGGGTTCTCGGGCCCGTGCTTCGGCACCCAGGTCGTGAGCCGCCCCCCTCCCCCCCCCCCAGCCTGGCCGGCCCCAGGAGGTGAGGGGTGTGAGGGGCTGCCTCGCCCGGTCCCGAGAAGGGAGCCCGAGGCCTGGGGGCTGGGGGGCGCTGCGGGTTTGGGCCGAGTCTGGCTACTGGGGAGCGTTCTCTCCGTATCGAACTGTTGGGGTGGTCCCTGCACGCTTCTCCTTTCACTGGCACTCTTAGGGGGCGGGGTGGGGAGCTGTGATCCTGAACTGGGGGTTGGTCAGAAAGGAGGCCTGGGGGTCCTCCCAGAGGAAAGGGGGCGCCCTGGTATGTACCCCGACTACGGAAAGCAACCGCACTTTCTTCTGTTACTATTTCCTAGATGTGTTGGACTCATGGGGTCCCTTTGACCCTCCCAGCATTTTCCCTCCCTGTTTGGACTCTGCCCTGGGACTGAATTGAATGGGTATCTATCAGTACACAAACCTGGGAGGAGGGGAAGCCTATCTTCCTGGGTTGTTTTTTTTTTTTTTTTTTTTTTTCTTCCCCGAGTGTACAGGTGGCATTCTGAGCACCGGGGAAGCTCTTGAAACAGGCAGTTGACACAGACCAGATGGACAGAATCAGATCCTAGAAAGGGGAAAGGACGGAGCTTCCTGGCGATTTTCATCAAGCTCTGATTATTTAGTGTACCTTTTAGCTGTGAAAGTGTCCCCTTACGTCTACAGATGAGCAGCCTTATCCCTGCAGGCAGAGCCATGTCTGGCCCACTGGCCATTTCTTTCCCTTGTGCACTTAACGGGTTTGTGGTTTTTGCGAGACTTAAAAGTAGTGAGGTTACATTTTTTATTTTTATGGGGGTGGTATCGAGTAACGAAACTCTGAAGTTTGGGTTTATTGGAAGGCTTGTACGCGTTTGTGTGAGTTAGGAACACAAATGCGGGTGTTCTGATCCGGCATGGGCGAGCTCGATCTTCCCTTGTTCCCCTTGAGGGGTGCCGTCTGTAGTGTGGTCTGGTAGCGGGGTTTCCATTGCACCACTCTCCTGTGAGCTGGTATTTGAGAACCAGCTTGGGGGGGTGGGGTGGGGAAAGCGTGTCCATTTGAAAAAACAGTTTTTGCTCAGGTCATGATTTTGTGTTTAAAGACCTTTTAAAAATCGTATCCTTCATAAACACAATTCGTATCAAAAGCTCTCAAGAACCACGTAGGCCTTCCCTGTCCATTTTTCAGTGGTTTTAGTGACCCGATTGCATTTCCCCAAGTAGCAACTCCCTGAGAAGATGGCTCCTTTGAGCCACGGGGACCGTGAGAGCTCTGCACACTCACTCTTCGGTCCGGAGAACCCTGATTTTGCAAGTGCATTTCATAACCAAGTCTAGATAAAATGTCTCTAACCAAGCTGGTGCCAACTATCAAACGATCAACTTTCCTACAGAAAAAAAAAAGCTCAAAATCTCTATATGTAATCTTTTCTTCTTTTTCTCCCTGCATTTTGTTTAAATCAAAGAAGCAGGATCTTGGAACCTGAAAGGCCCTTCAGGCAGACACACAGTCTGGGTGCACCTAAGTTACTGGTGGGAAAGATGGCCTGCCGGGGCTTCTGGACTGGCCTGGGGCACAGCCCCGGGGGGAACCCCAGACTCTGACCTCAAAGCTAGTGCCACATACGACGAGCTTCCGAGGCCTGGTGTTCTTCTGGTGCAAATGGAGGGGAAAGGGCCTGCCTGCATCACAGTCGAACACCCAAAGTGGCCCAGGGCTGTGTCTTGTCAGGCAGCGTGGGCTCCTGCTGTCAGTCTGTCAGGGCCAGGGCCCACCTTGGTGGTGGCAGCGGATGTCAGAAGACCCCTCCACGCCCTTTTGTGGGTGACTCAGAGGGCAGTGGCCCTCATGCTCTCCAAAACCAAAGTCAGGAGCGTCTTCTGCCCGGGCAGGCTTGGCGCGGGAGGATGTGGGCAGAGTAGAGGGTGCAGAGCCCAAGTGACGGCTTCCCGTGGATAGTAATCTGGCCAGGCTGGGGTGCCGCTTTAACATTTATCCGCACGGTATTCAAACAAAGCTGCCAATAATAAAGGTGCTGGAGTCCAGGCTTTTAAAATGAAAATGATCTCCTTTGAAGGGCGTGGGGGAATAATTGTCAAAGTCACTCATCAGTAACACGACAGACCCATTTTTTCAAACCCTGTCTTCAGAAAACGAAAGCAAAACTCAAGTGACAGGTGTTAACCAGAAAATCTAGGTTGCTGGAGTGGGACCTGTAAAGCCTGCGTGTCCCCCAGTAGTTATGATAAGAGACACTAACTCTGGGCCAGGTCCTCCACGCTTAGTACTGTGTTACCCTCTGGACCGCGTGAGGCTGGCCACAGTGCCTCTGTCTTCAGGTGTGGGGAGGGCGGTCTTGCATGGAGTGAGGTAGGCTGAAGTTCTGAGTCCACATCTTGGTACCAAAGGCTGGGCTCCTCGCCTCCTGGCTGTCCTGCAGCCTCCCCTTGAGGCCCGCAGAGGTCAGAGCACAGGGTCAGCTGTCCCGTTCGTTCTGACTGGCCGGCTCATCCAGAGCTACATCTCTGGCATCGGGCTCCTTGCCCCTGGCGGCCAGGAGGCCAGGCGCTTAGAGAAAACGCTGAGCGTGCCCTCTGCAGGAGCTAGGCGTTCGGAAGCCATCTGAGACCAGGTCAGGAGGGGCCAGAGACCAACGAACTCAGCAATCCAAAATTACGTCCGGGTCCTGAAGCCGGTGCTCGCTGCCCTTCGGCAGAGCGTAATTGCAAGCACATCTGCGCCAGTAAATGGGAATATTAGCACCTACTGGGTCCGGCCTGACGGCTCATCTGTCACCAGGGTGACAGGTAAGCTGCATGGGGCCTTGCTGTCCCTTGTGGCCTTTGGGGCTTTTACCTGTCTTTTGGCATGATGGAGCCATCCTGGGAGCCTGTGCCCGCAGGAGCCCCCCTGGGCCACTGGTCCAGCGTTGGGTAGCTCGGATGGCCCGACAGAACGCGAGTGGGCACGCCTGCTCCCCGGGTGTTAGGGCTCTGGACTAACCGTGTGTGGACGGCCATTGGGTATGAGTGGGGCTCTCGTAACAGTGATGGGTTCTGAGCATCATTTTCCTGTTGCTCTGCTCTGTGTCCCCCTCCCTGCCGGGGCTTCCTGCCTTGCGCCATCAGGAGTGAGGAGAGAAGGCAAAGAGGGCGCATTCTTTCCTGCTTGCCCTAAGAAGAGCCATCTCGCCTCTTCCGGGGAGCGGGGTGGAGACACGGGGGGCACTGGTCAGCACGGCTTCTGGAAAGTGAGGCACAGCTGTGTTCTCCTCCCTGGGATTTGTTGCTACTCTCCTATGGTTAGGCTCTTAGTCACGTGGATTTCTGGTACGGAAGCCAGGCCATCTCCAGGACCAGTCGACGCTTGTTCCTGTACTCGGAGGTGCAGCGTGAACCCACACAGCAGCACCCCGGGAGACCTGCCGGGGGAGTTCTGGGGTCATGGTGAATGCCCACGTGTGAGTCATCGAACTCTTGCTCGGGCCCTGACTCAGCCTGACGTGAGGGAGGCCGTCTGGCCACAAGTTCTAATCTTCTGGGATGTGGAGGCTTGAAGTGGCCCTTGAGAAGGGCAGCCCCAGTCCCTGCGACCAGATGGTCTCATGCCCTTTTTTGCTTCCTCAGACTTCCCAACCAAGAATTGCAGGCAGCTTTCCTCAAGTCCCTTCTGTCCTCAGTACTCAGAGAAAGTAGCTTTTCTGTGTCATGTGAGAGCTGCAGGTGGCTGTGTGGCATGATCACTGCATTCTCAGAGTTAGGTTTCTTAAACCCCCTCTAAAATCAGAATCATAGCCCTTCGTAAATAAATCCCAACTTTCCGTATTTCATAAGTCACCCAGGTCCTGTCATCGCTTGTGAACCGCACCCTGCTTGACGGTGAGCTTGGAGGTTCCAGTGAAAAGCCTGCCCCACGCAGGCTAACCGTCCTCTCCTGTGGCCTGGCCTGCCCCTGCTTGCTGCCCGCTTCCGGCTTTCCCTCCACGATTCTGTCCCAGGCGTGGCCGTCGTGGGTCTCCGTGTCCCCCGCGGGCAGCACCCGGCCCCCGGCCCGCAGGACCCGTTGCACAAGCACGGGACAGGGGACTGCTCCCGGGCTCCCGCGTGCCGCCTGGATGCCTGCTTCAGGGCTCTTCTCTGCTGTGCCAGGAGGATGCGGTCCCCAGACGCCTGACGTGGATTCAGTGGCCGAGTCTGAACCACCGTAACCAGCACGCATTCGGAGAATCCGAGTAAAATTGGGTCTGGCCTCGTGTTGAAACAGTTTTTTTTCTTTCCTGTTGAGTCCAAACAGGTGCTTATTAGAGGCTGGCTGGTTTAAAGAGGTTCTGGAGCAGCCTGGCTTGCAAAATACAGTCGACCCGTAGCCTGAACCACATCCAACTTGGAAATAACCTGAATTTTGGCTCCCCCCCCCACCCCCCCAAAGCACAGAGCTGTCTGTTTCCTCAGCTTGTCTCACGGGGAAGGGAGGAGTCTCCCTGTTGCTCTTTAATCCTCTTGACCCAGACACTCAAATTAGGCGTACAGACTCATCACGGAAGCTCTTAAACACTGCCTGTGTCTCTTGGGCCGGGCTGTGGAGCAGAGCGCGTGTTAAGCGGGGTGCTTCATGGTGAGGAGGCTTAGAATGAAGGCCAAGGGCCCGGGCTTGTTTGCTCCTCACTGGTGAGCACAGCAGGCAGCTTTCAGCTCCAGTTTGGAGGCGGGTCAGGACGTGTCCCATGTCTGTCTGCCCCTGCCTTTTGGGGTCAGCCTCCCCCAGAATTGCGCCGCGGCCCCAGTCGTGTCCCTGTGGATTAGACTAGGAACGACTCTACCGCTGACCCTGCTGGGGCTCACGACAGCATTTGGGCCATGAGGCAGAAGCAGCAGGGCCAGTGGTCAGCTGTCCCTCTACCTCCCGGTCTGACGCCGGGGGGGGTGTGTACCCCGAGTGGACAGACATCCTGTGTGTGCTTTACAGAGACTCCAAAATTTGTAGGGGCGTTAAGGTTCTTTCTCCTTCCCTCTTCTCCTCTGCTTATTCAAGTTGGAAAGAACCTTAGACCCACCTGGTTCATTGTCCAGGCGTCGGTCTCTCCCTGTGCCCTCTGCCCCCGCTTCGGTGAGGGTCAAGGGCTGAGCAGGCGTGTGCAGAATCGCTACCTTGGGGCTCAGTCAGGCTCGGGAGATTTGGAGAGAAAGGACACCTGGCTTGTAAGGGCTTTCTCCCCGCTCTCCCTCCCACAAGTGCCCGGCTGCCATGGCCCAGCGGAGGGGAGGGGAGGGGAGGGGAGGGGAGGCGAGGCTTCTCTGCTGACTGAGCCCAAGTCGACAAACTGGAGGTTGATCTCAACAGCCAGAGGCTCGTTACTTGCGGCCGAGAGCATCAGCCGTTTTCTAGGACTTGAAAGCAACTTTTCAAAAACGCCAATAATTAACAGACTCTTCAGACACACCTTAGCTGGTCCCAGTAAGGTTTCACCAGCCCTGAGAGGGGCAGTGATGTTCATTTGACCTGTCCTTTGCGGGGGCCAGGCCCACAGGTGCCCTTTAGACTCGGCTGCCTGACTCGTCACTTCTGTGGGCGGACTTCCCGGAGAGCCTGCCCTTACCGTGTGCTGTAGGGTTTCCTTCCCTTTGCATTTAGCTTGGACGGTAGGAAAGAGAAAGTGGCTGCAGGGCACCCGAGTGACATTTGTGTCTCCACCCGATATATGTTTCATAACCACGCCGTCGTTAACGGCACACTTTGCACGGAGCAGGAGGAAGTTCTAAATGTGCTTTCTCTCCCTTTGGTGCTCACCAGTGATTTTCCGAACTGGACTCTTCACTGCTATTGAGACAGTCGTGCGTCCATTTGTTAGCATGTCTTTGTAAAAGACTCCAGAGCCTTCTAGCCATTAGCCACACCAGTTCCATGTGTGTGCTCACCGCTGCCCACCCCACCCTCTCCAGTCCAGGGCCCTGGGAGGGACTGGGGGTGCGCGCACCGCTGCCAGAGCCTGGCCTCTTCTCTCGCTGCTCGGAGGTTTGGGATAAGCGTAGACACATGAACTTACCGCTGGTCTACCGTGAGGCCCTCCAGGCCTGGGACCCTGGCTGTCCCCTAAGTGGACTGTCCTCTCAAGAGCGTGCTCAGCCCTCTTCCATCTAGAGTGGGTCTGAGCACCATTGGGGGTGTTGGGAGGCCAAGGCTTAGCCGTGTGTGACCGTGTGTGACTGGCAGGCCAAGCCTCAGCGGGCTGTCTCGGGTCCGTGCAGCTCTCAGGGAGCCCCTTTCCCCTGTGGGGTGCAGTCTGCCCACTTGTGAAACGAGAGGGTCTCGGGGGAGTGGGCGCGGTTCTGTGGCAGTGTCTGGAGGCGTTTTTGGCCGTCACAGCTGGAGGGGGGCTGCCGATGACGTCTGGTGGGTAGAGGCCAGGGGTGCCACGCGCCCCCCTTTGGTGCCGGTCGGCCTAGGATAAAGACGACTCAGTGCAAATGCCGGGGCGCGCGGGAGGGGAGGCCACGGGTGAGCCGGCAGGGCCTCATCGGGGTGATCCTGGTCCGCCAGGGCCCTCGCCCGAGCGTCCGCGCGGTGTGCCTTGCGTGGGCCCCTCGTTGGGTGACCGTCGTTGGCGCCTACACGCCTGTGCGGACAGGGCGGAGGCTGTCGCCCTGGGGGTCCGGGCCTGACGGGACGGGCGGGCGCAGAGACACACCGGGCAGCGCGGGGAGCGGCCCTGAGGGTGCCGCAGCCCTCAGCCGGGTCTCTGTGGCCCGCAGTTCCTCCGGGTCACGAAGCAGTACCTGCCCCACGTGGCGCGCCTCTGCCTGATCAGCACGTTCCTGGAGGACGGCGTCCGCATGTGGTTCCAGTGGGGCGAGCAGCGTGACTACATCGACACGACGTGGGGCTGCGGCTACGCGCTGGCCTCCGCCTTTGTGCTCCTCAACCTGCTGGGACAGCTGAGTGAGTGGCCCTGACACGCGCCGGCCCACCTTGTGGGCGGGGACGGCAGGTCACCCGAGGGGCTCCCGGGCCGGCGGTGCCGGCCCTTTGCCCCTCCCCGGCGGGTGGGCCGGGCCTGGGCACTGGTTCTGTGGGCCTTCGGGTGGGTGCCGTGCTCACTGAAGACCGATGACACGGGCCCCACTCTAAGCGCCTGGGCCGGGACGCGGGGGAGACTGGGTGACCCGGGTGGGCCGGAGGGGAGCCAGAGCAGGGGAAACGCAGGGTGTGGGAAAGGATGAATCGGAGGCCGGATTCACGTGGGCCGCACATCTTCTGCTCCCCGGCCGCTGTCTGCTGGCGGCAGCCCCCCTCCCTGTACATCTTGGGGCCGGAAAGGGGCCTGCGCTTCTCAGTCCGTCCCGTAGCTCCCACGGCAGTTTCCACTGCACCGCCTGCTCCGGAAAAGGGCCCATTCCCTGGAGCAAGGGATCCGTTTCCTAGAACGGTATCTTCGATAAGTAAGGTCCCGTTGACTCGTGTGTGGTCCGGGTCTGCGATGAATTCTCCCAGGAGTTGCTCTTTCCTCGGGGCGCGTGGCTGGGCCACCCACCGCGCAGGGCTCAGGTGAGGGCGCCAGGTGCCGTGGCGGCGGCCCTCGCCCGGAACTCGCCCGCGGCCCCCTGAGCCTGGCCCTTCTCCCTTCCAGCCGGCTGCATCCTGGTGTTGAGCAGGAACTTCGTGCAGTACGCCTGCTTTGGGCTCTTTGGAATCATAGCGCTGCAGGTACGCGGGGCCGGGTCTCTTCTCTTCCTTGCCGTGCTCGGGGCATAGCTTCCGCAAAGGCGTCTCTGAGGATGCGGCTTCACCCTTGTGTCTCTGCCTGGGTCTCCTTTTCTTTCCTGAGAAAACACTGGATTTTCCCGGGTGCAGGCTCAGGAGAGCTGGAGAGGATGGGGCCCCTGAAAAGGTGCCAAGCTCTGGGCGCCCACCTCTTTGCCACCTTCCCGAGTTTCCTCTGATGGGGACAAATGACACAGGGTTGGCTGCAGCCAGGACACTGTCTTATCGTTTTACCTCGTGAACACCCAGCTGGCCACATGAGCTGTGTGCACCTGGACCAGAGCTCCCGGGCGCCGTGCCGGCACCTTGCGGGCTGGGTGCTCCCAGGGAACGGTGCTCGTTACGCGGGCCTGGGGTGGTCAGCACAGCTCGAGAAATGCTGAGCCTGTGGTTGAACTCGGAGCTGTCCTGGGCTCCTAAAGTGTCCCGTGCACCTTACGTTTACGCTTCTGTGGGAGAGATTGCCTGCTGCTGTTCTCAAGAAGTCCCAGTGCGTTTGGAGACGTGAGACTCAAGTTTCTGTCTCTTCTCTGTTCCCTTCAGACGATCGCCTACAGCATCCTGTGGGACTTGAAGTTTTTGATGAGGTACGTGCGCTCCACATGCTGAGCTTGCTTTTCATGTCTGTCGACTCAGTAACTAGCAGTCGGGAGTGAACTTCTTGGGGTCCAAGCACTTGGAGTCTGTAGGAGGTGTTGGCAGAGGCTCCCTCCCCCAACAACCCCCCACCCGCACCCCGGGACACAGGTGAGAATGAAGCTGTCCCTCCCAACCCCCTGTTCATGAGGGAGGGAAGGAGGGCCGGAATGGCAGCACTTGCTCACAGGGACCCAGCTGGTCAACAGCAGGGCCAAGGCCGGGCCAGGTTCCGAGTGTGTTCAAGTTAATGTCACTGTTGGGCGGAACAGACCCATCTGTCTTCAGCCGTGGAGCGGCTGTGAGTCCTGTGGACTCGCACCCGGCCGGTCCGGCACGGTTTAGAGAGAGGGACCTAAGGGCCCTCCCTTCCCGTGCTCCCGCCGAGGTCTCCCGACCTGGTCTGACGGGCGTGCGTAGTGCCTGCCGAGGCCCGGCAACTCAGCTGGCGTTTCTGTCCTCAGGAATCTGGCCCTGGGAGGAGGCCTGTTGCTGCTCCTGGCGGAATCCCGTTCCGAAGGGAAGAGCATGTTTGCAGGCGTCCCCACCATGCGCGAGAGCTCTCCCAAACAGTACATGCAGCTCGGAGGCAGGGTTCTGCTGGTCTTGATGTTCATGACCCTCCTTCACTTTGATGCCAGCTTCTTCTCGGTAAGCGCTCCTGCCTGCGTACGTGGACCTGGGCTCCTGTCCTTCAGAAAGGGCCCCGACCTCTCTTCCCCGCCTGTGCACGGAGCCTAGTCCAGGGGCTGTTGGAAGGAGTCGGCTTCAAGGAGGCAGACGTCGGATCCTACTAAAAGGAGTAAACACCCAGCAAGCTCTTAGGGGCCCGGAGCTGACAAAGGAAGTCCAGAGTCTCCCTGACCTCACTGGAGGTCCTGGTGTCCTGTGTGCCGGCCTCCAGGCGGTCCACCCGGGCTCTTTGCAGACCCTTGGTTCTTTAGGTGCCCACTGCTCGTACCTTTATCGTGTGCTGTGTGCACGCCGGGTGTCTCGTCCCCGGGAGCTTTACAGTGCCCGTCTTTAGAGCTGGCTGGGCGCCCTGGCCGGGAAAAGCTCCCAGGAGGGGCACCTGGCGCCATGGGAGGGGGGGAGCCCGCTCCTAAGAAGTACTGGGGACTACCTGGATGGCTTGGGGGCCCGCAGGCCGGGGCCCGAGTGTGTCCTGGTAAATTGCAGCCTGTTCGCCGAAGCCCCTGGCGCCTCCCTCTTTATTCCTCACTTGAATGCACACCCCTCTGTGACATCACCTGGACACATACCGCAGTGACAAGGGCAGTTGGAATATCTCTTCTTCCTCACCTTTTTTTTTTTTTCTTACCTTCTAACCTATGCAGATTCTCCAGAACATCGTGGGCACAGCTCTGATGATTTTAGTGGCCATTGGTTTTAAAACCAAGCTGGCTGCTTTGACTCTTGTCGTCTGGCTGTTTGCCATCAACGTGTATTTCAACGCCTTCTGGACCATTCCTGTCTATAAGCCCATGCATGACTTCCTGAAGTACGATTTCTTCCAGACCATGTCGGTGATCGGAGGCCTGCTCCTTGTGGTGGCCCTGGGCCCCGGGGGCGTCTCCATGGACGAGAAGAAGAAAGAGTGGTAACAGACCCCTTCCCTGCCTGGCTAGGACCCGCGGCCATCGAGGACTGGTTCGGGGTGGGTTCGACCAAAATGCCAGCATTTATGTGTCCTCTTTCCTTCCCTCCCTTGGTAAAGGCACAGATGTTTTGAGAATTTATTTGCAGACACCTGAAATTTGGCGGCTAAATCTGCTCTGGACCCACAGCCTAGTACCTGACCACTGGGGCGGGCTGGCTGGGCACAGCGCCTCCCTCCCCCAGGCACGGCCTCGGCTTCCCACGAGCAGCTTGCTGGGCTGTGGCCTCAGTTCCCGTTTTTGTTTCTGTTTTGTGGGTGGGGGGCCTTCAAGCTGTACTGTGAGCAGATACATTTGTGTATCCTTCAAAGCGGTCTCCCTCTTACTGTTTTTTAAGTTTACGTTTTTAGCTAAAACTAAATGATTTGGGATGGCCCAGCCCAACACCACACAGTCAACGTCCTGGGCGTAAGCCTCGCCCACGGCTCCGAGTTGTCCCCGTGCCGCATCGTAACGCTCGCAGGGACAACAACGGCATTTGGACCCAAACCCAAAGAACGAAGTGGTGCCAGAGGGGCCACCGAGGCTGCCGTTCACTCGGCACAAAACCGGCTCCGGTTGGTGCAGCTCGTTGGGTAGGGGAACCCCCCGGGAGCCTCAGTGGCTCAGGGCGGGAACGGCGGGGCTAGAAGTCCCCAGGTGCACCTGGAGCCTATGGGGACCCCCGCCCCGACCCTGGCCGTATGCCTGCGCGCTGACTCCCGTGAGGGGCGTGGGAGGAGCAGCAGCCTCGTGGGGCAGGGCAGCGACGAAGCGGGCTCTCAGACCAGTTACCTCACCCCCGGTCTTCACACCGAGCCTGGGCTGCCGCTGTGGGCTCCTGTGGGCTCGTGTGGGCTCCCGTGGGCTCCGACCTGGCCAAGCGCCCCGCCCGCCTCTCCTTCGGCTGGAGGGACTTTTCCCAAGCTGCGCAGCCGTGACTTACCACTTTCTCAAGGCTGTTGCTTGCTCAGATTTGTCTTTGCTATGCTGAATGCAGCCCAAATTACTTTTTACGATTTGTGATGCCTTACCGATTGGATCTTAATCCTGTATTTAAAGTTTTCTAACATTGCCTTACACTGCGTTTCTCTTCTTGGGGGTGCACGCGCCTGTTGGCTCTTCTCCACTCGTCCACGCTGTAGCGATTGCCACGAGGGGAGAGTTGGACTCGTCTGTGCCTCCCCCAGTCCTCCCCCAGACCCTCGGTGGGGGGGGGGGGGGTGGCAGGCTGACCAAGCTAGAACGAGGACTGCCTGAAGCTGGTCTCTTTTTTCCTGGTTCATGGCTAGATGTGCAAGCCTGAGGGCATCCCTAGGGATGCCGGGGCCAGTCCCGAACCAGGATCCACATTTACCAGCCAGACCAGAGCCAGCGTGGGGCGGGGAAGCCGCCCCGCTTTTGCCTCCCAGTGCTCCTAGAGCCTTACTTGGCTCTGCGGCCTGGACCCGCCAGACCTGACGGGAGCGATGGCACCCCTCTCGACACCCCACCTCGTGCCCACACCTCAGCCCCAGATGTTCCCAACGCCCACCCATTTGCAAACGCCTCCGGCCTTGGAAAAGCAACAGATGGAGAGGGCTTTTCTACTTGGTCACCCGGATGCTCGCCGCACGGGGTGGTTTCTGACGCCGTGCGTCCACCTCGGGGCCACCTCTCGGTCCACCCCCTTTCCCGTCAGCACAGCACCGCTGTCCCATCAGATGACACTCAGCCACGTCTGTGCCTCCGGGACACCTTTGACGGTTCCAACACCTCTGTTGGTTTGCAGGAACGGTCTGACCCCAGGAGGCCAAGGGGTACGGTCAGAGGGCACCCTCAATGCTGCAGGAGGTTGCTCGGGCCTCCCCTGGCCCTCGGTGGGCTCGTGCCTGGGACGGGGGTAGATGCCTTTGCAGGAAGGAGAGAAAACTACCATCTACCAGTTGGCTTCGGCAAAACCATTTCTGACAATTTTTTGGCTTTATGTGGGAAATAGGTATAAATCTCATTTTATGCTGTATTTTATATCTTAGTTGTGTTTGGAAACGTTTTGATTTTTGGAAACATCAAAATAAATAACGGCATTTGTTGTATGCGGCGTGATCCTCTGGTGTTGTCCAGCTGGGGTGGGGCCTGACCAGGCCTCTCCTCGGATGCCCAGCGAGCCAGCCGAACCCTCTAGGCTTCGCCAAGGCCCGCTGAGAAGCCACGTCCGGAGAGAATGCTTCCCTCGGGGTCCCTGGGGGCTGCTTCCTGGGGATGGGTAAGGTGGCCCTGATGCCAGTGGCACAGACTCCCAGCCCCAGCCCCGGGGGCAGCAAATGTGAGCGGATGGAGGGGACCCGGAGACACCCACCCCATCGGCTGAGAGGGCGCACAGCAGGTGGCTTGAAGAGGACCCGGGCTCGAGGACCTGAAGGACTCCGGAAAGGCTTTCCGCATGTGCTTTCCTCCGGCAGCCGTTTATTAACCTGACTGTTTAAAAGAGCTGAAGCTCTTGGGTTTACGGTGGTGACGTCTGAACTTCTTCGCTGAGCCCAACTGCCTCTGGAACACGAACACGGAGCTCCGGTTAGTGAGCCATCCCCGTCCTCTCGGAGGGGCGCCCCCGAGTCAGGCCAGCTGTCCACCCGTGGCTTCCCTGAAATGCCACCCCCCCCCCCCCGCCCCCAGCGAGCTCTCGATCTCCTGTAGACCCGAGGGTGACGGAACCTTGGCCCGGCCTAACGAGGCCCTCCCGTGGGGCCCCTGCGGCGTGCGCCCCGGAATCCCCTCGGACGGGCTGCAGAGCCCAGCGTCCGTGCGGCAGCCCCATCAGGCCAAAGCAGCCTCGGCTTCTAGTTTACTCCCGAAATGTTAGCTTGGCATTTTATCTGCCATAGAAAGGTTCTTTAAACAGGTTTTGTAAGGAAACGGAGAACCGTCGGCAGGGGAAGCTGCCACTCACCTTCCGGCGCTTGAGGACCGGCTCCTGGTCCCCTCGCGTCTCTTCTCCGCCCCCAGGGCCCGTTTCTGTCAGGCCCCTTGGCCTCTCGTCCTCCCCCTCGGTCAGAAAGTCCTCAGTGCCGTCCCCGTGTTCAGTCCCTCCCGGGTCCTTTCTGGTGAACACCTCGGCTGAGAGGGACGGAGGGATGGGCAGTTTTAGGTCCGGGTCACCGTCTGCGCGGGGCTGAGGGGGCGCAGCCGGGACCGAGGGCCCGAGCACACGACGTGGGAGGGAAGGAGGCTGGAGCCTGCTGGCTGCAGGCTCAGGACACACTGGACGTCCGGGGGCGGGGGGGCCGGTCCCACTCACGCGGGTACAGGTCTGTCATGCTGTCATCACTGTCACTTGTAGCTGCGCCGTCCTCACCGGACGAAGGTTCCCAGAAGGCTTCTCCCCTGCGAGGCGGCCCGGCGCCATCCACCTGGTCCTCCCTCCTCCTCCTCCTGTGCAGGAGGCAGGCGGCCACGTACTCCACGCCCTGCTTCTGACACCTTTCATCTGGGAGACAGGCCGGCACGCCGTGTCTGCCCCCCTGTCCTCCGGAGCAGAGACCAGCTCCACCGGGCCCCCAACCCCCCCCCCCCCCACCCCGTCTGCTGGGTAAAATGTGGTGGCGGGAGGTGCCCTGGCTCAGCTCCTACCAGGAGAGGAGAGGAGGGGAGGCCAGTGGGGGCGCGGGCGAGGCGTGAGCAGACGCAGAGCTGTGCCGGGCCCCAGCCTGGGCGAGAGCGGAAGCTTGGCCGCTGCTGACCCTGCCCGGAGCAGGGGGGGGGCCGCGACGAGGCCTCCACACCGTCTTGTGTACAGAGGCCTTGGGGAGGCCGGACGCCCGGCGTGGCGGACACAGACCAAGCCCCGATGAGCAGCGGGGTGGCACCAAGGGGCCTGGCTGTTGAAGGTGGCCCTCTGTGGGCGGCGCTCTCCTGTCTCAGGGAGGAAGGGGAGGGGACCGGGCCCTGGCCTCTGATGTCCCCCACCGCCAGGCTCTTCTCTCCTGCCTCATCTCTGCCACTCGCTCTGTGGCCCCACACGGCCTCGGGGCCAGCGGACCCCACACCTGGAGTCCCCTCTCAGAACCCCCGGCCAGAGTCCCCGGCTGCCGGGCTCTGGCTCCTCTCGGCCGCTGGTCCCGTGAGCCACACGCTCCAGCATCAGGATGACTCTCTGACTGGGGAAAACCCAGTCCCTTTCTTCCCACCCACACCCAGCAGCCCCCAGGCTCTGTGCCAACGTGGGACCCTCCACGGGTCCTTCGCTTTTGCCCGTGGGCGAAGACTGGGCCTCATTTCTTCTTGGGGAAACACAGCCTTCAGAGTTCTCTCCCTCATCTTGCCTCTCTCTCCATACCCAGACCCACTGGCTCTGCCCCACCTGGCCCTCTCTTCCCCGTGGGGCTCCCGCCGGCTCTGTCCCCACCTTCCCTTCGGGAGCATCTGAGAAGCGTCTACCATTTCCTCCTCGACACCTCCGTCCCGACACCACCCCGCCTGCTTCTCCCCCTCCTGGGGCTCTTCGTGTCCCCTCTTCTGTGGCTCTGTGGACGCAAACGCCACTCAGTGTCAGTGGTGTGCATCATCTGAGCACCGGCGCGTGTCTTCAACAGCCACCTTCCCTGACACACGTTGAAGAGAATGCTTCATTTCCTCACAAAGCCTGTGACTCAGATGCCACTCTCGTAAGCACCCCAGTTCTCGAGCCAGGAATCCGGGAGTCACAGCTGACTTCCTCCTCTCCCTCACCTACTGATTCTACCCACAGAACAGCTGCAATCTGTCCACATCCTCCCTGCCAGCACCTGTAGCCCCGGCCACCGTCACCTTCAGCTGGCTGCACAGCCGCCAAGGGTCCCCTGCTCCACTCCTTCCCACCCCCCACCCCCGCCCTCAAGAGCCACAGTGACCCTGACGCACACAGTGACTGCCAGTCCCTGCTTCAGTCCTCTGTGGCCTCCAAGACCCCCTGTGGTCTTGTCCCACCTACCTTGCTGACCCTGACCCCATCTTGCATGGTGTCACAGTGGCCGTCCTTCAGGACCTCCCACAACCAAGTGTTTTTCTGCCTCTAACCTTGCCGGAATCCTTCCTCTAACGGGAGCACTCTTGCCTCTACTCGCTATGTCCCTAAAGTCTCAGCCCAGAAACCCCGCCTCCCCAGGGCTTCCGCATTAGGCAGGCCTCCTGGCGGCCCTCGGCACAAGACCGCCACAGCACTCACGGTTACATCGGAGCCCACTGCCTGCTTCATCGCAGTCTCCGCCGCCACCCCTCCCCTGGGCTGGGCCGGGTGCACCACCAGCTACTGCCAAAAGCTGACTGAGACACCACTTCTGCCTTCGAGGGCACTGGTCCTGGAGAAGAGCAGGCATGCACCCGAAATACTTGTAAACTGAGGCAGGCTGCGTCCGCCCACGGCTACTTACATTCACGCAGAGCTCTCTGGTACCGCTGGCCCTGGGTGTGCCTCAGCACATGCTCGGGGACCTTGTTGATGTGCCGCAGGGTGAGTCTGCAGAACAGCTGGTGCCTAGGGGACAGGCAAACGTGGGCTGGCAGGGATGTTCACAAGGGTCTGGACCAGTGGCTCTCCAACCACGGCTGCATCTTGGAATCATTCCCGGAGTCTGGCAAGGAAGTCTCCGAGGCAGACTGGGCATCAAGATTCTTAAAGGCTGGAAAACAATTCCACTCCGCAACTGGGGTGGAGAACCAGTGACCCGGACGGACCGTGACCTCTCGGTGTTTACCTGAACACACCTGGTCATCAGCATCCGCTCCCGCACAAGGGGAATGCAAGTGAAGACCTGGCTTGGCAAAGTCCTAGATGAACGGGAGCATCCCCCGGCCCCCTCCCCATCCCCCGGCCCCCTCCCTTCAACTAGTGCTGTCAACCGTACACGTTCAGCTACACCAAAGTTCTCCTTAAATACGTGGAACTCACCGCATTCAGAGCCTTAGGTGACAAGCCTCAGCTTTACAAAAAGCAAACACGCACCGCGGAGAGGGGGCTCACCGGGGAGCTCTAGCCTGCAACCCGGATGTCCAGTCTCCTAACATCTACCTACGAAGGACGGCGCCAAGCCCTCGAGGAGCGCGCAGCCAGCGGGGAGGGGCCGGGGTTCCGAATCCACCTCGCGGCAGCGGCCAGACTCAGCGCTGGGACCTGGCCCCACTCGGGGCCCCTCCCGCAGTACCCGGCCTGCGCCCCCTCCCACGTACGGGTTCTTGGTGCTGGGCACGATGTGCGGCTCGAACTCCGCGTAATCGAAGGCCGGAGAGGCGCTGACCAGCCGCCGGTACTTCTTGCCGCGGGTGTAGACCTGGAGCTCGGGCAGACGGCAGGGCAACTCGTGGCCGGTGAGAGCGCATTTCACCTGCGGGGCGGAGGGCGGGCGAGAGGGTCAGGGTGTGCGGGGGCCGCCCGAGCAGGTCCGCACCTCCTCCTCTGGCCCCGCGGACCTTAGCGGCGCCGGGCTCCAGCCGCAGACTCGGGTGTTCGCGGAGGAAGGCGAGCACTTCGGCCGGCGGCTCGCTCATGGCTCGGCCGCCCTCGGAGCTGGAAGCCGGCGCCGCTCGCACCACGTGGGCCGGGGGCGGGGCTCGGCGGCGCCCCGGAAGCAGACGCCTCTCGGCCCGGAAGCGCCGGCGGGGCGGGGAGATGGCGGCGGCGGCGGTGCGGTGGCTGGGGCTTCGCGCTGCGCGGCCGGCGCCGGTGAGCGGGGCGCGGGGCGGGCACGTGTCGGGCGGGCTGGGGGACCCGGACCCGGCCTGGGCCGGCTCAGCCAGCCCCTCGGTCTCCGTAGGCCCCGGCGCGCGCCGTCCGGAGGAGCGTCCTTGCGGTCCCCCTGCGCCCAGGTGAGGACTCGTCCGGGTGTGACCTGGGCCCCTGGGAAAAGACGCCCAGCTTTGTAAGGAGGGGGGGGGGGCGGCCGCAGGCACTGAGAGGAGCTTCGAACTGCGCCCGAACGCGGGCGTGCCTCTCAGCCGAGGTGGCCCGCGGGCCGGCCCCTCTCGTACTCCCGAGTCACGCCCGGCCGGGGACGGTCCGTCACTTCCCAGCGCCTCAGCGGGCTGAGGAGGGGCCGTCCCAAGATTGAAACCGGGTGGCCGGGGCCCTAGACGACAGCACAGCCACGGCGTGCGGGTTGCGCGTGCACGTCCGGCAGGGTAGCGTGCTGCGTAAGAAGGAAGGGCGCTGTAGAACCCTTGCTCCAGGCCTGCTTTTTTACCGTCCGCGACGCCCGAGGTGCCCTCATTTGCTGAGGCTCACACTCTGACCGCTGAATTACACTTTCCCTGTATGTGGTTCCGTCTTTAAGTTCACGAGCAGTGAACAAGAGAAGCTGTTGGGAGTGCTCTTGGGAGCCCCTTTCCCGAGTTGGTCGCGCTTCCCCCTCTGCATAGCGGGTGCATCTTAATGCGACGGAGTACGCGGCAGACTGTTCTTGTGTAAAAGGCGGGAGATGGTTACACGAAGTACCCAGGGTCGGGGTTGGTGGCAAAGGCAGGACTAAGCCCTAGGTCTTGCTTATGCAGTCGGTGAACATCCAGGGAGCGTGCCCGGTGGCCACAGGCTGGTCTGTTCACTCTGGGGCAGTAGTGCTCGTGTCTCCTTGAGGAATAGGCTGCTCCAGGTCTATTTGCCGGGGGCTTCTGACCCCACGCCAGGGTTGGAAACCTTCCTAGGGTTGGCCTGGAGCCCAAGCAGGTGTGGTAGTTCTGCAGCTGAAGCATCTGCCACCAAAGCGGAGGATGACTCCTTTCTCCAGTGGTTCCTGCTTCTCATTCCTGCGACTGCCTTTGGCCTGGGGACCTGGCAGGTAAGTACTGGCTTTGGCACTGATGGCTCTAGCTTTTTTTTTTTTTTTTTTAATGTTTGTTTATTTTCGAGAGAGAGAGCGAGAGCGAGCGAGCACGCAGGGAGGGGTAGAGAGGGAGGGAAACACAGAATTCGAAGCAGGCTCCAGGCTTTGAGGTGTCAGCAGAGTTGGACACGGGGCTCAGTCCCATGAAACATGAGAGCATGACCTGAGCCGAAGTCAGATGGTTAACCGACCGAGCTACGCAGGCGCCCATGGTGGCTCTGAGCTTTTGCCCTTGTTGCCATCTGCCTGGGTGTGCTGTTTCCACAGGTCCAGCGTCGAAAGTGGAAGCTGAAGCTCATAGCAGAGCTCGAGTCTAGAGTTCTGGCTGAGCCCATCCCTCTGCCAGCAGAGTGAGTGTGTGGCTGCCCGCCTGGGACCGGTCTCCCTCAAGGTCGGCAGCGGGGCCTGGCTGCTTCCGCTTGCTCTCCTGACCCTCAGACGGGAGCCCTCGAGATGAGTTGTCCTTGATGAGCTTCCTGACCACCGTTGGGGAGTGGCATGATGTATTTAGAAAGAGATCTGTGACTTGGGGTTTCACCTTTTTTCTCCAGGCCCGTCGTACCTGTGGGGGCACGGTGCTGATGGGCTCCCTGGAGCAGCAATTCTTACCTGGTGGGTGGGGGTGGTGTGCCCTCATGTTGTCTTGACAGGAGAGCAGAATCTTGAAAAAGCATCCTAAGTGATCGTATCGTCTCTACCCCTCATTTTGACCCACCGTCCTGGAGGGACAAGAGCTAGTTTAAGGGAGCCAGCGTGTGCCCTATTTGTGACGCGCAGGCCTCACAGGCTTTGACTTCCCGCCCAATCTTGTTGGGCCTCACTTCTCCCCACTGCTGTGTAGCCCAATGGAACTGAAGAACCTGGAGTACAGGCCAGTGAAGGTCAGGGGGCACTTTGACCACTCCAAGGAGCTGTACATGATGCCTCGGACGATGGTGGACCCGGCCCGGGAGGCCCGGGAGGCCGGCCGCCTCTCTTCCTCGCCAGAGAGCGGGGCCTACGTCATCACCCCCTTCCACTGCACAGAGCTGGGGTGAGTAGGACAGACAGGCCAGAACTCGGGTTGTGGGAGAGGGTCATTCACTGCTTGGATGTTGCAGGAGGAGGCCCAAGGGAGGAAGCGGAGATGGATGCGGGGATGGATAGCCAGGGGCCCTGGATATCGGTCTTCAGAGTTGGTGTTCTGCCAGTCAGGACACAGGCAGGCCTTCCCAGGGCACACCTGCTCCTTGTTCTCCCGGAGACTACCAGCGTTAACCTTTGTCCAAAAATCCTTCTCCGCCTGAGAGCATACTTTGTTACTTCAGAATCACCATTCTGGTAAATAGAGGGTTTGTCCCCAGGAAGAAAGTGAATCCGGATACACGGCAGAAAGGCCAGGTAAGGGGCAAGAACCCTCCTTTTTTTGTGAGCAGGGCTCTATAGAAACCACAGGCCTTAAGGAAGGATCTCACATTTTCCTTTCTAGATCGAGGGAGAAGTGGACCTAGTTGGGATGGTGAGGCTGACAGAAACCAGGAAGCCCTTTGTCCCTGAGAACAATCCAGAAAGAAATCACTGGCATTACCGGGACCTGGAGGCCATGTCCAGGCTCACAGGCGCAGACCCCATTTTCATTGATGCTGACTTCAGTACGTTGTGATCAGCCCATCCTAGAAGATCGAGTAGCTTTTTTATAAATACCCCGTTCTACCTTCCTTTTAGCCCTGGAAATTTTCTAGTTATTTCCTGTTAGTTACGTAGTAGTATCCGTTGGGAGAAAGGGGAACATCTGTCTGGAAAGAGGCAACCCAGGGTTGGTTACAGGTGAAAGGTATGTACTGAACTTTTGGCCGCGCAAAAATCTAAAAAGCTCTGCAAGGTTCCAAGGAAACAGCTGGCCAAGCCGCTGTAGGGAGAAACTGGTGCTGAGAAGCTGGCGGCATAGCTATTGTGGATTGAGTCCGTTATCTCTGCAGAGAGCACCGTCCCCGGGGGACCCATTGGAGGGCAAACCCGAGTCACTCTGAGGAACGAGCACATGCAATACATCATCACCTGGTGAGTCCCCGATACGATGTCCCGTGGCGAGTCCGGATCTCTAGTCCCCCCCCCCCCCCTTCAGAACCCTGACTGTTCATCTTTTTGACGTTGACCCAAGGTATGGACTCTGTGCAGCTACATCATACCTGTGGTTTAAGAAATTCCTACGTCGGACTTCTGGTGTGTGAGACTAGCAGATGTAGCCCTTCCCCTAAATTGTCAGGAAATGGTTGATTTCTGGAGATGTTTTCATGTGGGATCAGCAACTATTGGCATAAATAAATCTCTGTGCTACGCTCTGTACCGTATCCGTCATTCTACCTGGGCCACTTATAACTGGATGATCGTAAAGTCTAGGCTTGGGCCTGGTAGGTGACCCAACAGTCAGTCTTAAGGCTGCTTTTTCCAGATGATCAATGTACAACCTAGACAGCAGGTTTAACTCTACCCTACAACAAATAAGGACCTTACCACCACCCCAAACGTGTGTAAGACGACAAAAAATTGCAGTCCACCCCAAATGCCAATGGGCCCGGGCTGAGAAAGAGCCTTTTATTTACTTTTATATACAGAAAAGTCACCTGTGCCCACTCAGCCCAGTTTGGTGGCCAGTTCTTTAGCCTTTGCCTTTTCCAGCTTGGCGATGCGAGCCACCGACTTTGGACCCAGGACGTTGCCTCCCCAGTGGCGGCGGATCTGCAATGACAGGAGAGGCAGTTGGCATGGGCTGTCGCTGTCAGGCTCTCAGAGCCATGCTAGGTCGCGCTGTCTTCTCCTTGGCCCTCCAAGTCCTTTGCCCAGTAGGACTGCTCTGGAGGAGCTGGCCAGTCCCCCGGAGACAGGCCTGACTTACCCCAAACGTTTTGTGTCCTGCTGCTGCTTACCTCATCGTATCTGTCGTTGTAATTGGTTCTGACAGCTTCCACCAGCTTAGCCAGAGCTCCTTTGTCTTCCCTGAAAAGGCGGGAGGGACAAGGGGGTCACCAGCATGTTACCTTTCCAGAAAACAGGAATAACTTCCTTTCTGTAGCCCCAAACACAAGGCCTTTGCCTCAGACACAACATGACCACACGGCTTATTCAGGTGAAGAAATTCGTAACCATCATCGGCAAAGATTCAGATGAACGTGTTGCTTGAAGGTAGAACATTTGGTCTTTTTTTTTTTTTTTAACGTTTATTTATTTTTGAGACAGGGAGAGACAGCATGAATGGGGGAGGGTCAGAGAGAGAGGGAGACACAGAATGTGAAGCAGGCTCCAGGCTCTGAGCTGTCAGCACAGAGCCTGATGCGGGGCTCGAACTCACGGACCGCGAGATCATGACCTGAGCCGAAGTCGGATGCTTAACCGACTGAGCCACCCAGGCGCCCCAGAACATTTGGTCTTTAAGGTAAAATCCCGAGAAGTGAATGAAACGTACTGGGGGAGAGGACTGCCTGACCTCTACTGACACCTGGGAGTTCGGGGGCCCCTTGCATACTTACGAGTTAACCTGTGTGAAGGCGACAGTGGTGCAGGTCTTCCTGTGGACCAGTCGCCCCAGCCTGGCCTTCCCCTTGATGATGCAGTAGGGAACCCCCATCTTACGACACAGGGCAGGCAGGAAGACAACCAGCTGGAAAACCGTATTAGCTTTAGAACGTATATTGGCCAAAAGCAGTAATTTAGAAGCTAACTTAGCAACTGCTCAGGGTTAAAAAGCTCATGTTTTGCACTTCAAGGTTGAATTCAGTGAGAAATCCACATCATTGCAATGGCTATCGGTGGGATCCCTCATCAGTACTGTTTTCAACGGAAAGCAGTCACATGCCTACTTGGGCCTCGAGCCAAACGCTGGCTTACTTCCAGTCTTCCCAGTACTGACATGAGGGCCCAATCTGACTTTAACGGCGTTTACCAACCAATCTGACACACCTCGATAGGATCCACATCGTGTGCGATCACCACCAGCTGCGCCTTCTTGTTTTCCACCAAGGTGGTGACAGTGTTAACCCCTGGAGGCACAAACAGTTTGCATGAGCAGTTCACAGGGACTGCCCAGGTCACAAAAGCAGCTCTGCTATGGTACGCACCCAGCTGTGGCTCAGGGTTAAAAAGCTCGGATTCTGCTCTCCACGGTGTTTCCAGGTGAAGAAATTCATACATCACTGCCAACAGCCTGCCCCACCCCACCACTCACCCCCTTTAAGGAGGGGCCCACTCACCAGCTCGAAGGACAGGGGGCCTCTTAGTGGGGACATCCCCTTTGCCAGCAGCCTTCTTCTCAGCCCGGGCCAGCAATCTCTGCTTCTTCTCTTGCTTGGTCTCCGGCCTGTATTTGTGGGCCAGCTTGAGCAGCTGAGTGGCTGCAAGAATGACGTCAGTTTAGCCTCACGTTTCAAGCTCTGATCTTTGCTATCTACATGATCCTTTAAGTCACTGTCCGGAATACTATCGTAGCGCAAATCTCAGACCACGGGGCACGTGGGTGGCCCAGTCAAGTGTCAGACTCCTGATCCTGATCTCCAAGTTTGTGAGTTCAAGGCCTTAACAGGGCCCTGTGCTGATGGTGTGGAGCCTGCTTGGGATTCCGTATCTCCTTCTCTCTGCCCCTCCCCTGCTTGTGCCACCAAGTGTGTGCTCTCAACAGAAATTAACTTAAAAAAAAAAAAAAATCTCAGACTATGCACGAGATCACTTCAGCTATGCCACCCTCGCGATCTGGAAACCAGACAAGATAACCTAGATTTTAGTAAGCCAGTTTCCTGCAAGTACCCAGAACTCCTTAAAGACCTCAGATCCAGTCCTAACTGCCCAGGAAACGTCTCCGTGCTGGTTTACACAAACTCACCTGTTTGGCGGTCCAAGGCCTGGGTGAACTGGTTAATCGCAGGAGGCACTTTGAGACGTTTATAGAGAATAGCCCTTTGCCGCTGCAGTCGGATGTAGCGGGGCCACTTGACAAAGCGCGTGAGGTCCCTTTTGGGCTGGATGTCCTGTCCTGAGAAGTTAAGGGCAACGATGTAAGTGAGGCTCAAACTCCCGGTCAAATTCGTGCTTAGCGCCACTTGGGAGGGTGTAGGTGCATCAGCGATCTTGGTGGTTTAAAGCGTCATCACCAATTCTCGGATAGCAAATATTCTCTTACATCATCTGCACACAAACACCTATGATCACAGGGGGACTGGCAACGCTCCCCCATCCAACAAGCAGCCCAGCGGTCCGCCCATCAGTGCAGCGGTCAACGTGCCTGTGAGCGCTGCTTTCCTGGCGGCCAAGCCGAATCCTAGCGGAGCTGACACACACTCGGGGGGAGGGACAACGAGGCCACGCACCCGGTGCCGGCGTACCCACATCCCAACCAGGGGGGGACCCCACACCCGCTGAAACCTATCAACGGGGCAGAACACGACCCTCGCTCCGCTCAGCACACTTCCGCTTTTCCGCTGCCGTGCTCCCCTCTCCTCACTCACCGATGCCAAAGTTCTTGGGCCTTTTCTCAAACAGGGGGTTGACCACCTTCTTGGCCTCCTGCTTCTTCACAACAGCAGGGGCCGGGGCCACCTTCTTCCCCTTGGCCTTCTTCCCTTTCGGCTAGGCGAGAAGCGACACCCAGATAAACCCCGCGCTCCCGCACGCGCTGCTCTGGAGGCGCGCCGATCCCCGCCTACGAGCAGAGCCTGACCCCCCAAGCCCCGGCCAAGGCAGCCCAGAGGCGAGCGCGGCGACGGCCCGTGTGCATCAGCGATCTTGGTGGTTAGGAGCGTCCTCACCATCACTCAGACGGCAAATAGTCTTCACATCACCTGCACCACCCGGGCTGCCGCGCCCGCCGCGTCCCAGAACTACGTGCCCCGTCTCTAGGGGCCCGGCACACGGCAGCCTCCGCAAACAGCAGCGGTGGACTCGGAACCTCTCGCCCAAGGCCGAGAGAGGAGCCGGGGGAGCCCCCAGGAGTTCGGCCCCGTCGCTCCGAGCCCGCATTGCGGCGCTGCGCTCCGCGCCGGGGCCCTCCTCTCTCCACTCCCCGACCCAGCCGCCGGGATTCTACCCGGCCCAGTGCCACCCCGCCAGGCCCCGCGGGGCTCCCCTAGCGCTACGCCGTGGAGGGATCCCCGCACGGCCACGCCCCGAAGAGGATGGCAGTGGATAGAAGCCGGACCCAGCTCAACACCGAAAACCGCCAGATAGCTCACCATCTTGGAAGGCTGGAGAAGAGAGAAAGAAAAAGAGAATTGTGGGTAATATGTAGGCGACCTCGGAGATCGCGAGAATTGACGCCTGCGCGGGATTTCGGATTTAAAGCCACAGGACCGCTCTCGCGCGCTTCCTCCCGGGGGCGGTGCCTACCGCGCCGACCGCGGCGAGTCGGAGCTGTACGGGAGCGGAGTGGAGACGGCGGCAGGGAGCCGGGTCTTACTGGGAGGGACGCACGCTCGTCTCCACCCCGACCGAGTGCCCGTCGCGCCGGGCTCTGCGGACCAGGTGGGGGCGGCGGAGCGGGGTCGCCGTCTTTACTCGGGGGTGACCCTCCCCACTAAGCGGCTCCGAGGCCGTGAGTTCCGTCGGTCGGCGGCGCGCAGGCGCAAGGCTCCTGGCGCGGAGACAGAGGTGGTCCGGGACTACCCCCAGACCCCCACCCCGAGCGAGGGAGCCTTGGGCGCGGCGGTGGCGGTAGAGTCGGAGGGACGCTCCGGCGGAGGGGCCGGGGAAGGCTCGGGCCTCGCCCCTGAGCGGTCGGGACACGAGTCCCCGCAGTGTGCCCGTGTGCGGATGGTGGGACAGGTGTGCTTAACGGAGAGGGCCTCTCCCGAGATCCCAGTTCTGCTGGGATGTGGGCGGCTGAGGCTGGCTCCGCTCACCCGGACTCTGGCTCCCAGGTGGCGACCGGTGGCCCCAGATCTCTGTCCCTGCACTGCCTGAGGCCCCCGCCATGGCCCAGCAGAGAGCCCTGCCGCAGAGCAAGGAGACACTGTTGCAGTCTTACAACAAGCGGCTCAAGGATGACATCAAGTCCATCATGGACAACTTCACCGAGATCATCAAGACTGCCAAGGTGGGCGCCCCGGGGTCTGAGACCAAGGGAAGGAGCAGGGTCTAGGGATGGTGGTGAGCTGAGTAGCTGACCTGCTCTGGTCAAGGGTCATGGGGTGGGGGGGAGTGATTTCTGCTTTCAGCAGCACCCACTGAACACGGAGCAGGTGCTCTGTGCCCGGTGGTGAGGATACAGCAGTGAACACACAGGCCCGGCCTATGTCCACATGGGAAAAACATTTGGGAGGACTGTACGGTGGGGGTGGGGGGGGAGGGGTCAGCAATGACAAGCAGGTCAACAGATGAAGCTGGAGAGGAGTCTAGTCAGATCGCCAGGGTTGAACGTCCAGCGCCACTTACGAGCAGTGTGGGTCTGGGCGGGAATGAGCCTTCTCAGTGCCTCAGTTTCTCCCGCAACCTAAAGCCCTCTGGCGATTGGATGACTTTATAAAATGGTTGCTGTGGGGCCTGATGGGGGACCAGATGTGGTA
Source organism: Lynx rufus (assembly GCF_022079265.1). Taxonomy (NCBI): domain Eukaryota; kingdom Metazoa; phylum Chordata; class Mammalia; order Carnivora; family Felidae; genus Lynx; species Lynx rufus. Next base: position 2,234,207 of record NW_025814852.1, on the reverse strand, counting down.
GCTGTTGCGAGTGAGTGAGGTCAGTGAGAAAAGTTGGGGAGACTCCTCCAGGACGGTAGCGTGGCCAGTGTCTGGGTGGGGTTGGATCTTTGAGACTGCTGCCACCCTTCGAAGGCTTTCTGAAGACGATGAAGCTGGCTGGCCTGTGTTTAGTGTTTGTTCACCGTGTGTCGCTGTATTCCCAGGGCTGTCTGGGTCTCCTTCCGTTTAACCTTCACAGAAACTCTCCACGGGGCAGTACTGTTGTTTCTATTCTTAGAGAAGGAAACTGAGGCTCGGGAGACTCAGTGATTTGCCAAGGTCGTTCTGCTAATAACTGGCAGAGCCAGGATTTGCACCCAGGGTGTCCAGCTCCTCACTTCAGAGTGCCCTGACCCCTGCCCGTGCCTGGCAAGACCCCCTGTGAAAGCCGCGTCCAGATGGACGGGTTGGAGCAGTGACAGGCCAGCAGCACTCCTGGCGCCTCTATTTACCGTCGGAGACACCTTGAGTGCACTCTCGGGTCTGCCCTGCCTCGGCTTTGCCCTCCTGTAAACCAGGGATGGCAGTCGGGGCTTCGGTGAGAACGTCGTAAGTTAACGGTGGTCACGTGCTTAACGTGGTGCCCGGCACCCTGGAAATGCTCCGTAAATGGTCACTTAAGAGAACCACGTTGTGCCTTCACTTGTTTGGCAGTTGGTTCACCGAGCACCTCAGCTAGTGACCCCATTTCACACAGAACAAGGCTCCACACCCCAAAAAAGACTTGCCCAAGGCCTCCCTGCACATGGCGAGGCAGTCAACATACACAGGCATCCACCTGTCCCAATGAAGGTGCCCGTTAGCTCCTTAGAAGATGACAAGAGGGGGTGCGGCTGAACGTCGCCCAAGGTCAGGTCAGCAGTGCCCGGCGGAGAAGGTACAGCGGACGACAGGCAGGAGGCAGCCGCTGTGGGTGTGTGCAGCCGGCCAGTCACCTGTGGGCTGGGGCACCTGCCGATTCTGGGCTTTCTTGTTTGTCCTCCAGATCGAGGACGAGACTCAAGTGTCGAGGGCCACTCAGGGCGAGCAGGACAATTACGAGATGCACGTGCGAGCTGCCAACATCGTGAGTCACTAGGTGGAGGGCACAGCCCGGGCTCCAGGAGCCTCGCGGTCCCCACGGGGGCTTTCCGGTCGGGGGCGGGGGGAGGAAGAGCAAACCGATCCTCAGGAGACTCCTCTCGAGAGGAGGGCTGTCTGTGGCAGTCGTGGGAGGGGCGGCAGGTGGTGGGCCACGTCCATCACGTCGAGCGCCGTGCGGTGCTTAGAGAGGGGTCGGCCCTCCTTGGCTGACGAGAAAGCTCCTCGAGATTCACTGGGGGAGAAGTAAGTTGCTGAGCGAAACGAGGTGTGCGTTTTAATCCCTTCCGGTGCCACAGAACGAGCACATCGACCAAACGTTCCCGTCAGTGTGTGCCCACCGGTGAGAATGTAATATGTGGGGAGAGCCCTGAGGAGTCGCACCCAGCTGGCCTGCACGCTGCCCCAAGGAAGCGCGGGGCAGGCATCAGGCAGGGCGGCGGTCTTATCTGGGGTTTGAGGCTCTATGAAGTGGGGGTGGGCTCAAGGAACCCATGTGATGGGAGTGGAGCACCGCCTGGAGAGGAAGCTGGCGGCCCCGTGGGGCTGGGAAGCCCCGGGGAAGCCTCTTCTGCAGTCAGCACGGGAGCCAGGGACCGTGCCCTCCCGGGACTCCTCTCTAGTTCTCTCCCTTCCCACAATGACCCTGGGAAGGTCCACGCCCTAGTCCCACTTTATAGAGGAAGAAACGGAGGCAGGGCCGCCGTGGCCTCCTCACCACCCCTGCCCTGCTCCTGGTGGCCGCAGGTCCGAGCCGGCGAGTCCCTGATGAAACTGGTGTCCGACCTCAAGCAGTTTCTCATCCTCAATGACTTCCCATCGGTGAACGAGGCCATCGACCAGCGCAACCAGCAGCTGCGAGCCCTGCAGGAAGAGTGTGACCGGAAGCTCATCGCCCTGCGGGATGAGATCTCCATCGACCTGTACGAGCTGGAGGAGGAGTATTACTCGTCCAGGTACAGATAGGGCCGGACCCTGCGCAGAGCACACCTGTGGGCCCGCGCCCGGCCGGCAGCCCCGAAGGCCCCGTCTTTCCGAGCCCTTCCTGGTCTTGGCGGCACAGCCCCGTGCCCGGGTTTGAGAGCAGAGCTCGTGGTCAGAGCCACTGGTGGACAGACAATTTATATTGACTGCCAGGCCCTGGGCAGCAGGATGAAAATCACAGAACTTCAGGGGTTGGGTGGGCCCAGCCCGAGAAGGGCAAGCAGGAGCCAGCATTCCTGGGGGGCTGCTGGCTGCCTCACTCTGGGCCTGTGTGGTTCTCTTAGCTTGTTAGCCAGTATTTAAACATTCCAGCCAGAGCCGGGTGAGTTTCTGGCAGCCCAGGTTCACGCCCAGAACGTGCAGGACGCTAGTGCCTGCCTAGGGATGCAGTTCCACGGGGGCGTCACCGAAACCTCACAGCACGCGTCAGGGTCCACAGAGGGGTGCGAAGGAGGAAAAAACTCGAACAGAGGATGGCCTTGAAGGCCGGGCCAGGGGTACGACCCCACCGAGTTCCTGTTCAGCTCGGCCTGGTTCACAGACCGGAGCCCTGCTACATGCTAGGCCCATGCTGGGCCACAGGGATACGGCAGCGGGCAGGACCTGTCACCCCAGCCTGCGTGCACAACTTAGAATTCCAAACCCTGAGTCTTCTGAGCTCGAGGGGCCCTGAGAAATCAGAGTCCCTGTGTGATTCACATGGAGGAAAACGGAGGCTGGAAACTGGGAGGCCTCGCTCCTCTGTGCCCCTTGGCCGGAAAAATCAAGTCTCTGTTCAGACAGAGTCTGTGCCCCCCATGCCCTTGCCCACACAAACCTGTGGGGTTTGTTCTTCCTGTGCTGGCTTTCAGATGCTCCTTCCTGTCCCACGGAGGCCATGCTGGGGCCACAGAGGCCCAGGGCCAGCACTGTCTGCGGTCTGGGCCTTGGTTTCCCTGCCCTGTACTCAATGCCAGTCCCCACTGTCTTGGCCATCTTGGTGTCTATGAGAAGGCATAGTGTCTCTCTTTAGCTGGAATGGTTCTAGACTTTTCCAGAGGGTTCTGGGGCCACCTCTGGTCCCTGATATCTATTGGCTCAACAGATACGTGGCAAGCACCTCTTAAACACCCTTCAGAGAGGGGTCCTGAGTAGGTCCACAGGGGTAGGGGAGTCTCAGACCACGCTGGGACATGGCTCCCAGCCCCACTGGATATCGCATGATCCCTTCACGTCCCTGTGTGTGTGTTTCCTGATGTTCCCGAGGGCCGGGCGTGTGGACTAAGTGGTTACAGGACAGCAGTTCAGCCCTGCCTGTTGAGGTTGGGGGCCGGGGCCGGGGGTGGCCATGAGGGACCTGCCCAAAGTCACTTGACAAGACTGCAGGGAACCCAGGGGCCTGAGTGGCAGGCTTCCCATGTCCTGCCCCGTCAGTCTCTGGTTCACCCAGGGGGTTCCTTGCCATCCTCGGAGCCGCAGGAGGCTGAGTTCCTCTCGGCTGTAAACACCTGTAGAAGGCGGGGCCTCTACACGGGGTCGAGTCCCCTAGAGCTCCCAAGCCGGGTTGCCGTGCCCTGCATGCCCGTGGCCGTGCTCGCCTGCTTCCTGTTCACAGCTTGCTCTTTCTCTACCTATCACCCTGCACTCTCCTTGGGCTGCTGCTCTGTGCCCAGACTGCTGAGGGCAGGAGGAGCAGGGGAGGGAGTGGGGGCGGGGCCGGAGGAAGGAGCAAGCCAGTTAGACGGGTGTGGGGTAGTCGCCCCTTTGACAACCCTAGCGAGCCGTGCTGCTCACCCACATCCTCACCCGTATCTGCCCGTGCCCAGGGAGGCTGCCGCCACCGCAGACCCCCGTGTTAGAGGCAGGGAGACTGAGCTCAGGGGGCTTAGGCGCCTGTTGGAGACCACAGGGTACAGTGGTAAAGAATGGAGCGCCGGGGTCTCTGGTTCTCATCACCTCATCCGGCCATCCCTGCTGAGCGGAGATCCCAAAAAGACCAGGTCTCTGCTTTTGCGTCCTTGCGAAGTGTAGTGAGTGTGGAGAGACCACAGCAAGCTCTGGGCGCTGCTTTCCGGGGTCTGCAAAAGGAGGGCAGCCACGCCGGGAGGGACATGGCAGCGCAGGCCGCTCAGCCTTGTGGCGGTCAGCTGGGAGGGACTTGCCGAGGTCACACGGGTGGCTGCTCCTGGAAGGCCTCCCTTCCGGATGCTCCGGAGGACCCCGAAGCAGGTGCGGCCGCACGTACCCACCCTGAGCCAGGCTTGCCTGAAGAGGGGCCCGCACACAGGAGGGGAAAGGCAGATTTGGGGTGTGGTCTGTTTTCTTAACTCTGCTTCTATCTCGCTCCCTGCCCCGCCCCGGCTTCCATCCATCTCTGCCTGCTCCTGTCTCTCCCTGGGTTTCTGGTGGTGGAAAAGCTCAAGTCTTTGCGAAGCTAATGACCTGCCTCTGTGCGAAGCTTACTGGAGGCTGGACCTCGACACAGACTCTGCTGATGGCCTCTCAGCCCCTGTGCTGGCGTCCCCGGAGCCCAGCGCTGGCCCCCTGCAGGCTGCAGCCCCTGCCCACTCCCATGCCACTGGCCCCGGCCCCACAGAGCACGCCTGAGCCTCCCAGGGTTCCCCTCCCCGCGACCCTAGGTTCTTAAGTCTGGTGTGGCCTCCTTGGGACCTTTGGCCCAGGGCCAGCACCCCCCAGAGTGTTGGGGAAGATACTGCCCTCAACCGTTTCCAAGGTAGCCCGTCCCTCGGAGATGCCACCTCTGTTCACTGCCCACCTGGCCTGCTGGGCAGACGTTTCCTAGACAGTGTGTCCAGGCCAATAGTGGGGCAGGAGGGCGTCCTGCTATGTACAAGCCACAGGGTGGCACTCAGTGGACAGTACTGGCCAAGTCCACGCTCCACCCTCCGGTCTCCTGTGCAGAGATGCACCTGCTGCTTTGTCCTGAGGGCCCCTGGTAGCTGACCGTCCCCGCAGGGTTGTGGTGGGGAGAGGGGTGCTGAGAGCAAGGGACCTTCCTCACTCTGCCACACACATTCCGGTGGGTTTTGTAACAGGACAGTTGAATAAAACAGCACTGCCATCTTGCGTTGGTTGGCTCCTTCTTGGTGGTCCGGGACCAGTCTGGGATCACCCCCGGTTTCCCACTGGCTGTGGGGAGAACAGCTGCTGGGCTCTGCCTGGACAGCCTGGGGCTCCAGGTAAGCCTTCCACCCGTAGGGGCTTTGGGCAAGCAGGGACTTGGTCAGTTTGGGGCTAATGGCTGCATTCCCGTTGCCTAGAACTGCCTGGGAGCTGGAAAGTCCTTAATGCTTGGCGACTAAAGAAAAACTGGCATCGTTGCACGTTCCGAGGTCCAGCTGCCTGTACTTCGGTCCCATCTAGTCCTCACTGGACCTGGCGTTGGTGTGGCAGTTACCTGCACTACAGGGAGGAACGGCCACGGGCTTGGAAGGGGTTGAAGCGTTGTGTCCGCCGCCACCGAGCCGGGAAGGGAAGCAGCAGAAATTGGGGCTCAACCCAGACGGAATGCTAGGCCCAGTGCCTGGGTGCCGGGCCCCCCCCGGAGAAAGGGGGTTTCGAGCCCACGCCCTGTCGCCAGCGTGCCTCCTCACGAGGGAGACAGCAGTTGGTCTACGGAGGAGGTGGCGGCACACAGTCCAGTCTCAGGGACAGGGAAGGACACAAGCCCAATGGTGTTGGGGCCCAGAGACCCCCACGGCCAAGCAGGGGTGGCCCACAGGTGGGAGCTGGGGCCCAGTCCTGGCTCTGGCCCTGGTTTTCTGGGGGTGGCCTGGGGAAGGCTCCGCATCGAGGAGACAGGTGATGATCTCTTCCTGAAATACCCTCGTTGCAGAAATAACTTGTATTTGACACTGACCAAGAAAAAAGGACTACAACCAATGGAAGCACGTGTGGGGAAAAGGCTGGACGGAGCGGACCAAACTTAACGGGGGTTTCGACCGTCTTCAGTGTCGTAACACCTGAGCAACAGGCTCTCTGCACCATCAGTGTGTTGTTCTCCTGGGCTGAGGCCACCGTCCCCATTGGAAATGGAAAGCGAAGTGGTTTCTCCCCCCCCTCCCCCCACCGGGAGCAAGGCAGCTCCCCACCTCCTCCTCTCTAGCCCACGCCCCCGGCAGCAGACCTCACTGGAGAAATGGGCTCTTTGTTTCCAGGTGTCTCTCAAGTCTGCTTCAGGCCGGCTTCGTCTGCACGACCCCGGCCGAGCTACGGGTATTAAGGTCCCCCGTGGCCTCCGTGTCACTCAAGCCTGGTCAGTCCTCAGTCCTTCCTGCCTGTGTCCCAGGCATTTTATTCCAAGAACATTCGAACCCCTGGCAAAGTTATAAAGGTCGCATAAAGAACACCCACCTGGGTGCTTTTCTGGATTCACTTCCTGCACCTCTGCTTGCTCTCTCATCCATAAAAACCACGCGAACATCAGCCGCAGACCTCACGCCACCTCACCCCTCACCCCTGTCAGCTCGTCTCTCTAGGAAAAGCAACTCTCCATGGCCCAATGCCAGCATCAGGCCCATGTGAACAATTATCCCATAATATCATCTAATATCATGACACTTTTTTTTTTTTTTTAATGTTTATTCTGAGAGAGTGAGGAAGGGGAAGAGAGGAGAGAGAGAAAATCCCAAGCAGGCTCTGTGCTGTCAGCGTAGAGCCTGACATGGGGCTCAGTCTCAAGAACTGAGATCATGACCTCGGCCAAAACGGAGTCGGACGCTTAACCTGACTGAGCCACCCAGATGTGCCTCGTGACGCATTCTAACTTCCCCAGTTCTCTAAATGTTTATTTTTGAATGTTTATTTCTGAAAGAGCAAGGGGGGAGGGTTAGACAGAGGATCTAAAATGGGCTCTGCGCTCGAACTCACAAACCGCAAGGTCGTGATCTGAGCCGAAGTCGGCCACTTCACCGACTGAGCCACACAGGAGTCCCTGCAAACATCTTTCTACGTGTATTTTCGTTTTGCATTGCGGTTAGTTACCATTTCTTAGAGCCTTTTGAAATCTAGAGCAGGATCAGGGTGGCAGTCTGGAACAAGTCAAACACAGTTCCGGATATACTTTGAAGAGAGAGCCAACAGAATGCACTCAAGGACCAGATGTAGGGAATGAGGAGGCAGGGTGGCTTCAAGGTCTGACTTCTGTGCCTGGAAGCATGGAGTGGCCTTAACTGAGGCAGAAGGCAGGCAGTGAGGGGAGGTGGGGTCGGGGGAGGCCAGGACCCCTGTTCTGTACATACCCACGACGATGTGTCTCATGTCCAAATGTGGGCCTGGAGTTCAGGGGAGTCGGCAGCACCGAGTCACGAGCTCTGAAGGGAGCCACTGCACAGTAAGAGTTAACAGAAAAGGGAAATGAGACCCAAGGAGGAGAGTAGGTGTTCAGGGAGGAGGTAGGATCCGCTGGTCAAACCCTCCAGAAAACTCACAGATGAATAAGGCCCATGAGTCAAGATTCGCACTCAGAACTCCTCTTCTCCCGGCCCTTTGGCAACGCTGCTGCCATCAACCACCTCCCGCCCAGACAGGACCTCAGCAAAGCCTCAAAGACCCCCCCTGGAGATGGTCACACGGGACGGAGAACCCCAGACTGGTCGTGTGGACTGGAAGAGGACACATCATCCCCTCCCCTCCCACATCCCTGTTCCTCTGCGCCTCTGGCTTTGATGGTGAAAACGGACGGTGCCAGGAGGGACACGTTTATGGCTCAGTGAGTGTCCTGGAAATCTACCGTGGGGGACAACGAAGCCATCCTCTCCTCAAAACGTCACCTCACAGCAGAGATCCCGGGCAGAAAGTTACATTCTTACTGCTTCGTCAGAAACCTTTTCAAATAGCTTTTGAAATTGTAGTTTATAAATCCAAGCCCCTGCCCCCTCCCTCCTTGGAGGAATAAGGCCTCCCCTACTCACCCCAAGGCAGCCCTTGAAGGGCTGGGTGTTGTGACAAAGCCTGTCACTGCCATGAATTGCGGAACAGGGGTGCGGTGGTCTCCAACCTCAGGCTGAACACTTCCGTCCCTTCCCTCGTGAGTTAAGGGATAAGCCTTGTCCTAAATCTTAGCCTGTGGCTGCACTGCCCAGAGCAAAGACCCCAGTGGGTCTTCCTCGAGCGCCCCGGCATCCTCCCTCCCGACACCGCACATCCCTTCCTCCCGGACCTTTCTCCTTGGCACTCCCCGTTACCCGACTCATCCTGCGCTTGCCTTACGTGTTGCCGGTGGCCACACACACGCAGACCCGCCGAGGACGCCGCTGCGTGTCTTCTCAGCGCTGGCATCTCCCGCCCTTGCTGCCCGCCCGGCACCTGCTGGGCGCGCGGTGCTTTCGGAGCGGACCCGCTCTCGCCGGGTCCCGCTTCGGATCTGGGTCCCCAGAGGGCTGAACCACGGCCGATCGGTCCCGTCGCCCCCGGGTACTGAGCGCCTACTGTGTACGCGGCACCGTGCCGGGCGGTGGGGCGCGGCGGCCGGAAAGTCACAGCTCCGTCGCCATCCCCGCCCGAGGGAAGAGGCCGGGGGCCACGGACGCCCAGGACCCACAATGCTTTGCGCCCCGCCCCGCGCGTCTCTTCCGGCGGAGCCAGGCCTGGCTAGTCGAGCACCGCGCGCTGGCGGCTCGGCGCTCGGCTGGCGGCGCCTGCGCACGCGCGGCTTCCGGCGAGGGCGGTCCGGCGGCGTGGTGAGGGTGGCGTGGCGAGGGGGTTGCGTGTGTGTCTCCCGGGAGAGTCCCAGAACCCGCGACCATGGCCTCTCTGCTCGCCAAGGACGCCTACCTGCAGGGCCTGGCCAGGAAAATCTGCTCCCAGCACAGCCCGGAGCCGCAGAAACGCAAGTCCGGTACAGAGCAGCCGGGGTCGGGCCTGGCAGGGCTGGGGGTGGGGTACGCCCCTGTGCCGCCCCGCGCAGCCTGCGGGTGGGTGAGACACGTGGGTGCGTGAAGCAAGCCCGTAAGATGGTGGAAAGACTCTTAAGGGTGATGTACAGTTGTCACTGTTTCCCTGCTTGTGGGCATCAGCTCGGGGGTGCCAGGGAACCCACCGGGCCGGAGGCCCCTGCGGGGCTTGCAGGAGGTGACCCGATGGGATGGGGGAAGTAGGGAGAGGGCGGGAACGGGACGGCTCCTACCAGTGGGGTTTACCGGGAAGTCCGTACACAAGCAGGTGAGACAGAGGTTGGCACTTGTGAGTGCTGCCTGGACCCGAAGGGGCAGAGAGCATCAGCGTCTGACAGGCAGCTAGACGGAGAACGGCCTTTTGTCTTTATGCCAGGCAAACTTACTCATTACCTAAAGTTAGGAAAATTGAGGTTTCTTAGCACTGGGTTGTAACTTTATACGTTGAAAGATTAGTTTTCCTTCTGTGAGTGTGTCTCAGCGTTTTAAAAAGTCTCGTTTCGTACTCAATGTACTCTTTTTGTTAGCTTAAGTGTAAACATCTTTTGATCCCTTAAAAAAACAAAAGCCTGTGTTCTCGTTTTTGACGGCTAGGTAGCGCTTGGTAATGTACAGGTGGCTTAACTTGTCCTTGTAGGTGAGTATTCAGGTTTTTCTAGTTTTTCCCTGCGATGAACATTTTTGAGGTCAAATCTTGGTGCGTAACCAGGACGGATTCTCGTAAGCAGACTGCTGGGTCAAGTGTGGATGTATTGCAGGGTTTTACCACCTGTGGCCAGTCTCCTTTCTCGGGTTTGTGGGTGGCTCTGAGCTTTACAAAAGGACATGCTCCGTCCTGATTCGCCTACAGTATCCTGGGATCAAAGGCTTTGCAGAACTTTCATGCAGGTTGGATGGGTCACAAAGGTTAAGACTTCAGCCCTTTATGATTTTGTATTTCAGCCAACAAAACTCGAGGCTCAGAAGCTTCTGGGCCCCCAAAAAAGAAGAGGAAGAAAGCGCAGAAGAAATCCTGGGAGAGGGAGGAGAAGGCTGTGGAGCCAAAAGCCCGACCCCTAGGGGAGAAGTCTCCAGCAGCTTCCAAGGCCAGAAACCCAGCAGCAGCGACGGAGGAAGAGGCCTTCACCTCCACAGGATCTCCTGCAGGTGGAGATGTGGGGCAGGGCTGACTGAGATCCCTTGAAAACACGGTCCTCTGTGGACATGAGAAAATATGGTGTCACGCACATTTTTGGGGTATTTTGAGACTTTCTAGAGAGCAGGTTTTCAAGGGACAGATCCCAGGGAATACATAGTGGTTCTAGGCCATTGGGCATTGGGGTCTGGTGAGGGGCAGGGTCATGTTCCCCTGAGGACCTTGCCCTGAGGAGGCTCTCACTGCCTGCAGGTGTCCGGAGTGGCATCACGAGAGCTGACCTGTTGGGAGAGGTGGGGAAGCCCCGCCTGCAGAAATGGGAAGAAATGAGAGATGGGTTTGTCTGGACCCATCAGAAGCATTTTGTCTTACCGCACGGGGGTGTTCTGTTCTGGGGGCCAGTCCAGCTTGGGGAGTGGAGAGTAGTATTTACTAGAACCGTCCTGCAGGTCGACGAGTGGCCACTTGGGGAGTGGGACAGTGTGTGGGGTTTCAGGCTTTGAAGCTGGACCTTGGGAAAAGGGACGGGAAGGTCAGGCAGGGGGTTTTCTCTTAGCTCCCCACTTCTTTCCTCATAGACGTCGAGGTCACAGAGTCCGAGTCTTTGTTTGCCCTGGATGTTCTGCGGCAGCGGCTACGTGAGAAAATACAGGAGGTCCGGGGCCAGGTAAGTTGGGGAGGCTGCTGGGGTGTAGAAAGCAGTGTGGTTCTCTGCAGTGGTTTTCCTGCTCTGCGTGGAGGAGAAAGTACCTTGGTGCCCTTTGTGGGCTTGGTCCTCAGTTCTGCCAGCCACTGTGGGCAGCCGCTGTTCCCACCCCTGCAGCAGGTCTTGCCAGGGCCACGGCAGTTTTGGTTGGCAAGGGATCAGGTGTAGTTTCCGGCATCTTGGGGAGACTCCGTTCCCACGGTAACCTGCTTTGTACGGTCTGTGCTGTGGGTCCCCTGTGCCCTTGGAGAGAGGCTCAGTCTGTCGAAGGAAGCTGCCTTTGTTGGACACGACACCGGGCAGCGCTGTGTCCTCTTGACGTCACGACAGCTCTATGAGGTGGCGAGGGTCTGCGATGAGGTGACCGCCACAGGAAGCACCAGACCTAACCCTCCTGGGTTTTTTGTGCTGAGTGACATAATCTTTTCACTTAGCCACCACCTGCCCTTTCCCTGGGGACGTACCCTGGGCCTCTTGCTGTGTGGGACAGTCCCCCGGCTTCTTTGTGCGGTGCCCTGGGACAAGCCTGGGGATCGTTCCTAAGGGGCAGTCTGAGCTCCGGCCTGGCCTTCCTGCATGCAGGTCTGGGTCAGTCTGGTAGAGATCTCTTTTTGGCCTCCAGACGGAAAAGGCCGTCTGTGAGAGCAGAGGTCAGGTGAGTCACCGGCAGAACAGCCCCACAGTCCGCGTGGGCATTGAGCGTCCTGATCTGATGCCGAGTTCCAGATGGTGTCCTTGGCTAGGCCTGTCCTCGTCTGCAAAACGATGGAGGACACACCTACGTCGAATTATTTGTAAAGGGCCCTGGTGCAACGTCCGTGTCTGGGAACCGGAAGCCGTGGTTCTTACCTGGGGGTCCTCGTGTCCTTTTTGGGGTCCCTTGGGTTCCAGGTGACAGGTCGTCTCCCGGGGGAACACTGAGCTCAGTGAGCACCTTGTCTTGCACGAGCGTTTCCTCACCCGCTTTCCTGCCCTGATTCCACATCCCAGACCGGGGGCCCCGAAATTGGGAGGCCCTCGTGAGGGAGCCCTGACTCTCCTCCTCCTCCAGGGCAGCACCTCGGAGCCGTCTCCCGCGGCTCTGGAGAAGAGACGCCGGAGGAAGCAGGAGCGGGACCGCAAGAAGAGGAAGCGGAAGGAACTGAGGGCGAAGGAGAAGGTGGCAAAGGCCACGGAGGCTGTCGAGCCGCCCCGCGAGCCACCCCGCGAGCCACCCCGAGAGGAGGCACGGCTGGGGCTGCTCTTCAATAAGGTGAGAGGCAGGTGCGGCCGTGCAGGCGCGGGGACCCGGGCCGTGCCCCCCGGCTGGCCGCGTGGCCCGTGGCCCGAGGCCGCCCGTTCGCGGAGGCGGGTGGCGGCAGTGCCTGCCCCCGGGGGCGCTCATGGGGGCTCACGGGAGAGGCGCGCCTTGAGGCTGGGGTTCACCGGGGTTGCCGCCCGCAAGGTGGAGGTGAGCGCGGGGGAGCCGGCCGGCAAGGCCCAGCGCCGGAAGGAGACGAGGCAGAAGCTGAAGGGGAAGCTGACGCCGCTGACGGGGAAGAACTACCGGCAGCTGCTGGAGCGCCTGCGGGCACGGCGGGGTCGGCTGGCCGAGCTGCAGAGCCAGGACGAGGGGAAGGCGCGGGAGCTGGAGACCAAGACGCGGTGGACCAACCTGCTGTACAAGGCCGAGGGCGTGCGGATCCGGGACGACGAGCGCCTGCTGCAGGAGGCCCTGAAGCGCAAGGAGAAGCGGCGGGCGCAGCGGAAGCGCAGGTGGGAGAAACGCACGGCCCGCGTGGTCGAGAAAATGCAGCAGCGGCAGGACAAGCGGCGACAGAATCTGCGCAAGAAGAAGGCGGCCCGGGCCGAGCGGCGTCTGGACAGGGCTCGCAGGAAGGGCCGCATCCTGCCCCAGGACCTGGAGCGGGCTGGCCTGGCGTGAGGACCCAGGCCGCGTCCCTGACCGGGGGCTGGGGTGACGCCGGGCGGGGCTCGGTCGGCGCTGTCTGGGCCCCTGGGCACGCGGGCTCCGTGGGCTCAGCCCGCGTGTGGAAGGGACGGTGTCCGGAATGGAGGTCCACGTCTTTTGGACCCCCGGTAAGGAGTGACCGGGTCCGGGTTCCCGCCTTCTCTTGGGAGGCCAGACAGCTCCCTGGAAGTGTGCAGGGTGGGGGTGCAGGGGGGCACCTCCCTGGCCCCTTCTTCTCCTCCCAGTTTACACGAGCAGGGTGGGAATGGCCTTTGGGACTGCCCGTGTCCGTGCGGAACTCGCCTGGAAGGGAGGGATCTCCGTAGACCGAGCCAGAGGTGGAGTCTCCGGTGAGGGCGAGCTGACCTCGGTGTGGCCGGAAGGGAGTTATCTGGGGTTTATTTGTAGGAGGAACAAAAGGTAGCGCTTAGGTGAACACACGTTCAAAGTCTCAGGGTGCCTGCTAGATCTGCACGGTGTGTACTAGGCTGGAAAGAAAGGGGGAGACAAAGGAAAAACCGAAGCTCAGACTCAGCCAGGGAAACGAAAGATGCCCAGTACGGCGGCGGGACTCCACGCAGACCTGCAGGGGGGCAGAAGGGGCGCAGACGTGCAAAACCCCGGGGGCGGGGGGGGCTCATGGCACATAGATTCTATTTGGGTAAAGCTGTCAATAGAATCGTTTTGACTCGGGTTCGCTAAAGAAACAGATTGCAGAAGGCCACCTTGGTTGCTAATGACTGAGCTAAGCGTCCAACTCCTGATTTCGGCTCAGGTTGTGTCTCCTGGTTCATGAGTTCTAGCCCCAAGGGAGGCTCCACGCTGGCAGTGTGGAGCCTCCCTTGGATTTTGTCTCTCTTTTCCTCCCCTGCTTGTGCTGTCTGTGTCTGTCTGTCTGTCTCTCTCTCACAATAAGTAAACTTAAAACATACCCAGCGGACTGTAACGGAAAGGCTGGTGTGGCCGAAGTGGACAAAGCTGACTTGAGAACGAACGGCACCGTGAGGAGTAAAGAACGCCCGCCCCCTCCCCCCGGTGGAGGAGTTCTGTGCTCCCAGCAGGCAGAGCGGCTCTGACGACCCCGGGACTGGAGCCTTGAGTCTGCCCAGAGCGGGAGATTTGTGATTCCTTTCCTAGGCCTGGAGACATCAGGCAGAACTCTGGTGGATGTAGAAGGTCTGGAGGAGAGTCACGAGCTCCATCTAGCAACACAGAACGGTGTGTCCGGAAACACACTTTGCGCGTCTCTGAAGCAGCAATGAGAACTGAGCATCTGGTCTATAAAGGACGTTTTCGTTTCAAGGAGTCAGACCAGGTGTGGTGTCCGGCCACGGCAGGGTTTCGTCGTCAAAGTCAAGAGGTGGTCAGAGTTTCACGTTTGGAATTTTAAAAACACACTCTCGAGTTTACCTGTGGGTGGTTGTGGGAGGCGGAGCCTGACTCCCAGGTGTCCGTGCTGAGCGCGTGTCCTGCGGCAGGCGGCAGCAGGAGCAACTCCTCCAGGGACAATAGTGGGCAGTGGGATGTGGCCAAGGGAAACTCCCAGGACGAGTCTGGGAGGCCCGATAGACCCCTGTTGGGTGTCGTCGCCTCCAGTGTGGGAAGACAGTGCAGCGTGGTGGGAGAAATCTTCAAGGGCCTAATGTCAGAACGTTTCCAGAGCCAGATGGCGGAAGTTCCCCCTCCCGGGGTGGAGGGGATTGGATGAAGGTTGCCCCAAGCAGAACACCTGCCCGGAGCAGTGGTTCCAACTGCCCCGAAGGCCACGGCGGTGGGAAAAGGAACGAAGGGAGAAAGCTCACTGAAATGGAGTCGGGAGGCCGGAGAGAGGAGCACTCGTGCATTGTGCCGACTTGCGTTCATCATGGGAGGAAGTGTCACCGGCCCAGCAGAAGCGTCCTCGACAGGAAAGCGTCGTGATCACAGGCTCAACAGGGAAGGACGCTGTACCTCCTGTGAGACACCCAGCGACCCGGCCAGCAAGGAATGGCCCTCGTCCTGCGCTGTGAGTCTCTGGGTCAGGACAGCCCTTCCCAGCGTCCTCCTCGTAAAATAATCCCCTCTTTGTTGGATTTGCCTGTGGTTTTGCCCTAGTTTGCATGTCCCGGGTTGCAGTTCTCTGCTATTCCTAAATAAACACGTTTTGCTGGTAAGGTAACTGGTAATTGTGTTGTTATTATTATTTTTAATGTTTATTTTTGAGACAGACTGTGTGAGCAGGGGAGGGGCAGAGAGAAGAGGGAGACACAGAATCCAAAGCAGGCTCCAGGCTCTGAGTTGTCAGCACACAGCCTGACGCTGGGCTCAAACCCACGAACTGTGGGATCATGACCTGAACCGAAGTGGCTGCCTAATGGACTGAGCCACCCAGGTGCCCCTGTTGGTTTTATTTTTAAGCTCAGCACTAGTCTCCTTTTGCCACTGGCCCTTTGGGTGAGTCTGGGAAGGAGCACAGCCTGTCTTCCCTCCTGTCCAGGGGCCCTAGGACTTGAGCTGATGGACGTTGAGAAATTCAGTGAGTGGCTGGGACCAGTCAGGCAGCTCAAGTGAGGCTTCTGTTCATCAGATCTGGTGGGGGTGGGGCGTGCAGAGAGAGCTGTCTCTAGACCCTGGTGGGTCAGCTCATCCAGTTCACTGCACCAGTCACGGGAGCCTTGCGTACGTGGCCTGTGGAAAGAAAGGTGCTGTGTGTTCCCTGTGGTCGGGTCCTGACACCTGCGTCGGCCCTGAGCTCAGTTCTGGTTTCATCCCACCACTCCAGCTTCGGAGAAGAGCTGCCGTGTGCTGCTTCTCCAAGATGCCTGAACTCGCACGTGGCAAAGGTGTGCCTCTTGGATCCTTCCCAGACAACCTGTTGGGCAGATGAGCAGGTAACAGGGTCCGTAAGGCCCTTCCAGCAAACCTACGTCTCCACTGGGGCGTCTGACCTTCCTCATATTCCAGGGAGTTTCCAGAAGCCTCACTTACCTTAGTGTGCACTTCAGGGGACTCCAGGTTTTGGCTGAGCAACAGAGGAGGTCACCGAATCCTTCCTAGTTCCCTAGCTAGCCTGTGGACTCTTGACGCCAAATGGAAGCCAATCTGAGATTACATCCCAGGGAGTTGTTTCTAGAGAGCACGTTGTGAGTCCTGCGGGGTGAACGAGGCAGTTGCCGAAACGTCAGCAACGTTCTGGTCTCCAGGCTCTGGAATGTGATAGCTTGAGTTTGGAGCCTTGATCCCCCAGAGGACAGATACAAAATCGGCTGGAACTTCCTGGCACTCCTCAGAGCTGCACGCACTCCTGGGTGTTTTCACAGAGCCGCCAATAGATCCGTTGTTTCCTCACTCATACTTTGAACTCTTTAATAACTATATCTGATAAAATAGAAAAGAAAAGCTACGTGCAGTTCGCTGCTGCTGCTGCTGTTTCGCTGGCCGAGGCAGCCCGGCATGGCTGCTCAGTCCAAGCGTCTGGGAAGGTTTTCTTCGGTGCACGGCTACGGCAGCCCTCCTTCCTGGCCAAGCACTGCCCACATGTTCTGAGACGTTCCCCTGGATTTTCTCCAATACAAAACAGCAAATGTCTCTGTCCATTTAGTGAATTGAACCTTCCTACTTTGGCCTCGTAACTGGGTGCTTGGAGCCTGTTGGGGTCGGACTCTGCTTGTAGGTGTAGATATCAGGCGGCGAGGTGGCCTTGGGGATGAGGACGCTGGCTTCTTGCAGTTTTGCTGTGAAGTTGAAACTGCTCTTGACGGTAAAGGTTATCGGTTGAGAAAACAGGCCGACCAAACATTGGATCCGAAAGCTTTTGTCTGGAAGTGCCACGTGTTCTCACACGCCACTGGTCACATCACGTGGCTGCACATAACTTCCAGTGGGGACAGAAACGCAGCCCACCTGGTGTCCGGGGGAAGAGCCAGGAAGTTTTGTTTTTTGGGTTGTTAAAAATTTTTTTTAATATGTATTTTTGAGAGAGAGGGAGCACGAGCCGGGGAGGGGCAGAGAGAGGGGGAGACACAGAAGCCGAAACGGGCTACAGGCTCTGAGCTGTCAGCACAGAGCCCGATGTGGGGCTCGAACCCACAAACCGTGAGATCATGACCAGAGCCGGAGTCGGAAGCTTAACCGACTGAGCCACCCGGGCGCCCCAGGAAGATCCCTGTTCTTAAATGTGTTTCAAAATGGGAATTAGCGTGAGGTCTGTAATAATATCACACGATACAAGAAAGCAAAGAAAAAAAGCAATCACCTCTATGAAAGAATGCCCAAAGTAGAAAAATGACCTTACGGAGGAGATGGTGAGTCAGCAGAAGGATTGAAAACTATGAAAGGGTACCCGGCTGGCTTAGTCGGTGGCGTGTGCGACTCCTGATCTCGGGGTGTGGGTTCAAGCCCCATGCTGCACATAGAGGTGACTTTAAACAGACAAGCTCGAAGAAAAAGTGGAAGTAAAATAAGTCATCGTGGAAATAAAATTAGAAGGAGCAGACGAAGAATAAACACTCCTAAAATTTCACACACCAAGAAGCATAATAAAAGACAAGGAAATGAAACAGGACAAAGCGTTAAGGCGCAAAGAGAAATCCCAAAGTATTGAAAAAACACATCAAAGGAAACCAACCAAAGTGAAAGGTCTTTCAGAGCTATAAAGAGCAAAACAAATTCAAAGAACTTCACGGGACCAAGAGTAAACATCGCCCCAGCTCCCTTATCAAAGGGGCAGAGTTTCCACTCGGACCACAAAGTGAGCCCGAACTCCGTGATGTGGATAAGAAATACACTTTACGAAGATGTGATGCAGATCGGCTCACTGACAAAAGGTTTGCAAGGAATTGGCGTGAATGCAAAGAAAGAAGGCCCAGGTCACGTGCTGGCGGTTCTTGTCGTCCCTGACTTCAGGGACACGAGCCCTGGGTGAGAAAAAAGGACCTCTTATGACAACAAGCACGTTCTCAACAAAGATACAGTCAGTGCGAGTATCTGTCCACCTAATGACACGTCATTAACCTGCACAATGAAGGGGAGACACAGAACGCTGAAGGAACACGATTACCCATTCAGGTCTGGTGTGTGTACTGAGAGCGGAAAATACAACTTTTCAAAGACTCCGGGGACGGTCACAATGACATGTCCACGAACATTAATTCACTGTAAAATAAATCTTCATAAACTAAAGCACCACAGGCAACATTAACCTCAAATTATAGCCAGTAGTAATCATACAATAAAAAGTTGCTACCCTTCCAATAATTTCTTAAAAATCTCTCGACTCCTGGGAAGAAAGCGAGGGGACGGGGGCATCAGCATGGCAGGCTGCAGCTGGCGCAGTGCTGAGAGAAATGAGCTGATGTAATTACTTAGAGGAAGAAACCAGAAGAAATACGAATAAGTAAATTAGATATCCTGATCAACAATAACAGAGACAGAAAATGACTCGATACGGATAAAAGGAAATATGAGTCAGACATCATCACTATCAACTATTAACAGAGGAAGAAGGAAAAGAGGAACATGAAGAAAAAATGCAAAATAAGAAATGAAAAAGGGGAAACAGGCAAGGGTAGAGGAGAGACTTGAAAGCCCGTGATCAGGGAGCACCTCGACAGCTCAAGTCAAGTCAGTTAGGCGTCCGCCTCTTGATTTTGGCTCAGGTCATGATCTCACAGCGTGTGAGTTTGAGCCCAGCGTCAGGCTCTGTGCTGACAGCGTGGAGCCTGCTTGGGATTCTCTCTCTCTCTCCCTCTCTCTTGCCCCTCTCTGCTTGTGCACGCGCTGTCTCACAATAATTTTTTTGTTTTAAAGGTACGTTGCCTAACTCTATGCCAATAGACTTGAAAATCTGAACAAAACAGATCGTTTCCTAGGAAATATAATTTGGCAAAGCTGATTTGGGAAGAGGTGGAAGGTTAAAGCAGACTGATTTTCGTAAAGGAAATGGAGAAAACTTCCAAAGAAGTTTGTCCCTGCTGTAGACAAACAGAAAAAATCAGTGCAGAACTTCCATGGGATCGTTTTAGTTCCATTTAAACCATTCAGAGAATCGAAAAAATACTGCTTCTAAATTACTTCTATTAATTGAGCGTAACACCGGTAGTGAAATGCCATAGAGCTCAAGTGAGAGTGACAGAGGGGCAGCACTTAAGGTCCCGCAGAGCGTGGTGGTGAGGAGGGGCCCCGGTCTCTCCAGCCCCTGGTGTCCTGGTGCACAGCAGGTGACGGACAGTCACCGAGTATGCGAACGAGTCTGCACCGGGTCCTGTCGGAGGCACGATGCCAAGAGGTCTCATCTTTGCCCACAGTCCCTGTATTCTGGAGGGGACAGGATGCTCTGTCCGGTGGTGTGGGGAGGGTTTCAGGGGGCAGCGCCCACTGCACTACGGGGGGGACTGAGGCACAGCTCCGCACACGGGGTCGTGGTGCTGGGGGAGACCCCCCCCCCAGGGGAGCAGTACACGAGGGAGAGGCCTGGAGAGGTGGCCGATCCAAGGAGGGGTGTTGAGGCAGATCTGGGGGTTGGGCAGAGTTTGGTGAGCCTCAGGGCCACGGGCGAGAGAGGGCCAGGGGGCGGGCTGGTCCCCAAACCCTGGGGAGCCACCAAGTGTGCGGCAGGAGCCCATGTCCTGAGGCGTGTGGGCGAGCGTCTGATGGCAGGGGTGGGGGGTGGGGTGGCAAGAAGGCCTGTTGAGTAAAGACGCGGCTGAACAGACCGGCCCAGACTAAGGGCCGGGCCAGGGGAGTGGTGGCCGCAGGACAGGTGAAGACAGGAGAGGGGTTCTCGAACCAGGAAGAAAGTTTTGAGGAAACAAACTGTACTGTGACTGATGGGTGAGGGAGGCGCTTGTAACCATCGGGGAGGGCTCCCTGCCAGGTGGCCGTGGGCCACACTCCTTCCTTCATTCCCGGTGGACCCGGCTCTGCCCCACCTGCCGGTCTGCGTTGCCGACCTCGGCCCATTGGGAGTCGGGAACGTTTCGTGGGCTGCACGGCTGCTCCTGGCCTGGACCACGGTTCTTGCCGCCTCGCGGGGCCACACGGTGGTCCTCAGGCCCCCACCTCGGGCTGGGCTCCCCCAGGGCCTCGCTGTTGTCGCCCAGGCCTACGTCTGGGTCCCGCATGCCCGTCAGAGGCCCAGCCCTCTCAGGCTCGGCACAAGTGGGGAACCGCCCAACCAGGAACTGGGAACTGGGAGACCGGGAAGCTGGGGTTGAATCGGGGGCAGAAAGTGGCCTTTACTTGTTTGTTGTGAGCCAATGGTAGAACATACGACACAGTCGATTTTCTAAATTATAAGGATGAAATTCATACAACGTAAAATGATTTTTTTCTTTTCACATGTTTGTTATCTATTGAGAGAGAGAGAGAGAGATTGTGTGCATATGCACTGGGGAGGTGCAGAGAGAGGGAGAGAGAGACAGAATCCCAGGCAGGCTCCATGATGTCGGCACAGGGCCTGACACAGGGCTCGAACCCACAAACTGAGATCAAGAGTCAGACGCTTAACTGACTGAGCCACCCAGGCGCCCCAAAACAAATCATTTAAAAATGCACAGTTCAGGGCGCCTGGGTGGCTCAGTCGGCTAAGCGTCTGGCTTCGGCTCAGGTCAGGATCTCAGGGTTCATGAGGTCAAGTCCCGCATCAGGTGAACACGAGCCCCGCCTTGAGGGAGCCTGCTTCTTTCCGTCGCCCTCTCTCTGCCCTCAGTCACTGCCCACCCCCCGTCGAAAACAAAAGTGTGTGGTCCAGGGGCATCTGGTCCATTCACACCGTGGTGCCGCCACCCTCTGCATCTGGCCTCAGAACTTCCTCGTCGGCCCCCACAGGAAGTCCAGGACCCACAGGGCAGTCTCTCCTGTCCCTTCCTCCCTCCCGCCCCTGGCAGCCCGTGGTCATCTCCACAGATTTACCGCTTCTGGACGTTTCGCGGAGGCGGGGTTCTAGAGTTCCGGCCTTTTGTGTCTCCCGGCTTTCACCGACCGCAAGGTTCGGCGATTCCTGCGCTGTAGCGCCGGTCAGGATGCCGTGCCTTTTCGCGGCTGCGTGATACTCCGTCGTGCGGACGGCCCACGCTCTGCTCGTCGATGGGCCGCCGGTGGGCTGTTGTCAGTCCGCTGCTGTGAACGCGTGTGGACGTGGACGCGGCACGGTGTCTGTTTCCGGCCCCTTTGGGTCTGTACCTGAGGCGTGGGACTGCCGGGGTCCGCGGTGGTTCTGCGCTACATTTTGGAGGAGCCGCCAGACTGTTTTCCACGGCAGCTTCACCGTTTTCCGTTCCCACCTGCGGAGTGTGGGGCCCCAGTTCCCCCCGTCCTTAGCAACACGTGTTGTTCTCTCGATTTTTGATTCTGGCCGTTCCAATGGGTGTGGCCCCGACTCGCGTCTCCTTGAGGGCCAGTGGCGTGGAGAACCTTTGCGCCCCCTGGCCGTTTGCGTGTCGTCCTTGGAGAGGTGTCCAGCCGCGCCCCTCGTCCGTTTTGAAGTCGGGTGTCTTTTGTCGAGTTGTAAGACTCCTCCATACGTTCCGGCTGTTAGACCCTTATCAGATGCGATTTGTAAGTGTTCTAAAATATTATTTTGTGTGTTGTGAAGAGTGAGACAATTTTCTTTGCGTGGTTTAAGCTCCTGTTTGGGCCACTGGCCCATTTTGAGTTAAGTTTTGTGTACAGAGCGAGGTGGGTGTGACAGCTGACGTCTCATTCAGCTTCTGCCGCTGCGTGACCCTGACAGGGGGCCCCCCGTGGGCCCAGCTCCGCAACCCTGCCCTCAGCCGGATGCAGGCCGGGGCATGCCTTGGGGATGATCCGAGGCAAGGGCCTCCCTTCCGACCGAAGTGGCTGGCGCTGAGCTGTGGGCCCGGCCGGTTGGGAGTGGTGTTGTGGTGTCTCCACCCTACCCTGCCCGCTTCCCTCATCCCTCCCCCTGGACCGGGTGGGGGCCCACACGGAGAGCGGGAGCGGGAGGACGGGGCCTCAGAGACAGCGGTCCTCTGCCTGTTCCCCGCTCTGCAGTGTGCTGTGTTTAATCCCTGAGTGGTGTCCCTGCACCCCGGTGACACCCTCTCGGAGGCTTTCACTGGAGCTCATCTTTATCCCAGGGTGTCTGAAGTCTCTGCAACCTTTCCTCTGGAGAAAACAGTAAGGCCCAGAAAGCGTCCGAGCCCCCTGGGCTGCGTGGAGCTCGGGCAGGCGATGCGCCAGGAGCAAAGCAGCTCCCCACGATGGGGCACAGGTGAGGAAAGGTCGAGAGCTCGAGAGCTCGGGGAGGGCAGGGGGAGTGGGAGCTAGAGACGTGAGCAGGGGCCAAATCTCCCAGGGCTTGGAGGCCGTGATGCAGGCGGGCTTGGCCCCGAGATCAAGGGAAACTGCCAGCTGGGCCCCTCTGCGATGTGAGGTTGGGAGAATTGGCCTCGGGCACCTGGCTGAAAAGTGTGGTGTTTGTCATGGGACTGACCTAAGCTGGCCACCCCCGCCAGGTTCCTCCCACCCAGGAGGGACAGGTGGGGTTGGGCCCAGGCAGGAGCCGGACTTTGTTACCCGGGTTGGTCTGGCTCTGAGCCTGAGTTCTGAGCTGTGCTTGCAGTTCCGCTAGGGTGCCCTCCACCTCCTACCCACCCGGCCCTGGGTCCTCAGAGGAGCCATGGACCCCAGAGGTGAGTGGAGAGGAATAAGGGCTCCGGGATGGGGCAGTGGTTACCCACATGGGGCTCTGCCCATCTCTGCTGGGCTTCCGGCCACCTGGAGCCAGAGGTCGGGTCGGGCTGAGGGCCGGCCGGGGGGGGGGGGGCGGCTGGATGCCGTGGGAGCAGGGAGGGTCTGGGAGCTGCATTTGCTTATGTGTGCAGGCGTGGGGGTAGGCTTGGGCAGGGATGATGCTGGCGCCCAGGAAAGTGCAGCAGAATGTGGCCAGAGCACTTAGTGTGGAGGGCAGACTTGGGGGAAATATCTTGATTTGCCATGAAAAGCTCCCTGCCCAGCCCTCCTGTCCCTGTGCCCTCTCCCGGGCTCTCTCCTTTCTCTACTAGTCTAGGCCCCAGAGGCTGGAGCAGGTGGTCGATGAGGGGATTTCCTCCTGCCGTGAAGCCTGTAGGAGACTCTCAGGAGCTCAGAGCTCAGACACAGCCAGTGCTTGGGGTAGGGGAGCCGGGTCACCTTCTGGGGCACCAGGACAAAGGAGACAGAGAAAAGGAGGGACAGAGGAAATAGGCTGAGGGGAGGGCCGCCTCCTGTGGGTGCAGGCTGGGTCCCTGATATCATTAACGCTGCCTGTAGCTGGCCCAAGGTCACACTGTGAGGCTGGGGTTTAAGGACAGAGGAAAGGAGAGAAGGGAGAGGGGAGGGGCCTGGAGAGCCAGGAGGAAGGCCCCTTCCTGGCCCAGCCCCCACCCCAAGCCTGGCCAGGATGCTGGGGTCTGCTGCATATTTGCCCACAGGGTGGTCTCTGCACGTCTGGCGGAGAGAGGGAAGCTTCTGTTTGGCCCTCGGCCCTCTCCCTGCCGTCTCTGCAGCTGCCTGGAAACAATTCCACACAGCAACTCGGGTTCTTACTTGTTAGCAGGACTACAGCCCCTGGCCCAGCCCCCGTGGCTGAGAGTAGGTGGAGAAACCCTAGCCCCGTGGGCAGGCAGAGCTCTGGGCATTGGGAGCCGTCGGACACCCCCCCCCCACCTCCCCCCGACACGGGGGCATTGACGCGAACCGCACAGCAGGCCCGCCAGCTCAGAGCTCCTGCCGGGGCCACCCTGCGCCCTGCTGCCTGTCCTCGGTGACCAGGATGGCGAGGACGTGATCCTGGTTTGTGCACATTTCCTAACGCCCGGGACCTGGCATTGTTTATTCACCTTCTCATCTGTGGCCCTTTGCAAGAGACTGGCACACAGTGTGGCCTCAGTGAAACTTCCAGAACGGCAGTCCAAAGCACGTGCCCAAAGCTGGGACGTGAAAATGGGCTGCGTGGGTCCAGATCTCCCAGGTACCCTCCACAGCTGGGGTCAAACCCCAGGCCCTGCGGTCTCCCCTTCTCCGGCCAGAGGAGAAAGGTAGGTGACCCGGAGGCCTCTAGGAAGGCCCCCGGGTCTCTGCTCAGCCGTCTCCCCTGAGAGCAGGAGGAAGCGGCCCTGGAGAGACGCTGGGGAGGTCCAGGGAGATCAGGACACAGCCCTAGGTTCCTCCCTCCATTCCGTCCTGCCTCCTGGGACTGGGCCTGGCTGGGGTGGGGGGATGCGGGGGGGGGCACCCTGGGGGCATCTGGGAGGAGACACAGAGTGGGAAGGGGCTTCTTCAGCCCCTTAGGGAGACAGGGCTCAGCCTGGGCAGGAGGGCACATGTTTTTCCAGAAGAGGAAGGCAAAGACAACAGTGTGGTCATCAACATTCTTTTGTTGATAAGAGGCAGCCAGACTGGGAGCAGGGCTCCTTCAAGAAACCCTGTCCCCAGCTAGCTGGGAGGGGTCACTGGACGTCCACTGTTGACTTGTGCCCTGGTTCTAAAGTGTGTCTGCTCTCCATGCCCAGAGCAGAGACCCTGTGTGGGTGGTGGCTGGTGGGAAGGACAGCTCCTGGAGCCAGCGGAATCCCACGGCCGCGAAGGCACGAGCTGAGTGAGATTCCACGGTGTGGACAGACCGCACTTCCCTTATTCCTTCATTCGTTGTTGGACACTTGAGTTACTCCCACTTTCTGGGACCACTGCCGCCATGAGCGTGTGCAGACCCAGCAGTGGGATTGCCGGACCACGCGGCAGTTCTGTGTACATTTTGAGGAATTGCCGAGCTCTCTCCCCCAGCAGCCGCACCCAGGACCACACTCTGAAGGTGTGACTGACAGGGTGTGCTGGTGCGTTGAGTTGGGGTGGGGAGACGCCTCTGATCTGTCCATGCGCTCTGGTGCCTGGCCATGACGTGGAAAGTGTGCCCCACGGGGGGCCTGGGTGACGGGGACCCAGGGTCCTGTTTGGCTGTGAAAGGGCTGATGTGCCTTCAGTGGGGAGGGTCCATGAGTGCTTAGGTCCCCAGGTCCAGGGGTCGACAGAAGGTAAAGGCTGGAGAATGACCGGGGGGGATGGCAGGGTAGATGTCATAGTTCATGCTCCCATGGTGCACGGTGGGGGCAGAAGAAAGGCTGGGACCATGCCTGGAGCCTCCAGTGTCTGTGCTCCCCCTTCCCCCCAGGAGGAGGTACAGAGGTGGCTGGGTGGGTGTCACCAGCAGACAGACCAGAGGGAGCAGAGTTCAGCCACGCTGATGGGGCAAGTGGACTGAGGGCGGAGGAGAGAGTGCGGGGTTAGGGCTGCAGGGGTCCCAGTGGGTGGCTGGGGTGAAGGCTGGTTGGGGAGGGGGAGGAGAGAAGGGGAGGACG
Source organism: Lynx rufus (assembly GCF_022079265.1). NCBI lineage: Eukaryota > Metazoa > Chordata > Mammalia > Carnivora > Felidae > Lynx > Lynx rufus. The sequence continues at coordinate 2,209,102 of NW_025814852.1, read as the reverse complement.
GACGGAGGGTATGGAGACAGGATGATTCAATCTCTCCAGGGCAGGGGAGCACTGGGAGGGCCCCAGGAAGGGAGTGTCCGGGGAGAACATGCATGACGCACGCGCACCATATGTGCCCCGTGCTGTGCAGGATCCCTCTCACCCAAGCCCTGCTCTGATTGGGACGGGGTCTCCCAGCTCACCTGGGTCAGCCCAGCCACTGCCCCGTGGCGCACCTGATGGGGCAAATCTGGACTCTTCAGTTCAATCTTTCTTGCGCGGCGGTCACCGTAGCGAGGTCGAATGCCTGCGGCCTGAGTTGTCACCCAAGACCCTTTGCCCTTTGTGGGCAGGGCGCCTGGCTGGCTCGGTTGGTGGAGCTCTCAGGTCACGATCTCATGTTCGTTCGTGGATTGACCCCCATTCCGGGCTCTGTGCTGACATCACAGAGCTTGCTTAGGGTTCTCCTTCCATCCTTCTCTCTCTCTCCCCCCCTCCTTCCCCCCCCCCAAAATAAATAAATAAACGTTAAAACAAACCAAAGAAAAAACAGTTCGTGGGTGCCTGGCTGGGTTGGTCCAGTCCGTGGAGCGTGCGACTCTTGATCTGGGGGTTGTAAATTTGAGTCCCACATTGGGTTTAGAGATTAAAGATAAAAACTTAAAAAAAAAAAAAAACCCAATTCAGTAGTTGTTCTTATTTATTAAATCCTAGGAGCTATTATCAAAGGGCTTGGGGGTTTATGATATGAGTTCCAAACTTTAAAAAAAAATTTCTTTGATTGCGTTTATGGTTGTCTTTTCAACTGTGCGTGAAAATTTTATTTTCACCGGGTCATATTTATTTGTCTTCATTTAGGGCTATGAAGAAGAAATCTGTGGCCAGACTTAGAAAGGGCCTGACCCTCTCCAAGACTGAACATGCAGCATCTCTGTCTTATTCTGGTTTATTTATGGGTTTATCTAATTTTATTACTTGGAGCGGGCGGTAGCCTTGCATGGCTCAAAGCTAAAAACGATCCCTCGACGTGATGGAGAAGTGTGACTGGTGCCTGACCTTCCCTGTATGTAACCGTTTTTAGTCATTCCCCACGCAGCCTTTTAGGTTTTTTAGGGAAGCGTGAACAACGTACAAAAGGTGGAGTATTGTCTTCACTGTTGCGTACCTTGCTTTAAACCTGTGCTAAGCGTGCCCCTACTCTCTCTCAGAGCTGCACAGCATCCCCTTTGTTGGTCACGCAGAAGTGGACTTCAGTCCCTAGCCATGGACACTGGGGTCCTTTCCAGGCTCCTGCTGTTGTAGACAAAGCCTTCGTGAAAAACAGTCATTTTACGCGTGGGCAGGTGTCTCTGTGGTGGAGATCCCCAGAAGTGGGTTTGCCCGATCACATGCTGAGTGAGTCTGACTCTGGGTAAACACTGCCAGATGTCCCTTCCCATGGACTCCCTCCCCTTCCCACCCCCTACCGTGGTGTTTCTGAACCTCACCCCTCCCCAGTTATAGCAGTATAAGGAGGGAAATAAAATTGAATTTAAATTGCCTCCAAAGAGAGGGGGCACCTGGCTGGCTGGGTCAGCAGAGCACGTGACTCTTGATCGCGGGGTCTTGAGTTCAAGCCCCACGTTTGGCATAGGGCCTACTTTAAAAACAAAAAAATGTATTGTCCCTAAAGAGAAAAATACAAAGGAGTAAGATTTTGGCGGGTAAAGTTAAGCTTTGGAAGGCCACAAATAATTAATGTCTAAGGTGGTGTTCTTTTTGTCTTTTTTTTTTTTTTTTTTTTTTTTGCATCCCCAAGAACCAATTTTGACCTGCCGGCTCCCCACACCCCCTGCCTTGAGAGCAGCCGGCAGACGCGGTGTGTTATCGCCCTCTGGTGGTGGGAAATGGTATCTCACTGTGGCTTGCTTGCTTTTTTTTTTTTTTTTTTTAAACCAGCTCCAGTATAATTGACATATAACTACACATATTTAAACTGTGTCTTTAGGGGCACCTGGGTGGCTCAGTCGGTTAAACATCGACTTCAGCTCAGGTCATGATCTCACAGCTTGTGAGTTCCAGCCCCCACGTCAGGCTCTGGGCTGACAGCTCAGAGCCTGGAGCCTACTTGGGATTCTGTCTCCCTCTCTGCCCTCCCCTACTCGTGCTCCCCCCTCTTAGAATAAATAAATAAACATTAAAAAAAAATAAAACCTTTGCCTAATCCGAGGCCAAAGAAGCTACTCTTTATTTTCGCACATACCTCTGGGATTGCACATTTGGGTACATGTGGGTTTTCACATTTTCACACCCAGAGGAAACGGACGTTTCCCTCTTAGACCCAGTGAAACTCTTTGGTAACAGTGTCTGGGCTGCACCCAGGTGTACATGTGCATGTTTTGTTTGTTTGCTTGTTTTCTCAGTCCAGCACTTGGGACCCCCCCAACACGTTTGTGATCAATGAGGTTCTCTCCGCTGGGACATCGGGCTTGAGCGTCGTAAAACCCAGCGGTGGGTGGCTCAGGGGAGGAGGCTCTTTATCAGTGGTGGGTCCTGCTGTACCCGCCACCTTCAGCTAAGATTTAACTGATGCACGCTGTATGGCTTCCTTCCAACGCGCCCCTTTCCCGGGGTGCCGCACCCCTGTAGTGGGCTCTCCCACCATGATGTGTTATTGTGTGTACCTGTGCTGTTAGCCCCCACGGCATTAGGGCTGCGAGGTGCCCGTGGGGTGTGGGGTCCCCTCGGTGAGAGGGTTGGTGCACCGTCGTCTGTCACAGCCCTCCTGGGCCTTGTCCTTCACGCTCTGCCTGTGGCGTAATTGCTGCGGTGCGCCCCAGCCTCTGAAGTGTGAAGAGTGGACCCGCGTCCCCGGGGGCTTGTCAACAAGGAGGGGCACCAGGGCAGGTGCCCAGGGGCTGCAGGGCAAGGCTCAGCGGGTTATGCCTCCAGGAGAGGTGTAACCCTCCTTCCCTGAGGGCACACAAGAGGGAGAGGGCTTTCAGCTGGAGCCCACAGAAGCCCCTCCCTGCCCGGTGCCCAGTGCCCAGTGCCCAGTGTGGGCCCCAACAAGGTGATTCGGGTGAACTGGCCCCGGAATAACCCAGGCTTCCTCTCCGCAGGCTTCTGGGGAAGGAGTGCCAGCTCCTGGCTGTGCGGGCTCCTGCTCTTGGCTGCGTGTCTGGGCTTCTACAGGTGAGAGTCTGGGGACGTCCCTGGGGTCCCTGTGGTGGGCTGGGGTTTAGTATAGCTAATTTGACTTTAATTCATGAAAACGGTCAGGGTTTTGGCCCACAGCCGTGGTCCCGGAGAAGGTGTTACCCACACGGTCGCTGTCATTTTGCAGATAAGGAAACCGAGGGAACACGGTGGTGTTTTCTGCCTCAGGTGCCCACTTCGCAGGGACGCAGACCCCCAGGCTCTGCTCCCTGATGAGTTGTCGGCATTTATAGGTTCCCTGGGGAGAGGTGGGGGGCAGAGGGCTTCTGAAGGCAGTGTTTTACAGCCTGTTAGAAACACCGGTTACGTAGAGCTCACACCGTGCTTTAAATGCATTTACCGAAAACAGATAACACCTTTTTTTTTTTACTGCCTTTCATTTGTTTAAAACAAACAGTAAAGTTTATGTTTCCAAACAAACTTAGTAAAATTGCATTCCCTTAAAAAAAAATAGAATCTAGTGGATCCTTTTCAGTGCACTGGTTTTTATTCAAGGTGAAACTGCCCCTAGCCTCAACTTTGAGGTGGAAACTGAATGTTCACATGTACAGTCGAGACCACAGGAAGGCATTTTCACGTAGTGGTTAACCTTGAGAGCTGTACACGTTTTCACTGATGACTTCCGTAAAGTAATTTGTTAGGAGTTCGCACTTACTGGATGCGGTGTCCTGTGCTGGGCACTGAGCGAGATGCTTGACGGACATTCTTGCACATTCTCTCAACAACCTGTAAGATCTGCATTATTGCCCCCGTTTCACACCCGAGGGAGGTGAGGCTCCAGAGGTTAAGGTGAGACGCGGGTTATAAGGTAGGAAGTGGCAAGGCCAAGACGCAAACCCTTCCAAACCCACTTCCCGGGCCCCTGAGGGCGAGTCGACCTGGGGCCAGCATCTCATCTCAGGGCTGCGGGTCCAGCCAGTGCGTGCTCCGGAAAACGGTGCCCTCACTCTGTCGGACACGTCAACACATTGCCCTGGAGAGGCGTTTACTGAGCCTGGTGTTGGGGTGTGTGTGTGTGTGTGCGTGCGTGTGTGTGTGTGTGCGTGTGCGTGCCAGGACGTCACTGTCAATGGGACAGCTCCTTGTCTTGAGCAGTGTCCGATCTGGTAGGGGGAATACACAGGTGAGAGGCTGCCACGAGAGTGGGGACAGGCTTTCCCGGATCTCCCAGGACGAGGACACCCCTTGATCTGCCAGAGGTGGACACTGGCCAGGGCTTTGAAGGGCCAGTCTGGTCTAAGCGACAAGTGCTGGTGGAACCGATGGAACAGTGCTGGTGGGGGCAGTTGTACTCGTCCAGGTGGCCCCTCCCACCGCGTGGGGGCACAGGGACCTCCTGAATTGCTGTGCTGTCCTCCCAGGGCCTGGTGCCCACTTCAGAGCTTGCCTGCGTCCTGCTGCGGGTCAGGGGGCTGAGCTGGCTCCGCAGCCGGTCCGGCAGGTGATCAAGGCCCCACCTGAACTTTATACGGCAGCAGAACTCCGTCCTCTGCGAGCGGCCTGTCCCGATGTCTGATTCTTAGAATGTGCCCTTGAACTGCATGAGAATATTCTTCCTTGTAGCGTAAGGACCCCAGGGAGCGCTGAGAACGTGTGGCCCCTTCGGTGTCATGCCTTCAGCTTTTTGGAGACACCTGTCCCCGCGCCCTGCCGCTCCCCGCTGGGACCCAGTTCTGAAGCCCCTCACCCCGCCCGGACTCGCTGAAGTTCACAACGTGTGTTACAGCAAGTTTCCCAGGGTGGCAGCCCAATGGGTCTGGGGTCTGGGGTCTGGCCTCTTTTCTCCATCGAGATGCCATGGTTCTTTTGGGTTATTCATCCAGCGCCTCCTTCCTCTGCATTATCCCGTGTTTAGATCTTGTTTTCTCTTCTTTTCTCCCTCATTTCAACACACCTTGGATTCCTTTTTAATATTTTTAGACTGGTAAATGTTTAGTACCCAAAAGATTCACCTGATTATTACATTAAGCTTCCTTGTAAAATATTTATTTATTTTGAGAGAGAGAGGAGGGGCAGCAAAGGAGAGAGAGAATCTCAAGCAGGCTCCACACTGTCAGCACAGGGCCCACCGTGGGGCTCGAACTCACGAATTGTGAGATCATGACCTGAGCAGAAATCAAGCGTCGGCGCGTAAGCGACTGAGCCACCCAGGCGCCCCCGGCTCCCTTCTGTGTTTTAACAGGCCCCCTAGGTGATTTGGATGCAGGCCGACATCGGTCTCTCTTTCTCACTCTCTCTCTCTCTCTCTCACAAAACAAAACAAAACAAAACGGGAAAGAAAATAGAAGCGGGGGTGGGGGGGGGCGCCTGGGTGGCTCAGTGGATTGTCTGACTCTTGATTTTAGCTCAGGTCATGAGCCGGGCGGGGGTTGTGGGATCAGGCTCCACACTGAGCGTGGATCCTGCTTGGGATTCTCTCTCTCTGTCTCTCTCTCTGTTTCTCCCCCCCCTCCACCCCTCTCCCTGACTCATGCACTCTCTCTATCTCTAAAGAAAAATAAAAGAGAGAGAAATAAACATAAAGGAATATAGAAAGGAGGCATGACTCTAGACTTGAGAGTGTCCACAGGTCACCTGGGGAACTTGTTAGAAAGAGAGCTTTCTACCTACACACCCCTCCTAAGTGCTCAGCACCGTGCAGGGGCCTGGAATTGCATCTAGAAACGACTCCTCAGGTGAACGGGATGCCGCGGTCCTCGGCCCTGCTGTTGGTTACTATGGTGATGGGATTGCGTTACAATGGTCCAGATGACCAGCAGGAGTGGGGATGGGGCCAGAAGGGCTCTGGTCGGGCCCCACATCCATTTTCTCAGGAGCCAGAGGCCAAAAGGGTGAGAATGTGTGTGTTAAAGTCTCAGCCTCGAACCCCCATCCTGTCGGTCCTCCCGCCCAGCGAGGACTCAGTTTCACACTCTTGTTTGTCCCCCAGCAATGTCTTCAGGCTGATTCCCGGATGGAGGCAGATGGGAGAGTCTCGAAGGTAATGGCGGCGTCTTTGGATTCAGGGCGGTTCCTTCTAGAAAGATCTAGAGCAGAAATAGAAATATACATATGTACTGAATTGGAGGTACTTCTAACCAGAGACCCTCGGTTCCCAGTGTGACTCCCGAGTCCCTCCCTCCACCATGTTTTCTCAAACCTTGACAAAGGACAAGGCAGAGAAAGTTCTAGCTTGCGCTGGAGAGAACACGTTTACAGAGTTCACGCACTGCCCAGCGGGCTGTGCGGCAAGGCGGGGGTTCTGGGAGGGATAGCGCCTGGTATGGGTTCCGGGGTCCCTTCAGCTGCTTCGACGGGGCCGAGCGGGGGTGGGGGCCCTCTGACCCCGTCAGGGCCCAGACAGGTCGAGGCTCAGTGTCCTCTCAGAGCTCATTCCTTCCAGAGCTGGCCTCTCTGGTGACCTGTGAACAGATAAGGTGACAGCTCCCAACCGGGACGCGTCACGAGCCCACAGGGCGTGGCCCGACCCCAGTTCTCTCTCCGTCCAGCTTGGGGGGCCCACACATGCTGGTCGGATGGCCGGGTGGATGGTGGGCTCAGCTGGTGTCACTTTCGTCTCCAGCAGCACTGAGGGCCGTCCCCTGCAGGGCCAACGGGAGAGCCTGCCATCGAGGTAGTGACTTCCGCTCCTTCCTCCTCCCTCACAAACACTGGCCTTCGTCGGCCCCACTGAACTCCATCCAGGAGCCTGTCTCCCCTCCCCCCACCCCCAGGCCTGGCTGGGGTCCCCAGGGGCCGGTGGGGAGGGGGGATGCACACCTAATCCTGGCCTGGGGCGCCCCCCTCTTGAGGGCACGGCTCTTTGTTGGCAATCGCTACTTTTCACGAAGTGAGTCGATGGAACCTTTCCTCCCTCAGCCGGGATGGCCGCCGTGTGGTCCCGCAGGGGATGCTGCTGGAGACAAAGCAGTGCAGGTGAGGGGCGGGGAGCGGGGCTCCCGGGGCTGACGGGGTGAGGGGGGCCTTGCCAGAGCTCTTCTGGGGATTCCAGGACCCACAGGGGCAGCCACGGCTCCTGCCTCCTGGTCTCTGCTCCTCCTCCCCAGGTGTGTGTGTGTTGGGGGGGCAGTGTCTCCCGAGGCCGTGGTCACCCCCTGCGGGTGGAGCCATGCACCACGCTCCCAGACACGGTCAGCGTGTCCAGGGTTTCTCAGCCCTGCTTCAGACCCCCGCTCCACTCCCCTGGCCCAGGCTCGGCATCACACGGGAACTTTCTCCTCAGGGGCCGTGACGTGGCTGGCCCTGGAGGAGACCTGCCCGCTGGCGCGGGAGCGCTTCCCCCAGGACCCGGCCCTGGGCTGAGTGCTCTCTGTTTCCCTCCCTCAGTGAAAGGGACTGCCCCCCGGACGCCTGCAGAGTCCCTGAAGTCCCCAGGTATGGGGACCACCTCTTCGGGTGTTTCTGTGCCTCTTTCCAAGCAAGTCAACATGTGCCTCCCCATCCCCTTCCTCACCCCCACCCAGTCCAAGGCCTGATTCCCAGGGGAGAGGAGGGTGATGGGGGAGAGGAGGGTGATGGGGGAGAGGAGGGTGATGGGGGCACAGGAGAACAGGAGGAGACGTTAGATGATGGGAGTCACAGGGGGTTTCCACTTGACCTCCAGCCGTGGGGCTGCTCAGTGTCATGCCCGTGGCACACTCAGCCCCGGCTTCTCAGCCCTCAGCTCAGCTAACACCTGAGGATGATGTGGCCCGGGGAGGGCATGGAGGTGGGCGCGGCATGGGGGCTGGATGGGGTGGGGGTGGGCCTTCGTAGTTGTGAGGTAGACCCGTGTTAGGACTTACAACACAGGGAGAGAGAGAGAGAGAGAGAGGGAGGGAGGGAGGGAGAGAGAGGAAGGAGATGTGGGGAGTCTAGAGCCTTGGCAGTTACCAGAGACCTTGAGGGGTGACCCCCTTTCCTCTGCTTGGCTTTTAGCCTCATCGGTTTATCACTGGGAAGCATGTGGCGTCCCCAGGGCTGGGTGGGCACGTTTGACCGCTGTCTGTCTAGTGAGTGGACAAGTGACGAGTGGACAAGAGGAAGAAAGGAAGGAGGGAAGGAGGGGGAGCAGGAGAGAGGAAAGAAGGAAGGAGGAGGAAGGCAGGAGGGCGGACGGGCAGGCTGGCAGTCCTGTGGTGCCCCTGGCACAGCTGGCCGTCTAGACGGGGAGGACGGCACCTTGCAGCTGTGGGCGTAGACTGCCTGGCTCCGAGACGCTTCTGGGTGCGACTGTCCGCCTCCCTGACGCGTGTCTTCTCTGCAGGATGGTTTACCCCAAGGCCCAGCTCCTGCAGCCTGCGTAAGTTAGCACATCCCTGCCGTGGCCACCGGCCCGCCTCGAGTTCTCCTCTCCCTCACTGCCACCTGTCCTAGCCTTTTCTTTTCCTTCTCTTGCCGTGAGAGGGGGCTGGGCTCGTTGCTAACGGGTCTGGTCCCGGGCGAGGGTGCCAGGGAAGGCGCCTCCAACTCCTGGGCCCGGGGAGCATGGGTGTCCACAGAAGGCACGGAACCCTCTCTCCAGACTCTTCCTGGGGACGCAGGACAGGTCTGGGCTGGGTTCCCCCGGTGCAGGCGCCCGTCCCCGCAGCCCGGCCTCCTCAGCCCGCACCTCCTGGCTGTTCTGCAGCCGGTCCCTGTGGCCTCAGACAGGAAGGTCGCCCTGAGGCCACGCTGGTCAGCCCTCGCTTTACAAGCAGGGAAACTGAGGCTCAGAGAAGTGAAGGTACTTGCCTGAGTTGTGCGACCGGCGAGGGCGCGGTCGGGTTCCGAGCCCAGGCCGCGCGACCTCCCTGCCGGGAGAGCTGTGAGCGCGCACTGTCATTTCTGACACCAGTACCCACGCCTCCTTGAGTCCTTAGAGCCACCCGGAGACCGTGACACCTGACACGTGACCTCCCTGGAATGAGAGGGCTGTCCCTGGGGAGGACACACACACACACACACACACACACACACACACACACACACACCAGGTCCAAAGCGCTCCATTTAAAATATCTCAAAAATACGAAGTCTCTTATTTTAAAAACCGATCACGTATTGAAAGGATGGTATTTTGGACGTTGCGGGTTAAACAACATACACCAGATTAATTGTAACTTTACCTGAGACAGAGCATGAGTGGGGGAGGGGCAGAGGGAGACACAGGGTCAGAAGCAGGATCCAGGCTCTGAGCCATCAGCACAGAGCCTGACGCGGGGCTCAAACTCACAAACCGTGAGATCATGACCTGAGCTGAAGTTGGGCGCTCCACCGACTGAGCCCCCCCAGGCGCCCCTCACCTGGTCACTTTTACCTTTGTGTGCTTACTAGAACAATTTTAAATTACAAATCTCTGTTGGACACAGCCCATCTGGAGGGACGGGCTGGCGTGAGCCTGTTCCCGTGGGTTGTGGAGCCGTGTCCCGAGAAGCCACGAGTGAACAGGCACTCGTGAGACGGGATGGGAGGAGAGGAGAGAGGCGTCCGTGCGGGCTAGGGTGGAGAAGGGACAGAGAACGTTCTGTGGGGCTACACTGGGAGGAGGGGAAGCCCTTGAGATGGGAGGGAGCTGGAGGCCTAGCTTTGTCCCTGAAGAAAACTCGTGTTACCCCCTACTCCCAGCAAACAGGTAGGTTTCCCACAGGGAACGATGCCGCCGCTCCCCCCAGTCAGCAGCCCCCACGGTGGGGGCTCATTCCCACAGCCCGCCTCCCGCTCCCCACGTGCCAGTTGCAAGTTCTAGGTTGTCACCTGTGCTTTTGACTGACCGGCTGTAGCTCAGGGCTCCCACCGGCCCCTCCTCGGGCTCGGTGACTTTCTAGGGTGGCTCCAGAACCCAAGAAGACAGTCTATTCTTGGTGATACTCGGCGTATCACCAATGGCGCGGGAGCAGCCAGGGGCACAGGTCCCCAGGGGGCGGCGTGGGGAGGCCAGGGAGCCTCCGTGCCCTCTCGGACCCCGTCGTCAGGATCTGGTGGAGGCTCCCTCACACACGCACCTGCCGGGAGGATGGGGGCTGGGGCTGCAGTGTCACGCTTCTGACCACGGCGTGGTCTTTCCGGTGGCCAGTCCCCATCCCGAGCCATCCAGGAGCCCGCCCCGGGTGACCTCATTAAAACAAAAGGTGTCCCTATCACCCAGGAAGTTCCAAGGGGTTTAGGAGCCCCTTGTCAGGATCTGGGGTCAAAGACTGAATATATGTTTCTTATGGCCAAGTCCCTATTGCTGGGAAAGGGCTTGGCTATTGCTCTCACTGAGATGCAGCTCCTTCTCGGAAATGGGGTTGGGGGCCTCCCAGAAGGAGTGTCCTGTGGGACCCAGCACTCGGCGGTGCTCAGGAGACACTCCACGCGGGGCAGTGAGGGAATGGCAGGGTCAGGGCTCAGGGGCTGAGCTTGTGAGGCAGAGAGCACTGGATTGGGAGTCTGGAATCCCGGCTGCGTCTAACTGCGCTGCTCGTGGACTGTGGACCTTTGGCCCTTCCTTCCCCGGCTCACCTTTCCATGCCCTGCTCTAACGCACCGTGACCTGTTCCCTCTAGGAGGGCAGACGTGCTGGTCATGACCCCCTGGTTTGCTCCTGTCATCTGGGACGGGGTCTTTGACTCTGCCATTCTGGACGCACAATTCGAAAACACCACCGTTGGACTGACCATTTTTGCCATCAAAAAGTAAGTGAGATCTGGGACGCCTGGGTGGCTCAGCCGGTTAAGTGTCTGACTCTTTGGCTCAGGTCATGATCTCACAGCACCTGGGTCTGAGCTCCGAGCTGGGCTCTGCCCTGATAGTGTGGAGCCTGCTTGGGATTCTCTCTCTCCCTCTCTCTCTCTGGCCCTCCCCTGCTCTCTCTCTCTCTCTCTCTCTCAGAATAAATAAACTTAAAGAAAAAAATAAGTAGGTAAGATCTTGGCAGCTGTGCGGAGAAGGACACGTGCCCAGGCTAAACCAGGAAGCCAAGCCCCAGGTAGGGGGCACTCCTCACCAGATGTCTCTCTTTGCCAGGATGGGGTGCTCACAGGGGGAGGGGGAGGCATGGATGGCTTTGTGGGCAGGTGAACCTGGTGGGATTTGCACGGGCCACCAGGCACACCCCTGCTCAAAATAGCAGCCCCACACCTGAGAGTCGTCTGCTCCAGAAGTGACCGTATCAACCATTCAGAGGCCTGGCAGCCACTGCTGACCACTTAGTGGGACTAACCCTGTGACCCAAACCCATGAGCAGGTGCTCGGCCGCCCCGATGCGTTCCCCTGGGAGGCTGACTGAGGCTTGGCGTCCCAGTTAGCCGGAGCAGGCTTACTATGCGGTGGAGTCGGACCTGAAGGCTCCAAGCTGCATTTACGGCTTTGGGGCTAGCTTGTTTGCTTTGGAAACCGGCTCGTGTTTCACATCCGGCACCTTCGCCTGCATGTGTCGGGCGCCTTTGCACGTCGGCACACGCAGACCTTCCTCATTCTTTCGAACGGCTGCCCACTCTTACTCCAGAGCCACTGCATTCCCCGCTTGAGCTGACCGTTCCGGAGAGCTGCCTCAGGCAGCACCCTTGCAGACAACCTTGCATCGCGAAACTTTCCAGTTGTGAGGCCGAGTTGCGAAAACGTCACAGTGAACGTGTGTCTGCCCACCACCCGGACTCCGCCGCTAACGTTCTTGTTTTTCCCCTTCTCACTTTGCCTGGTTTTATTGGGATATAACCAATATGTAACATCGTCTCGATGTAAAGTGTACAACATAATTGTCTGATGTGTGTATGTGTCGTGAAACGATCACCCCAGGAGGACCTACTCTCGGCAACTTTCAAATATGCGATACGGTATGTCAGCTGCGGTGGCCATGCTGTGCGCTCCGTTCCCACAACTGATTTATCTTATGTCTGGAAATCCGTACCTTTCGACCACCTTCACCGCTTTCCCCAGTCCCTGCACCTCTTGCCCCTGGTAACCACTTATTGTCTGTTTCTGTGGATTCGGTGTTTTTTGTTTTTGTTTTTGTTATTTAAAGACTCCACATATAAGTGGGATCACACAGTACATATCTGTCTCTCTCTGACTTATTTCACTTACATAATGGCTTCGAGTGTCAACCATGTTGTTGCAAATGGCAGGATTCCTTCCTTCTTTTCTTTCTTTCTTTCTTTCTTTCTTTCTTTCTTTCTTTCTTTCTTTTTCTTTCTTGCTGAGTAATATATCTATCTATATATCTATCTATATATCTATATCTATATATATATCTATATCTATCTCACACTTTCTTTATCCAGCCATCTGTTGGTGGACACTTGGGTTGTTTCTCTGTCCAGGCTGTTGTAAATACTGCTGCAGTGAACGTGGGAGGGCAGGTATCTCTTCAAGATACTGATTTAGGGGCACCTGGGTGGCTCAGTCCATTGAGCATCAATCACCTAAAATGATTGGTGAGTGTCCCAGGGTCATGGGATGGAGCCCCTCATTAGGCTCTGAGCTGAGTGTGAGTGTGGAGCCTGCTTGGGGTTCTCTCTCTCTCTCTCTCTCTCTCTCTCTCTCTCTTCCTCTCCCTCTCCCTCTTAAAAAAAACTTAAAAAAGGATATTGGGGTGCCTGTGTGGCTCAGTCAGTTGAGTGTCTGACTTTGGCTCAGGTCATGATCTCACAGTTCGTGAGTTCGAGCCCCACATTGGGCTTGCTGCTGTGGGCCTGTCAGTGCAGAGCCCCCTTTGGATCCTCTGTCCCCCGTTCTCTCTCCCCCTCCCCTGCTTGTGCTCTTTTTCTCAAAAACGAAGTAAAACATTTTTTAAAAAATTAAAAAAGATACTGATTTAATTTCCTATCTTTACCCCCATCTCTATCATCTATCTCTTTCTACATCTCCAGAAGTGGGATGGCTGGATTGTAGGGTAGTTCTGCTTTTTTCTTTTTTTTTTTAACGTTTATTTATTTTTGAGACAGAGACAGAGCATGAACAGGGGAGGAGCAGAGGGAGAGGGAGACACAGAATCTGAAACAGGCTCCGGGCTCTGAGCTGTTGGCACAGAGCCCGACACGGGGCTCGAACTCACGGACCGTGAGATCATGACCTGAGCCGAAGTCGGACGCTTCACCGACCGAGCCACCCGGGCGCCCCTGGGTAGTTCTGTTTTTAACTTTGCAGGGGCCTCCCTACCATCTTCCGACAGTGCACAAATGTGCCCTTTTCTCCACATGCTCTCGGGCACTTGTGTCTCTTGTCTTCCTGAGATGAGCCTTCTAACGGGTGTGAAGGGATGCCTCATTATGGTTTTGATTCGTGTTTCTCTGACGATGAGTAATGTGGAGCACCTTTTCATGTACCCGTTGGCCATTTGAATATTTTCTTTTGTATGATTTCAATCTTCTTAAGTTTGCTAAGGTTTGTTTTGTGGCCTAACATATGGTCTATCCTAGAAAATGTTCCATGTGCCCTTGAGAAGAACATATGTTCTACCACTATCAGATGGAATGTTCTATGTTGTCTGTTAGGTCCATTTGGTCTATAGTCTTGTTCAAATATGCTGCTCCCTCACCGATTCTCTGTCTAGGTGACCTATCCATTTTTGAGAGTGGCTTATTAAAGTCAGCCATCAATATCGTATTGCTGTTTATCTCTCCTTTTAGTTGTGTTAGTATTTGCTTTATGTGTTTAACTGCTCTGATGTTGTTGGGTGCATAAATGTTTACAATTGTTATATCTTCTTAATGGATTGACCCCTTTATCATTATAGAATAACCTTCTTTGTCTTTGATCATTTTTAGCTTAAAGCCTACTTTGTGTGATAAAAATATATCTTCCCGTCTTTCTTTCAGTCAGTGTTTGCTTGAAATATCTTTTTCTATTCCTTCACTCTTGGTCTGGTCTCTAAAGCTAGAGTAGGTCTCTTTTAGGCAGACTATTGTTGGATCTTTGAAAAACTTTTTTTTTAATCCATGTAGCCATTCGACATCTTTTGAGTGGAGAATCCTTTTACCTTTTAAAAAAGGTAATTCTTGAGAGGTCTCAAGTAATTCTTGAGAGGTCAGGACTTCCTGTTGCCATTTTGTTCATTGTTTTCTGACTGTTCCGTGGACTCTCTGTTGCTTGCTTCCTCTCTTGCTGCCTTCTTTTGTGGCTGGATGACTTTTCACCGGTAGCTTTGACTCCTTTACTATTCCTGGTAGTGTATCCACTACAGATTTTCCCTCTGTGGGTAGTAAGGCTTACATAAAATATTTTCTGTTTATAACAACCTCTTCTACGCTGATAACAACTTAATTTCAATAGCTTCTATAAACAATACTTTCACTTCTCTCTCTGTCTCACATTTTAGGTGATTGGTGCTACAGTTCACATATTTTTAAATATTGTTTACATAAACAGATTACTATATTCATGGTTGGATTTTTTATGTTTGTTTTTTTAACTCTTAGAGTTGTAAGTGATTTATGCACCGCCATTACAACATCTGACCTTGACTGTATGTTTACCATGACCAGTGGATTTTATCAATATATTAATGTTTTTATCATATTAGTCAGCATCTTCTTCCTTCTGCTGGAAGAGCGTGATGCCCTGTAGCATTTCTTGTAAGGCAGCTCTACTGGTGATGAACCCCCTTAGCTTTTGTTTGGGAACGCTTTCACTCTCCTTCATTTCTGGAAATCAGCTTTGCCGGGTGTCGTATTCTTTCAACATTTTGACTATATCATCCCTCTCTCTCGTGGCCTGCACAGTTTCAAGCGTCACATGCTCTTCCCATTGAGCCACCCAGGCACCCTCCTTATCTTTGACTTTTGACAACTTAATTATAACGCATCTCTCCGTAGCCCTTTTCAGATTCAACCTATTTGGGGTCCTTTGAGCCTCATGAATCCAGATGTCCGGGTCTCTCATTTGGGAAGTTTTCAGCCATTATTGTTGTAAATGTATTTCCTGCCCATTTCTCTTTCTCTCCTCCCTCTGGGATTCCCATCATGCATATATTATTTCTTTTTATGGTTTCCCATAAGTCCATAAGCTTCACAATTAACATTTTATTGTACTTGCGTGATCGCTAATCTACTCGTCTGGTCATCCTTTTGTCCATCTATCCATTCATAGTTGCTTTTGCCATGTGTGAAGGTAAATCTGGGACATCAGCACACTCGCCCTAAATACTTCTCTGTGCATGTCATTAACTGGAGCTTGAGATGTGTTTATAGTTTTTCTTCTTCCCAGGCGAAATGTACATACACGAATTCCCTGGGTTTTGGCGAATACATATCGTTGTGTAACCAAAATTCTTTCTACATGTACAGTGTTCCCATCACCCCCAGAACGTTCCGTCGTGCCCCTTTCCGGCCAACCCCTCCCCCTACAGCCTCTCCTGCGGCGTCGCTTGTCCTGATTCTTTTCTACTCTAAGATTATGTTTGCCTCCTGGAGCCCTAAAGCATATCCTGCTTTGTGCTGCCTTTTCTGAGCATCGTAATTTTGAGATTTAGCCGTGATTTTGCGTGAACTGGTAGCCCTTTCTCGCTGCTTAGCGTTCCGTGGGGTGGGCGCACCACAGTTGTCTGCTGCACTTTCCGTTTTGACGGACACCTGCTTCCAGGGCTTGGACACTATAAGTAAATATGAATTATGTTGGACAGACCTTTTGCGGACACGCAATCTACCTTTTCTCCATTGAACATCTAGGAGTAGAACCGCTCAGGCTTAGGCGAGAGATGGCTTTCCTTTTGTAAAGAACCACTCCGCACGTTTTTCCGGTTTCACGCCCCCACTCACAATACACGGAAACTCCGGCTGCTCTACCTGCCTCACCAGCATCTGACGGCGTGAGTCGCCCGTGAACTTTTATACCTGGGTCCTTATACTCACATACGAGTAGATCTGCGGCATAGGGTCCGGGCAGTGGAACCGGGGGAAGAATATACACATTTAAAGTTTGAGCGTATTTTCTCCTATGCCCTCCGAAAGGGTTACACAAATGGTTACTTGACCCAGGGGTACATGAGAGTGCCTGCCTTCCCGTGCTCTCAGCCACACCGACGTATTCACTTACTCATCTGTTAAAAAAGACCTTTACTGAGCAGTTACGACGTGTGCACGATAGGGGTAAGGTAGTTTCCCAAGCAGACAGAGGCCTACTTTCACGGAGCTACGTTCTAGACGGAAAGAACGCGTAAAGATGGAAAAGACAGGAGAAGAAGTAAAACACAAATACAAAATATGTCAAGGTGGTGATAGGGGCTCTAAAAGAATACCTAAGGCTGGGTAAGGGGTGGAGAGGGATGTATCTTCATGTTCATTTGTGTATCTATTTGCTCTTTCTTATTGGGTTATAATTTCCACGTTGTAAAATGTACACCCGTCCGAGGGCATAGCCTGCAGCATCCCCTCCCTCTCCCCACCGCCTCATGCATCTGCGTTGATGCTAGCAGGGAGACCTATGAGGCATATGCAGTTCTGGGCATTGGTCAAGGAATGGAAGCTATTATAGGGGGCGAGCACTGCAGGGAACAGGCTCCCAGCCCCAGGGAACAGGCAGTGTGAGGGCCCAGAGGAGCATGCCTGGCCTGTGTCGGGAACATCAAGTAGCCAGCCTGCCCGGACAAAAAGGTGGACAAGAGGAGAAGGAGACCACATCAGAGGCGGGTCTTGTAGGGTCTGGAGGACCACTGTAGTGTCCTGAATTCGTTTTTAGTTTTTCTTAAGGACAAGGAACCATTTGCAGGTGGTGGGTTGGAGAAATCCATCATCTGGACATTATCTATCATTTGAACTTTTGCCAGCCTTGTGGACTAAGAAAATACCTTGTGGTTGAGACTATCTGCTCCATACCCAAGCAGTCTGAAGGCCTCCTTTTACTGTCCAGTTGAGATACATGGTCTTTAGCTAGTCTAGTAGATTGGCTATGGTTTTATTTTTATCTTTCGATTAAAAAATTTTTAATATCTTAAAATTTAAAACATTAGACACAGAATCGGAAGACACAGAATCGGAAGCAGGCTCCAGGCTCTGACCTGTCAGCACAGAGCCCGACGCGGGGCTCGAACTCACGAGCTGAGATCATGACCTGAGCTGAAGTCCGACGCTCAACCGACTGAGCCACTCAGGCGCCCCATATCTTTTGATTTTTAATCATGGTAAAATGCACAGAACATTGACCATCTTAACTATTTGTAAGCGTGCGTTTCAGTGGTGTTAAGTGTTCACATTGTAGGGCAACCATCCCCACCATCCGTCTTCATATGCAAACCTGAAATTCTGTGCCCATTGAACACTAGCTCCCCATTCCCCCCTCCCCAGCCTCTGGCAACCACCCTTCTGCTGTCTGTTCCTATGAACTTGCCTCTTCTGGACACCTCCGTCAAGTACATTGACTTTTGCAATTGGCTTATTTCACTTAGCATGATGTCCTCAAGGGATGGCCATGGTATTATAAGCTGGTTTTGCCTAAGTCTGTTTTTCTGCTGCTGTTTGATTGTGTTTAACACCCACGTCTCTCCTGGGGTGCTTGTTGGTCTTAGATACGTGGCCTTCCTGGAGCTGTTCCTGCAGACGGCGGAGAAGCACTTCATGGTGGGACACAAGGTCACCTACTACGTGTTCACCGACCGGCCGGGGGATGTGCCCCGCGTGCCCCTCGGGGAAGGGAGGCAGGTGGTGGTCCTGGAGGTCCGGAGCTACTCGCGCTGGCAGGACGTGTCCATGCACCGCATGGAGATGATCAGCAACTTCTCCCGGCGGCGCTTCCTCCACGAGGTAGACTATCTGGTGTGCGTGGACGTGGACATGAGGTTCCGCGACCACGTGGGCGTGGAGATCCTGTCCCCGCTCTTCGGCACCCTGCACCCCGGCTTCTACGGGGCGGCCCGCGAGGCCTTCACCTACGAGCGCCGGCCGCAGTCCCAGGCGCACATCCCCAGGGACGAGGGCGACTTTTACTACGCGGGAGGCTTTTTCGGGGGGTCGGTGGCCGAGGTTCTGCGGCTCACGTCGGCCTGTCACCAGGCCATGGTGGTCGACCGGGCCCACGGCATCGAGGCCGTGTGGCACGACGAGAGCCACCTGAACAGGTACCTGCTCTACCACAAGCCCACCAAGGTGCTGTCCCCCGAGTACCTGTGGGACGAACATATGCTGCAGAAGCCACCTTTCCTCCGGAAGCTGCGCTTCGTGGCGGTGCCCAAGAATCACGCAGAAATCCGGCACTGATGGGCCGGGGGGGGGGGTGCTCCAGGAGGTCTCCCTGCAAGGCTGCGGCCGGCCTTAGCGTGTCTTCCACTGGGAAAGGGATCGGCCACAGCTCTGGTGGCGAATGAGTCCCCGTGCCTCAGTTTCCTCTTCTGGAGAGACTCCCACTACCCACCAAGCACACACGGCTCTGGTTTTTCATCTCTCCCTAATCCTGCCTCGTATTTAAAGTCGGCTCACCCTTCGTGGTGCCGGTAAGGTCCCCGTCCCCGGCAAGGTTTCTTTGTCTCTTCCTCCTGCGGTTGAGGCCCGCTGCTCCCCGCTCCGCCTTTCTAGCGCTGTGTCCTTCCGGCTCCATCTGCCATCCCGCCCCTATTTCCAACTGGCCTTGCCCATTACGGTGTGAGCTCCTGGGCCGAGAGGCTGAGATCTCTCCGCCTTTGTCCAGGTCCCTTCCTACCACAGGGCCTTGTGCCCGGAGACTCCCAAAACAGGTTCACATTTGAGTTTAAGTGACCCGTAAAAACCCAGGACACCGTGTGCTGAGACGGTGGGCGAGGCCCAGCCGGGGAGCACTTTTCCGGGTTTGGTCTGGGTCGGTTGGTGGCTTGCGGCTTTGGGTTGTTGGGCTTCTTCTTCTGGGGTTTCTGGCGGTTTGTCACATGCTTTTGCTCTTACTGCTTTTCTCTGACACACGTTGAAAACGCCTTCTTCCGGTTTTTACGTTGCCACTTCAACTCTTTCAGCGTCGGCAAATTTAAGAGATCGCCCCCTGCTTCGAAATCGTGAAGATAGTCTCTTTTGTTATCTTCCAAACACTTAATGTTTTTGCCTCACACTTGAGTCGTTAATCTACCGAAAGTGACCTGTGTGTGCTTTTAACGGAAGGGCTCAATTTAATGCGGCTTTCTCTGGATAACCATCACCCGAGCACCGCTTAGTGAACACATGTTTGAAAACCTAACGGAAAGTTCTTCTCCCTGACATGCACTGTCATCGGCCTCATGCTGGCAGCTGTCCTTCCGTGCCGGGTCCGTTAGGGTCTCTCTATTCTGTTGCATTTGATGCGGTTTTGGTGTGGTGGGGGTCTGGAGCCGATAGCCGAGAAAGAATTCTTGTGTCTTTGGTGCTTAAAGGTGATTTCATCAAAGCACAGGGACAGGGCCCGTGGGCGGGAGGAGCTGCCCTAGGGTTGTGAGGAGTGACTGGTTATACACTACAGAGTTGGGGGAGGTCAAGGCAAAAGGAAGCCTCCAGAAGGAATTTCACATGGTAAAGAAGACTCCTAGGATAACTGAGGCCTGGCTGTTGTCACCCTGAGGTGGTTTTTCCTCTAGTAAGTCAGTAACATGAAGACAGTAGGGCAGTAGGGAGTTCCTGGAGGAATGTTCTACTCTGCTTGCCTCAGGAGGCTGCACGTTATAAAGAAATTTAATGTTAAAAAAAAAAAAAGAAAGAAATTTAATGTTATTTGCATTTCCGTCTTGTCTTTGTTCCCCACATCCCTACGGAGGAGAGGGTGGGTGATGTTGGGGCTCCAGGAAACTGAGTCTATGGGTTTCTGGAGGTTAAGCTATTGAGGAGATCGCCTTTTGGGGGGCTGCCTGGGTGGCTCGGTCGGTCAAGCTTCTGACTTCAGCTCAGGTTGTGATCTCACAGTTAGTGAGTTCGAGCCCCGCGCTGGGTTCCGCACTGACAGTGTGGAGCCTGCTTGGGATTCTCTCCCCTTCTCTCTGCCCCTCCCACACGTGCTCTCTCTCTCTCTCTCCCTCAAAATAAATAAACATTGAAAAGAAAAGATTGCCCTTGTACTTTATTCAGACACGTACGAACTGATGATGACTGTGATGTCTATCAGCCAGCCTTTGGTTTTTCCCTTTCCTTTCTTCTTGGGCAGCCAGGAGAGCCTGAGGAACGTCACACGCATCCCGCCTGGGGGCAGGGGGTCGCTTGTGGGGTGTCGGCCTGCCTGATGCCCCCTCGGCACATCGGCCGGCTGGTCTGTCCTCGCGGCGCCGACCACCATCTTACTCGTTCTGGGCCTAGAAACAGGTCTTGGTATCTGGTGACAAGTCCTCCCCCGACTCTTTAAGAGTGTTCTGATTGCCCTTGGCCCTGGCCCTGCTGCATTTCCATCTTTAATCTTCTGTCACATGGCACCGAGGAGCCTGCTGGAGGTTTCCTCAGAACCGGGGTAAAAATATCTTGCCGATATCGGAGATCCCACCCTGTGAGCAAAGCTCTCGGTTTACTCAGTCCTTCAGTCTTTCAACGGAACTTCGTAATTTTCTTCGTAAAGGTCTTGCAAATCTGTTTTTCAAGACTCGTAGCTAGGTGCTAGGTTTTTTTTCCTCCAACGTTTTATTTTTTTGAACTTAAAACATACAGGGGCGCCTGGGGGGCTCAGTCAGTTAAGCCTCCGACGTCGGCCCAGGTCATGGTCTCGTGGTTGGTGGATTTAAGCCCGACATCAGGGGCGCCCGGGAGGCTCAGTGGGTTAAGTGTTCGACTTCAGCTCAGGTCACGATCGCACAGTTTGTGAGTTCGAGCCCCGCGTCGGGCTCTGTGCTGATGGCTCAGAGCCTGGAGCCTGCCCCGGATTCTGTGTCTTCTCCTGTCTCTGTCCCTCCCCGCTCATGCTCTGTCTCTCTGTCTCTCAATGATAAATAAACATTTTAAAAAATTAAAAAAAAACTTGAAACATGCAAAAAAATTTTTAAAGAATCACACAGCAAACACTCCCGTACCTACCACATGGATGCCACTGTGAACACGGTGCTGTGATTCTACCGCTCACAGAGTGAAAAAGGTCTTTAGCTGCCTCCGTTTTGACCTCACACTTTCTGGTTGGGTTCTTCTTTCCAGCTGGTCTCCTGGCTCAGGCAGAAGACACTGAGGAGAAAACTTCCCCTGACGGGATCTGAAACTACACCCTCAATGAGGGGTGCCTCCAGCCAGCAAGACCCTGCTTGTCATTGACTCCAGGGACTGGGGCCGACTTGGCCTTCCCTGCCCACCTGCACGGACCCAGCCACCTTTGCCCCACCCTTTGCTCTCATAGGCCTGGAACTGTTTCTGGCACTCTGGAGACAGCCTTCGAGACGCGCCAGTCCGCTCTTCCCGGTGCTGGCCTCGCCGAGAGAAGGAACTTTCTCGTTCCACTTGCCACTCATTTCTCTGCCTTTGGATTTTGTCAGCGGCCAGTGGCCCAACCTGGTCGGTTTGGGGCCCCCAGACCCAGAGCTCTTGCACCCCTGCGCCCCGGCTATCATGTGTCATCCGTGCACCTATCCGTGCCTCCATCCATCCATCAGTTCACTTAAATTTGTATTCTACATTTAAAAACAACTTGCAGAGGGGAGCCTGGGTGGCTCAGTCCGTTAAGCATCTGACTTCGGCTCAGGTCACGATCTCACGGCTCGTGGGTTTGAGCCTTGGTGTCGGGCTCTCCGCTGTTAGCACAGAGCCCACTTCAGATCCTCTGTCTCCCTCTCTCTACCCTTCCCCCTTTCACACACACACTCTCTCTCTCTCAAAAAAATAAACATTAAAAATTAATTAATTAGTTAATTAATTTAAAAAATAATAACTTGCAAAGGCACCTGGGTGGCTCAGTGGGTTAAGCATCCGACTCTGGATTTGGGCTCAAGTCATGATCTCACAGTTTGTGAGATCCAGCCCTCTGTCGGGCTCTGCAGTGACAGCTCCGAGCCTGCTTGGGATTCTCTCTCTCCCTGTCTCTGCCCCTCCCCTGTTCTCTCTCTCTCTCTCTCTCTCTCTCTCTCTCTCTGAAAACTAAATACACATTTGGGGTGCCTGGGTGGCTCAGTCGGTTGAGCGTCCGACTTTCGCTCAGCTCATGATCTCGTGGTCCATGAATTCAAGCCCCATGTCAGGATCTGTGCTGACAGCTCGGGGCCTGGAGCCTGCTTCGGATTCTGTGTCTCCCTCTCTCTCTGCCTCTCCCCCTCCCACACTCTGTCTCTCTCTCTTTCAAAAGGAAACAAACAATAAAAAAATTACAAAAAAGAAAAGCAAAAAAATAATAAACACTTAAACAATTAAAAATTGCAGATTTCAGTATCTGTCACTTCAAACACTCAAGCGTGCCTACTATGAATTAGAGCTCGGTCTTTACCTAGAGTTCTTTTTGAAATTAAAACTTACGTATGGTAGAGATGTGAAGTGTACCATGTAGTGAGTTTGACAAAGGCCTACTCCTGTGTCCCACCAGCCCAACTGAAATAGACCACCAGTATCACTCCGGAAACCTCCTTTTCCAGTCAATTCCTGCTCCCAGTCCCCAGAGGCAACCGCTGGTGTGACTTTTTTTCACCGTAGGTTAGTTTTGCCTTTATATAAATGGTATCACAGAATCCTAATTGCATTTATCTATTGACATTTTAGCCATAATTCTTTGCTTTTTTTTTTTTTTTAAGGGCTGTTCCAGGGATCGCAGGATCCATTCTGAGCTTTTCGCGACTCGCTTCGAGTTAGTATTGTACTGTTTCACTTTGCAATTGTGTGTGCCCATTTACTGCCTCCGTGTCCTAGAGGACACGTGTCCTGTTGTTGTCGCGTGTGTTACACTACACGCTACAGAACCCAAACTATGGTGTCATAACTCTTGCTTAAAAGACTCATATGTACTCTTAAGAAATTAAGACTATAGATGGTCCTTTTCTACGTATCGAGGTACCTGCCATTTCTGGTGCTCCCCCCCCCCACACACATATTCAAGTTTCAATCTCGTGCCATGTTCCTTCAGCCTGAAAATTTTCCTTCGGCATTATTTTTTAAGGAGGCTCCACGCCCGACATGGGGCTCGAACCTCTGACCCCGAGATCGAGAGTCACACGCTCCACCGACTGAGCCAGCCAGGCGCCCTGCTTCAGCAGTTCCCGTAGTGCAGGTTTGCTGGCAATACGTTCTCATTGTTATGCCTTATCTGAATACACCTTTTTTTTTTTTTTTTAAGTTTCTTTCTTTATTTTGAGAGAGAGAGAATCCCAGGCAGGATCTGTGCTGTCGCGCAGAGCCCGCCGTGCGACTCCCGTCCCACGAACCATGAGATCACGACCTGAGCTGAGATCAAGAGTCAGATGCTCAACTGACTGAGCTCTCCCAGGAGCCCCTGGATGCATCTTTGCTTTGAGGACAGTGCTATACCACACAGAGTATTCTGGGTTGGCAGGTTTTTTTTCTTTCGGCCCTTTACAGGTGCCAGTTCACCGTCTTCTGACCTCCATGCTTCTGATAAGCGAATGCTGTTTGTTTGTTTGCTCTTTTCTCGTACGTGTTTTTTTCTTCGCCTTTTTTTAAGACTTAAAAAAAAAAAACCACCTCTGGAATCATCCATTTGATTGTGTCCAGGTGTGTGTGTGTGGTTTCACTCTGCTGGTGGCTAGCTGAGCTCCCAGGCTCCCCGAATGTCTGTGTTCCATCAGACTCGGGAAGATTTCAGCCATCATTTTTCCAAATATATTTTCCGCCCCAGTCTCCCTCTCCTGTCCCGTGATTCCAGTCACGCATAAGCTGGATCTTTTGATATTATCCCACGGGTCCCTGAGATGGTTTCCATCTCAATCCCCGCTCTGTTCTTCACAAGAGAGGACCTGAGCTGTGCCTGCAGGTGTCCTGCCATCTCCGATCCGTTGTTAAGTCCATCTGCCGAGTTCCTGAACTTTCAGATTCTGTACTAGCATCTACACTGGGCTCTTTGGTGGTTTCTATTTCTTTCTCTGAGGTTCATGTTTTTCTTTTCTTATGAACATAACTTGTTTTCTTTATATCCTAGAGCATCACTCTAACGGCTCCTGTAAAATCTCTGCCCACCACCTCCAGCCTCGGGGACACCTCGGTGCCCGGTGTCGCCCACTGCCTTTCCCCGTGTCCTGTCGGTGTCCCGTTTGCTCATGCGTCTGCTCTTTCTGCATCGCCTCCTACACGGTGACGGTTCGCCGTGGACAGGATTCTGTTACAGTCTTCGGGAAAAGGTTAATTCTTTTGCTTTACTACAGCTTGGCTGGACTCCAGCTCAAGCTCCATCCCGTCTGTGGTGGGCGGCGTGACCAAGTTCCCCGTGGCTCTTTCAGGGTCATCTTGGTGGCTTGGGAGTCCACCCCACCCCCCACCCCACGAGTAGTTGGTAGGTCAGCCCGAGGAATTTAGAACTTGCTGTTTCTGGATCTCTCTCTCCTGGTATTCCCCCCTGTGGCTGTGGCTCACCTCCTTCTTCAAACCAGTGAGATGGGGATTTTTTACTGGATTTTAGCTGCATGTCGCTGATGGGCACCTGACCTCAGACTAACCGCTGCAGGCAACAGGAGTCTCTCCTAGTGTTCGTCTCTCCTTCCAAGTGAAGACTCCCCTCCAAACCTTTTCCTTCGGTCACTCTCCAGAGCCTTCAGGTGTTTGTTTTAAAAATTTCTTTCTAACGTTTATTTTTGGGACAGAGAGAGACAGAGCGTGAACGGGGGAGGGTCAGTAAACACGTGAGCCAGACACCAGACACAAGAGCACACGGACTGTCGGATTCCACGTATCATGTTCCATGTTATCCGTGTAACATCCAAGCACGGGCAGTACCCCTCTATGGTGACTAATGTCGGAAAGTGTTTGCCACTGATGGAGGGGGTGGCAGTTGTCTGGAAAAGGGACTTGATTGAGATGACAGAAATGTCTTTGATGCTATTATAGGTGACTAAGGGTGTATTGTGTGAGAAGTAAGGGAGAGGATTCATTTTGAGCAATACCAAATAAAAGCTGTGCTGTCTAGTTAACAGTAGGTTTACAACCTATTGGAAATATATATGACCCCTCCCCCACCCCGCCCCATGGAGTCCCAAACCCTTAGACACTTCGCTTCCTGGTTCTTCTTCCCTTCTCCGATTGGAGGGCTTATTTTTGTGGGCTTTGCAATGAGCATGCGCCGAAGAACAAAGGAAGGACTGAAAGTCTGCGTCACCTCAGGGAATGTACGCTTGTTCCGGTCAGACTACTTCTTGCCTTACATGGGCATAGGTGACTTCCGGGGAAGGCCGGAACCTCTGTAGTGCTCAGCCAATGAGGGATCAGGGGAGGGACTTACCTCTGTAGTGCTCAGCCAATGAGGAACCAGGGGAGGGACTTGCAGGCTAGGGGATAAATTGCCTGCTGTAACCACCCTGAGTGTGTCTGTCCATCAGACACCTGCTCTTGCAAGAACGTGGATTAAAGCCTGTCTTCCTTGTACTCTGAGTCTCCACGTCCCTCCTTTGATTGAGTTGGTGGGCTTTTTTCTAACATATTGCACTTGCCAAACATATTTGGCATGTTATTGTATGTAGATTACGTGCCGATGAAAAGGACCAAGACTCTCCCTGTTTGTCAGTTACAGAATTCTAAATAGTGGGGTTTTATTAGTGTTCTAGGATCGTCAAAACAAAGCAGCAGAAACCAAGTGGCTGAAAACAACAGAATTTTGTTCTCGCCCAGCCCTGGAGCCCAGAAGTCTTAGATCGAGGCTGTTGACAGGGCTATGCTCCTTCCTAGATTCTGGGTCGAAAAGCCCTCCCGGCCCCTTCTAGCATCGAGAGGTGGCTGTCAACCCTTGGCCTTCAGTGGCTCGCAGCTTCTCAGCCCCGATCTCTGCCTCTGCCTTGCGCAGACTTCCCCGGAGTATCCATCTTCAGGCGGCTTCCATCCCTTTGTGTGTCTCTCCTCTGCTTGTGATGCCATCAGTCATACTGGATTAAGGGTCCACTGTACTCTGCTGAGTACATGAGATGACCTCATCTTAATTTGTGTCTTTCTTGCACCTGCAAGAACCCTATTCCAGATCAAGTCACATTCACAGGTGCCAGACTTCAACTTACATTTAGGAGGGACACAATTCCACCCGTAACATGGATTAAATCAGCCTTTCTGTTCAAATGTTCCATATGTCTCCTACCTTTTTTTGTTTTCATTAATAGGTGTTTTTTTTTTTTAGAGCAGTTTGAGGCACGCAGAAAAACTGAGCAAACAGTACAGAGTTTCTGTGTACCCCCTTCCCCCCTACATAATTTCCCCTGTTGCTAACATCTTGCCTTAGTGTGGTACAGTTGTTGTATTTGATATATAAGTCAACATCGGTGCATTTGCATTAACCTAAGTCCATAGCTTACATTAAGGGGCCTCTTTGTATTGTACATTCCATGGGTTTGGAAAAATATGTAGTGATAGGCACCTGCATTACAGCACCAGACCAAGAAGTCTCACTGCCCTAAAAAAAACCCTGTGCTCTGCCTGTTCACCCCTCCTCCTCCTCGCCTGGCCTGAGGCACCCACTGATCTTTTCCATATGCCTACAGTTGTGCCTTTTCCAGAATGCCGTGGAGTTGGAATCATACAGAAGGGAGCCTTTCAAGATGGGCTTCTTTCACTTAGTAACAAGCATTTAAAGTTCCTCCATTGTCCTTATAGCCTCATAGCTTTTTTTTTTTTTTAAGTGCCAAATCATACTCCATTATCTGGAGGGACCTCACTTTATTTATCCATTTACCTCCTGAAGGACATCTTGGCCGCGTCCAAATTTAAGCAATTGTTTATAAAGCTGCTCTAGACGTCTGTGTGCAGGTTTTTATGTGGACGTGAGTTCTCACCTCACTTGGGTAAATACCGAGGAATGTGGCTGCTGGATTGCACGGCGAGAGGATGTCTGATTTTGTAAGAAAAAGCCAAACTAGCTTCCAGAGTGGCTGCACCGGCTCCATTCCCTCCAGCAATGATGGTTTTGGTGATTTCATCCGTCAGGTGTTGAAGGTGCCCAAAACCCCTGCAGTGTTAGGCCAGGCGACGCACAGACGCTCCCAAGTACCCCATCTTATCTGTGAATTGTGCTTTTTAAAATACGAAATATTGCCCTGAACTGCTTATTGTTTTCTGCTTTGAATTCAGCTTGGTCCTAGATCCGTGTTGTTCATACCTGCGTTCTCAGATGGGCCTTCTCTTGTCGTAACCTGGCTCCCTGCTAAAGCTTTGAAAGCTGTCACGTGATCTGTGCATCTTTATCTTCTGCCAGGGAATTTCACCCCTTCGCACTTGTGATCGTCTGTGCATCTCATGCTTATTCTTGGCGTCCCACATCTGTTCTCTGTTTGGCATTAACCGTTGAGGTTTGTAGTGCTACTTCACACACCAGGCATCTTTGTTCTCCTGTGGGATGGCCTGTCTGCCACCCAGGCATCCCCCTCGCCTGGGCCCACTGTGACTGTTTCCTCTGCAGCCTCAGTCACCAGCCCACGGCTCTTCTGTTCCCTGCATTTGCCCATGGTGTGTTCCTTGTGCAAGAGACTTTGGGGTCTTTGTTTCCAGGTCTGGGATCACCTTTCAGTGTCGTTTGGGTATTTTAGCATCTCATCTCTGAGCCCTCGTTGTTGTGAACTCTTTTGTTATTATTTATGTATGTATGCATTTATTTATTTAAATGTTTATTTATTTTTGAGAGAGAGAGAGACAGAGACAGAGCGTGAGTGCAGGAGGAGCAGAGAGAGAGGGAGACATAGAATCCGAAGCGGGCTCCAGGCTCTGAGCTGTCAGCACGGAGCCCGATGTGGAGCTTGAGCCCACGAACTGCGAGATCATGACCTGAGCCGACGTCGGACGCTTAACTGACTGAGCCACCCAGACACCCGTCTAGTGAACTGAACTCATCTTAAGTCCACGTCTGACACTCTGGTGTGGAATGCCCTTTAATTCCCTTTGACGTGTCCAGGCTGAGCTCTTCAACTGCCTCCGCGAGCCGGGGGCCGTGTGAGCGAGGCTGCTGTCGCTGTGTCTCCCCATCTTGCCTTTGCTCGGGCCACGGCTTGGGCCACGGTGTCCAGAGCTTCGGCTTGCCCCAACGCCCTCCAGATGACCTTACACCTGTCCCACCGTGGAGGAGTCCTCTTGATGTCCCAGTTTCCCCAGGGAGCCACAGCTTGAGGGCTGCTGGTCTTGTATTGGCCCGCCCTGACTTGTAGCTGAAGGGCATGAAGACAAGGCCGTTGCAGAGGTTTAGTTATGTGCCACTCCTTCAAGGTCATCTGCTGGCCAAAGATTAACCCCAAGTGGGGTTACAGTGACAACCAGAGAGCGGTGCCGCCTCCTGCCGGGCCCAGGGCAGCGCTGTCTTTCTCACGTTGTGTCTGAGCTGTCCCTGTTAGTGCACAACATCCCCTACCTGGAGAAGGGTGTGGTCAGAAGGTGGCCACATGGTTACTCATCCAAACCAGGACGCTTGTAAGAAGGGACTCTAGTAATAATTGTGCAGGCCCATGAATCAGGACCACCCCAGGATGCTGGGCCGAGGCTGATGGTGGGAGGCCAAGATGTGTGTGCTTTCAAGGTCGAAGACACGGAGGGGACGGCTAATCGGAGGAGGAGGGACCTGGACTTATGGAAAGCGTCAGGTGGGGTGCGGGAAGAGGTCTGGGGTGGAGAGCACAGATGGGGGAGTCTGTCTCCCTCACCCTAGGGGCCAGGGGAACGTGGAGAGCGGTTCCAAGATGCTGTCTTGTCTAGAGCACCCACGGGGCTATTTGCTCGTCACGCGCTTTCAGATCTCATCCGGGAACATTGTGGAACACATGGCAAAGAAGACAGCGTAAACCGCTTCCTTCATCTTTGCTTCTGGAAGCCCAGCTGGTTGAAAGTTTGCAGTCCAGTGCGTGGCTCTTCGCTCATTCAAAGGTGCTGAGGTGAAGGCGGTCATGTGCCGCTGGGCTCATTCACTCCTTCTTCCTACAGAAACTCCTGGGGGGGGGGGTCTACTCCCCACAGCACGGCTCTGAATGCAGGCCGCAGAGAGGCACAGATGAGACTTTCGTGCCCGGGGCAAACATCCCTCCCAGCCCATGCTAATGCTCAGAACTGGTCAGACTAGGTTCCTGGAGTTCCGTGAACCAGGTGAGAGGAGACAAACCTCCTGGGGAATTTGTAGCTTTCTGACAGTGGGTTGGGAACTTGGCACGAGAATACGGGCTGGTGCCGCGTGGTGCGCAGCGAGGGATGATGTCTTTTGTCTCCGACCTGGAAACCCCACGTCTTCCGGGGCGCAGCGGAGGCTCCGTTGTTAGCCGTTGTTAGTTTGCAGGTGGGGCCGAGTCTCAGGCGCTTCCTGGTTCTCCTCGCGCCACCAGGGACCAGCTCAGAGAGTTGGGACGCAGAGTTGGGGGTTGAGGAGAGCAGGAAAGGTGTAAGTGGCTTTTTTTTTAGGGACAAGGGTAGGTTTGGGGCTCCAGCTAGTTCTGGGTCGTGATGGGGCAGTTAAGAGGGCAGCCTCTGGATCAGATGTCTCAGCTTCAAATCCTGCCTCAGCCTCAGACTTTGTGCAACTCACTTCCTTTCTCTGTGCCTCGGTTACCTTTTAAGGGTAAGGTTCAAGTGAAGATCAGTGAGTGGATCCAGGGAAAGCACTGGCCACGACGCCTGGCAGAGTGCAAGAGAAGGCTGTGCGCAGTTGAATGAGCACGCCAGGGTCCCTGGGGCGTGGGAGCACTAATGGCAGGATGGCATGGGGGGTAGGGCAGATCACCAGGATGAAGAGGACGGGCGCTGGGATACCCTCCACCTGAGGCCTTGTTACCCAGAAGCTCCCCCGCAGGGTGAAGGGGCTGCTGACAGGATCCGACCTTTTCTGGGGTGTGTTTGTGGGGTGGTGGGGAGTGGTTGCAAATGTTCTACTGGTCAGGTTAAGAGTCCCAGTGGACCACGTGGTGGGACAGAGAGCGACCCTGAAATTGGCTGGTGGGTTGGTTTCTTGCTCCAGGAGAAGTGGTCTTCAGCTTGGGGACAGGGCCAGGGCGATGGGGCGCAGGACTGGGGACCCAGGCTGGGGCTAGCCGTTGGGGTCCTGCCCGGGGGAGGGGGAGGGAGGAGGGGGCGGGGCCGGGGGGGCGGTTGAGGAGCACGGTGGGGCTGAGCGGGATGGGGCCGGAGTGGAGGGGGTCGAGCCAGGTGCGATCCTCGCAGGTGCCTGGGGGGGGTCGTCGGGGACCCAGAGATTTCCTCCCCCCGGCTGCCGCGCCTCGCTGTCACTCGCGTGGCAACCCCCCCCCCCCCCCGGGGCAGCCGCAGGCGGAAGGTCGCGGAGGGGCGGGCGCCCTGGCGAAGCAGAGGGAAAGCGAGCAGGCGGCCGCGGGACACGGAGCCATGGCAGGGTTGCTGCGGACGCAGGCCGGTGAGTGGCGGGCCCCGGGGGCCCCGGGGGGGACCGCGCCCCGATGGCCGGGCAGGTGGGCGCCCCGGGCCGCGGACCGCGACGGGAGGTCAGGAGCCTCCTGGGGCCCTGGTGCTGGGAGCCGGCGGGCCGGGCTGGCGCCCCCGAGGTCCGCGGTGCCGGTCCTGCGGGGGTCGGGGGCCCCTGCGGACGCCTGGGCCGCGCGGGGCCCCTCGGGGCCGGACCGGCGGCAGTGCGCCCGGGGCTGGGGTGCGGGCAGCGGAGGGCGGACCGGGAGCCGAAGGCGAGAGCCCGCGGGCGGTGCGGGCCCCGGCTGGAGAACCGCCGCCGCGTTGCTGGGGGCGAGCGGAGGTTCCGGAAAGCTCCGTGGGGGTGCGGTGCTCAGTCTCACTGCCCTCAGACACACTCACCGTTTGTTCGTGCTTCCTGTAAGCCCGGGAAAGCCTGGGTGGTGAGGGCTGTTCTCGTTTTACCGGCTGGAAGGCTGGTTTAGGGAGATCTAGGTCGCTGTCCTGGGTCACAAGGCAGGAAGGGGCACAATGGAGTCTGGAATCCAGGTCTCCTCGCCTGCGGCTCATGCTTCCCTGCGCTCCTCCCTGAGCCTCCGTGTGCTCCTGTTGTCCGCTCCCTTTCTCCTCGAGAAATATTTTCCTTTTTCTTTCTTTATTTTTTTAAGTTTATTTCCAGAGAGAGAGAGAGAGAGAGAGGGAGGGAGGGAGAGGGAGTGAGAGTGTGCGAGGGGCAGAGAGAGAGAGAGAGAGAGAGAGGAAGAAATAGAATCCCAAGCAGGCTGCTGGCTCCACAGTGTCAGCGCAGAGTCTGATGCGGGGCTCGAACCCACAAACCGTGGGATCATCACCTGAGCGGAAGTCAGCTGCTTAACTGACTGAGCCACCCAGGCGCCCCCTTCTGTAAAAATATTTTGACAGCATCTATGCAATAAACCCCACGTAAGGTGTGCAGCTTAGTCGTAACCCATGCGGACACCTGCAGGACAGTTGCTCTGGTCTCCCTGCTCGCCTGCCCCCCAGGCCCCAGGTCCTGTGCTGTGTTAGTTGGCCTCAGGCCACAGGGACCGAGGTTCTACCTGCTCTGGGACTCTTGAGGCCCAGGGACTCTGCCCTTGGTCTCCATACCCCTGAGGCTGCAGGGATGTCGGGCCCACAACTGACCCCATGCAAACCTGAAGACCGAGTTCAGATCTTTCGAGAAAACTGGCAAATAATCCCCATTCTTAGATTCCCTGTTCATTCGTTCAACCAATATTTTAAAATATTGTCTTAAGTTTATTTATTTATTTTTGAGAGAGAAAGAGGGAGGGAGAGATTGCAGCAAGATTCTCGCACAGAGTCGTGACCCCGAGGCTTTTCTTTCTGGAAGCAATGTTATTCGAGCAGGCACCGCTCAGTTGGGTTCTTACACGGAAGAACTGAGTCTACCGCCGTGGGAGGTAGTTTTTTATGTATATTTTCACTTCTTTGTCTCCCATATATGGTAACACGCAAACTTGCAGTCTGATTAAGTGGTCTCATGTTAAAAGGTCGTGAGGGATGTGGTCACTTAAGTGGAGCCAGTTGCCTTGAGGTTTTTTTTCTTTCCCTAGGGAGGGGACCCGACCACAAGAGAGACTCCCAAACAGGTTCTGTGCTGACAGCACAGCCCAACGTGGGGCTCGAACTCATGGCCTGAGCCGAAGCCGGACGAATAACTGACTGAGCCACCCAGGCCCCCCTGATGGCTCTTGTTTTTAACGGTTTTATCGAAGTATCATTTATATACCGTAGCATTCGCTTAGTCACTTTACAGAGTTTGTAATAGATTTTGGAACTTTCCTCAGAATTCCCTGGTGTCCATTTGCAATCCCTCCCTGTTCCAGTGTGGCCCCACCCACCTCAGGCAACCACTTTGTTTCTATAGCCTTACCTTTTATGGGATTTTCATATAAATAGAGCCTAACAGGGGCGCCTGGGTGGCTCAGTCGGTTGGGCTGGGCGGCTGACTTTGGCTCGGGTCACCATCTCACAGCTCATGAGTTCGAGCCCCGCGTCGGGCTCTGTGCTCACAGCTCAGAGCCTGGAGCCTGCTTCCGATTCTGTGTCTCCCTCTCTTTTCTGCCCTTCCCCCACTCACACTCTGTCTCTCTCTCCTTCAAAAATAAATAAACGTTAAAAAAAATTTAAACAGAGCCTAATAACATCCTAATAACCTGTGATCTCTTGCATCGGACTCCTTTCTCTTGGAATGAATGTTTTAAGGCTCGTCCACCTCGGAGCGTGTATCATTTATTTATTTTTTTGCTGAGTCATTCCAGTGTATGGATGTACCCACTCATCTGTGGATGGACATTCCGCGAGAGTACAAAAAGTGGTACAGACCACCTTGTAGTTTTGTGGACAACGCTGTAGTGCGCACCGCGTTCACGTCTTTGTGTGGACCTGTGTTTGCGTTTCCCCCCGGGTGGTTACCTTGCGGAGGGATCGCCAGGTCGTGTGGTAAATGTATGTTTAACATTTTAAGAATACTACCAAACTCTCTTCCAAAGTGGTTCCGCCATTCCACGTCCCCATCAGCGGGGTACGAGGGTTTCCGTCTCTCCATATCCTCGCTTTTTCTTGCCACACGTGTCGGTGGAAAGGGGTGTCTCCCAGTGGTATTGATTTGCGTCACCTAATGACTAATGACGTTGATGGAGCACCTTTCCATGCACTTATCAGCCGTTCAAATGTCTTTGGTGAAAAGTCGGTAAAAAATATTTGCCTTTTAAGAAATTGGAGTGTTCGTTTTCTTCGTTGTGTATGAAGAGTTCCTTAATTTGGGATGCCTGGTCCTTACGTATGGTTTGCAAATATGTTTTCCTCGTTCATGGCTTGTCTCTTCACTTTCTTAAGGGTGTTTTTGAATGCCAAAGTTTTAATTTTAGGGAAGCCACCTCACGTTTTTTCTTTTATCATGTGTGCTTTTGGTGTCCTACGTGAGAAATCTCTGCTTGACCCGTGCTGCAAAGATGTAGTCCTGGGTTTGCTTCTAACGTTTGCCAGTTCGTGCCTTTCAAGGATGTGTGCATCTTATCCAGGCCATCTCAGTTGTTGGCAAACAGTTGTCAGTAGCGTTCCCTTCGGATCTTAATCTCTGTAGTACTCTGGCCTTGGTGCCTCCTCTCCTGTTCCTGATTTTATCGTCATTTGTGTCTCCTCCCCACCCCCAATGAAATGCTTGGTCTCATTGTTTTTTCCCCTTTCTGTTTTCTATTTAATTGATTTCCGCCCTAATCTCTATTATTTCCTCCCTTTGCTCACTTTGGGTGTAATTTGTTCTTCTTTTTCTTCTTGTAGTTTCTTTTCTTTTTAGACATTTTTTTTGGGGGGGGGTGCAGATGAGCAAGGGCTGGGGCGGGGGAGAGAATCTCACAAGGGGCAGAGAGAGAGAGAAAAGGTGGGCTCACCCAAAGTGGGGCTTGAGCTCACAAACTGTGAGATCGTGGCCCGAGCCAAAGTTGGACGCTCAACCGACTGAGCCACCCAGGTGCCCTCTCTTAAAGTGAGAACTTCAGTACCGACCTGAGGTTTTTTTCTTTTCTTACCTAGGCATTTACAGCTATACATTTCCCTCGAAACACAGCTTTGGCTACATCCCGTAAAGTTTGGCATGTTTTGCTTTCCTTCTCATTCAGCTCAGAAAATACTTCAATTTTTCTCTTTGACCCATGGGTTACTCAGATGCGTGCTGTTGCCTTTTCACGTATTTGGGGGGTTCCCAATGTGCCTTGGTCGTTGCCCTTGGAATCTCACTCCCCTGTGGTCAGAGTGCATGCTCTGTACGACAGCGGTCCTCTTAAATTTGCAGTGACTTGTTTTAGACCCCAGCACATGGTGTCTCTTGCAGGAGGTTTCGTGCACCCAGAGGAGAGCATGTGTTTTGCTGTTGCCCGGCCGAGCGTTGTGCGGTGTGATCAGTCAGAGCTCGTTGGTGTGCGGTGTTCAGCTGTATCTGCCGATGTTCCAATTATCCCATCCATTACTGACAGCAAAGTAGGACTTCGAAACCTCCAACTTAATTGTCGAGTTGA
Source organism: Lynx rufus (assembly GCF_022079265.1). NCBI lineage: Eukaryota > Metazoa > Chordata > Mammalia > Carnivora > Felidae > Lynx > Lynx rufus. The sequence goes on along the minus strand of NW_025814852.1, from coordinate 2,174,568 downwards.
CCATTTCTTCTTCGGTTGTGTCCGCTTTTTGCCTCGCATATTTTGGGGCTAGGTTGCAGGTGTACACGAATCTTCAGCATGGTCCTCTGTGCTCATTTCAGCGCGGCCACGTCAGCCTCCCTCCGAGGAGAGGGGGTGCTCGGTGGAAAGAGGCCACAGGGAGGCCTGTGTAACTGGGGATCGGAGGGGACCCTTGGGCAGAGTGCCGGGAGGAAAGAACCGACCTCCTACCCCCCTGTCTGTGAGTGAGAAAGGAGAACCTAGTCTTGGAGCGGCTCCTTCGGACGCTGCCTGTCACAACGCTCAAACCACCTGCTGGCGGGAGGCGGCCGCCACGGGAGCTGATCTGAATCACACGGGGTGGGGGGGAGAAGTGGGCAGGTTGGGAGGAGCAGAGTGGGGTGATCGGGGTCCCACTGCTGTTTTCCAGGGAAACCAAAATGCTGCTCACTTCGCACTGTGATCTTCCTCCTGATAACACTCGTCTGGGTCCTCTTGGGGTGAGGAACGTGTGCACCGTCCAGGCCTTCCAGGCAGCAACAACAGCGGTCGGCTGCTTGTAGGGTGCCGGGCTGCTCCCCACCCCAGCACCAGCGTGGTCACCGCAGGGCTGATGAGCTGTCCCTCCACACACACACCCTCCCGTCGGACCCCACCTTGTGTGGGAGCTGTCTTCCCCCAGCTCCTGAGCGAGGAGCCATGTGGCCGGGCGGTGGCCGGGCAGTGGGGAAGGCGCAGGGGAGCTGAGTGTTAGCTTCCAGACGGAGATGGTCTCCGGACTATGGAGTAAAGGCCCGCGGCTGCTTTCCCGGGGGCTGTGCTGTCCGCGCACGGGGACCCTCTCTGGCTGCCGCGGGAGCTCACGCAGAAGCACTGTCTTCAGTGACTGCCCTCCTGCCGCCCCCTTGGGTGTCACCCGTGCTTTGGGTGACAACTGCTCCCAGCCCCGCCCAAGCCCTGCAGCTGTGCCAGGGGGCTCTGGGCTCCCCACGCGGGCTCCGGCTCCTGCTTTGCATGGGGATGGATGAACAGCCAACCCAGGTGCACCCTCCTCAACAGGGGCCTCTGGTGGCTCTTTCCACAGGGCCGGTTTCCTGAACCTGAGGAACTCGAAGCTGGGGAGGCAGGTGGGGGCCAGGTGAGTGGAGTGGAGGCAGGGTCACATTGCCCAACAGCCTTGGGGACTGGCTGTGTGCCGGGAGGGCAGAGATGGCTGCTGCCCCCACCCCTCAGGCTGATGCACCCGTGATCTGGGCCTCACCCTCTGCCCCCTCCGCTCTGCCCAGAGCACCCAGGTCATTTCCGGGGCCTTGGTGGGTCACCTGGGCAGGACTAACACCCACCCACCCCGGGTCTGGCTTCAACCTGTTGGACGCTTGGGTGTCCCCACAGTGACCCCCTGCTCCTGCTCTCAAGTCCCTGATTCAGTGAAAGGCCTCACCTCCCCCCACCCAGCCCAAGGTGGAAGCCTGGGCATCATCCTTGCCCCTCCCCCACCCCCACCCGCGCCCCACTCAGAGCAGAACTGCCGGTCGGTATCTCTCAGTTCACGCTCTTCTCTCTGCTCCCCCCCGTCCTGCTCTGGGTGAGGCTCCCCCATCTTTCTGGCAGCCTCCGTGCCATCTCCCCATCCTCCTGCGCACGGACCCACTCTCCTCCGTTAGTCAGAGTGATCTTTCCGGAACATATGCATGAGCCCCTCTGTGGTTGGCTCCCTGCCTGCCCGTCCTCTCCAGCCTCACCTCTCCCATCGTGAACCCCACCTCTGCGGTCCACCCGGGGGTCTGTGGTTGCCTGGCACGTGTCATGACTCTGAGGCTTTGCACGTGCTGTGTCGTCTGCCCGGACCGCTCTTCTGTCTGTCCCCTGCTGTGCGTCTGGCTTTTCCCCCTTGTAGCAGCCATCTGCTACTGGGTCACAAAATACCCAATTCGTGGTGTGAGACCATCACAACCACTGAGCCCACATCTCGCCAGATCCTGGGGTTGACTGGGCTCAGCTGGGCAGTGTGGGCCCAGGTGTGTCAGGTGAGTGTAGACCGACGGTGGCTGGGACAGGGGCGGCTTGAAGGCCCCTCACATTTGCAGGGTTGATGCTGGCTCCCGCCTGAGATGGCACCCAGGGCTCGGCCTGGGCTCCTTCCCGGGTCATTCGGAGGTTCCCCGATCTGTGTCTCCCGGTCAGACTGTTCCCCCTGAGCACGTGGCTTCAGAAGACCCACAGCCCCAGCACAGCTGTTCTGCATTTGTCGGGTCCTTGAGACCAAGGCCGCTGTGTGCAGGGCCCGGGGAAGGACCCCCTGATGGGAGGGGACTCGGGATGCCCACATGGTCTGAAACCACCAGCTGCTCAGTCTCCTTCACTCAGAAGCATGAGGTGAAGGCGGGGGTCTGTGGCTGAGCAGAGGCCAAACCTGCCCCCGTGGGGTCTGACGTCACGTCTGGGGACATGCGGGGACATGGGCCGGCGCCAGGCCCACTGCCCACAGTGACAGCTGTTCTGGCCACTTTCAGACGGACGCCCTCTTCATACCCTAGGCCACCACTGTCCCCCTCTCCTGGGCCCCAAGCCACCACCTATGAACCTGAGCCCTGAACTCTCCCCGTAAAGCCCCCACCTCTCATTCCGCAGCGAGGTGGGTGGAGAGCTGGATGGCCCGCGAGCAGTGACACTGTCCAGGTAGGACGTCTTCCCTGGGTGCCTCTGCCCCCTTCACCTGCTCCACAGCCCCAGGGGAGAGGCGAGAGCGCCTGGACAGGCTCTCTCCTGCGCCTCACAACGGGAGCACCACTCCCCTCCCCAAGTCCTGGGTCAGACTTGGCCCTCCCCTTGAAGCCATGGAAAGATCCAGGGGTAGCTGGAGGTTTGGGTTTGACCAGCTGCCTGGAATTTGGCTCTTAAAGAGGGTCACCAACTGGCCTGCTTTGTCTGGGCTCAGAGGGGTTCCTGGGAAGAAGGTCTTTAGAGGGGATGAGACCGGGAAGGTCTCAGGCAGTCTCGTGAACTGGTGTCCGACGATTTTTTTGTTTTAATTTTTTTTTAATGTTTATTTTTTTAAAGAGAGAGAGCACAAGCAGGGGAGGGGCAGGGAGAGGGAGACAGAATCTGAACCAGGCTCCGGGCTCCGAGCTGTCAGCACAGAGCCCGAAGCAGGGCTCGAACCCACGAACCGTGAGGTCATGACCTGAGCCGAAGTCGGACGCTCAACTGACTGAGCCACTCAGGCGCCCCTCTCGTGCCCAACTTTAAAAAACAATAAAAAACAAAAAAACTTTTAACCATGCAAATATGTATGCCCTGAAATTTACCCTCTTGACCATTTGTAGGCGGCATGAGGTGTATCACCGTGTTGTGCAACCATCACCCCCGTCCATCTCCAGAACTTTCTCATCTTCCCAGACTGAAACTCGGCCCCCATCCCCCTGCCACCAGCCCCTGGTGCCCCATTCAGCTTCCTGTCTCCATGAACTTGATTTCTCTGGTCCCTTCTGTAAGTGGGGTCACAGTGTGTTTGCCCTTTTGTGACTGGCTCATTTCACTCTGCACGGTGTCCGATGTCTGTGGGTTCACCCATGGGGTGGTTTGTTGCAGACTTTCCTGCCTTTTCAAAGCCGACGCCCTGCTTTTAAATGCCACCCAGGAAATGCAAAGTGCAGTCATTATGGAGAATGACAGACGGCCCACTGGCTAATTTTTCCTCGGGCTCCACAACACTTTAGTCTGGGGCAGGACCGCTGCGCACACATTTTCCCAGACTGCACGCCGCTGTCGGGGCTGGGCACGGGTGTCCCTCTCTGCAGACAGGAAGCTTGGGCCCCGGGAGCTTAGAGACCTGCTCCATCACCCAGCCGGGGAGGCAGTGTCATGTCCAGGTAGACTGTCTGTGTGTCTGACTGCCATTCCCTTGACCCAGCCACTTACTTGGGTGAAATACCTGGGACAGTGGCCGCTTCCAGCCCCTCCCGCCACGGTCAGATCTCTCCCTGAGGTTATGAGGGAGGGAATGCACCCCAAGGTTTCCACTCCCAGTTTCGAGACAGTGAAACCGAGCCACAGAGGCTCTGCCGTCCTTCAGGCCCTGGGATTGTGTCCAGGAAGCGCCCGGTGCAGCTCCTCCTGGGGGGACTCAAAAGCTCAGTCACCTGCAGCAGCTTCCCAGGCCCACTGACTGGGATGTCCATGCCATCTTCCTGCAGACTCCCATTGTGCTGTGTTTCTTTTCAGGATGGTTTACCCCCAGCCCAAGGTGCTAACACCCTCGTGAGTAAACTTGCTGAACCCACCCCCCACCCCGCCCCGAAATTCACCATATACACTAAAAGGCGGTTTCACTGAAAACTCGGTGGGAACTTGCTTCGGCAGCTTCTGAGTCTGAATTTGGAGCCCACCCATTATTCTCCGTCCTTTCTCTCTCCACCAAAGAATGCCCAAGGGGCGCCTCCACCTTCCCGGAGGACGGCCCCCGCCCCTCGCCGGAAAATCCCAGCTCCCACGCTGAGGTCCAGCAGGGTCCAGTGTTCGCTAAGGGCTGCGAGTGATTTGCACGAGTCTGAGTTTTGATTTCCATGTCATTTGTTTCTTGCACATGTGAAGGCCTTCTGGAAGGAGGGTCAGCCCTGTGGGTCCCTGATGGGGTGCAGGCTGGGTGGGTGGGGTGGGGTCCCGGGTGGGGGTGGTGATGCACCAGGGCCCTCCGTGTGTTCACTGTCATGCTACTGACACCGGGTGGCTCTCTTGTGCCACAGTAGGAAAGATGTCCTTGTCCTCACCCCTTGGCTGGCCCCCATCGTCTGGGAAGGGACCTTCAACATTGACATCCTGAATGAGCAGTTCCGGCTCCGGAACACCACCATCGGACTAACGGTGTTTGCGATCAAAAAGTAAGTAGGTGACGGGGCGCCTGGGTGGCCCATTCTGTTCAGCGTCCGACTTCAGCTCAGGTCAGAATCTCGCGGTCCTTGAGTTCGAGCCCGACCACATCGGGCTCTGTGCCGACAGTTCAGAGCCTGGAGCCTGCTTGGGATTCGGTGTCTCCGTCTCTCTCTGCCCTTCCCCTGCTCATGCTCTCTCTCTCTGTCTCAAAAATAAATAAACATTAAAAAAAAAAAAAGTAAGTAGATGAGATGACAGAGGGTGGGGACCGGGATGCAGGAGAGACCGAGGACATCAGGTCTGGCTGTGTGTTCAGCACACGGTGGGTGGGGACCCAGCCTGTCCTCCTAGGGGTTAATGTGAAAGTCCACGTGTTCAGCAGTCTTCCCGGGCTCAGTGAGTGGACACCACCTGGGTCCCTTTCCGAAGGGTGCACGTCACCCAGGAAGGCAGCTCCAGACCCAGCAGTGATCCCAGGTTGCTCTCCTGCTGAGTCAAGGAAGGGGCAGAGCACCCCAACATCCAGGCGGCAGGGGAGCCCTCCTCCAGCCACAGTAGCAGAAGGGAGGAGGCTGTGTGCTTCCTTGGACGGGTAGGAAGCCAGTGCCTCTGGGGCTGGGCTCCTGTGTGCTCCCTTATAGGGTGACGGTCATGGAAGGGGGACAGCCAGGTGAGGCACAGCACTCGGTGCCAGACCCCAGGCTCCTGTGAGGGAGCTGAGCAGTGAGGCCCTGGGACTCCAGGGTCAGGTGACTTCCGCTGAATGAGCTGGGCAGCCGCAGGTAAGTGGCGTGGTCTCTCTGAGCCTCTGGAAAGTGGGGCTGACGACAGCATCCTCTCTCGGGATCGCCATGGGGGAAGTGAAAGCTCGTAGGTGCTGGGCCCGCGTGTGGACAGGTGGGGCTTCCTCCCTCCGCAGAGCTCACCCGAGACCCCAGAGGATGGCCCTGAGGCCTTGGCAACCCCTTTCCCGGGTCTTGGCCCCAAGTGCAGGGAGTAAGAAGGGCACAGGGTCGCCTCAGAATCCTACTCCAGTCCCTGGAGACAAGCGGCTGAAATCACCAACCAGAAGCTTCACGGCCCTGGCTCCTCGGCCAGTGCCAGTAGCTCTGACGCAGCACTGCCTGCTGCGCGTGCGCTGGCTGTCCGCGTGTGTCCCCTCTGGGCTCCGAGAGCAGTCCCCAGGGGGTGGGCAGGTGGTGGGCATGTCCTCAGAGGAAACCAGACTCCCCGAGTCGAGCTGTGAACCCACAATCACATCGGCTGGGTCTGGACTTGCCCCTGGTGACCTGACTGGTGGCTGGGCAGGGGTGTGTGTGTGTGACTGTGTGTGTGTGTGTGTGTGTGTGTGTGTGTGTGTGCATGTCCCCTATTGACACGGAGTGCCCACCTTCCCTGTGGGAGGGGTTTCTGGGCCAGGCACCCGGAAGTAGCCTTAGGGCCTGCTCAAAAAACTGTCACCCAGGGGCTCACCGCACTTGCCCGATGACGGGGGAGCTGCTGTGTGCAGGGTGGGGAGCAGCGAGCCCCCTCGAAGAGGGACCAGCCATGGGAGGCGGTTGGAGAAGACTTCCAACCTCTTGGGGTTGGGGAGATACAGACCTGGACCCGGAAGCTTACACGCTCGGGTTCAGTGCTGGGGCGCGAGCACGTCCCCTCTTCCTCCAGGGGCCCTCTTTGGCCTCCCCTGGCCACAGGCTGGGCCTGAGTCCTGATCTGGGGGAGATGGGGGGTGACCCCTCCTCGGAATACCCGCCGTTGACTGAGGGCCCAGTAGCCTTCAAGGGAGGGCCCTGCAGGGGCAGACACAGTCCTGGGGGGCCAGGGACCGACCACTGAGCCAAGAGGGGCAGGTGGCCGGCCCTGCAGGTTCTGCGAAGTCTGCGAGGGCACGTTGACCAGAGCTGTGCCCGGAGGGTCTCGACTCCCTCACAGCAGGGGGGAACCTGCAGGGGATTTGCCAGGGGCGGGTCCTGCGGGTGGAGGGGGTCTGCCAGGGGAGCTCGGCACGGGGGTGCGCTGCTGGCTCCAGCATGCTGACTCGAGGCTGCACGGGTTTCCAGCCTCCTCCGCCTCAGGCTCGCTCCCCTTTGTAAGATGGGGCGCTGATGGTCCCCCGTCCCCCGGGGCAGAGGTTAGGGAGGCGCCGCGGGCACACTCGCCCAGGACAGGCCAGGACAGCGGCTGTTCCTTAAGCAGCCCAGGGTCTGCCTCCTCGATAAGGCGCACAGGTCCGCGGCCCCCGGCTTTGGGCTCCTGCCGCCAGCCTCTGGCAGCGACCCTCCTCCCGCCCTGTCCCCTGTCCCTGTAGATACGTGGCCTTCCTGGAGCTGTTCCTGCAGACGGCGGAGAAGCACTTCATGGCGGGACACAGGGTCACCTGCTACGTGTTCACCGACCGGCCGGGGGATGTGCCCCGCGTGCCCCTCGGGGAAGGGAGGCAGGTGGGGGTCCTGGAGGTCCGGAGCTACTCGCGCCGGCAGGACGTGTCCGTGCACCGCGTGGAGATGATCCGCAACTTCTCCCGGCGGCGCTTCCTCCACGAGGTGGACTCTCCGGTGTGCGCGGACGTGGACGTGAGGTTCCGTGACCACGTGGGCGTGGAGATCCTGTCCCCGCTCTTCGGCACCCCGCACCCCGGCTTCTACGGGGCGGCCCGCGAGGCCTTCACCTACGAGCGCCGGCCGCAGTCCCAGGCGCACGTCCCCAGGGACGAGGGCGACTTTTACTACGCGGGAGGCTTTTTCGGGGGGTCGGTGGCCGAGGTTCTGCGGCTCACGTCGGCCTGTCACCAGGCCACGGTGGTCGACTGGGCCCACGGCATCGAGGCGGTGTGGCACGACGAGAGCCACCTGAACAGGTACCTGCTGGACCACAAGCCCACCAAGGTGCTGTCCCCCGAGTACCTGTGGGACGAACAACTGCTGGGCTGGCCCGCCGTCGTGAAGAAGCTGAGGTATGTGACCGTACCCAAGAGTCACCGGGGCATCCGGGACTGATGACGGGCTGGCCTAGTGTCCGTCAGGGGTGCCACCCTGACCCCAGCCGTCAGAGCGGATGGCCTGTCGCCGCTCCCTTTCTCTGTCCGGTCGCGGGACATCGCCGAGGCCCGGCGCCGCCCGCATCGGGCACGGGCACAGTTAGGCTTGACCGGGGGCCTGCCGGGGGGCGCGGCTCCGGCAAGACCCCTTGCTCTTCGGGTTCCTGGTCAGAGTTGAAAGGTCGCTTGCAGCCGCGGGCAGGACGTGAAGGTGAGGCCGGATCAGGACCCCCTTGGCTGGCGCCTGGCTTCCCGGCAGCCTGGGGCACAGCCCGCCGCCCGCTGGGGCAGGACAGCCCCCCCACCCCCTGGCCTCCCTCAGTCACTGCGGTGTTGTGGGTGTCACGCTTGCCCTGTCACTGCCACTAAAATGTTTCTGGCGGATGACGGGAATTGCGGGTTGTCCCGGAAACCTGCGTTGTGCGCTTCCTCGAGGCCCCGGCCAGGCCTGAGTGCTGCAGTCTCTCCGCCTCGCGTCTCCCTTCTCACATCAAGGACAGGGCGGTCCGCGTTGCCACTGCTATTTTTCCGTGACGTTGGCCAACTGTTACAATTTCTGGGTCACTTGCCGCCGTAAACGGCTCCAATTTTATGTCGGATGATTTTTATTTTTATTTTTTTATTTTTTTTAAGGTTTATTTATTTTTGAGAGAGAGAGAGAGAGAGAGACCATGAGCTAGCGGGGAGGGGCAGAGACAGAGGGAGACACAGCATCCGAAGCAGGCTCCAGGCTCCGAGCCGTCAGCACAGAGCCCGACGCGGGGCTCGAACCCACGAACCGTGGGCCGAAGTTGGACGCTCAACCGACTGAGCCCCCCAGGCGCCCCTAAACCTTGATAATGTTAACCATGTTCAGGTGTCCAATTCAGTGGCAATAGGTACATTCACTGTTCTGCAACTGTCCCCTCCGTCCATCTTCACGACTTTCTCGTCACCCCAAACTCTGTGTCTGCCCACTAGACCCTAACCCTCCCACACCCATCCCCCTCCCCAGGCCCGGCACCCACTGCTCCTCCCACCCCTCTGAATCTGACTGTTCTCGGTCCGTCATGAGCGGGGTCCTCCAATATCGGTCCTTTAGGGACTGGCTTATTTCCCGTAGCACAGTGGCCTCAAGGTCTGTCCCCGTGAGCCTGGACCTGACCCACTTTTCCCCCAGAGGAGTTGCTCAGCTCTGTCTTGTCTAACCTGAGCCTCCTCAGTCCCCTGTGCTCCCCTCATCTTCCTCCTCAGCCTGAAGGACCCCGGGGCCCCGTCCCTTGGGCCTCACCGATCCCACCCCATCCGAACCGAACTGTTCAGTCCAGATGCCAGACACACACCCCTGGGGGCCTCGGGCCTCCCCTGCCCACCCGTCCGTGTCAGGTATCTGCTCCTCCCGCAGGTGTCCCCATGTCAGGAGAGAGACACCAGGTCCAGACCCTTGGTGTCATCTGTGACTTCTTGCTGGCCACCAAGTCTCCCAGTGGTGAGGTGGCTACCGGAGGGCACTAAATGTTCAAAACATTTCAAGGCATATGTTAGTCTCGGCTGCCTAAGGCAATGGCTGAACCGAGCAGAACGACTGGAAGAAAGGCCGAGTGGTGAGGAGCTTTAGGGAATAAGGACCTAGAACCTCTGGCCCATTATTCCTGAGCCTCTAGGACGCTTGCGTGCATGGGCTGGGTGCATGTTCAGGAAAGACCTGAGAAGGGCCCCGGCTCTCCCCTCTGGTGACTGTCAGACTCTGCAATTAGGAAGTAAAGGTCAAGGCAGAGTTGTAAACAGCCTGGGTGGTGTGGAAGGTGTATCCTGATCTTTGCAGACCATCTCCTCCCCATCTGTAAAGACTGGAGGTTGTTTTCTTCTTTGGGGGGGGGGCGGTGGTTCCGCGTGTTTAAGGAAATGTCTGCCCAATGAGCACTACATTCACAGAACGGACACTTCGGTGACCACACACGACAAGGCATACAGATTTTACACAATTAGTTCAGAAAAGTCACTACAGTAGCAACTACTGCGAGCTGTGCCAGTAAACCCTGGAGGGGAAGACTGATATTTGAGTTGTACATTATACTATTCAAAATGTCAATTTTCAACAAAAACATTTAAAAAATTTTTAATGTTAATTGAGAGACAGAGAGACAGAGACAGAGACAGAGCGCAAGTAGGGAGGGGCAGAGAGAGAGGGAGACACAGAATCCAAAGCAGTCTCCAGGCTCCAGCTGTCAGCACAGAGCCCGACGTGGGGCCCGAAGCCACAAACCATGAGATCATGACCTGAGCTGAAGTCAGACGCTTAACCGACTGACCTACCCAGGTGCCTCCCCCAAAACACTGTTTACAAAAAGTTTATTTATTTTGAGAGAGAAAGAATGAATGGGGGGCAGAGAGAGAGGGGGACAGAGGATCCTACGTGGGCTCTGTGCTGACGGCAGAGAGCCTGATGCGGGGCCAAAACTCACAAATCATGAGATCGTGACCTGAGCTGAAGCCGGATGCTTAACCAACTGAGCCACCCGGGCACCCCAACTAAAAAACACTTTTGAGGTGTGCAAAGGAACAGGAACATGGACCCTGTAGACTGTTGAAAACAAAGCAATTGACAGAAACCGTTCCTGAGGAAGCTCATGCATTAGACTCTCTAGACTTACTTAAAACCAACTATTTCAAATATGCACAAATACCTAAAGGAAACCACGAGAACAATATCCCCCAGGGAGAAGATAACAATGGTGAATGCATTAGGAAGTGTCCCCTCCTCTCTTTTTGAGGAATCTGGGGACAAGTTGTGTTAATTCTTTGTCAGATGGTTGGTAGAATTAACCAGCAGTGAATCCTGTCACTGAGATTTTCTTTGTTGGGAGGGTTTTGATTCCTGATTCAATCTCTTACTAGAGGTCTATTCAGATTTATTATTTATTCTTGAGTTGCTTTTGGTAGTGTTTTTAGTTCTAGGAATTTATCGTTGTTGTTGTTTTTTTTTTCCAACGTTTATTTATTTTTGGGACAGAGAGAGACAGAGCATGAACGGGGGAGGGGCAGAGAGAGAGGGAGACACAGAATCGGAAGCAGGCTCCAGGCTCTGGGCCATCAGCCCAGAGCCCGACACGGGGCTCGAACCCACGGACCGCGAGATCGTGACCTGAGCTGAAGTCGGACGCTTAACCGACTGCGCCACCCAGGCGCCCCTGTTGTTTTTTTTTTTTTTTTTTGAGAGAGAGAGAGAGAGAGAGAGAGAGAGAGATGGAGAAGTGGGGCTCACTGGAACTTGTGTTTTACCTGAAGTGGGGCTCGAGCTCACCTGATGTGGGACTTGAACACACAAATTGTGAGATCGTGACCTGAGCCGAAGTCAGTCTTAATGAATGAGCCACCCAGGCGCCCAGAAATTTACCCGTTTTATCTAGGCTGTCTGATGTGCTGGTGGAAAACTCTGTGTGGTATCGTCTTATAATCCTCTTTATTTCTGTAAGGTTGGTAGTGATGTCTCCATGTTCATTCCTGATTTTAACAATTTGACTCTACTTCCCCCCCAGCCCCGATCAGGCTAGGATGGGGCTACTATTATAAACAGCAAAGAGAAAAACCAGAAAATAACCAGTATTGGTGAGGATGTGGAGAAATCAGAACCCTCGTGCCCTGTTGGTGGGAAGGTAAAATCTGCCACCGCTCTGGAAAGCAGTGTGGTGTTTCCTCAAGCATTAATAATGGAACCGCCATAGGATGCAGCCATTCCACTTCTGGATACACATTCAAAGAATTGAAAGCAGGATTGTGAAGAGTTATTTGCACACCCAAGTTTGCAGCAGCACAATTCCCAGCAGCCAAGAGGCAGGAGCACCCCCCAGTGTCCACCTCCACCAGTGGGTGATGGATGAACAAAATGTGGTAGGAACGTGCATTGGTACATCACCCAGCCTTCAGCGGGAAGGAATTGCTGACACGTGCCATGTGGGTGAACCTTGAGGACAGGATGCTAAGTGAACTAAGCAAGTCACGAAAACACAAACGTTGCATGGTTCCACTTCTATGAGATGAGGTATGTAGAGTGGTCGGCCTCACAGAAGCAGAAGGAGCAGGGTGGTTTTGGGAAGCTGAACAGGAGAGGGAGACCGGGAGTTGCTGTCCACCGGGTATAGAGTTCCGGTTCTGCAAGATGCAAAGATCTGGGCATCGGTTGTGCACCACTGAATATGCACCGTGACACTGTGCTTCACGGTAAATATATATTTGGTCTTCGCCCCTGTTTCTGGCACAGATTTCCCCAATTTCCCGAGTGATGAAAACCGTGACACTGCCTTTCGCTGTGTTCATGGGTGGCTTTTGGACTCTACCTGAGGGGGGAGGCTGGCTGCTGGGGGAGCCAACCCTGCGATTAGATGGCTGGAACTTTCCATCCCCTCCCCCCACCTCCGGGGAGGGAGAGGGTCCGGAGACGGCGTTCGGTCCCCAGTGACCAGTGATCCAATCAATCGTGCCCGTGTAATGAAGCCTCCCCGAACGCCCATCCGACTGGTGAACACGTGGAGATAGCAGAGAGTGTGACATGCTCGGTTACTGTCACGGGGCCCGAGTGTGCTGGGCACTGGCTTCGAGGGTCCCAACAGACCAGGTTCGGCCACTCACCGCTGACAAAAGCCAAGGGCAGAGAGACACAGGAAAGGGTGGTGACTCAAGAAAGGATCCATTTCGGTGAGGCCGGCGCTGGGAAGACGGGGGGCTGACATCTCAAGGTGCTGCAGACAGTCCTGGTGGTGGTTCTCTCTCTCTCTTTTTCTTTCTTTTTTTAATTTTTTTAATGTTTATTTATTTTTGAGACAGGAGAGACAGAGTACGAGCAGGGGAGGGGCAGAGAGAGGGAGACACAGAATCGGAAGCAGGATCCAGGCTCGGAGCTGTTAGTACAGAGCCTGATGTGGGACTCGAACTCACAAGCTGCGAGATCATGACAGGTGCCCCCCCCCCTTGTGAAGTTTTATTTGTTTTCTAGGATTTTACATGAGGACAATCTAGGACAATGGTCATGGGTACTTGAGGTGGACAGTGAAGGTCGGGCCGATCGCTGTCTTGGGGTCAAACCCGCGGGGTCTTGCTGACGTCAGGGACGTCCGTCCCTGTTGCTTGAGGGTTAGTTTGGCTGCCCTCAGGGTCTTTGGCTGGCGTTACGAGATGAGCTGGGAGGAAGGACCCGATCGGTCAGGAAGCACAGGTGATGGGCAGGGAGGAGGGGGGCTCCGAGCCTCCGCTCCACCTTGCCCTGTGCTCCCCATCCCTTCCGCCCGGCTGGTCCCGAGTGCTGTCCCGTGTGACAAACGGGCGATCTAGGAGGTGACAGGCTTGTCTGAGTTCTCTGAGCCGCTCCAACAGTATTCGAACCCGAGGGCAAGGTTGTGGGAACCTCCTCTCTATAACTTAGAGACGCGGGCGACCTCTCTGCCCGGCCGCTGAGTGACCCCTGAGTTGGCCGCACAGAGACTCCAAGGGCCACACACAACAAAGGAAACAGACCTCACGCGGTTCAGACAAGTCACGGCCCCGAGAAGCAAACAGTAGCAGCTTCACGGAGCAGCAATGATGAGGCTCGGGGAGCGGGGGCTGCAGAACTGAACGGTGGGCGGGTCGCCAACCTTCGACTCGAGCCAAGCCCCGCCCCCTGCAGGGCCGGGTCCTGGTGGCTGCCAGATGTTCCACCTGCTTCTCCGCGACTCCACGGCCAGCCGGACACAGGGACGTCACAACGTGGGTCGGAAACACAAACATCTCTGGGCATCCACCACCACCTGAACTATTGTCCATTTTTGTAACTTGAGGTGGGCAGAGAGAATGGGGGCAAGGCCTTGAAGAGGGTGGTTCCCGGCCCAGACTTTGTGTTTGGGGGTAAACGCCATGCAGACGGGCCTTTGCTGGGCCCGAGGAGGGGACAGGTATGGGGACCCCAGCCGCAGGCACCGCTGTCCCGGTGATGCCACCTCAGGGCGCCCGAGTCCACCTGCCCCTTGGGGAGCACTTGCGACCCTCCACTCTGCCTGAGGGCTCTGTCCTGCCCCAGAGGCACCTCCTCTCCTGCCAGCCAGGGCCACGTGCCCCAGGGAGCGCGGGTACCCCGACGGCGCTGGGGACAGAGCCAGTCTGGTTAGGACACCGTCTCCCAGAAGCCCTGAGCTCCAGGCCGCCACGGTGCTCCCCCTCCTCCTCCGGGCTGCGTGGGCCCAAGTCCTCCTCTGCTCAGGGACCACCCTCTGTCCAGGCTCCACACGCTGGCACTTGGGGCAGGTCGTCTGGACCTTCTGGACTCGTGCTTCCTTGTCGGGAACGTGGGCAGAGGCCTCCCTCCCAGACTCGCCAGAGGGGACACGACCAGGAACATTCAGACCCTGCAAAGGAAGATGCCATGTGGGGGACCTATCGGGTCGTGCTCACTGGAGAGGTCACGGTGCTCAGCACACAGCAGGCACCTGAGTTCCCCAGCTGAATTAGGGAAGGAGGAAGGGAAGGAGGGAGGGAGGGAAACCATAGAAGTGGGGTCCACACCACGTCAGGTCAGAGGTCCGGTCAGAGGGCGTCACAGCTCGGGCCCTGGAAGGGGGCACGGGACACGTCCTTCTGTCCCTCCAGCGCTGACCTTCCTCCACGTGGGACCTGCTGACCTCCTGGATCATCTTCACCTCCTCTGCAAACAACGCTGAGTGTTCCCAGAAGGGGGACAGCAGGCAGGGGCCAAGGAGGGACTTCCGGAATCCTGTGCCCTGGGGGACTCTGGGACAGCCTTCCAGGTGGCCCTTTATGTCCTCCAGGCACCAGGCCACGATTCCACCTCATGTCTCAGGGAATGCGCCAACCCATCTAGAAGGCCCGTTACGTCCCCATGTCACGGATGGGGACACCGAGGCTAATAGCACAGCCTGAGTCACTAGTAAGACTAGCTGGGTCAGGAAGCCCATCTCCTTGACTTTGGATTTTCCTACCAGCAGGCGTTCATCTTGGCGTCCTGGGGCTCGGGGTCCCTCCTCCTGGGGGATCCCACCACCCGCCGAGGGCCCCAAGGAACTCAGGGGAGCAGAGCTGACCAACCTGCCTGAGGCCCCACATGGGGCTGGGGAAGGGCCGACCGGGGCTCTGGGGGCTCTCCCAGTACTGGGCCAGCCGGTCCCCTGCAGGACGAGGACTTCTCGCTGTGGATCGGCTGGGGCCTCTGCTTCCTCACGTTGTCACCTGGGCTGCCGGTCCCCAGACCAGAAACCTGCCCGTCTGAAGGTGACCACCGCTGCCTCCCTTGGGTCTCACTTGCCCGAGTCCCTCCCCGGGACGACCCGCATCTCTGACGCCTGCTCCCGTGGGGGTCGCCTCCCCTTGGACTGGGACGGGTCTGGCCTCCGTCCCTGGGAACGCACTGACTTTGGCGCATTATTTGCCCCAGAGGCCTGTGAACCTTTCTGGCCCTGGGTCGTGAGGGATGCTCTCCCCTGTGTGGTGTGACCGTCCGGCCTTCTGCATCTCCCGGTTTCTGTTTGGGCCACGGGAGGACCCGCCGTGTCCTGTCTGGCTTCAGGCTGTGGTGTCACAGCACGCACAGGGGTCTCCACCCCGAGACCGTGCCCATTGTCACCGAAGGGGCCTCCATATTCCCACCTAATCCTTAATCCATTGTGATTTCAATATCAAATGAGAAAAAGTCTATTTCAAACGACCACAAAGTACAAAAATGAATCTGTCCCATCTGAAAAGTCGGTGCGGACCCAAAGGTATCTCTTACAAGATTCCACTTGAAGGAAACCTCCAGACTAGGTAACGGAACACGGAGAGAAAGCAGACTGGGGGTTCCCAGGGGCTGGCGGGGGCACGAAAGGGGAGTGAGGGCTCTGGGTACACGGTGACCCTTGGGGATCGAGATATTCTGCAGCAAAATTCTGTGGCGCGGTTCACAGCGTTGTGAGCGTACCCAGTGTTCAGGAATTGCGCAGCGTAAAATAAATAAAACATTTTATTGAAGATTAATATAGATTATAACTAATGAACAAATAACGTAACAGCTAAAAAATAGAAGAGAAAAAGGATAAGGGAGAAGAGGAAGAGACATTTTGGTGGGGGTCGGGGTCAGGGATTGGAGAATGAATTTGAAATAAAATATAATAAACAAAAAATAAAATAAGATAAAAAAAGCACCCTGTATAGGTCTTCAACCCCTTGGTTTTTGGCCGACATCCATGCGGGATCAAGGACAGTGGCAGGGGCGGGGAGAAGGGCGATGGCAGGAGCAGTGTTGGGAGCAAAAGCGGGAACAGTGGAACCAGCAGAAGCAGGACCCAGCTGACTCTGCTCAGGTGCCCGCTGTCCCCGCACAGGTCCCAGGTCCCCTGCTGGCTCCCGGGCCCCTGCAGGGGTCGCTCCAGATACCTCGCCTGCCTGCAGATACGCCGAGGCCCCTGATGCCTTTGGGCCGGGCTCTGGGGCCGACCCGGCTTTTGCTCCTGCCCCGGACTCTTGAGAAGGAAACAGAGTGATGGTTGCAGCGGCTCCAAGGCCTCAGGGTGAGAGGAGGGAAGGTCCCCCACCCCACCCAGCGCCGGCCTCTCCAGGGGCCTTGGCAGAGACACAACTCACCCCGGAGCCTCCCCGAGAAGCCGCGGCCAGGAACCCACACGAGGACCTCTGCCCCCTGCAGTCCGCAGCCCGGGGCTCTCAGTCCGCTCCTGGCCCCACACCAGCCCGCGGGGGCTCCTCCCAGGGTGGCCCAGCACCACCCGGGCCCCGTGCACCCCCATCGCCCTCCCCCAGCCTTCTCACCCTCGGGCTCTGACTCCGGGGACTCCAAGTACTGGTCCCAGGACCGGTGAACGAAGACCTTACGGCGGGGCCGGGGCGCTGGAGGAGGCCTTCCCAGGCCAACTCCAGGCCCTGCTTCCCAAAACCTCACTTCAGCCACTCTCTCCACGGGTCCAGCGTGGCCCTCCTGGGCGACGGGGCACACGCACAACTCTGTAGGGCGGGTGAATCCGGATTCCGCCAATCGTTTCCCGATTTCATCGGTTGATTTCTGTGAAGACAGTGACCCGCGGACGGCCCGGAGACATCACAGCCCCGCCCGGCCATCCTCAGTGTCCTTCCGCCCTCTCCCCCTGCAGCTCTCAGATCGGACACAGACCTGAGTGTGCACAGACCTGCACCCGGAGCACAGTGACATCCACCTACAGGGCTCGGGATGAACGTTGGGGACAAGAGGGCCACCCCGGCACACCCTGTCCCTCCTAGCCAGCCTTGACCTGGGATGTGAGCATGACCCACCCACCAGACATCTGACCCCTTCATCCGCCTGCACCTGCTCAGGTGGGCCCTCCACACACGACCCCTCCTTCCACACACACACACACACACACACACACACACACACGGGAGGGGACCTGGGGCCACACAGGTCAGATCAGAGCGGTGTCGGGCTGGACTGGCTGTCTCTGGGTCTCCCTGTGTTACCTTTGGGTCCCTGCGATCTAGAGACCTGAGGCGTCCTGTGCACGAGCTGACCCAGTGTCTCCAGGGTCGGGAAGGTTCGTGGCCACGGGCTCCCCTGAGCCGGCAGCCGCGGGACACGGGCACACAACAGGAGAACATGTTCGTCAGGCAAAGGTGTCCCAACGAATGAGCCCAGTCGGGCGCTGTCTCCAGAATGTGGGTGCCTGGTGACCCGGGTTCTGAGTTCAATTGGGCTCTGTGACCAGGGAGGTGAGGTCACTTCCTGGGGTCCCCTTACCCGGCTTCCTCCTCCCACAAGAGCCCCTCCCAGGCTGAAAAGGGCTCCCCTCACCCCATGCCCTGTCCCTACAGTGACACCAACACAGCCCAGACACATCCCCGCGAGGCCTGGTGCGGCCGGGGCCGCGGCTTTGGGGCCACAGAGCTGGGTTCAGACCTGGGTTTTCCTCCTGACCAGTGCTGGGACCCTGCACTGTGCCTCCCGGGGCCCCCGGTCACCCGTCTGCACAGTGGGGTCCTTGTGGCATCTACTTGTAGGGGCGCCATCAGGGAGCCACCTGTAGACACATCCCGTGCCTGCTATCCCATGAGGCTCGTGGGCACACATGAGTGTGGAAGAACGAGGAAGGGATGGGCCTGGCATGGAACTCACTCACGCGGGCCTGGGTCTGCTCCGGGTCCAGGTACAGCCACCCCTCCTGCCTGGGTCCCAGGCCCGGGGGAAGGTGGAGGTGAACTCGTTCACACCCTGTGCCCTCCGGACATGCACTCCAGGGGCCCCATTACATTTGGGCTCGGGTCCCAGCGCCTGGTCTGGGCCTACGTGCTGGGCGGTCCCCACTGTGGCTCCCAGCCTTCCCGATTCCTGGTCCCACGTGCCTCTGTCACCCCCTCCCCTCCCTGGTGGACGGCCCGTGTGACCGGGTTCTAAGGGCTAGAATATGGTGACCGGGTGTCATTTCTGGGCCGATGCATGGAATTTCTGGTTTCCTCTCTCGTGGGTCCATTCTCTGTCTCTGCCTCGGACTCTGTCTGTCTCTGTGTGTCTCACGGGAGCAGGGACTGTGTGCTCCAGGGCCCAGGTGACAACCCTCAGAAGCCTCCCTTGTGGCCCGTGTCCCTCCCCAGGCCCGGTGCTCAGCTCCCTCATGAGGCCTCCTCGGCCCAGCCAGGGCACTGCCTGGGGAACTACTTCCTAATGAGAGCCCAGGCTCCATCAAGGAGGGTCTTGACCTCGGTCCCCACACCAGGGGCTGCTGCTCGGCCACGTGCTGCCAACCCAGGTCCTCGGTCCTCCAAGCCCCCAGGCTGCCCTCTGCTCAGAAGGACCTTGAGGGAGTAGGAAGCATTTTCCCAGGAGGGGAGAACAGAGGGTCAGGGATGAAGATCCCAGGACACAGACTCATCTATGAGCCTGTGGGACCCTTGGGACACTGTCTATGCAGCCCAGTTTAGGAGGAGGAGGCTGAGTCCTTCTGTGCCGTAGCCCCATCCACACTTCCTAGTTCCATGGGCTCAGCGTCGTGGACACAGGACCCCAGACCCCGTCCTCCCTAGTTCCTGGGAATCCCCCCGGACACTTGTGGACCCCCTGACCCTCAGCCGGCACATATCCCCTCCCTATGTGGTGGGTCCCGGGCTATTGCCAGGAATCCTGATGTCCCTGCCCCATGGCCCCACTGCCTCCAGCCTTTCTCTTCTTTCCCCTGTATTACCCACCCCCTCCCAGTGTGGACTCCCCTCTGATCTCCAGTGGGACAGTCAGAATATGTGTGTGTGTGTGTGCGTGTGTGTGTGCACGCGCCTTTCTGGAGATGCCCAGAGGTCACAGCCTCACAGGGACGGGGTGGATAGGGACCCCCGAGCATCTCAGGGGCTCTCATTCCCAGGGGGAACCCCATGGGGGGGTAGAGGCTGGCCTAGGACTGGAGACCAGCCCTGCTCCTTGGACCCTGCACACCTCACTTGTCCTGGGCCAGTCCTTGCCATTCCTCAGGGTCCCTCTGTCCCTGGGGGTCAGACGGGGAAGTGCATCAGTGTGGCCACGGCCCAGGCTCGCCCCCAGGGGTAGGTGGAGGGGAGGTGCCCCAGGTACACAGGCCTCCCTCCACAGGGCCGGATGGGTCGTGCGGAGGCCAGGTGTGGCGAGGGACCCGCACTCAGCACCTGTAGATGATCCAGACGGACCGGTGATGTGCATGAATCCAATCGCTCCCCACCTGGCTGGTCCCCCATGTTCCCACCTCCGCCAACTACTCTGGAACCCCAACCTTCCTGAGCCCCAGAACCATGCCCTCCCCATCCAGGCAGGCCTCAGGGTGTGAGGCCAGGTGGGTTGGACATCTGGGGACACGACAGCCAGTGACTACACCCACCCCACCCAGCTGGCCTGGACCGCAGACTCCACCCCGGGGTCCAGGTGCTTGGACCCTGTGGCATGACTTGGCCAGGGCTCCTGGAGGCAGCAGTGGAGGCCAACTCAGGGCAGGGAGAAGTCGGTCCTCCCCTTGCCCTTCTCCTTTCCTCCTTCCGCCTTGTCTTCCTGGCAGGACCTTGGACAGAGGGCCGGCCTGTGCCTGGCTGCAGCCCTGGGCGGAGTCAGAGGGTGGGAAGAGGCCCCTGGAGGCCAGGGGGCACCTCCAGGAAAACCCAGTGTCAGGGGGATACCGTAACTGGCCATCCCCCGGGCACTCAGTGATTTCAGCCCTTTGTATACATGAGCCGTGACCCCGGGACCAGGTCCTGGCCTCTTCCTCACCCCAAGAGGGCCGCATCCTCCCCAGCTGAGGCCCCGTCGGTGGCCGGCCCTCCCTCCAGCCCCGACAAGACCAGTTGCTCCAGAGGCTCTACATCTTTCCCGGCTGGAGCCCGAGCAGCCATCAGGGGCCTGGATCCGGGCCCTGGAGCCCCTCAGGGAGGACAGGTGAGACCGGGCAGGAGCCAGGAGAGGGCCGAGTGGAGGCTCCTTGAGGTCATGGCCTCCTGCTCAGCCCAGGCCCTGGTGTGTGCCGACCCCTAGGGCATCTGGGCCCCAGCTGCCGGGCAGGTTCGGGGACAGAGACCACAATGTGGCTCCTGGTAGCTCACAGGTGTCCCTGTGTCCTGTAGTTAGACCTGTCCTACCAGCTGGACTCCCTCCTGGTGGGCCAGCAATATCTGTGGCCAAGAGGAACAGGCCACCGTCAAGGTCTGGGAAGAATGAGTGGCCAGGCAGAAGGGGAAGGCTCACCCTCGGCTCGGGCGGTCCCTGCCGGGCTGGCGGGGGCTCCGGAGGTGGTTTTCCAGCTCTCTGCTGACCAGCCCTGTGCCCAGAAACACCTGCCTCCCTTCTCTGGGCCTCACTCTCCTGCTCTGTGAAATGGGTGATGCAGAGCGATCACTCCCATGGCAGGAACAAGGCGGGTACCGGTGATGGATAGAGCACCCATACAGGACCCGGATCGCAGACCACAGTGGGGAAGGGGGGAGGGGACGCCAGTGAGGCCCCGCCCCAAAGGTATCCAGCCTTTCCATGCAGCCACCAGGGCCTGGCATGGCCCCAGGAGCGGGGGCCGACCAGACTCCTGACACAGGTCACTGTGGCCTCTTTCTCAGCAGTGGGGACCCGGGGGCGGGGACACCCAGGGTGCAGGGGTGCTCGGGGCAGCTCCTCCCTTGGAGGGAAAGAGAACAATGGAGACGTTCTCTGGGGTCCCCCCAGGCCAGGAGAAATGGGAGGAGGCTCCCCCAGCCCAGAGAGCTCTTCCCCGTGACTATTTCCCTGGCGGGGGTAGGGGGTCAGCGGGTTATACTGGCTGTGACTCTGCACTTGAATGTGTGAGCCCCCAAATTCACCATGTACACTGAAAGGCGGTTTCATTGAAGACTCGGCAGGAACTTGCTTCGGCAACTTGTGAGTCTCAATTTGGAGCCCAGTCCCTGCCAGAGTCCCCAGGGCCCGTGCTGTCCTCCCCGTCCCTCCCGGAGACCCCAGGGACCTGGCTGTCCTCCCGGTCCCTCCCGGAGACCCCAGGGCCCGGGCTGTCCTCCCGGTCCCTCCCGGAGACCCCAGGGCCCGGGCTGTCCTCCCCGTCCCTCCCGGAGACCTCAGGGCCCAGGCTGTCCTCCCGGTCCCTCCCGGAGACCCCAGGGCCCGGGCTGTCCTCCCGGTCTCTCCCGGAGACCCCAGGGCCCTGGCTGTCCTCCCATTCACCCCCAGAGACCCCAGGGCCCAGGATGTCCTCCCGGTCCCTCCCGGAGACACCAGGTCCCTGGCTGTCCTTCCGGTCCTTCCCGGAGACCCCAGGGCCCTGACTGTCCTCCCGGTCCCTCCCGGAGACCCCAGGGCCTGCGCTGTCCTCCCATTCACCCCCAGAGACCCCAGGGCCCAGGATGTCCTCCCGGTCCCTCCCGGAGACACCAGGTCCCTGGCTGTCCTTCCGGTCCTTCCCGGAGACCCCAGGGCCCTGACTGTCCTCCCGGTCCCTCCCGGAGACCCCAGGGCCCTGGCTGTCCTCCCGGTCCCCCCCAGAGACCCCAGGGCCCGCGCTGTCCTCCCAGTCCCCCCCGGAGTCCCCAGGGCCCAGGCTGTCCTCCCGGTCCCTCCCAGAGACCACAGGGCCCTGGCTGTCCTCCCGGTCCCTCCCGGAGACCCCAGGGCCCGGGCTGTCCTCCCCGTCCCTCCCGGAGACCCCAGGGCCCGGGCTGTCCTCCCCATACCTCCCGGAGACCCCAGGGCCCTGGCTGTCCTCCCGGTCCCTCCCAGAGACCCCAGGGCCCTGGCTGTCCTCCCGGTCCCTCCCGGAGACCCCAGGGCACGGGCTCTCCTCCTGGTCCTTCCCAGAGACGTCAGGCGTCAGCTCAGCCTCACCCTCCACATGCCCCGGGGCAGCCTTGGGCGCTCACGAGCTCTGTGTCTCAGGGTCCGCAAGCACAGCTCCTCACTGCCCCTGTCCCCCCAGCCGGCGGGCGACACCGCATCACCGGTGCCGGCCTGGACGTGAGGATCAGCAGCTTGGACGAGAGCATCCGCCGAGCTGGCAGGGGGCACGTCCCTTGGTCCCCTCTCCGAGACCCCTCCGGGTACAGAACTCACGTGAACAACTCCTCTGACAGGAGACCATCTGTGGACCTGCCGGGGAATCCAGCCCCGGGAGGAGGCGACGACCTGCTCTGCTCTACAGAGGAGGAGACTGAGGCAACATCATCCTCCCAGGCCGGTGCTTGGGAATCCATTCTTGCCTGGGGGCAAATACCAAGCCCGCGAGCTCCCTCCACATCTAGGATTCCTTGGCTCTGATGACACTGCCTGGTCATGTCCCCTGTGCCTGGCAAGCTGCGGTGACCCCCGACTCCTTACCTGACGTCGAGCCCCGAGTGAACTGGGCCAGATGCCCTCCCCAGGGTGTTCCCCTCCCCCCTCCCTAGTGTTTTCCCCTCCCAGGCAGCCCACCATCCCTGTCCCTCGAGCCCCCTGCTACCACCGCCCCGCTCCATGGCTCCCATCCAGAACACCCTCATCTCTAAGGCTGGCTTCGGAGGTCACCTCCTCGGGGTCCTGAGAAAGCCCACGCTTCGGGTCAGAGCGACCCGGGCTCACACTCACAGCGGGGCCACGTCTGAGTCCTGTGACACGCAAGCTCTATGCCAGCTTCTGGGACCTCGGTGCTCTTTTTGAGATGGGGTCGGCAGCTCCGACCTCCGGTGGGTGTGTGGGGGATGAAAGCAGGGAAGTGAAGGTGTCCGAAGTAGGGAGCTTGTGGGGGGAGGGGGCTCTCAGGAAGGCAGGGGGAGGGGATGGGGAGGAGGGAAAGGCGGCCTGACCTGCCCCCTTAGACTGGTGTCCACCTCCCCCTCCCCCTGCTCAGCCACGCGCCCGGATGAACAGCGGAGTGGAGTGGGGGGGCCAGGTCAGCAGGGTGGGGGTCTGTCTCGTTTCCCTCTTGCCCCCGTGTCTCCATACCCGCTGCGTCCAGCCGCCCTGCCTGGGTGGAGTGGCCGCGGCCCCAGGCCTAAGAGGATATGAGGGTCACTGAGCGGGCGGTGGAGATGGGATACGTGCGACCCCAGGTGTCGTGGGCTCCTGCCGCGAGGTGGTCCCGTGCGCGCAGTCCCATGGTCCCGGCGCACCTGCGCAGGCTCCACCTGCCTCGACCTTTGGTGGGAGCACCTCCCCGCCCCCACGTCTCCCGCGCCACATCCTGCCCGAAGGTGGGAGCCAGGGGCCACTCTAGCCGGACTGGCGAAGCTCCTCCTCCAAGCGCTCATGGAACAGTCGGGAACCTGAGGCCAGGAGAGGCAGGGACTGGCCGGGGACCCACCGGGTGAGCAGAGCCTAGAGGGGCTGGGGGAGGTTTCGGGCTCCTAGGCCAGGGCTTCACTTTCCCAGGGGGTTTTCGAGGGAATGAGAGCCTCTAAGATCCTGGAGGACCACTGAACCCATCCCGTGTGGGGTCCTTTCCTCTGGGCATCCCCGAGTGGGCACAGGTCCACGCAATTGCATGGAAACACAGTCCCCCGCCCCCCAGTAACTAACCACCCGCGTGGGGGTCAAAGGATGAGTGGACCCTGGAGGTGACAGGCGTTGGGGGAGAGAAGAGGTGTGGGGCGGGGACATTGTCTCCAGGGAACATGCCCAGGAGGGGAGCCACGCCAGGCCGATGGCCAGGGGATCCCCAAGATGCCCCCGTGTGTATCACAGGCACCCCCATTCTAGAGAAGCACCCCACTCAGCTCCCGTGGTTGGAGACCTTCGAATGCGCAACGTGTTCTCATGCTGTGTCCTGATATCTCGAGGCTGTGGTCTCAGGAAAGCCCACAGGGAGGGCCTTTTCCCACGTGCAGACGGTGGGTCCGGGCTCACCCCCGAAGCCTCTATTCACGTGCCCGGAGGGACGCAAAGGTGACACCGGGAGGCCCAGGCCTGGCCGGTCTAGCCTGACACGGCCCTGATCTGACTGGTGAGTCGCACGAGCCTCCCTGTGTCTGTGAGTGTGTGTGAGGCTGTGTGTGTGTGTAAGGATGGGACGTGGGGGGGGAAGCCACCCAAGGCAGAAGCAGGCTGAAGGGAGGGTCACGTCCACACCCCAGGTCAAGGGTGACTGGGAGGGACAGGGTGAGTTGTGTAGAGCTACAGGACACAGGGACACATTCTGGTGTCCGTCCCCGAGCCCGGCCGGAAGCTGGGGTCCAGGTGCCCTAGGGGTCACCACACACCAGGGTCTGGGCTGAGCAGGAGGCCATGACCTCAAGGAGACTCCACTCGGCCCTCTCCTGTGGTCCCTGCCAGGTGCGCCCCTTCCTCATCCTTCCACAGCCACGTGTGCCCACGAGCCTCACGGGATAGCAGGCACGGGACATGTCTACAGGTGGCTCCCTGATGGCGCCCCTACCAGTAGATGCCACAAGGACCCCAATGTGCAGACGGGGAGACCGGGGGGCCCCGGGGGGCACGGGGTCTGTGAGGGGTCCCAGAACTGGTCAGGAGGAAAACCCAGGTCTGAACCCAGCTCTGTGGCCCCAAAGCCGCGGGTGCCGCACCAGGCCTCGCGGGGACGTGTCTGGGCTGTGTTGGTGTCACTGTAGGGTCAGGGCATGGGGTGGAGGGGAGCCCTTTGCAGCCTGGGAGGGGCTCTTGTGGGAGGAGGAAGCCGGGTAAGGGGACCCCAGGAAGTGACCTCACCTCCCTGGTAACAGACCCCAACAGAACTCGGAACCCGGGTCACCAGGCACCCACATTCTGGAGACAGCGCCCGACTGGGCTCATTCGTTGGGACACCTTTGCCTGACGAACATGTTCTCCTGTTGTGTGCCCGTGTCCCGCGGCTGCCGGCTCAGGGGAGCCCGTGGCCACGAACCTTCCCGACCCTGGAGACACTGGGTCAGCTCGTGCACAGGACGCCTCAGGTCTCTAGATCGCAGGGACCCAAAGGTAACACAGGGAGACCCAGAGACAGCCAGTCCAGCCCGACACCGCTCTGATCTGACCTGTGTGGCCCCAGGTCCCCTCCCGTGTGTGTGTGTGTGTGTGTGTGTGTGTGTGTGTGGAAGGAGGGGTCGTGTGTGGAGGGCCCACCTGAGCAGGTGCAGGCGGATGAAGGGGTCAGATGTCTGGTGGGTGGGTCATGCTCACATCCCAGGTCAAGGCTGGCTAGGAGGGACAGGGTGTGCCGGGGTGGCCCTCTTGTCCCCAACGTTCATCCCGAGCCCTGTAGGTGGATGTCACTGTGCTCCGGGTGCAGGTCTGTGCACACTCAGGTCTGTGTCCGATCTGAGAGCTGCAGGGGGAGAGGGCGGAAGGACACTGAGGATGGCCGGGCGGGGCTGTGATGTCTCCGGGCCGTCCGCGGGTCACTGTCTTCACAGAAATCAACCGATGAAATCGGGAAACGATTGGCGGAATCCGGATTCACCCGCCCTACAGAGTTGTGCGTGTGCCCCGTCGCCCAGGAGGGCCACGCTGGACCCGTGGAGAGAGTGGCTGAAGTGAGGTTTTGGGAAGCAGGGCCTGGAGTTGGCCTGGGAAGGCCTCCTCCAGCGCCCCGGCCCCGCCGTAAGGTCTTCGTTCACCGGTCCTGGGACCAGTACTTGGAGTCCCCGGAGTCAGAGCCCGAGGGTGAGAAGGCTGGGGGAGGGCGATGGGGGTGCACGGGGCCCGGGTGGTGCTGGGCCACCCTGGGAGGAGCCCCCGCGGGCTGGTGTGGGGCCAGGAGCGGACTGAGAGCCCCGGGCTGCGGACTGCAGGGTGCAGAGGTCCTCGTGTGGGTTCCTGGCCGCGGCTTCTCGGGGAGGCTCCGGGGTGAGTTGTGTCTCTGCCAAGGCCCCTGGAGAGGCCGGCGCTGGGTGGGGTGGGGGACCTTCCCTCCTCTCACCCTGAGGCCTTGGAGCCGCTGCAACCATCACTCTGTTTCCTTCTCAAGAGTCCGGGGCAGGAGCAAAAGCCGGGTCGGCCCCAGAGCCCGGCCCAAAGGCATCAGGGGCCTCGGCGTATCTGCAGGCAGGCGAGGTATCTGGAGCGACCCCTGCAGGGGCCCGGGAGCCAGCAGGGGACCTGGGACCTGTGCGGGGACAGCGGGCACCTGAGCAGAGTCAGCTGGGTCCTGCTTCTGCTGGTTCCACTGTTCCCGCTTTTGCTCCCAACACTGCTCCTGCCATCGCCCTTCTCCCCGCCCCTGCCACTGTCCTTGATCCCGCATGGATGTCGGCCAAAAACCAAGGGGTTGAAGACCTATACAGGGTGCTTTTTTTATCTTATTTTATTTTTTGTTTATTATATTTTATTTCAAATTCATTCTCCAATCCCTGACCCCGACCCCCACCAAAATGTCTCTTCCTCTTCTCCCTTATCCTTTTTCTCTTCTATTTTTTAGCTGTTACGTTATTTGTTCATTAGTTATAATCTATATTAATCTTCAATAAAATGTTTTATTTATTTTACGCTGCGCAATTCCTGAACACTGGGTACGCTCACAACGCTGTGAACCGCGCCACAGAATTTTGCTGCAGAATATCTCGATCCCCAAGGGTCACCGTGTACCCAGAGCCCTCACTCCCCTTTCGTGCCCCCGCCAGCCCCTGGGAACCCCCAGTCTGCTTTCTCTCCGTGTTCCGTTACCTAGTCTGGAGGTTTCCTTCAAGTGGAATCTTGTAAGAGATACCTTTGGGTCCGCACCGACTTTTCAGATGGGACAGATTCATTTTTGTACTTTGTGGTCGTTTGAAATAGACTTTTTCTCATTTGATATTGAAATCACAATGGATTAAGGATTAGGTGGGAATATGGAGGCCCCTTCGGTGACAATGGGCACGGTCTCGGGGTGGAGACCCCTGTGCGTGCTGTGACACCACAGCCTGAAGCCAGACAGGACACGGCGGGTCCTCCCGTGGCCCAAACAGAAACCGGGAGATGCAGAAGGCCGGACGGTCACACCACACAGGGGAGAGCATCCCTCACGACCCAGGGCCAGAAAGGTTCACAGGCCTCTGGGGCAAATAATGCGCCAAAGTCAGTGCGTTCCCAGGGACGGAGGCCAGACCCGTCCCAGTCCAAGGGGAGGCGACCCCCACGGGAGCAGGCGTCAGAGATGCGGGTCGTCCCGGGGAGGGACTCGGGCAAGTGAGACCCAAGGGAGGCAGCGGTGGTCACCTTCAGACGGGCAGGTTTCTGGTCTGGGGACCGGCAGCCCAGGTGACAACGTGAGGAAGCAGAGGCCCCAGCCGATCCACAGCGAGAAGTCCTCGTCCTGCAGGGGACCGGCTGGCCCAGTACTGGGAGAGCCCCCAGAGCCCCGGTCGGCCCTTCCCCAGCCCCATGTGGGGCCTCAGGCAGGTTGGTCAGCTCTGCTCCCCTGAGTTCCTTGGGGCCCTCGGCGGGTGGTGGGATCCCCCAGGAGGAGGGACCCCGAGCCCCAGGACGCCAAGATGAACGCCTGCTGGTAGGAAAATCCAAAGTCAAGGAGATGGGCTTCCTGACCCAGCTAGTCTTACTAGTGACTCAGGCTGTGCTATTAGCCTCGGTGTCCCCATCCGTGACATGGGGACGTAACGGGCCTTCTAGATGGGTTGGCGCATTCCCTGAGACATGAGGTGGAATCGTGGCCTGGTGCCTGGAGGACATAAAGGGCCACCTGGAAGGCTGTCCCAGAGTCCCCCAGGGCACAGGATTCCGGAAGTCCCTCCTTGGCCCCTGCCTGCTGTCCCCCTTCTGGGAACACTCAGCGTTGTTTGCAGAGGAGGTGAAGATGATCCAGGAGGTCAGCAGGTCCCACGTGGAGGAAGGTCAGCGCTGGAGGGACAGAAGGACGTGTCCCGTGCCCCCTTCCAGGGCCCGAGCTGTGACGCCCTCTGACCGGACCTCTGACCTGACGTGGTGTGGACCCCACTTCTATGGTTTCCCTCCCTCCCTCCTTCCCTTCCTCCTTCCCTAATTCAGCTGGGGAACTCAGGTGCCTGCTGTGTGCTGAGCACCGTGACCTCTCCAGTGAGCACGACCCGATAGGTCCCCCACATGGCATCTTCCTTTGCAGGGTCTGAATGTTCCTGGTCGTGTCCCCTCTGGCGAGTCTGGGAGGGAGGCCTCTGCCCACGTTCCCGACAAGGAAGCACGAGTCCAGAAGGTCCAGACGACCTGCCCCAAGTGCCAGCGTGTGGAGCCTGGACAGAGGGTGGTCCCTGAGCAGAGGAGGACTTGGGCCCACGCAGCCCGGAGGAGGAGGGGGAGCACCGTGGCGGCCTGGAGCTCAGGGCTTCTGGGAGACGGTGTCCTAACCAGACTGGCTCTGTCCCCAGCGCCGTCGGGGTACCCGCGCTCCCTGGGGCACGTGGCCCTGGCTGGCAGGAGAGGAGGTGCCTCTGGGGCAGGACAGAGCCCTCAGGCAGAGTGGAGGGTCGCAAGTGCTCCCCAAGGGGCAGGTGGACTCGGGCGCCCTGAGGTGGCATCACCGGGACAGCGGTGCCTGCGGCTGGGGTCCCCATACCTGTCCCCTCCTCGGGCCCAGCAAAGGCCCGTCTGAATGGCGTTTACCCCCAAACACAAAGTCTGGGCCGGGAACCACCCTCTTCAAGGCCTTGCCCCCATTCTCTCTGCCCACCTCAAGTTACAAAAATGGACAATAGTTCAGGTGGTGGTGGATGCCCAGAGATGTTTGTGTTTCCGACCCACGTTGTGACGTCCCTGTGTCCGGCTGGCCGTGGAGTCGCGGAGAAGCAGGTGGAACATCTGGCAGCCACCAGGACCCGGCCCTGCAGGGGGCGGGGCTTGGCTCGAGTCGAAGGTTGGCGACCCGCCCACCGTTCAGTTCTGCAGCCCCCGCTCCCCGAGCCTCATCATTGCTGCTCCGTGAAGCTGCTACTGTTTGCTTCTCGGGGCCGTGACTTGTCTGAACCGCGTGAGGTCTGTTTCCTTTGTTGTGTGTGGCCCTTGGAGTCTCTGTGCGGCCAACTCAGGGGTCACTCAGCGGCCGGGCAGAGAGGTCGCCCGCGTCTCTAAGTTATAGAGAGGAGGTTCCCACAACCTTGCCCTCAGGTTCGAATACTGTTGGAGCGGCTCAGAGAACTCAGACAAGCCTGTCACCTCCTAGATCGCCCGTTTGTCACACGGGACAGCACTCGGGACCAGCCGGGCGGAAGGGATGGGGAGCACAGGGCAAGGTGGAGCGGAGGCTCGGAGCCCCCCTCCTCCCTGCCCATCACCTGTGCTTCCTGACCGATCGGGTCCTTCCTCCCAGCTCATCTCGTAACGCCAGCCAAAGACCCTGAGGGCAGCCAAACTAACCCTCAAGCAACAGGGACGGACGTCCCTGACGTCAGCAAGACCCCGCGGGTTTGACCCCAAGACAGCGATCGGCCCGACCTTCACTGTCCACCTCAAGTACCCATGACCATTGTCCTAGATTGTCCTCATGTAAAATCCTAGAAAACAAATAAAACTTCACAAGGGGGGGGGGCACCTGTCATGATCTCGCAGCTTGTGAGTTCGAGTCCCACATCAGGCTCTGTACTAACAGCTCCGAGCCTGGATCCTGCTTCCGATTCTGTGTCTCCCTCTCTCTGCCCCTCCCCTGCTCGTACTCTGTCTCTCCTGTCTCAAAAATAAATAAACATTAAAAAAATTAAAAAAAGAAAGAAAAAGAGAGAGAGAGAACCACCACCAGGACTGTCTGCAGCACCTTGAGATGTCAGCCCCCCGTCTTCCCAGCGCCGGCCTCACCGAAATGGATCCTTTCTTGAGTCACCACCCTTTCCTGTGTCTCTCTGCCCTTGGCTTTTGTCAGCGGTGAGTGGCCGAACCTGGTCTGTTGGGACCCTCGAAGCCAGTGCCCAGCACACTCGGGCCCCGTGACAGTAACCGAGCATGTCACACTCTCTGCTATCTCCACGTGTTCACCAGTCGGATGGGCGTTCGGGGAGGCTTCATTACACGGGCACGATTGATTGGATCACTGGTCACTGGGGACCGAACGCCGTCTCCGGACCCTCTCCCTCCCCGGAGGTGGGGGGAGGGGATGGAAAGTTCCAGCCATCTAATCGCAGGGTTGGCTCCCCCAGCAGCCAGCCTCCCCCCTCAGGTAGAGTCCAAAAGCCACCCATGAACACAGCGAAAGGCAGTGTCACGGTTTTCATCACTCGGGAAATTGGGGAAATCTGTGCCAGAAACAGGGGCGAAGACCAAATATATATTTACCGTGAAGCACAGTGTCACGGTGCATATTCAGTGGTGCACAATCGATGCCCAGATCTTTGCATCTTGCAGAACCGGAACTCTATACCCGGTGGACAGCAACTCCCGGTCTCCCTCTCCTGTTCAGCTTCCCAAAACCACCCTGCTCCTTCTGCTTCTGTGAGGCCGACCACTCTACATACCTCATCTCATAGAAGTGGAACCATGCAACGTTTGTGTTTTCGTGACTTGCTTAGTTCACTTAGCATCCTGTCCTCAAGGTTCACCCACATGGCACGTGTCAGCAATTCCTTCCCGCTGAAGGCTGGGT
Organism: Lynx rufus; assembly: GCF_022079265.1. NCBI lineage: Eukaryota > Metazoa > Chordata > Mammalia > Carnivora > Felidae > Lynx > Lynx rufus. The sequence continues at coordinate 2,143,740 of NW_025814852.1, read as the reverse complement.
GATGTACCAATGCACGTTCCTACCACATTTTGTTCATCCATCACCCACTGGTGGAGGTGGACACTGGGGGGTGCTCCTGCCTCTTGGCTGCTGGGAATTGTGCTGCTGCAAACTTGGGTGTGCAAATAACTCTTCACAATCCTGCTTTCAATTCTTTGAATGTGTATCCAGAAGTGGAATGGCTGCATCCTATGGCGGTTCCATTATTAATGCTTGAGGAAACACCACACTGCTTTCCAGAGCGGTGGCAGATTTTACCTTCCCACCAACAGGGCACGAGGGTTCTGATTTCTCCACATCCTCACCAATACTGGTTATTTTCTGGTTTTTCTCTTTGCTGTTTATAATAGTAGCCCCATCCTAGCCTGATCGGGGCTGGGGGGGAAGTAGAGTCAAATTGTTAAAATCAGGAATGAACATGGAGACATCACTACCAACCTTACAGAAATAAAGAGGATTATAAGACGATACCACACAGAGTTTTCCACCAGCACATCAGACAGCCTAGATAAAACGGGTAAATTTCTGGGCGCCTGGGTGGCTCATTCATTAAGACTGACTTCGGCTCAGGTCACGATCTCACAATTTGTGTGTTCAAGTCCCACATCAGGTGAGCTCGAGCCCCACTTCAGGTAAAACACAAGTTCCAGTGAGCCCCACTTCTCCATCTCTCTCTCTCTCTCTCTCTCTCTCTCTCTCTCAAAAAAAAAAAAAAAACAACAGGGGCGCCTGGGTGGCGCAGTCGGTTAAGCGTCCGACTTCAGCTCAGGTCACGATCTCGCGGTCCGTGGGTTCGAGCCCCGTGTCGGGCTCTGGGCTGATGGCCCAGAGTCTGGAGCCTGCTTCCGATTCTGTGTCTCCCTCTCTCTCTGCCCCTCCCCCGTTCATGCTCTGTCTCTCTCTGTCCCAAAAATAAATAAACGTTGAAAAAAAAAAACAACAACAACGATAAATTCCTAGAACTAAAAACACTACCAAAAGCAACTCAAGAATAAATAATAAATCTGAATAGACCTCTAGTAAGAGATTGAATCAGGAATCAAAACCCTCCCAACAAAGAAAATCTCAGTGACAGGATTCACTGCTGGTTAATTCTACCAACCATCTGACAAAGAATTAACACAACTTGTCCCCAGATTCCTCAAAAAGAGAGGAGGGGACACTTCCTAATGCATTCACCATTGTTATCTTCTCCCTGGGGGATATTGTTCTCGTGGTTTCCTTTAGGTATTTGTGCATATTTGAAATAGTTGGTTTTAAGTAAGTCTAGAGAGTCTAATGCATGAGCTTCCTCAGGAACGGTTTCTGTCAATTGCTTTGTTTTCAACAGTCTACAGGGTCCATGTTCCTGTTCCTTTGCACACCTCAAAAGTGTTTTTTAGTTGGGGTGCCCGGGTGGCTCAGTTGGTTAAGCATCCGGCTTCAGCTCAGGTCACGATCTCATGATTTGTGAGTTTTGGCCCCGCATCAGGCTCTCTGCCGTCAGCACAGAGCCCACGTAGGATCCTCTGTCCCCCTCTCTCTCTGCCCCCCATTCATTCTTTCTCTCTCAAAATAAATAAACTTTTTGTAAACAGTGTTTTGGGGGAGGCACCTGGGTAGGTCAGTCGGTTAAGCGTCTGACTTCAGCTCAGGTCATGATCTCATGGTTTGTGGCTTCGGGCCCCACGTCGGGCTCTGTGCTGACAGCTGGAGCCTGGAGACTGCTTTGGATTCTGTGTCTCCCTCTCTCTCTGCCCCTCCCTACTTGCGCTCTGTCTCTGTCTCTGTCTCTCTGTCTCTCAATTAACATTAAAAATTTTTTAAATGTTTTTGTTGAAAATTGACATTTTGAATAGTATAATGTACAACTCAAATATCAGTCTTCCCCTCCAGGGTTTACTGGCACAGCTCGCAGTAGTTGCTACTGTAGTGACTTTTCTGAACTAATTGTGTAAAATCTGTATGCCTTGTCGTGTGTGGTCACCGAAGTGTCCGTTCTGTGAATGTAGTGCTCATTGGGCAGACATTTCCTTAAACACGCGGAACCACCGCCCCCCCCCCAAAGAAGAAAACAACCTCCAGTCTTTACAGATGGGGAGGAGATGGTCTGCAAAGATCAGGATACACCTTCCACACCACCCAGGCTGTTTACAACTCTGCCTTGACCTTTACTTCCTAATTGCAGAGTCTGACAGTCACCAGAGGGGAGAGCCGGGGCCCTTCTCAGGTCTTTCCTGAACATGCACCCAGCCCATGCACGCAAGCGTCCTAGAGGCTCAGGAATAATGGGCCAGAGGTTCTAGGTCCTTATTCCCTAAAGCTCCTCACCACTCGGCCTTTCTTCCAGTCGTTCTGCTCGGTTCAGCCATTGCCTTAGGCAGCCGAGACTAACATATGCCTTGAAATGTTTTGAACATTTAGTGCCCTCCGGTAGCCACCTCACCACTGGGAGACTTGGTGGCCAGCAAGAAGTCACAGATGACACCAAGGGTCTGGACCTGGTGTCTCTCTCCTGACATGGGGACACCTGCGGGAGGAGCAGATACCTGACACGGACGGGTGGGCAGGGGAGGCCCGAGGCCCCCAGGGGTGTGTGTCTGGCATCTGGACTGAACAGTTCGGTTCGGATGGGGTGGGATCGGTGAGGCCCAAGGGACGGGGCCCCGGGGTCCTTCAGGCTGAGGAGGAAGATGAGGGGAGCACAGGGGACTGAGGAGGCTCAGGTTAGACAAGACAGAGCTGAGCAACTCCTCTGGGGGAAAAGTGGGTCAGGTCCAGGCTCACGGGGACAGACCTTGAGGCCACTGTGCTACGGGAAATAAGCCAGTCCCTAAAGGACCGATATTGGAGGACCCCGCTCATGACGGACCGAGAACAGTCAGATTCAGAGGGGTGGGAGGAGCAGTGGGTGCCGGGCCTGGGGAGGGGGATGGGTGTGGGAGGGTTAGGGTCTAGTGGGCAGACACAGAGTTTGGGGTGACGAGAAAGTCGTGAAGATGGACGGAGGGGACAGTTGCAGAACAGTGAATGTACCTATTGCCACTGAATTGGACACCTGAACATGGTTAACATTATCAAGGTTTAGGGGCGCCTGGGGGGCTCAGTCGGTTGAGCGTCCAACTTCGGCCCACGGTTCGTGGGTTCGAGCCCCGCGTCGGGCTCTGTGCTGACGGCTCGGAGCCTGGAGCCTGCTTCGGATGCTGTGTCTCCCTCTGTCTCTGCCCCTCCCCGCTAGCTCATGGTCTCTCTCTCTCTCTCTCTCTCAAAAATAAATAAACCTTAAAAAAAATAAAAAAATAAAAATAAAAATCATCCGACATAAAATTGGAGCCGTTTACGGCGGCAAGTGACCCAGAAATTGTAACAGTTGGCCAACGTCACGGAAAAATAGCAGTGGCAACGCGGACCGCCCTGTCCTTGATGTGAGAAGGGAGACGCGAGGCGGAGAGACTGCAGCACTCAGGCCTGGCCGGGGCCTCGAGGAAGCGCACAACGCAGGTTTCCGGGACAACCCGCAATTCCCGTCATCCGCCAGAAACATTTTAGTGGCAGTGACAGGGCAAGCGTGACACCCACAACACCGCAGTGACTGAGGGAGGCCAGGGGGTGGGGGGGCTGTCCTGCCCCAGCGGGCGGCGGGCTGTGCCCCAGGCTGCCGGGAAGCCAGGCGCCAGCCAAGGGGGTCCTGATCCGGCCTCACCTTCACGTCCTGCCCGCGGCTGCAAGCGACCTTTCAACTCTGACCAGGAACCCGAAGAGCAAGGGGTCTTGCCGGAGCCGCGCCCCCCGGCAGGCCCCCGGTCAAGCCTAACTGTGCCCGTGCCCGATGCGGGCGGCGCCGGGCCTCGGCGATGTCCCGCGACCGGACAGAGAAAGGGAGCGGCGACAGGCCATCCGCTCTGACGGCTGGGGTCAGGGTGGCACCCCTGACGGACACTAGGCCAGCCCGTCATCAGTCCCGGATGCCCCGGTGACTCTTGGGTACGGTCACATACCTCAGCTTCTTCACGACGGCGGGCCAGCCCAGCAGTTGTTCGTCCCACAGGTACTCGGGGGACAGCACCTTGGTGGGCTTGTGGTCCAGCAGGTACCTGTTCAGGTGGCTCTCGTCGTGCCACACCGCCTCGATGCCGTGGGCCCAGTCGACCACCGTGGCCTGGTGACAGGCCGACGTGAGCCGCAGAACCTCGGCCACCGACCCCCCGAAAAAGCCTCCCGCGTAGTAAAAGTCGCCCTCGTCCCTGGGGACGTGCGCCTGGGACTGCGGCCGGCGCTCGTAGGTGAAGGCCTCGCGGGCCGCCCCGTAGAAGCCGGGGTGCGGGGTGCCGAAGAGCGGGGACAGGATCTCCACGCCCACGTGGTCGCGGAACCTCACGTCCACGTCCGCGCACACCGGAGAGTCCACCTCGTGGAGGAAGCGCCGCCGGGAGAAGTTGCGGATCATCTCCACGCGGTGCACGGACACGTCCTGCCGGCGCGAGTAGCTCCGGACCTCCAGGACCCCCACCTGCCTCCCTTCCCCGAGGGGCACGCGGGGCACATCCCCCGGCCGGTCGGTGAACACGTAGCAGGTGACCCTGTGTCCCGCCATGAAGTGCTTCTCCGCCGTCTGCAGGAACAGCTCCAGGAAGGCCACGTATCTACAGGGACAGGGGACAGGGCGGGAGGAGGGTCGCTGCCAGAGGCTGGCGGCAGGAGCCCAAAGCCGGGGGCCGCGGACCTGTGCGCCTTATCGAGGAGGCAGACCCTGGGCTGCTTAAGGAACAGCCGCTGTCCTGGCCTGTCCTGGGCGAGTGTGCCCGCGGCGCCTCCCTAACCTCTGCCCCGGGGGACGGGGGACCATCAGCGCCCCATCTTACAAAGGGGAGCGAGCCTGAGGCGGAGGAGGCTGGAAACCCGTGCAGCCTCGAGTCAGCATGCTGGAGCCAGCAGCGCACCCCCGTGCCGAGCTCCCCTGGCAGACCCCCTCCACCCGCAGGACCCGCCCCTGGCAAATCCCCTGCAGGTTCCCCCCTGCTGTGAGGGAGTCGAGACCCTCCGGGCACAGCTCTGGTCAACGTGCCCTCGCAGACTTCGCAGAACCTGCAGGGCCGGCCACCTGCCCCTCTTGGCTCAGTGGTCGGTCCCTGGCCCCCCAGGACTGTGTCTGCCCCTGCAGGGCCCTCCCTTGAAGGCTACTGGGCCCTCAGCCAACGGCGGGTATTCCGAGGAGGGGTCACGCCCGCATCTCCCCCAGATCAGGACTCAGGCCCAGCCTGTGGCCAGGGGAGGCCAAAGAGGGCCCCTGGAGGAAGAGGGGACGTGCTCGCGCCCCAGCACTGAACCCGAGCGTGAAAGCTTCCGGGTCCAGGTCTGTATCTCCCCAACCCCAAGAGGTTGGAAGTCTTCTCCAACCGCCTCCCATGGCTGGTCCCTCTTCGAGGGGGCTCGCTGCTCCCCACCCTGCACACAGCAGCTCCCCCGTCATCGGGCAAGTGCGGTGAGCCCCTCGGTGACAGTGTTTTGAGCAGCCCCTAAGGCTACTTCCCGGTGCCTGGCCCAGAAACCCCTCCCACAGGGAAGGTGGGCACTCCGTGTCAATAGGGGACATGCACACACACACACACACACACACAGTCACACACACACACCCCTGCCCAGCCACCAGTCAGGTCACCAGGGGCAAGTCCAGACCCAGCCGATGTGATCGTGGGTTCACAGCTCGACTCGGGGAGTCTGGTTTCCTCTGAGGACATGCCCACCACCTGCCCACCTGTGCGCTCACTCCTCTGTCCCGGCTGTTACTGGCCATGTGAAATTCTGGAACGAAAGGTTGGGCCAGTTTCAGGTGGAATACAAAATGTAGGCACTGCAGGGAGGGCTGAGACCCAAGTAACACAGCAGCTTTCCGGGGGAGATGTGCGTCCCCCAACATCCCCGCCCCTGCCAGGCGGCCCTGCCGCCCCACACCCTGCACGCCAGCCACGGTGTCTCCCGCCGGGGTGCTGGCCGGGGTCCAGCGTCTGCCATGACCCTAATTGTAGAGGACCTTGTTTCAGAAAATCTAGAACAGGGTGTTACACAGACATCGTGTGTGATACCTTGTTCCAGTTACTGGCATCTTTCCTACAGGATGTTAGAAATGAGAAAGAGAACAGTGATGGGCCCGGAGACACCCCATAATCCCACCGCTGACCTCCACCTCCCCTGGCTCCCAGGTGGGTCCTAGGCGTTTGAGTCGGCATCAAAGTGGGAAAAGGGTGCTTGGCTTTCCGCGGC